>NC_064867.1:12946118-13671118 GCF_024139225.1 Suncus etruscus | reverse complement strand
AACAATAAATATCCAACTGAGAAGATAGTCTGGGCTCTTGCCCATGAGGCAGTCTGCCACCAGACCCCTGTGCTTTCTATAATATCTGTCTTGTTTACTTTCTTCTTTAAAAAATGTCTTTATTTAAAAGCTGTGATTACAAACATGATTGTAGTTGTTTTTAAGTGATAAAAAGAACACCCACCTTCACCAGTGCAACATTCCTGTCACCAATACCCCCATCTCCCTCCCTCCACCTGTATTCTGTATTCTGTTTGTCTGTATTCAAGATAGGCTTTCTACTTCCCTTACTCATTGACATTGTTATGCCAGTATCAGTGTAGTTATTTCTCTAACTTAAGGCCCTCATCTCTGGGAATAATTTCAGTAATGTCTTTTATTTTTCTTAAAACCCATAAATAAGGGAAAATATTCTGCGTCTATCTCTCTCCCTCTGACTTATTTCACTCAGCATAATAGATTCCATGTACATGTATGTACAGGAAAATTTCATGACTTCATCTCTTCTGTTGTCTACATAATATTCCATTGTGTATATGTACCACTGTCACTTTAACCATTCATCTGTTGAAGGGCATCTAGGCGCTGCAATGAATATAGATGTGAGGAAGGAATTTTTGTACTGTCTTTTTGAGTTTATTCCTAGGAGTGATATAGCTGGATCATATGGGAGCTCAAATTTCCAGTTTTTTGAGGAATCTCATATTATTTTCTATAAGGGCTGGGCTAAAGGGCATTCCTACCAGCAATGAATGAGAGTTCCTTTCTCCCAACATCCCTGCCAGCACGGATTGTTCTTGTTCTTTGTGATATGTGCCAGTCTCTGTGGTGTAAGATGGTACCTCATTGTTGTTCTGATTTGCATCTTTCTGATGATTACTGATATGGAACATTTGTTCATGTGTATTTTGGCCATCTTTTTTGAGAAAGTGTTCATTTCTTCTCCCGATTTTTTGATGGGGTTAGATTTTTTTCTACTTGTAAAGTTCTGTCAATACCCTGTATATCTTTGATATTATCCCCTTATCTGATGGATATTGGGCGAATAGCTTCTCCCATTTTGTGGGTGGCTTTTGTTTCCTAGGCATTATTTCCTTTGAAGTGCAGAAGCTTCTCAGCTTAATATATTCCCATCTGTTTATCTCTGCTTCCACTTGTTTGGAGAGTGCTGTTTCCTCCTTGAAGATACCTTTAGTCTCAATGTCTTGGACTGTTTGACCAACGTGTTGTTCTATATATCTTATGGTTTTGGGTGTGATGTCAAGGTCTTTAATCCATTTGCATTTGACCTTTGTGCGGGGTGTTAGATGGAGATCTGGGTTCAAATAGAGTATTTCAGAGAATGTCCCCCAGACATACAATCTTCGATAAAGGGGCAAAAATGCAAAATGGATCAAGGAAAGCCTTTTCAACAAGTGGTGTTGGGACAACTGGTCAGCCACTTGTCTTGTTTTCTTTTTTTTTTTTTTTTTTTTTGGGCCACACCCGGTAACGCTCAGGGGTTACTCCTGGCTATGTGCTCAGAAGTTGCTCCTGGCTTGGGGGACCATATGGGACACCTGGGGATCGAACCGCCATCCGTCCAAGGCTAGCGCAGGCAAGGCAGGCACCTTACCTTTAGCGCCACCGCCCAGCCCCAAATGTCTTGTTTTCTTAATCCTCACAGCAACCCTGCTTCAGGCCCATTCATTGGGAGCTGGACTTTGACAGAAAAGAGAAGTCTTTGGAGCCTCAGGGTTACTCCAATATTAAGAGGTCAGGAAAAAGAAATTATATGGAGAAAGTGTGAGCAGAATGTGAGAAAAGGCCGGAGCAGTGGAGCAAGCAGTAGAGTTTTGCCTTGCACGCACTAACCTGGGACGGACTGTGATTCGATCCCTCAGCATCCCATATGCTTCCCCAAGCCAGGAGGGATTTCTGAGATCATAGTCAGGAGTAACCCCTGAGCGTCACCATGTGTGCACCCCTCTCTCCCCAAAAAATATGACATAAAACCTTAAGACCATAAAATTGTAGATAAGAGTGTCTCAAACATAAAAAAAGTCAACATGGAAGAGTCTCTGGACTCAGTAGTAGGAAGATCTCCAATGACCTTGAGAAGTTTCTCATGCTCCTAGAGATGTGAGCTCGCATGATGATTAAAAAAGAATGGAAGGGTGTAGAAAGATTAATTCTAGATAACTTCATCAACATGTTTTGCTATGAGAGGATTAAAGAAATGATTTGGGGGCCCGGAGCAATAGCATAGCAAGGAGGGCATTTGTTTTGCATGCAGCCTGGTTTGAACCTGGTTTGATCCTCACTTCCCATATGGACCCCTGAGCCTGCCAGAAGTGATTTCTGAGTGCAGAACCTGGAGTTACTTTAGTGCTGCCAGATGTGATCCCAAACAAAACACAAAAAAGAGGTGATTTGGTAGCTGTAGAAGTGTAATTAATGCACATTTTTAAATATTTTTAAAAGGAGAAAAATCAGATCCTGTTTATAAAAAATGTAAGTAATTATAAGAAAAGAATATTAATAAGGGAGAAGTGAAAGAACAGTTTTCTGAAATAGTGTTTTGAATACATGATAAAAAGAGATGATTCTAGAAATTAATTAGCTTTAAGAGAAAATATAGTTTAACTGGTGGTAGGAGGGAAAATGGTATGCTCTAAAACAATAACTTGGGTAAATATTACAATGGCAGTTCTCTTTGGTTACTTTAAGTTGCTTAGTGAAAGAATCAATAAAATTATCAATAAGAGAGGCCAGAGAATTAGTACAGTGGATAAGGTGTTTGCTTTGAATGCAAATGACCCAGGTCCAATCCCCAGCATTCCATATTGTCCCCTGAGCCCCCCAGGAGTGATTATTGTATTTATAGCCAGGAGTCACCCTGTGAACTGTCAGGTATGGCCCCCAAACCAAATATATAAATATATATGAGCATAGATATATAAAATATATATGAGCAAAGATATATATACACATATATATAGCAAAGATATATACAAATATATATGAGAAAAGATATGGTGAGGAGGTGTTAAAAGCTTAAAAACCATGCAAATGACAAGAGTTAAATAGGAATAAAAATAGATTGTATTGGTTTCATGTAATTAAGAAGAGTAATTAGAAGAGTTTTTCCCAGTAATGAAACTGACCATGAAGACAAGTTAATAATACTAAAAATTAAACATATCTATGCTCTATACTAGCAGTGGTCCTCAAACTATGGCCCGCGGGCCACATATTGTATTTGTATCTGTTTTGTTTCTTCATTGCAAAATAAGATATATGCAGTATGCATAAGAATTAGTTCATAAGTTTTGTTTTTACTATAGTCAGACCCTTCAATGGTCTGAGGGACAGTGAACTGGCCCCCTGTTTAAAAGTTTGAGGACCCCTGCTCTATAGGAAGGAAAAGAAGACTAGGAGGAAAAAGGAGATAGAGAATGAGAGAGACAGAAAGACAAAGAGACAGAGATGGGGATGCCGAAAATACAGCAGGATCAATTCAATGTAGAGCTAGAGAGGTCAAAGACAATTATTTAAAACTGTATTCAGTGGGAGCCAGAACGATAGCACAGCAGTAGGGTGTTTGCTTTGCACAGGGCCGATCTAGGTCGGACCTTTATTTGATCCCCAGCATCCCATATGGCCCCCCAAGTCAGGAGTGATTTCTGAGTGTATATCCAGGAGTAACCCCTGAGTGTCACCAGATGTAGCCCAAAAGCCAAAAAAAAAAAAAAAAACAACAAAAACAACAACAACAAACGAACGAAAAAACTCATTCAGTGGCCTAAAAAAAATCACTTTTCTGAATCACTAAATTATAGTTAAACAAGGCTGAATATCATCTTGTATAGAGTTGAGTATTATATAACCTAGTTCTATAACTATGAGCTCTATTACATTTGTTTCATGTATATATCAATCATCATAGATCTAAAAGCAATTCATTTTTTGTCATGGAAATGACAGAAGCCCAAGAAGTAAGTCCTATTCCACAGCTAAATGTCAAATTCATGCTTGCAACATGATTCTTAATACCCATGTGTCAAATGAATCACATGATCAAGAAACAATAATGAAACAAGAGAATTGTGAGAAAATTGATTAGTACATTGATAAATTATATTTCATAAAGTTAGAAGACCTCATACTTAGATTTGCATTATCTTAGAATGAGAAAATGTTTTCATTTATAATTTACTATATATGTTTAAGAATTCTTAGATACTTTTCTACCCCTGTTATATACAAGCCATAACTATTTCCCTACCCTATAAGAAATACCAAATTGGGTTCAGAAATATAGTTCAGTAGTCTAAGGTTTGGGTTTTATATCTAACACCAGAACACTCAGCACTGAATCCAGCTATGGCATCAGAGTTGAGAGTAGGTTGAGTCACAGCATATGAGCACCAGGTTATGTGCAGTATGTTCCTATGAGAGAGCACTCACATAGATAATGTTTGAATGAAATCTCTCTCTATGGATATTATCCTGCACATAGGTGTAGAATAAAAAGGAAAGTGAAGAGAAATGAACTAAAAATGGCAACCTATTCCTGATTTTCACGCAACTTCATATATAACTTATGTAGATTTTCACAGTGATAGTACTTGCAGTCAGAAGTGCTAGATCAACTGTAGTTTATAGTCAGCTTTCATTTCTTCAGTATACTTGCTCTTTATAACATCTATTTAACTGATCAAAACACAGATCTGAGTGAAAAAGTCAGGGAGGAACAATAAATTGAAGAAAAATAAATGACAGAGGCAGATTTATTCCAGATCTCTGTTTCTGAAGTTAAGGCATTTACATGATTTTTTCAACAGCTTCGATATTTTAATGGAAAAGTCCGAACAAACTATGACAACTTCAACCAGCAAACAAATAGACCAGATGTGCCCTGGGCAAAGATCTCTGCTCAGGGCCCCAAAGTAGTGATATGGATAGCCTAACAGATCTTTTATTTGCCTACAAGTGGCCCTATCCCCTGGTATGTGACAGACATGCAACTGCCTTTGTAAATATTGCCACAGGGTCAATACACTGACAACTCTTACAGTCCAGTCTTCATTGCTCAATGATACTAATGAACATGTTATCTGCAAGAATTTCAGAAGTATTCCTTATTCTTTGTATAAGGTCTTATTTTAATTTTTTAATTACTTAATTGCAAAAATATTCATGATTGGGTTTCAGATGTAGAATGTTTCTACATCCATACCAAAGGAAGTGTCCTACACCAAGGGAAGTGTCCCCTTCCCTCAATCAATGTCCCATTTCCTTTTTACAACCACCACCCCTCAGCATACCTTTATGGCAGGCACTTTATTCTTTTTCTTATTTTCTTTTTAGGCACTATGATTTATATAATACTGTTGATGCTAGAATATTATTTATAACACTTTACCTCCTTCCATCACCTATTCCTTTTCCAGAGGGACCAAAGTGATAACTTCCCTCTATCATTGTCATCGTGGTCCATTACTTGACCTACCAAATCTCTTCCCACATGATTCTTACTAAGGACCAGTTCTCCTATTTTACATTTCTATTGATTTTGATAGGTCTTAATTTTTCTTTAATAGAAATAAGAAAAGAGATTCCTTGGGAATTTTCACTGAGACAGGATTTTTCTCTCCCTTTTTTCTGTCTCTGTCTATGTGTGTGTGTATGTGTGTGTGTGTGTGTGTGTGTGTGTGTGTGTGTGTGTGTGTGTGTGTGTTTAGCTTTAAAAGTAAAAAGACAACCAAGTTAGTAATCATTTACTGCAAAAGCAACTGCAGTCTGTTGAATAAGTAAAAATATTTGCATTTGAATTAAAATTTTGTAATTTTCTTGGCATGAAGTAGTTTGGTTTTTTTTTTTAACTAAACATGAAAAAAAATGATTTTAATTTGATTATGCAAGCATTGGCTTTAGCAATCCATGTGTCTTTTGCTTGCTGTATTTGGAGACAAATTGAAATATAAGACTTAAATCAGCCCTAAAATGGTTCCATTCAAACTTAAATGCTCTTCTACACTTACTGGCAACTTGTAAATACAGATTCTGATTCTGTGACCTGAAATATAGCCTAAAATTCTACATTTCTAACATGTTCACAAGGAATTCCATTGTTACTCACTCAGGAATCACATTTTGAGTGATCCTAGTCTTTGAGTTATTAGATTTCATCATGGCTAATTTCTAAGATGAGTTCTTGCTTTTTCTCTCTTGTTGTCAGACAAGTCAAAGCATACTGGCAGGGTCAACTCTCAGTACATTGTCCATTCAAAAATTTTAGTGTTTGCAATATGAAGCTTGGCACAAAGAATAAATTTTTAGTATCTAGGCAAAAACTTGGACTCAATCTGGCTTGCTCACAACAAATTGGACTTTTTGTCCTTGATACTACTCATATTTAATATGAGATTAATATTTTCTTATACTCAATGGTACTATCCACCAGACATGCAACTGCTTTTGGAAATAATGAACAGGGTCAACACACTGACAACTACTGCAGTCCAGTCTTCAGTGCTCAATGATACTTATGAACATATTACCTGCAAGAATTTCAGAAGTGATTTATACAGCTGAATTACATTCCATTGTATAAATTTTCAACTCTACGTATAGCCATTAAATGATTCACTATTTGCTACTTATTTTTTTCATTCACACCAGAAAAAAAGGCAACAGAGCTAGAGTGCAATTTTATTATACACAAAGTTAAGAAGCTCAAGATCACATACAAAATCTAAATGATTTTCAAGTGGTACCTCAAGATTAATATTGCATCGCATATGTATGCATACATTTGTGTGTGTCTATGAATGCAGGGAGATAATGAAAAGTGAAGAGACAGAAAAACGTGTCCAATGTGTGATAGTCCTTTCTCAGGACTTAGAAGAAATTCTAGAGATATAAAAAGATGACCTGGCCAAACTCATTTAGGACATTTTTTGTCACCCTGGAAGAATATTGGCTCTTGGAAGTCAAGCACTGTTTGTATTATCACATACTCTTAAAATATGTAAAAGATGTGACACAAATCACAGAACAAACCCTCAAACCCCAGATGTTACTTTGAGCAGCCACTTCACACAGCTATTCAAATGAAGGCATTTTATAAAGATTGAAATGTGGATCAAGCTGGAGGTCAAAAATATGTGAAGAAGAGGCAGAGAAGTGAAAATAGAGTAATTTTATCACATTTGCTGTGCCCCATGTTTCAACTGTGGCAGATTTGGAGATCAGTGTTGGAGTGTTTTCATTGCCAAATTGTATGAGATGTGTTTGCATTTATTCGTTCATTCTCTCCTTTATTACTAACATTTGAAAATAAAAATTAAGAAGAGCCACAATTATGTTAAGTGAAATTAAGTCAGAGGGAGAGAGATAGACACAGAATAGTCAAACTCATCTATGGATTTTAAGAAAAATTGAAAACATTTCTGTAATAAGGCCCAGAGACAATAGAATTAAGGGCTGGAAGGGCTGGAAGAACCGGCTCACAATTTAAAGCTCACCACAAGAAGTGGTGAACTCTGATAGGGAAATAACTACAATAACAACTAGCATGACAATATTGAAGAATGAGAGAAGTAAAACGCCTGTCACAAATATAGGCAGGGATGGGGGACGTGGGGGGCATTGGTGGTGGTAATGTTGCACTGATGGAGGGTATTCTGTTTATAACTGAAATCTAACTACAAACATGCTTGTAATCATGGTGCTTAAAGATTGATATTTAAAACAATTAAAAAAAAAAGATGGGGCCGGAGAGATAGCATGGAGGTAAGGCGTTTGCCTTTCATGCAGAAGGACGGTGGTTCGAATCCTGGCATCCCATATGGTCCCCTGTGCCTGCCAGGGATGATTTCTGAGCCTAGAGCCAGGAGTAACCCCTGAGTGTCACCGGGTGTGCCCCCCAAAAAATAAAAGCTCAAAATTTCAAGATAGTTAGTGATTTTACATCCCTTACCCTTTTTTTCTTTTTTATTCTTTTTTTATTCTCCCTGGTAGAAGACATATAATACAAAAAGCAGGGCTTGTTTTTAAAACAAAAAGCATATAGTAGCAAAAAAATGTCTTAGTATACATACAACCATGACACTGAAAAACCGTTTTGGGTCATTGTCATTTAACTCAGAAATTGAAAAAGTCCAATTGTCATCAGGCACAGCAAAACATTAGTACACATAAATGTAATTATCTCAGACTAAGTCGGTTCTAATTTCATTTGGCTTTTCAATGGCTTTCCAAATTCAGTCCATATTCCTTCTATGTTTTCCTGTGAGTTTGAAGTAAACTAACATTGGAAGTGTTTTTAAGCCCGTAGAGTAGGACCCTCTGATTCTTCTCATGGGGGCTATTCCTGCAATAAAAGTCCACGATTCACTGACTACAGTGAGGGAACATTACTAGAGCGTAATTTCATTTAGCCCTTGGATGGCTGTTAAATCCACACTGGTTATAATAGCTGGGACATTGGAACACTGAGACCAGTTATTACCTACTCAAAAAGTTGTTGAGTGCCTCTGGCTGTCTCCTAAAACCTGCTGAATTGTGGTCAAGGGAAGAGAACTTTATCCCTTCTTGGCCTAAGGTAAACTGAGTTGGATTTTAGTTTAAATTGAATATGTATGCCAACTAAACAAAACCAAGAACTTAACCCATTTGCTACTTAGATTGAAAAGAGCCTTCCAAGGAGAACTAACGAAATTTAGTTAATCAATTGGTTTAAAAGGCAAGTCCAAGTTTTGAAAGGTATTTTCATAAAAAGTTAAAATATTTGACATTACCTTCAAAGATCTACTTTAGCTCAGCCCTATGAAGGTCTAGAGGTTTGCATTCATGCAACCTGACTGGGTCTGTAAATCTAGATCTATGGTCTAAGAGAATGTCTAAATGTCTAGGAGACATTAGTCATTGATAACTAATGCTTCCATCATTTTCAGTGAGTTTCTATAAAGGGAAGAAGTAAGGGTTGTGAGATAAGAAGGAGACCTCACATTTTGTCCAGCACAGTCATTTCACTCCCAATTCAAGCCTCTTCTTGAGCATTTAGCAATGCAACATTTTGGGGTTTTTTTTCTTTTCTTTTTTTTTTTTTTTTTTTTTTGGCCACACCTGGTGAGGTTCAGGGATTACTCCTGGCTCTGAGCTCAGAAATCACTCCTTGCTCAGAGGACCATCTAGGATGCTAGGGGAATTGAACCGTGGTCTGCACTGTGTCAGCCATGTGCAAGGCAAACTCCCTACCGCTGCACCACCACTCCAGCCCCTAGGCAATATTTCTTTTAAAAACAGAGAATGGGTTCCCCAAAGTAGGCTGGAACACAGTTTACATTTTACCAGCTATGTTCCTTTCTTACAAAACAAATCTCTCCACTTACTTTGCTGTAAGTTTTAAAAAAGATAAAATCTGGTACAAGACAAGGCTGCCCCCTCTCACCACTCCTATTTAACATAGTATCAGAAGTACTTGCCATAGCAATTAAGTAAGCAAAATATATTAAGGACATCCAGATAGGAAAGAAAGAAGTCAATCTCTTTCTGTTTGTGGATGATATGATACTATAATTAGAAAATCCTAAAGAATATCAAAAAGCAAGAAACAACAGATCCTTACAGCAAAGTGGCAGGCTACAAAATTAATGCCCCCAAAATTAATGGCCTTATTATAAATAAAAAATGATAGATAATGCATGAGCATAAAAATATCCCATTTACAATAGTGCCACAGAAACTGAAAACCCTTGAAGCCAACTTAATAAAATACAAAGCACTTCTTCAAGAAATAAAAGAGGACACAAGCAAATGGATACACATACCCTGTTCCTGGATTGGTAGGATTAATATCATTAAAATGACAATACTTCCCAAAACATTGTACAGATTTAATGCAATTCCTCTATAGATACCCATGATATTCTTCAAAGAAGTGTACCAAATACTCCTGAAATTCATTTGGAAAACTAAAAACCCATGAATTGCTAAAGTAATCCTTAGAAAAAAAGAAGATGGAGGCATCACTTTCCCAACTTTAAATTATACTACAAAGCAATAATCATTAAGACAGCATAATATTAGAATAAAGACAGACCCATAGATCAATGAAATAGATTTGAGTATTCAGAAAATGTTCCCCAGACATACAATCAATTAATCTTTGATAAAGAATCAAGAAATGCAAAATGAAGCAAGGAAAGCCTCTTCAAAAAGTGAAAAAAGCAAACTCAAACCTCCATTTAACACCACGCACAAAGGTCAAATCCAAATGGACTAAATACCTTGATATCTGACCCAGAATAATAAAGTATATAGAAGAACAAGTACTTATGTAAAAAAGAAACTCCATGACATTGAGACTAAAATTATCTTCAAGAAGAAAATACCACTGTCCAAACAAATAAAAGCAGAGATAAACAAATGGGATTACATTAAGCTGAGAGGCTTCTTCGCCTCAAAGGAAACTGTGAGTAGGGTACAAAGGCTACCCATGGAATAGGAGAAATTTTTCACCTAATACCCATCAGATAAGAGGCTAATATCTAAGATACAAGCTACTGATAGAACTTAACAAGAAAAAAAAAACATCTAATCCCTGCAAAAAAAATGGGACTAAAAATGAACAGACAAGTTCTCAAAGAAGAAATACAGATGGCCAAAAGGCACATGAAAATATACTCCACATTGCTGATCATCAGGCAGATGCAAATCAAAAACAACAATGAGTTAACCATCTCAAGTCACAGAGACTGGCACACATCAGAAAGAATAAAAACAATAAGTGCTGGTGGGGATATGGAGAGAAAGGAACTCTCAATTCAATGCTGTCTAGTCCTGCCTTCCTGGGAAACAATATAGATATAACTCAAAAAAAAACTGAAAATTGAGCTCCCATATGATTTAGATATACCACTCCTAATGATACCCTAGGAACACAAAAACACAATACAAAAATACTTTCTGCACACCTATATTCATTGCAGTGCTATTTATAATAGCCAGAATCTGGGAGAAACCCAGAAGCCTGACTACAGATGAGTGGCTAAAGAAATTGTGGTACATATACACAATAGAAAATTACACAGCTTTCAGGAAAAATGAAGACATGAAATTTTCCTATACTTGGATGGACATCGAAACTATTATGCTGATTGAAATGAGTCAGAGGGAGAGAGATAGATATTGAATAGTTTCACTCATCTGTGGAATTTAAGAAAAATAAAAGACAATATAGTAATAATACCCAGAGGAGAAAAGGGCTGAAAAGACCAGCCCATGATATCAAGCTTACCACAAAAATTGATGAGTGGAGCTAGATAAATAACTACACCAACAACTATCATTACAATGGTAGTGAGTAAGAGAAATAGATTGCCTGTCTTGAGCACAGGCAGAGTGTAAGGGAAGAGGGAGATGGGGCATTGGTGGTGGGAAAGTGCACTGGTGAAGGGAGGTGTACTTTTTATGGCTGAGCTTAATTACAAACATGTTTGTAAACATAGTGCTTAAATATATTAAATATATTATATTATATTTTTGGTTTTGATGCTCAGAAATTGCCCCTGGCTTGGGGGGGACCATATGGGATGGCCAGGGGTTGAACCACTGTCGCAATCTTTCCTTGGCTAGTGCTTGCAAGGCAGACACCTTACCTCTAGAGCCACCTCACCGGCCCCAAAGATATTATTATTAAATTATAAAATAAAACAAAGATATTTTGATAACACAGGTAAAAAATTAAAAAATAAAGCAAACCCAGTAAAGGTGGTGGGGGACAAGGATGAAGTAGAGGCTTTGTCATTTAGTACTTCCATTTGTCCTGCCTTGGGCTTCTGTGAAATGTTGGAAAACTAGAATAATAAAATGACATAGAATTCTTTATTATTATATGCATGGAAGTATATGGCTTATAAGGTTCACCAAAATAATGAGTCATTAAACATTGCATTTGTGTATGTGCTTGCTTGCATGAGAGAGAAATTATGACAAAATGCAAAACCATGCAGAGTCTATTGCTTATTTTATTTTCAAATATACTATAGGAAAACTGGGCACAATTCGGAAAGAACAGATTTTGCAAGGCAGTTCATTGGACTGATTGAATCATTAGATCTATTTCCCTTCTTATGATGAATGGAAAGCAGATTAAAAGCCATAAAAGTAGCTAAGGAGAGAAACTACAAAGAAGATTCAAAGGTCAAAAGCTAAAAACTTAGTTCCACTCTCTTTTGCAAATGACTTGCCTGCGATAGATCTTACTTTTCTAACTCTCTAAATAGATGCATGAAACTTTGATTATATTTTTCTTCATTTTGTGTTCACAAATTTAGAGTTCCAGTATTCCAACCTTACTAAATCAGAATCTACCTTTTACTAAGATTCACAAATAATTAGTAAGCATATTAAAATTTTAGAAGAACCTAATAGAGTGATGGATATTTATTACATCAATACAGGAATGAGTAAATACTGCTGTTTTTGATATAGTGGAGTGGAATAGTAGAGCACTAGGTAATTTGTTGATGTAATTGAGCATTTAAAATCTGGCCCACATTTAAAGGTATCCAATTCAAACAGAATAATTAAAGCTGAGATGGCAGAATTTGCTGGGGTATAGACCTAGAGAGGCCCAGACATAGAATACAGAACAACAAAGCCCAACTAAAGAATATAGATGAAAGACCTCCAGCTGCAGATTCCAAAATAAGAACACATACACTGGGTAGAGAACAGAATGGTGTATGGAAAAGACAAAGTTATTGTACACTTGAGACACCCAGATTTCGAGACTGAACATGTGGCATCATACATAGAGAGACCTATACCCATGTGCTTAACCTGTAGGATAATCTTTAACTACTTTAGCATCTGAGTTTTGTATGCTAATCTTTCATACAATTCTCAAGAATCCATGAGATCAAGGATAAACCTAATTTTGTATTAGTAGTTTAATAGTTCCTCTCAGTTAAGATACCCCAGCCTTTCTGTACCCTCACAGGGAGCCTCCTTCTTGCACTTCCCTTAGTGCCATATGTCATGACACCAGGCTTAATGCCACAGCACATGGGGGTCTTTGAAGCATAGAGCTTCAAAAAAAAAAGCTCTATAAAGATGAATGACTAGGAAATGCTGGCCCTGTAAAAGCTGAGGGAGAAAGGGCTGCTGCCTAGAATTCACTCATCCAAGGGGCCTCGGAAACTTAGATTTGGTGTGTGTAGGAAAATCATTCCCCAGTGAGTTACTCTGGAGTTTAATGTGTGGCAGGTGGTTTTAGGTTCCAGATGGTTAGCTTATTTTTGAATTTAATTAAATGTTATAAGGGAATTGAATGATATTACAGTGAGTATGGTGCTTATTTTGCATGAAGCCAATCTTGTTTATATTCCCAGGATCCTATATGGTCCCCTAATCCACATCAGGCGTGATCCCTGAGTGAAGAACAGAAAGTAAGTCCCAACCAAGCCAGGTATATCCCCCACTTAGAAAAATCAACTAAATGGTATCAGAGGCCACACCAAGAGGAAGCACTGCAATAGGAGGCAAAATTAACAGAGCAAGCTATGTGGATGCTAAGTTCTCACTCTCTGGAACACCTAAGCCAACAAGTTAAATGTAAGATCTTGTAACTATAGGTTAGAAAAAGAGTTTTGACAATAATGTACTTGCTTCTCTAAAAAGTATGAGACCAGTGGCTGGAGTGGTAGCACAGCTGTAGGGCGTATGCCTTGCACCTGGCTGACCCAAAATGAACACGGGTTTTATCCCTGGTATCCCATATGGTCCTCTGAGCCAGGAGCGATTTCTGAGCACAGATCCAGGAGTAACCCCTGAGCACTGATGGATGTGCCCCTCCGAAAAAGAAAGTATGAGCCCAATCTAGGAGAAACTAAATCTGCAGGATCATGACAATGACACAATTGAAGACAGAAAAGCAGGAAACAGACTACCAGGAAGAACATGTCAGGGACAAGTGGAAATTCCCTATCCTTCTATATTCTTTGGCTGGATGAGTGATCAAAGTAACATTATATAGATTCATAGGAGGAAAAGAAAAGTTTGTGGTGAATCTAGAGGCTGCAGTCTTTAAATAAAACTGGACTAAAGAAAGTTAATAGCCTGGACTGTGGAGTGGAGTAGGGCCTGAGTGTCAAGAAGAAATGAAGATGCCTCACCTCACAGCAATAGGGTGATTACTTATGACAAAACCATCATTCTCAGAATGTCTTCCCTACATTCAGATAAATTTTTCTGGGCCTGGGGAGATAACTCAATGGACTAGAACATAAGTCTAGCATGCAAAAGATACTAAATTCAATCCAGAACCATATGGCTTATTGAACCATGCTGGATGTGGTGGCCTTCAGCCCTCATATGAAAAGGTCTCTAAAAAATATTAATCAAATAGTATAAAAAATTATTTATGAAGAGGTCTTTAATCATAATAATCATGGTCATTAAAATTATGGTGACAGTTTTTCTAAGGGCCCCAAAGGCCTCCATTGACTTCATTTCCATATATCAAGGTGACCGTCTTAGTAAAAACCTGTTATGAACAGGTTCAGCTGTCTGAACATTTGGGTTGTGGGAGAGGCTGAGCCTACAGATGCATCTATTCATCCATCTTGGTGAGGGCTGCCATTTTGTCAACATTGCCCAGAAGGCTCTTTGACAAATGAAACACCAAAATTTATGCATTTAGTTATTGCCCAGACTTCCTGATTTACTTTGATTATATTTTTTCCTGAATTTATCTATATACTGTAAGCAAATAGAGGAGATAAAAGAATGGGACAGGAAAATATGAGCAAGAAATCTGCTAAAGGTCAGATACAAATGTCTCTTGATACTCAAAGCCAATTTCATCTACTTCTACTTTTTGCTTGCTAAACATCTAGCTCTATGTAATCCTCTATGTAATACTATCATCCCTCTCATCCTCCAGTTATAGGGCTTCATGAACTCCTTCCTTTGAGTACAAAGGAAGGACATTACATTTCCCTGGAAAAGTTAATTGACTTAGTGATGGGCACATGACATGACATATCAAAACCAATTAGCACTTCTCATTACTGCTCTCAATTCTCCAAGGTCAAGTATTGAACGTGTGAACCAATTGAACCAATTTTTACTGAGCTTCTGTGACTCATTTTCTCCATAACTATTTTGATAACTAAATGCTTAGTGTCTGATTAATTGGGAAACCTATCTTATTTCTGTGACATTTTATAGTCTTTAAAACACAAACTAAAGGGGCCGGCGTGGTGGCGCTAGAGGTAAAGTGTCTGCCTTGAGAGTGCTAGCCTAGGACGGACCGCGGTTCAATCCCCCGGCATCCCATATGGTCCCCCAAGCCAGGAGTGACTTCTGAGCGCATAGCCAGGAGTAACCCCTGAGTGTCACCGGGAGTGGCCCAAAAACCAAAAAACAAAACAAAAAAAAAAAAAACACACAAACTAAAATATGGAAAAGTTATGTTCAAGTCCCAGCACTTTATAGTCACCTGAACACCTCCAGAACATCCCCTGAGCATGGAGCCATGAGTAGCCACTGAACACTGCAGGATCTAATAAAGAACCCAAGATAGACAAGATTAGATAGATAGGTAGGAATGTAGGTAGATGGGTAGATGGGTGAGTGGGTGGGTAGATGGGTGGTTGGGTGGATGGATGGACAGATAAATGATAGGTAAATAGGTTAATAAGTAGATGGATAGATGTATGGGAGTTGGGTGGGTTGGGTGGGTAGGTGGGTGAGTGGATGAATGGATGTTGTAGGTTGGATGGATGGATGGATAAATGATAGGTAGGTAGATAGATGGGTAGATAGATGGGTGGATAGATGGGTGGGTGAATGGATTAATGATAGATAGATAGAAAACTTAGGAGAATGTCCAAGATAAAAATTAAGCTTTAGCATTACATAAGCAGTATTATCTTTTGAAGTCATTGTAAAATAGACTGAGATATTTTTACTATTAGATATAACTTAGCATTTGCACAAATAAACTCAGAATTTCAGAATAAGATAAATGGGGAGAGAAGCATTAAGTAGATATTTGGAGCTTTGACTAGTAGACAAATATATGCCATTTCAACTCACCAATGAAAATGCTAAGCATTAGGGGAAAACTCTGACCACCATACAGAAAATGTGAGGTACACAGGAAGGCATAGGAATCAAAATATGGGTAGGAGAAGGAGCCAAGAAATTCTTTTTTTGGCAATACTTCTAATAACTATAAGCACACCCTTTAATACATCTATCCACACATGGCACCCACGAGATAGTCATATTTTGAGCAACTAGTTCACTGCCACTCTCTGCCCTTCTGTACCACTATTGTCAAGTGTTGTTAGTATTAATAATATTAATGATATTAATTATATTACTAATCCCAGCCAGGCATACCCTGAGAAGAGGTATAACTACCTCTGTCAACTGTTAGAAAAAGAAAGTTTCTTGCAAAAACATCTCCTAATGTATAACTGGCCAGATATGCTAATAAGCATTAGAATAGAAATAATGGTCATTTGTTATTTATTTCATGTGGAAGATTGCATATTTGTACTAAAATTCGTTTTTCTGAAAGACAGATATAATGAATTAAAGGCTTCATGGTGGGATTTATGCATGTAATCTAAAAGGATTTTTAAAAATAAATTAACAAATAACAACAAGCTCATTATGAATTTGGCTGTATTTGAAAAAATAACCACTCTGCATGGAAAAGGGGAGAAGAACTTATGAGAAAAGAAATCGAGCTTTCTTAAAGAAACGAGAGTCAGCATTTTCCTCCTACATCGTTGCAAGATTTCTCCCAGGTGGAAAGTCGCTTTGTTAGGGTATGGTAAAGGGAGATCTGGAAAATCATTTCCTCTTTATAGAGATTTTTTCTGAATTCTGTGACTTGTTAAGAAATAATTCTGAACTCAATTAATATAACAATATTTGGCAGAGAGAGGCATCTGGCTCCCCATGGATAGAAAGAATGCCTTTAAAACATTTTAAAAGTTTTGGAGATGCTGTGGACTAACTTATTTATTCTTTATGTTGCTTATCTGTTATTTAACTGGCAGTCATAACCCCTAACTTAGTTAAAAACAACTGGCAGTCACAACCCCTAACTTAGTTAAAAACAAGAGGCTGGGTAATTCCATCTACCAGATCATTACAACCAGTTTCCTTCCTGCTTAATGGTGAGATGAAACCAGAACACCCAATAATGATTCCAAATAATGAATTCATTCTGTGGACCTGTTTAACATTGAGTTTATTAACCTTATTGAAAAAATTTAGATAATATTAATATAATTTTGTCATATTGATGTTTTGCCTGATGTGGTCCCGAGAGAGTTTCCTGAGTTGTGGGATGTAATCATCATGAGGCATTGCTAGGAAAAACAAGCGATGAAGGGGAATATAAGGCAGACAGAAAAGAAGCCACGTAGTCCAGTTCCAGGAAAAGTGACTTGAGATAGATAACTGAGGAAGAAGTCAGTCAATCTCAAAGTCACTCTATTGGGTGTATGGGGAATGGGCTTGAAGTAGGGGAGGAATGCTTGAGGGTGTGTCTTACAAGTCTTCTGAGGTTAAGGGATACAAGTAAAACCAATTGTTAGCATGTAAAACTGAACCTAGCTACCTGGAGTCTCAGCAAATTCCTAACAAAAATAGATGAGAGAAAGAGTGCACAGGCAGCCATGTGCCTGCTAACGTGAAGCAAGTGTTTCAATTCCAGTTTTTAATTCCTATGCCAAGTCTGCACTCCAAAAACTTTTAAAATAAAATCTATTGATATTTTCCTTAATGGTAAGTGGAAGCTAAGTTTCATGAAGGATAGGGCCTTGGTTTGAGATTATTCACACTGAAAATCATGCTGCTGACGTATGAATCCAGGTCTTTCAGAGTCAGGGCACATGTGCTTTTGGTCATTTCCTCCATCTCCTCCTGATTTTATGTGCAGATAAATGTGGAAAATTTTAGATTTTAAGTAGTTTACTTCTTGACCTGAAACATTGCATGGTATATGTATCTACATGCTCATTAAAATCACAAGTCTTTACTAAAGTTATATGAACAGCATTTTTGCACATACCAAAATGATTGGCACTGCATGGCTTAAGGGATAAAATTAGTTACTATATGAAAGTAATTGATAATAATTTAGCTTGATAGCAAATGAATCTGTATTTAGGGGAAGCTTCAATAATAAATCAACAGGAAATTTTGAGGCTAGGAATAGAAGCATTATATTTGGGAGCTATTTTCCTTTATTCATTGTCCACGAGATTATTTTTAAGATTGCAGTTTTGTAGCTATATCAAGATATACTCTATAATTCACCGAATTCCTCTTTTCTGCCATATAAACGTAATTATTGAAAACAATCTATTTGTTCTTGTTTGATAACTGAAGTCAGTAAGACTAGCAGTGCCTCCTTTGAAGGCTGTGGGGAATGTTTTATTGACAGCTTCTCCAGCTTCTGGAAAAATAATCATTTCTGATCCTGTTTTTTAATGCCTATGACCTGGGTTTGTTTTTCTATTTTGCTGGGTTCAATTTGGTTTGCAAATAACCTACTGGGACAGCTAATTGAATTCTGGGATGTGGACTGGAAATGTTCTGGAACTCTGGTCCTGTCATCTGAGGTTATATTAGCCACTCATACCACCATTCTCCAGAGCTCCTGGGGTAGCTTTCTCTATGAAGACTTGGATATTATTATTTCCCATTCCAGGACCCCAATTTTTCAGAGCTACTTTTAACTATGCTCTTTGTACTGTGCCTTGTAGTGGCGACACCCTAACTACTGACCCCAAGGACTCATTCCCTCATATAATTCAGTCCCCTTTTCGTCTGGGAGTTCTTAATGAATAGTGGAATGTGGTGAGGTTATTTACTTGATTTAATTCTATTATCACTGTCCTAGCCAAAGGGATAAGAGAGAGATGAAAAGGAACAAAAATAAGGGTTGTGGGGGCTGGAGAGATAGCTTGGAGGTAGGGCATTTGCCTTGTATACAGAAGGATGGTGGTTTGAATCCTGGCATCCTATATGTTCCCCTGATCCTGCCAGGAGCGATTTCTGAGCATAGAGCCAGGAGTAACCCCTGAGCACTGCCGGGTATGACCCAAAAATAAAAAAAAAAGTTGTGTGTGTGTGAGGGGGGGGGAGGGAGAGGAGAGAGAGAGAGAGAGAGAGAGAGAGAGAGAGAGAGAGAGAGAGAGAGGCAGAGAGAGAGATCTCAAGTAGCCTTAAGGAAGCTGTCTTTATGTGAACTATTATTGACAAAGTCACACAACAGGGGACAGTGTCTATGAAAAACAAACACTAATACCTCAGAGCAAAAAACCACAAGGAAATTAAATCTGCCTATAATCACTTAAGCTTGGAAAAGAAACCCAGATCCTGCTGTAATTCCATTCTAGTCTGTTAAACAGTCAAAATGTGCTCACATTTCTGATCACCAAGAGTAGTTCCTAAGTTCAGAACTAGGAGTAAGCGTGAATATTGCCTGTTGTACCCCACACCCAAAATGTATTGTTCCTAACTAGTATATAGTAATTTATCACACAAAAACTGCATTTGACTGCCCACTTACATTAGGTTTGATCATGTGACCAATTTGGCCAATGATAATAAGAAATATGATCCAATCACAAGTTTGGCAAAAGGAGTTGCATTTCTGAACTCTATTTTCTACTCTGTCTCTTCCACAAGAGCATATTTGCAAGGTTGTCAAAGGGAGGTGAAAGACACAGGAAGGGAACTGACAGTCTCCATCTAGACAGACAGAACCCCTACTTCCCACCCCATCACCCCTCTGAGGAAGCCCAAGAATACTTGAGAAGAGATGATGAAAGAGAATGTTCCTAATAAGGTGGAAAACATGCTTTTTAACTTTGTTTAGCATTTTTCAGAACACATGTGATAGCAATTAAGATAAAATTATGAAAACTGCTGGCTTTTTCTTTAATTCAAATCTTCTTACAGGAGCATTTTTCTTTTTTCTTTTTTTTCCAAAGCTTTCAACTTCATTTCTCTGTCCTGAGTCTGGAAGCATTACTGCGGAAGGGTTTTAGAGATGTGGGAAGGACAACTACAAAATTTCAAACACACTCTTCCAGAAACCTTAAGAAAGAATGAATGACAACCAAGATAGTAGGGAAAAGGGCTGGAAGGAAACAGAGACTGGGGTAGGGGAATGGAAGTATTTTCTGTTCTGAGGTCACTTTCCTCTGCTCCACAGCTACCTACAAACAGGTACTCCAGATTATGGGAGATTAAGGGATTCTCTTCTTATAAGACTCACTAGGCAAAGAGTGTACACAATCGATAATGCACTTGTCTTGTATGTAGGCTTACCTAGTTTCAATTCCTGGCACCACATATTTGACCCTAAAGCCCAGCCAAGTGTAATCCATGAGCACAGAGCCAAAAGTAAGTCCTGAGCACTGCCAGGTGTGGCATCATACCCAGAAAAATAAAACAAAGATCAAAACAACAACAACAAAAACCAAAAAAAAGACAATACCGGTTTTTTACTCTTCGCATTCTCACCTGATTGGGAACTATCACGTTTTATTATTATTTTTATTTTCAAGGTATAGTAAAACACTATAAACAGAATAATTGAAAAGACTTTTATTTGGAATTATTTTAGTTTTTTTTCATTTGGGAAGACCAAATCTATGGGCTATTTCCACAGCCTGATTATCAAAATTCATCACAACTGAAATACCTTGTGCATTTTTCTCATCCTAGCTAAGTGGAAGTATATTCAAGTTGGCATCCATTTCTCCATTCAATCACACATGAATTTCAAATTTCTCAACAATTTGAGTTGTCTGAGGAAATAGGTTTAAGGCTAGGGATGAATGAAAACACAAAACTACATTCATTCTATGGTAGATGAAATATTTTCCTTGAAGTCTTAGGTTTGGGACGCTTTGTGGGGTCCTGATTCTGCCAGCTAGTTACTGAGAAGTATTATGGAGCTTGGTACTTCTATTTGGGTGGCCAATGTATGGATTTTCAGAGCCCAGAGAATAGTCCAAGGATGCCCACATGCTAGGGTAAGATCTAACCAGCTCATCACATGTGACAAGTCAGGTGGGTGGTGGCCAGCACTGGAGAAGAATCATCTACCCTCTGGCTTCTCTCAAATTTGTTTTTTTCTAGGGATCATCCTACTTTCTAGACATAATTCAAGTTGAGATTTTTAAATCCAAGACTTTAATTGACTCACCTTCCTCAATATTGTAGTCCTGCAGTTATTTCATATGTTACTTTTTGACATGAGGTGTCCCTAAATCATCTATATTTCCATCAAACCACTGAATTCACTAAATCCTGAGAACATGCAATGCAAGGATTCTGGCTAAAACTGACTTGATTACTTTTTCAGTGTCTAAACTATCAGTTAAGATAATCTGGGGGCGGCGAGGTGGCGCTAGAGGTAAGGTGTTAGCCTTGCAAGTGCTAGCCAAGGAAGGACCGCGGTTCAATCCCCCCGCGTCCCATATGGTACCCTCAAGCCAGGGGCAATTTCTGAGCGCTTAGCCCGGAGTAACACCTGAGCATCAAATGGGTGTGGCCCGAAAACTCCCCCCAAAAATAATTTAAGCTAAATTATCAGTTAAAAACATGATTTTGAAGTGACCCTCATGCTCTAACTTAAAGGTGCTCAGATTTTAAAGCATTTGTCCCTCTTGGTTTGTTATGTGTAATGCAAGTATATCTCCACTTGTTTTATGGCACCAGTTTGTGACATTTATAAATATATCTTCAGCTATTTTTTTCATTCAGGAGCTCACTAGATTAATTCCAAGCACTTATTCAGATTTGTTGGTTACCTGTCAAAATGGCAGTAGTTTTCTATAAAAATTAAATATCCATCTTGTTCAAAGGGGAAAAAGGCAAACTATTTCCAAACGACAGATTTAAATATTCATATATTTGTTAAAATTTACTTATACTACCTCTAAATATAGTTTCTAGGCACAGTGAAAAGTTTTATTGTATAGGAGTGGGGAGGTAGTTAAATGGAATCCTCATGGTCCAATCCCAGGGGATTGAGGGGATATGGGTTTGGAAGCAAATGTCAACACAGGAAATAATTCACACATGATTAAGGAGATAAAACAGATTCAGGAATTTCCACAGAAAGCAGATAGGGAAGTTATGGGAAACTGAAACCACATTTTTTTCCCCTGAGACCTATGGGTTTAATTGGGAAACCAAAAACCAAACCCTGGGTGGAAAACAGGTAAAGAACCAATCCAAAGGTGATTTCATCCAATGAGTGACAAGATAAGCATCATCCAAAAGAATTATTCAAATAGAGTGAAAACTGGTTATTCCAATAAGGCAGTGTATCAAGTTTAAAGGAATATTATTTGGTTGGCAATTAAGAATGGTTTGGAATAAAAGGAAAAACAAAGCAAAAGAAAATCAAAACAATAAAAATATATAACCAAAAACCTGAAAGCAAAATAGTATGTTATTAGCTACCTACAGGTAGTTCAAATTTAACATACCTCATGTATCAACAATGCTGCATCATTTTAGAGCAAATGGTCTTCATCTGAAGTAATCATTTTAAAAACTGACAGATGTTGGTTACCGTAACTTGACAGTGGCCATTTTGCAAAAGCCTCTCTGCCATTTCCCAGTTTTGCACCTGCAAACTGCCTACGTGCTGTTTTGCTACAAAGCCCCTGAGCCAGCAGGAAAAAAGCAGCCACAAAAGTAATAAATAACTTCTTAGCACGGGGGAGAGAAACACAGCCTGGTACCACTCCCAGGAATGGAGCTATACTCCCATGGCCAGCATACTTGAGTTAACAAGGTATTCATTATTGTTCTGTGCAACATTGTTTTTACAAAGTTATTTCTTAATAACTTGCCCCACCATAAATCTGTTTAGAGCTCGGGAATGTGGTCAGCAGACCCTACCCAGGGTCACAGGGTGTTTCCATGGAAACTGCATGACTTGCAAGTTGTTTTGCCCCCTGCCCCACTGCCCACTTTCCATATTTGGGGAATGATGTTACTTTCTTTGTTCCACCCAACCTGTGCTGTGTTTTTACCTTATTTGGAATAATGAAGTGGCCTGTGTGCCAAAAGAATGATTGACGTTGCCTTTTGCCTGCCCCTCTTTACCTTGTCTATATAAGAGGATGCAAGACCACATTAAAATGCCTTTGAACGGTTTTTCTGTCTTGGGTCATTTGTTATTAACCTCTCTCAGATTCTTACAGGTGTGGTTGTGATCTGAGCCTCGCAAAATAAAGGTGCGGCTGTCCGTAAGCCTCTCATCCACTCTCCGCTTAAAAAAAAATCCCCAAATATGGGGCCAGTGAGGTGGCTTGCCTTGCAAGCGCTAGCCAAGAAAGGACCGCGGTTTGGTTCCATCCTCCGGGGTCCCATGGTTCGATCCTCTGGCGTCCCATATGGTCCCCCCAAGCCAGGGGCAATTTCTGAGCGCTTACCCAGGAGTAACCCCTGCATCAAACGGGTGTGCCCCCCAAAAAAAAATAAAAAAATAATCCCCAAATAACATCAAAACAGGGACATAGTCGACCATAATAGTTATATTTGGAATATAAAATTGAACTGTAATGATACACAAAAGAATTTATTATCATGAAGTTGTTTCCCTGAGACACTGATTGATGTCTTCCTATCAATTGAAAAAATTCAAGAGAAAGGCACATTGCCAGAAGCACTTTCAGTAAAAAAATCATCTATTCAAAGCTTCATTTCCATCAATCAGAAAGATATCATAAAGTATAAATGCAATAGACATTGTTATTACATTTAGTTATTGATAATAAAAATATTTCATATTTTGATAGACATCAACCCACCAAACAAGACCATTGTGGAGAAATAGTGATTTTCTTTGCTTAAGCCTTCCCTTGTCCCCTCTCCAGGATGTCAAAATGTCGCCTCTGTCCTGTTTCCTTTCCAGGGGCTCTCACAGTTGATTTCTGTGCTCCTGAATACATACCATAAAAGGCAAACAATGGAATTGGATTGAAAAACATATTTTAAGCTATTTATATAGGAATCCAGCATCTTCTTTCCTATGCACCTTTCCTCACCATTCCAAAAACAAGAGAGAAAAGATAATGAGTATATTTTTCAAAGCAGCAAATCAAAATAGAAGGCTGTGGAGTGTATGCATATTAATACTGAAAAACTGGACTTAACTATCTTTTTGCCTTCACACATCTTAATGCGGTATTGCAAGAATTATATCAAATCATTGTTTCTGAATAAAATTGAGAACATTTAATGTTTCACAGATGGCCAATTAGTGTCTTCTCGGAAGACATTAATTCTGAACCGGTTTCATCATTCAGGTAAACTTTGTAGCAGTGTTGTTCTGGTTTTGTTTTGTTTTTACTTTTGAATGTCAGACAGAGAATGCACAAGGCCCAAAGCCCAAAGCCAAAGGAAGGACCATATTAAACTCTTGCTTCATTTCTCTAGTAGTCTTCTGCAATTCATCTAGAAGTACAGGGTGCATACTACTCTCCCTTGAAGGTCTCCAATGAAACAGCACATATGGATAAAAACATGATGAGAATCCATCAAGTACATATACCTTCTGCAGCCACTTCCCTGAAAATGGGGTTCTGCTTTTAAAATAAAAAGCAGATGAGTTTCAAGAGTACAGATTCAGAAAAAGCAAGTAGATCAAAATATAGTTAATTGGAATATTTATGTACCAAAATTAATCTGCTGACAGGTTTCTACTTTTCTCCATTGGAGTATTCAGTGATGGAGAATTTGATAAGTTCACGTGGATCTTCACATACAAAATAAAATTATACAATATTTGTATAAATTTTAAATCAATGGTCCTCAAACTACGGCCCGCGGGCCACATATTGTATTTATTCCCATTTTGTTTCTTCACTTCTAAATAAGATATGCAGTGTGCATAGAAATTTGTTCATAATTTTTGTTTTTACTATAATCTGGCCCTCCAACAGTCTGAAGGACAGTGAACTGGCCCCCTGTTTAAAAAGTTTGAGGACCCCCTGTAAATTCTACAAAAAGGGAGAAAGAGTAAATGGGACCAAGAAAAGATTATGATACTGATAAAATTCAAGTAACAATTCAAATAGTTTACACATAATGATGGTTTTTGTTTTATTCAAGGGAAGAGGTTCCCCCTCTGCAAGTTAGAAAGTGGGTTTTAAAAAAAAAAATAGTTAACGTGATTTACATGTAATTGGTTGACATGTGATTCTCTAAACCAAATGTGGCTCCATGAGTCACAACTTCCTCTCAGAGGCCTGATCTCACCCTGGGAGAATGTTGAGGTGACACTGGGTTGTGAGCAGGGATTCAAGTAAAATTTATTATCTTGCAAAAGAACCCACTAACTAGTCTAGTCAACGGCCCTAAAGCAATTGCTTAAAATGACAATCCTTTGCTTACTATTCTTTCTGGATTTCAGAAAAATCATTGTCATTAAGATGGTCTCAGTGGATGTTTAGATATTTTGTTACCTTTCTGGTTATTAAGCCCAACTGTCTGCATTTTTAAAAACACCAGGAACATGAAGTGGCTCAGTAATAAAGTATGCTTTACCTGCAGTAGGTCCTGGGTCCTCTATCACCAAAAATAAAATAAGAAACACCTTCAGAGAAATCCTTTTCCTTTACTTACTGAGTTGTGGCTTCTTCATAAATTCATTTCCTATACATTATCTTTGGAGGAAAAACTATTCTCAGACTAACTTCTCCCCATACTTGGTTTATTTCAAGATGTCTATCACAATTGATGTGACATGTGTGCCCCTCTCAGTCCGTGCTATCTCTGAAATGAAGAAAAGTACTTGTTCCATAAGTTAAAAAGATACCAAAAAGAGGACCACAGAGAGCGTGTCTTGCATGTGGCCCACCAGGATTTAATCCCTAGTACCCCAAATGATGCCTGAAGACCCCAGGAGTGATTCCTTAGTGCAGAGAGAGGAGTACGCCCCTACAGCTACTTGCTGTAAGCCCCAAAACAATAACAATAATAACAAAATAAAAATTAAGCAGGGATAAATGGATAAATGAACAAAAACCAAACTTTCTAATTCCACATGTCAATTTCATGTATGGATAGATTGATTTGAAGCTGAAACTGAACTGGTTCCTTATTGTTCCTTGTAAGTTACAGTGTATTTGATTTAAATATTCATTGGCAAATCTTAGATATTCAAAGATGTTTGTTAAAGGGCTTTTATATCATATAAGTATTATACATACTAATTATAAAAATAGTAATATATTTACATTAATATATTTTTCTAAACTATAAATGTTATATGATTCAACCACTGAAAATATTCAGTGACATTAGTTTCAATCATCCTAAAATATGTAAATATGAAAAATATGTAAATACAAATAAAGAGAACTCAGAGAGAAACAAGTAAAAACCATAATTTCAGCTTTCAGTTACTAATTATATAGAATTAAAATGTTCTTTAAGAAGTTAGAAGTGCAGTTCGATTTGGCAATCTGAGCTTTTGTTGACCTCATGCCAGTTATAAAATCCAGTAAAGAGATTCTTAGCTCATTATGAATCTAATAATTTAATTTCATAAATCTCCTTACATAAGAATTGGATACTGTTTGGCATCTGATTTCTCTTATTAGGGAAATTTCAATTAAATAAAAAAGAACATGCTTTAATTATAAACTTATTTTCATTTCAAGTTCACAACAATAAAAACTTTTTAAATAATGTAAGTCATTTTAGCAGGAAGGAGGGACTTAGAATAATTTCTTAGAATAAGAAATATAGCATCTCTTTCATAAATTATATACGTTCCTCAAAGTGCTCTAAAAACACTATAAGTTTGATTAGCAGCAAAGCATTAGCCTAATCATGATGTCCCTTCCTCCCCTTATATGTACATATACATACATATATATACACTATACGTCAATATATACCTATTAGTCTACCCTAAATCTGACATTTTGGACAGTTATTCCCAGAGGCTGTGCAAGGTTACAAATACTGTCTACATCGGGTCATGGTTCAAGACCACTAACACCCAAGTGATTGAGATAGAACCAATCCTTTTATGAAGACAAACCCCCCCCAAATGCAATGTAAATTGTGAACTTCTTTTAAAATAGTAAAAACAATGGGGATTACAGTGAAATAACCCAGTATATTATTATTCTGGGCCCTATAACTTTCTCTATCTAAAACTTTTGTACACAGAAGACTATATGCCTTTAAACAGAGTTTCAGCAACCTAAGTATAAAATATGCCTTTAAAAAACATTATAGGGATTATTTTTAACTTTGAGAAGGGTTCTGTGAGAATCAGGCATTCTTCCCAGAGATGAATCTTGCAGTATTTTCTCCCAGGAGCATGCAGAATTCTTTCATTCTGTGAACCTGCAAATGCTGCAAGTTGTCTTAGAGTCCAGAACGCAACCTCCAGAAAGAGGTCTTGTAGGCACCATGAAATCTTGATCTTTTCTTTTTTTTCTAGCAGCAGCACCCAATTCCTGGGTTTAACTGGCTGAGGTCCAAAACTTGAATTTGACTGGAAAGAGCAACTCCATTTCAAATGCAGTCTTTTCATCTTTTGGTTGGGTAAGTCTTGGTGCCCCAGGGATAGGAGTGATACCTAGAAGATTCAGAAATGGAAAGAGTTCTCTATAATTTCAAAGATTTCAGCCCTCTTGTTCAGTTTTAATTAAGTCCTCAGACATATAAGTAAATAAATTGCAATGAATAAAAAGGTAATTCCAAATACCATGGGAACAAGACTAGAAAACTGCTTCTTGCTAAGTTCAGTGCTAAGTTCAGTTCAATCTTTCTCAAATTACTTATTCACTAGGGTTTGAAAAAATACGTAGATATGCATTCAAAATAGCTTAAATCTTTAGATATTTATGTATGTATAACACTAATTTAGATACTTACCATTCAATTTTAGACAAAATTAAAGCCAGGGTAAATTGACTCAAAGTATATTTTCTTTTATCTTGTTATTCATCTTTGCAGCATTTTTGATGTATGAAGTTCCATTTTTAATGTATAATTCTAAGTAAATAAGGTGAAATATTTTGGAAGCCAAGATATAGTACAGGATGTCAGGCCTTTGCCTTGCAGCATATGGCTGTATCAGCCTTCATTCTGGAGTTTGAATTTCTGGCACCACATAGAGGTCCTCTGAGCACTGCCAGGAGCCATTCCTGGTCACAGACCAGAATAGCCCGTTAGCACTGCCAGATGTAGCCCCCTCCAAAAGGGACACCTTATAAAACTAAGATGACATGCTTGTAATTAGTCATTTAAAGAAGCCAAACATTTTCCACTCTCACAATGATAAAACTAAGGTAAAGAAGTTGAAAATGTGTATGAATAAATAGTCATACAATCCTGCAAATGACCAAGAACAGGCTGCTTTGGGGCCCTGCCTTCCTCTTTTAAGTTCAAATGAGAAATAATCATTTTAGTTTAGAGCTTCTAGCTGCCGTTTCTGTTACATTAACATTTTTTTCTCTACTGTTGTATTTTATGCCTGAAGCATCTTTCCCAGTCTCTTCATTATTTAAACAATTTGAAAAATCTCTCCCCCAAAAGACAGCTGGTGGCTAGATATTGTCTTCATTCTAAGACTTTCAATCTGATGATGGATTTCCTCCTTGGCAGTGGCATATCTCTAACTAAATGCAGACTCTGATCTAAGCATATCTTGGTATTATGCTTTAGATGCTATCTGGATGATTGGTCCATGTGTGCATTCACTTCAACTGATATTTTTAGCTTGTAAACTAGAACAATACAAAGATTATATGTGTAATGATACATAATTACTGTGCATCATCTTTTACAAATATAATTTCATAAAATTTTGCAAAGATGATGACAATGAGAACAGCAGCAGATCTGTAGTTACTGGTAAAGAAGTTAAAATGTGTTCCATTTCCCTTTTTCCTATCTTTGATTTTTGTTTATACATTGTATTATATGCTATTTATATATGTTAGATATGTATATATGCTATTTTCATTGGTGTTAGAAGAAATCTCATGATTTTTATGATTGGCATATCCCATAATAAGATAAATATATTTTTCATATGCCTATTGTTAACTATATCTCTCTTCAGGGAGGTGTCCACTTATCTTTTGTGTAATTTTTATAGAGTTATTGGTATTTCTGTTGTTAGACTTTGTATTTTATATATCTTGATATCCTTTTGATATATGAGCTTAAAATATTTTCTCCCATTAATTCAGAAGTCTTTTTATTTTAGTTTTGCTTCTTTTGTCATTTAAAACTTTCAATTTTAATGTATTATTAACTTTTTATTTATGTATTCACATTTGTTTACTTTTTCTTTCTTTGCCAAGGCAGTTGAGTGATTAAAGACTTCTCTAAAGTTATATTCTGGAGACTTCTGTTTTCATAAGTGTTTTTTATGTATTCTGGTCTAATCTTTTGTTTTTAAAATACTTTGAATGTTTGTGAATGGTGTAATACAAATTAGTTTCTTTTCTCTTTTTGTTTAACTATCTCATTCCTCCTCCTTCTTTGTATGTATGTACCTGTTCAATTTTCCAAACTCTATATGTTGAAGACACTTTACTTGTTCCATGTCATGCACCCAGAATATTGTCAGAGATTAACTATTTCTATATCTTAGGGATTATCTCTGGACTCTTGATACTATTTCCTTTGTTTTATCTCGTATCCTTATCCCAGTACCATATTGTTTTGATTGCTATAGTTTATAGTATGATTTTTAAATGAGGGAATACTACTTCTCCTTTCTTTTCTCAGAATTGCTTTAGCTATTTTAGGGGAATTTATGTTTTCATATGAATGTTACTGTATTTGGAAGGGGGTTGGGGTCACACCTGGCAGTACTCCTGGCTCTGCACTCAGAAATAATTCCTGACTGGGAATCAAACCTGAGTCTGCTGTGTGCAAGGCAAATGCCTAACCTGCTGTGCATAGTTCCAACCCTAGGATATTGTATTTTTTTCTAAGTCTTTAAAGAATGTTATCTTTTATGTATGGGTATTGTATTGAATCCGCATGATACTTTGGGTTGGATGGTCACTTTGATTATGCTAATTCATGAGCATTTTCTATTTTCTGATGCCTCTTCTATTTCTTGCGTAAGTGTTTTACAGTTTTCTATGAAAAAATTTTCACCTCCTTTGTTAAGTTGATTCCTAGGTGCTTTATGTTTTAGCACTATTCTATTTTTATTAATTAATTAAGAGTCACAGTTTACAATGCTATTGAAGTCACTTTATAGTTACAGAGTTACTATGTAAATTCTTACACCAGTGTTTCAAGATCCCTCCATGATAGTCCCTTCCCCATCATCTCTTCCCTAGTCACCTCAGTCCAAGAATTGTCTTTTTTATGTCTATCTTTTGTAGTTTATTGCTTGTTGTTTGCATATAATAATGTAACACAATTTTCTGTTTGTATGGTATCCTGCTACTTTGCTGTATTAGTTTGTCATTTCTAGGAGCTTTTTTAAGAGATGGGAATGTCTATATTTCCCTTTACTAGCCACATTATAAGAGCAACTATCTTTACTATAAAACTAAAAAAAAAAATACTGAGATAAACAGAGTAAAGAGATCTGTTTCTTACAGTGCATCCAGTCTTTGGTAAGATAATATACAGATACTCCTTGCTTAACGACCAAGTTCTGGTTCAACGACTTGGTCGTTAAGCAAATTGGTCGTTAAGTGAGGAACTGCATGTACTGTATACAGTAGTACAGTATATGCAGAGTACTTGGCAATACAGTATTTTGAATAAGTAAAATAACAAGATCAAACTGAAAACTTCTACTTGTTTTAATTTTCATAGGTTGTATAATTTACACACAGTACTGCAATGTATTACAGAACATGAAGTTAGTAAAGTAGGTATGGTGAAGAGATGGTTGTAAGTGCGAGCGGTTGCTAAACAGGTAGGGCATTAAGCGAGGAATATCAGTATGTCAATATGCTCAAAAGTTGGAGACTATTGCACATACAGTTGACCATTTTCAGTCATTAAGTCATACATTTTTCCAATATTTTTTAACTTTTAAAATGTAGTCACTGTGAAAATACAAAGTTATTTATGACCGGGATTCAGGCCTGTACTTTGTATAAAACACCTATTAACAATTCTAGTGAAATATATGTGGAAAAATATAATACAATTTTTCAATACCTCTACATGTACTCTGATACCTATATTCTCTATTCTGGCTATGAAAAATAATGTTTTGATGATGGAAATAGAAAGAATGACACAGTCACTCTGATTCATATTTTGAATTATATGTATTTTTAGTTTTTGAGGTAGTGGGTGTTTCTAAGGAGAGCTTGATTTATTTGTTACTAATAAACTTGTACTAATTTAAAATACATTTAGAATACAACTAAGTCTGTATTGAAAAATTGTAGAGTCTTTTACCCAAGGAATTTTCTTTTATTTCTAAAGATATAAAAGTTGGAGCATTATCTTTAAATGTCTTAATGATTGATTTATACTTGCATTTCAAGAATATTTTATGTAATCTCCATTATATTTATTGGAATTTTATCAGTAAAATTATATCTTCATGCTTATAATGTTGAATAAAATGGTGAATATTTTGATCTTATTTTGCATCTCCTTATCTATTATCAGTATGGTGAGATTTGCAAGGCCTTTAAATACAGGAAGTTGTTTTTAGAAGTAATGACTGATCTTTTGAAAACATTGTTTTAGTGAACTTGATAAAGGCTAACCACTAATTTCAAAATGAGACTGAAATGTATATATTTTTTACAAAGGAAAAGGCTTGTGCCAACACTCACATAAGCTCCTAACTTTTCATTGTTACAATTTAACTTTTTGAAAAATCTGAAGCTATTCATTGCCCATGATCTTGAGAGTCTGATTTTTATAGAAAGCATATTTGAAAGAAATGAAAGGCATCCACTTTGTCCCCAGTACAAGTTAAGATACTTGAAGTAATAAGATGCTAAGAGGGAAGGGCATAGTCATTCCTACTATTCATAGCAGGTGGAAAACACTCTGCAGGCAATGAATATTGAAAATCTCTTCAGGGATGGTAGGTGAATGATGATAGAGATGGTGAATTCTATGAATAATATGCCTTTAGAAAATTAGGATTACTCATCATTTCTCCACAATTACAAATCACAACAGAACTAAATTTACAAAAATAGTATTTGGAAATATATTATCAAGCCAAAAGAACAAGTACTTGAGTAATCTTACGTGTGATTCATAAGAACTCAGTGAAATAGGAGAAAAAATTCTGGAGGCAAAACTTCCCTCAAAAATTTTTTAATTCTTATATAATAAGATGATCTTGCAACCTCTTTGACTTCCTTTGACTGGTAGTTGCCTTAGGTGAAAAGTAATCTGTCTTCAGCATAATTAAATGATTATCAAGGTTCCCTTTGCTGAAAAGTAAAGCAATTTCTCCACAAAACTGTAGCTACTTTAAAGCAACTTTGACCATAGATTATGTGCATGTGGCTTTCTGTGATCAACAGTATGATTCAGTTGCAAGTGACAAAAGAGTCTCAAAAGGGACAGTGGGTTCCCTCAAGAGACAGCTACTGTATAATAGACTTTCTCAATGTTCACACCTCTCAAAGCTTTCTGTACTGATTTCAACTGCAGGAACATACATATCTTCTCATGATCTTTTTTCTACATTGCATCTTGGATCCCAGATGATAAGGACCTCACACCCTCTGGGGAAAGACCTCAATCAATGACTGTTAGAAACTGAAGGGTAAATACCCTAGATTCCTCCCTGAAGGGATCTCTGAGGTACCCTGTTCCATACCACCTCTTACATGTCTCAGTGAGACTAACCTCCTGTCCCCCACAGATATATTTCTATAAAAATTCAGAAAACTACCAAGAAATGTTTCCTACAATCAACTTTAAAATAATTGTATTTTAGTAAAATCTTTGTGTCTAGTAAAACAGCAAGAATCCAGAATAGATAGCACTGATATTTTTTAAAGTATTTTCTTGTTTTGTTTTTGTTTCAGGGTCCTCCCTGATGAAGAGCAATTGCTACTCCTGGCTCTGCATTCAGGAATTATTCCTGGCAGTACTGGAGAAGCTAGAGATCAAACCTGGGTTGGCTATAGGCAAGGCTAGTACAGTATCCACAGTACTACCTTTCCAGCCCCTACAGAATGTTTATAGAGCTCTAATGATGATCAATCATATTGGAAGATTATATGTATGTATGTATGTATTATATTATATGTATGGCAATGCAGAACTAAAAATCTGTTTCTCCAATTTATATCTTAAATGTATCAGAGATGACTGTTTAACAAGTTCCCCTTTTTTCTATGCAAATAAGGTAGATTTTGGAGATGGAAATAGAACTTTACAGCTCTAAATAAAACAAATAAATGCTGTGTTAACAAAATAATCTAGAGGTCCTGGACATATGGAATAGTGGATAGGGGACTTGCTTTGCATGCATATAGCCAACCTGGATTCAATTCCTGGAACCCCATAAAGTCCACTGAACACTACCAAGAGTGATGATCCCTAAGCACAGAGCAAAAAGCAATTCCTCAACATCACTATGTGTGCCACTCTTAAATCAAATGAAAAAAAAAATACTCCTGGGGGCCAAAAAGATTGTACTGCAAGTAGTGTGCTTGCCTTGCATGTTGCCAACTCAGGTTTGACCCGAGCTGGCCCTGCAAACACTACCAGGAGTGATCCCTAAGCTCAGAGCCAGGAGTAAACCCTGAGAACAGCTAGGTGTGGCCCCTAAACAAAAAAAAAATTTTATAAATGCTTATCCATTTAATTCATCTAAAAATGTGAGTTAATTACTACTATGGTATCATTTTTTTTCTTTTTAAACTTTATCATACAAAAGAAGGGTAATATCTAAATCCAATACATTTAATTCATCTCTCATATTTGAGGAAACATTTTGAGTCTTACCGGTTAGATGTAAAATTGTAGTAGCCACTTTCTTCTAGGACCTCTTCAATCACAGTCTAAAGGGGAAAAAAATTAGGCTATAATACTGAATTAAAAGCAACAAGATACCCCACATTCTACTTCCAGGCAGCCTGGCACAAATGCAAACACTGTGTTTGCACTGGATCAGCTCCATAGCTTATTCTTTTCTCAAAAGAGATGTAAACCAAGCTATGAAAAATCATGGCTACACTGGCCCCATGCCTGAAAGCTGGCACCTCCGAAGGAGAGGGTAGGCCAAGCTCCTGCCTTGCTGAAGCTACATCTGCTGCATCTATCACCATAATTCCTTCTTTGCCTTTGGCCCTGCTTTACACTGCTCTAGGATTCTCTACAAACCAATCTGACCAAACGCAAGGTATGCTGGCACTTGGGTTTATATCACCAGGGCTTTTTTGGAGTGAATGTGGACACCCTCCCCATGCATACTACTACTTCTGGCAGCTTTGAATTCATGGATAACTTCATTTGTTTGATGCTGTCATCCCCATTAGTAACACAACAATCAAGATGCCAATGTGTAGCTAAAGTCACTTACTGTTTGGAACAAAATAATTGAATGGTCAGCTAGCAACAAGAGCTTACTAAACCTTCTGCCAATACCTTAGTGCCCTCACTAGAGACACAATAATTTTCACAAATTTGCTTGTCACTGTATTTTTTTAATTTTTTATTTATTTTCTTCCCTTTTAAATTTTTCTTTATATTCTTTTAAAATGACATCAGTTTTCTGTGAATAAATGTTTTATGGTCAATTATGTGATATATGTTGTTTAAATAAAGAACATAAGTAAAGAACATAAAGAAAACAAAATTTTCTTTCTTTTCTTCCCTTTTTTATTTTTCTTTTTATTCTTTTTTTAAATAACTTATCAGTTACCTGTGAACAAATGTATTATGGTCAACTATGTGAGTATGTGATATACGTTCTTTAAAAAAAGTAAATTAAAAAAATTAAAATTGTTCCAATATACTGCAAAAAAATCTTACCTGCATCTGTTCATAGGTTATTCCTTCCTCCATATCAAAACTGGTAGCTGGACCTGAAACAAACAAATTATGGAAACTCTGGCATTTACTTCACATTTTCTTAGACTTTATTGGCCATTGATTCAACTGTAATGAAACCAGATCAAATATTTAATGATGAAGACGTGTATTTCTAAGCGTATTCCAAATTACCTTGGATCTGAAGTTTTAAAGGTTCTTTGCCTCTTTTAAATCCTCTTCACATCCATGGCTGCTTTCCAGGTGTTCACCATTTATTATTGCACAAAGCAGTAATAACAGTGTTTATATCCAAGTGGGCCAATTCGGATATGTGAATGTGGATGTAAGCATGTTAAAAACAAGCGGAGTGATCCACAACAAATGGGTTTTCTTTTCTGTTTGTTTGGTTGGTTTTTGGGCCACACTTGGCAGTGCTCAGGGGTTATTCCTGATTTCCTGATTTTGCACCCAGAAATCACTCATGATAGGCTCAGAGGATCATATGGAAATGCTGGGGATCAAATCCAGGTCTTTCCCAGATCTGCTGCATGCAAGGCATTTGCCCTATCGCTGTACTATCGCTCCAGTCCCCCAACAAATTAATTTTCTTAAGAAGAAAATCCCTGAACTAGCAGGCCAAAAAAGTATGTGTACCAGAAAGAAAATACATCCTAGAGACGGGCAAAGAATAGACAAGGAAAGACAACAACGATCTGACCCTTTCATCTAGCTGCCTAGGGGGAAATAATCTAGGTAATTCCAGAGGCAAAATTACTTTGAGAAACAAAGGTCTGAGAATGATATTCCAACACCTTCATCAACATCATTTCCATTCAAAGCAATGTGGCCCAGGTTTGAATGTATTCAGTATGAATGTAAGTTAAGGCCCAGTTTATTTCTTTCTTCCAGAGAAATAAAAGGGAAATAAAATGTGGAAGACTAAAGAGAGGCCTGAAGACTTGTGTTCTGGTAGACTGACTTGAAATTCCAGCTTCAAGATCTTCTGTGAAGGGGCTGCAGACTCCTGTGTTTTTGTTTGCTTGCTTTACTCTAGCCTGCAACCCTATGGGCCACAGACCATATTGGGTTTACTTCTGGGGTGTGGAGTCTAAAGTCACCAAAGAAGTCTATCAACTCCTTAGGCAACTGGGAAATGTCTGCCAGGGCATTTCATTTCATCAGAACTGCCACTCTAAGTATAGAAGAGGTGTTTAAAAATCAATGACTTAAGACAACATTTTATCCTGATCTTACAAGTTTCTCAAGGGCTATTTTCAGTGAAATTCAATATATACATAAGTTAGCTCTATCCTAGGAGGGATAGACTTAGATAAAGCTTAACAATTAATACATGAAATGATTTTTCTGAATTTACTACAGCAAAAGCTCAATAAAAACAAGTGATTTTTTAGGCTAAGGATATAGAAAAAACTTCATTTTCCATAAGAGCTTAATATTTAGCACTCCACTAAGCAGCTTAACTACAAATTATTGGGTTAAAAATTATTTAGGCTGTCTGAAACTTCAGAGTGTTTTTCAAAACCTCTTTTAAAGTTCAAATATGATAAGTAGCAATATATTATACGATGCCCTTACAGCTGTTCAAAGATTTTTTTTATGTCTACTCATTGAAGCAAGCAAGGAATTTGGTTTAGAGAGGTCAAATAATTTGTCAAATATCAACTACTAAAATAATTGAGATTTAAATCTGAGAATTCAGGTTTCCTGAATTAATCTCTATGTTCTAGTTCTAATCTGCATAAGATTATGCATTTAAAAAAAATAGACGTTTATCTGTAAATTTTTCAGGTAAGTTTCAATTTTCTCCCTTTTAAATATTGCATTTTTTAAATCACTTTGGATACTTTTGAACATTCAATGTCTTGCCATCAAATAAAAGGAAATTCACCAACACCAAGTCTACTCTTTGTTTACAGTATTAATCAATGTAGTAATAAATTGCCACAATTGAATAAAATAAATCTCTGAGAATTTTGAGATTCCCATCAAGCGTCTTGCTATATAAATATTGCTATAGATTATCAACATAAATCTATTATTTTTTGAAATTGAAGATAATCATTGAAGGAGTACTGTTCAATCTAAGCAATTTATTTTGGATAGCATGATTTCCCGAGTTGGAGACCATTACCTGTGATGTCCTTTGGAGAAAGGATGTTCCCACCAGATGAATGACGCAGCAAATGGTAGTCTGTAGTGAAAAAGTTGGGTTCAATTGGCTCTGGAGATCCTTGTGATAACTGAAGCAGGATAAACAAAAACACAACTTACAATACAGACAGAGGTTTTTATTTCCCTGTGTTTTGTGTTTTTTTATCCCTTGTAGACAGGCAAGGACACATCTTTCCAAAAAGCCTTAAAAATTGGAGGGAGGTAAATTATAAAAGCAATGACATGCAATTTCCCAGTCACATTTTTTAAAATGTCCGATATCTTATAACATTATGAGAGAAAATAAAAATTTTCTTAAGGAAATAATGGCATAGGCATAGGATATTCGAGTGTTACATTGTCAGATGTAGAAGGAATAAACTCAGATTATTCAATAGAAGAATATGTTTAGACCAAATCGCAATCCTTTCTCCTGTAGTTGCTTCTAACACTGCCTTCTTATCTGATCAAATAAGACAAAGTTTGTTAATATATTTTGCTAAACTTTAATTGCTAACATGAATTGCTTAGAAATTCATAAAGAGCAATTCACAAAATGATAAAAATTTATTATAATTCCAATTTTTTTTTTATTTTTGGGTCACATCCAGCAGTGGTCAGGGGTTATTTCTGGCTCTATGCTCAAAAATCACTCCTGGAAGTCTCAGGGAACCATATTGGATGCCAGGATTCAAACCACTGCATGCAAGGCAAACGCCTTTCCTCCATGCTATCTCTCTGGTCCCATAATTCCAATTTCTAAAGTCCTCCTATCGGTGAGTTTGGTGAAGTTGGATCCTAGACAGGTAGAGACTTTACAGATTCAAAATTCAGCTATGAACTATTTCAGGGGGAACTAACACCAGATATGGAAGAGATATTTATAATGTGTCTCAGCCAATCCTTAAGAGAAAATAGGAAGAGAAGAAAAAAGCAAAATCCAATCAGGTAAGGAGAAAAAACAGATTCTAATCAGGTTAGGAGGAAAACAGGCTAAGTGCTTTGTTTAAGGGGAAAAACAGATGTGTATTATGTTTAAAGGATAAAACAGGACATGTGCTCCATGTAAGGAGAAAAACAAGATGTTCGCTCTTTATTCGGTTCTGTGAGTTTAGCTACACCTGATTTTTTTTTTTTTGATTTTTGGGCCACACCCGGTAATGCTCAGGGGTTACTCCTGGCTATGTGCTCAGAAGTTGCTCCTGGCTTGGGGGACCATATGGGACACCGGGGGATCGAACCGCAGTCCGTCCAAGGCTAGCGCAGGCAATGCAGGCACCTTACCTTTAGCGCCACCGCCCGTCCCCGCTACACCTGATTTTAAAACTAATTTAGTTTTGGCCAGGGATGCAACTTAGCAATAGAGTGCTTGCCTTGCATGTGTTACACCCTGGTTTTAATCCTAGCACACACACTGTACTATTCCCACCAATATCAACAATGAAAACAAAGAAAAACCTACATTGAAGGTCTCATAAAATTTTAGATTATAAATATTCTTTTATTTTGGTTTTGGGCCAAACCCGGTTGTGCCAGGGGTTACTCCTGGCTCTGCACTCAGAAATCATCCCTGGCAGACTCAGGGAACCATATGGGATGCAGGGAATCAAACCCAGGTCTGTTCTGCATCAGTCGCATGCAAGGCCAACACTATGCTATGCTATCTCTCTGACCCTATAAGCATTTTGAATTTATTTTATTTATTTTTTGGTTTTTGGGTCACACCCGGCAGTGCTCAGAATTTACTCCTGGCTCTGGGCTCAGAAATCGCCCCTGGCAGGCACAGGGGACCATATGGGATGCCATGATTTGAACCACCATCCTTCTGGATGTAAGGCAAATGCCCTACCTCCATGCTATCTCTCCAACCCTTTGCATTTTTTTAAATTTTTTTTAAAAGTTTCTACCTTAAGTTACATCCAGTACTCGGGCTGGTCATGCTTTATTAAGTGAATTAATATGTTTTTAAAATATCAATTCATATAAACACACAGTAAACAAATGGCTTAGTTGGAACTTTGCAAGAGTAGTGACTTTGGCTTCACATACTCTTTTCATAAATTAAAATATTCTGAATTGGAGAGATAGCACAGGATTGCAGATGTCTCGCATGTTGTCAAACATGATTCAGTCCCTAGCACCACATGGTGTCCAGTGTGCCATTGAGTGTAGTCCCTAAGTATAGAGCAGGACACTGTAGAGTATGACCCAAAGCCCTAGCCAACTTAAGTGTCATTGCGCAATCATTTGAAAAACTTTTCAGTATTCTATTTGCAACTCAAAGTTTTTAATTAAATTTAAAAATAGTTTTCAAAAACATTTTAACATTATAAATGAAAAAGAAATAGCATATGTTTTCCCTATGATGTATCAATACCACTTTAATGTATACAAAATAAATTAATATTTATGTCTATGATAGACAGGTACAAAAATTTTTGTAGCATTTTATTCAGAATAAAACAGAACTGGAAAATCCTAAATGTCTATGAACAGAAGAAGAGTGATAAGCCCCTTCAATGAAGTTTTGACAATCCAAAAGATAAATAAAATATGAATATACACAATAACATGAAAAAAAGCTGAGCAAAGAAGACCAGAAACAAACAAATAAAAAGCTATATGGCTTAACTTACATACATTTCATAATCAGATAAAACTAGTCATGGGGCCAGAGAGGTGGCGCTAGAGGTCAGGTATCTGCCTTGCAAGTGATAGTGTAGGAAGGACCGCAGTTCGATCCCCTGGCATCCCATATGGTCCCCAAGCCAGGAGCAATTTCTGAGCGCAGAGCCAGGAGTAACCTCTGAGCGTCAAATGGGTGTGGCCCCAAAACCAAATAATAATAATAATAATAATAATCAATAAAAGAGAATGATTATCTCTAGTGGTATGTTTTGACTAAGAAAGGTACTTCCTGAGGACCTGAATGTTCGTCCAATGTATTGGAGGGATGAGGTTGTGCAAGTTTGCATATATGCAATTTCCCTGTTGTCAATTAAATGTTATACTCCAGAGCAGGGGTCTCAAACTCGCGGCCCGCGGGCCATTTGCGGCCCTCCGTATAACATTTTGTGGCCCGCGACCGGCCTTCAAATATCGCAGTATTCGCGAATATTCGCTTACCGATAATCGCAATAAAAATCGCATTAGTAAGAAAAAAATCACATTAAACATTTGCATACCTCGAGCAGTTCCGTTCGGGGTATGCAAACGTTTAATGCAATTTTTTGCGATTTTTTATTGCAAATATTTGGTAAGTGAAATCCCTTATGCAGCCCTGCCTCACCCCAACTTTGCTTCCTGCGGCCCCCAGGTAAATTGAGCTTGAGACCCCTGCTCTAGAGGAAAGTATGGCTGCATACATTTTTATTGGTGAAAGTTTATTTCCCTTACCTTCTTACCATTGATAAAATTAACAATCCGTCTCCAAAATGTTGATTGTAACATACTCTAAAGCAAAACAATCTGATAGTCACATGCTTAACATCTTTTCATTATCATAATTTGGGCATCTTAGAAGTAACACTCAGCATTATGCATATTTTCATATTCAAGCTTGTTGTTTGTTCCCTCTAAGCTTCTTAATATATTTGGAATACTGAAAATGATTTTCTGCTATTACTTTCTAAATGATTTGAGATGAGATTTTCATATGGCTTAGTATAAATGCAATTTACTGCCCAAAATGTTCATCCTAATTATGAATGCTCATTTAAGTCAATTAACTTATTAAGAAAACACCTTGAAATCTGAAAGATTTTATAGACAAAATGTTTATAGCTGCACAGTAAAGTACGTGAACTGAAATCTGAAGAAGCCCATATAGTCGTTTTAAGATGACAAATTCTTTTCATGAATTTAAACCTTATGGTTTCTCAGAATTTTATTTTGCAGCTTAGTTTATTGACATTAGGATACTTTTAGCAAATCTTGTTTGCCTCTTACTCTGTGATGACAGTATGCATTATTAGACTTTGTAAAATAGAGATAATAAATGATTCAATCTAAATTACTGAGTATCTACTCTGCATATTTGCACCATGGAAGGCACAGAAATGATCCAATCTTTGTGAAGCGTGCCATTGCTCTAGGAAAAGGAGAAACAAAAATGCAATGAAGATAGAAGTGAGAATGGGGCAATGAGTTCTAAAGCTACAAAAGGAACAGGCTTCATGAAAACTAACATATTTTCTAGAGATTTTTTATTAGAAGAAACATGGGACTAGATTTAGAGGACAGATCAAATGAACAGAAGGATGACAAGGTAAACATTACAGATTAATAGAACTTGGGGTAAAGACTGGGAACTTCATAGTAATGGCCAGATTATAAAAGGATTACTACTTGAGTACATGTCATAGAGGTATAATATTTCAACAGACAAGTGTCATTCCTTCATCCAGTATTTTTTAATCAATTGTTAGGTCCTAAGCATAGAGACAAACAAATGTGGAAATTAAGAAAAAAAAAATGGTAGCTTAAAAGCCCTATTCTTGGAGCTAACTGCCTAAATTGAAGAGAAATATGTGCATGCTTTGTCCACTGAAATATTTTTTAAAAATTGGTTATTTGAATATACTGCAGGACATGTAGATTTAACTACTGCCTGTTCTCCTGGGCAAGTGACATATAGAATAAAGAATGAGTAAAGGGCAGAGCAGAAAAACCTAAGAAAAGAGTAAGTGGAAGCAATAATACTAGCAAGCATGTTATAAAGAAGGACTCATATCAAGTGTAGAGAGAGTAAGTAGCAAGAATAGTGTCAACTAAGAAGCTTCTACATCACCAAAGAAAGGATGACCAGAATAAAAAGATACCTCACAGACTGGAAGAAATATGTTGCCCAACACCAATATGATGAAGGGTTAATATTTAAAATACATAGAGCATTGTAGAACTTTACAAGGGAAAAATAACCCCATCAAAAATAAGAATGATGTGTATTATGTTGATAGATTTATGGATGTTAAACCATCCTTGCATTCTTGGGATGAAATCTGCTTGATTGTAGTGAATGATCTTCTTGATGAGGCATTGGATCCTATTTGCCAGGATATTGTTGAGGATCTTTGTATCTGTGTTTATCAGGGATATTGGTCTGTAATTTTCTTTTTTGGCAGCATCTCAGTCTGGTTTTGGTATTAAGGTGATGTTGGCTTCATAAAAGCTATTTGGAAGTGTACTCGTTTTTTTCAATTTCATGAAAGAGCCTGGCTATGATTAGTAGCAATAATTTTCACAAATGTTCTTGTCACTATACTATTTTTCTTCTCTTTTCTTCCTTATTTTTTATTTTTATTTATTTATTTATTTATTTATTTATTTATTTATTTATTTATTTATTTATTTATTTTGGTTTTTGGGTCATACCCAGCAGTGCTCAGGGGTTACTACTGGCTTTATGCTCAGAAATTGCCCCTGGCAGGCACAGGGGACCATATGGGATGCCAGAATTTGAACCACTGTCCTTCTGCATGAAAGGCAAATGCCTTACCTCCATGATATCACTCCAGCGCCTTTATTTCTATTTTTTTAAATTAAGTTTGCTCTCATTTATCTGGAAATAAATGTATTATGATAAACTGTCAACAATGTGATACATGCTATTATAATAAAGTAAATTTAAAGAAGAGATTGGTACCAGATGAAGATGGATTCTTAGCTATTTCTGTCAGGTCTGCATTTAGCTTGTCTGAAAACAATCTCTGAAGGGTTTTGTTTTGTTTTGTTTTGTTTTTTGTATGTTTCTCTCTCTCCCGTATGGTTACTATTTTGAGATCCTCCATGAAGTGAAATGTTAACCACAATTAACAATTCTATTTAACAATTTGAATGATAATTCAGGACGCATCAGGATAAATGCAGACAGACTATGAGGAGGCTCTCACAAAGGTATCTAAAAATGTCTGAAAGATGTCTCACTAGATGTCTAAAATGTTGAGTCACAAAGTTTAGATAATGCTACAAGAAACTGCAACTTATTATGGTTTTAGTAACAAACAGGTTTACAGATTTTATAAAATTGTTGTTAGTTACAAGAAGGGTTAAATAATAAGAAGTAGTTGGCATTATCCAAGAAGTACTAAGAGCTTATACAGGTGAAAACCAAATTAATATGAATTAATATGGAAGAATGAATATTCTTAGTTGACTACCACTGTGGAATCTAGGGTCATTGATTATTTTTATATTCCAGACACATTACTGGATTCTTTGTTTTTTGGATAATATCTTTATTTAAGCACCATGATTACAAACATGATTGTAGTAGGGTTTCAGTCATAAAAAGACAACCCTCTTCACTACTGCAACATTTACACCTAACATTTACATTTACATTCTAAGAGAGGCTACTCTTATTTCAGAGTAAGAAATCTGAGAAGTGCTGCAATTTGCTAAAAATAAACAACAAACAAAACAGTACTAGTAAAAGATAACACCAGAGCTAAACCTCAGAAGAGTTCAAACATGAAAGATCAAGCGAAACTGCCACAATATAAACAAGAAATAAAGAGGAGCTATTGAAGGAAAGTTGGGGTTTAAAGACTGGGCTGATGAGGGAAAAAGATGTTTTCAGTGATATTGCTGTGAACAATGGAAAGAAAATGATGAGTCCACTTCTAGACATATCTACTGGCTAGAAAAGCAGACATTCACTTAGTGAGTAGAAATAATAGTGTTACAATGGAACTTTTGCAAAGCTACAGCCCCTACAGTTGACTGAGACTATAAGCTCCCCCCTAGACCAATATTGTGTGAGCCATCTCTGGCCTGATAAGTATTAGTTTACAGTTGTACCTCCTGTTTTGGATAAGATTTTTCTGTTGGGAATAGAACAATTTCAAACATTTACAAAGTAAATAAAATAGTATAATGAGGGCTCAGAGAGATAGCACAGCGGCGTTTGCCTGCAAACAGCCGATCCAGGACCAAAGGTAGTTGGTTCAAATCCCGGTGTCCCATATGGTCCCCCGTGCCTACCAGGAGCTATTTCTGAGCAGACAGCCAGGAGTAACCCCTGAGCACTGCCGGGTGTGACCCAAAAACCAAAAAAAAAAAAAATAGTATAATGAACTGCATGTACCTATCATCCAGCTTAAAAATGGTCAGTCTTGCTTTATTTCCATCTCCTTATTGTATCTTACACCCAAGAAATAGAAACAAATATTGTTTATCAAATTTGTCATTCATGATATTTCAAAAAAGTTGTTTTTATAAAATAAATTTTCCATAAATTTTCTAAGCCAAAAATATAGTACAAGATGGGGCAATTGACTTGCACGCAGTCAACCAGAGTTTAATCCCATGGATCTCTTATAGTCTCAGAGCATCACCAGCAATCACTAAGCCAGAAATACGCTGTAAGCAGCACTATTATGACAAAAATACTTTATATATCAAATACTTTAAATATCAAATACTCTATCTATTATCTATCCATCTATCTATCTGTCTATCTATCTATCTATCTTCTATCATCATCATCATCATCATCATCTGGGTTCAATTCCAGGCACTCCATATGATTCCTTAAGCCTTTCCAGAAGTGATCTCTGAGCATAGAGTCAGGAGTAAATCCTGAGTAATAGTGGGTGTGGTCCAAAAAACAAACCAAAAAATATATTTACAAATATTTTAATCAACTTCAGTATAATTTCCCCACCTAAAAGAAGTGATTAGTTATTTCATATAATCAATTATAACATCAATTTAATTTTTCTTATTATCTTATAAGCAGTTTTAATTTCTTTGGACTTGTTTTAGTGCAGAAAAACAAATTCTGGGGCCGGAGAGATAGCATGGAGGTAAGGCATTTGCCTTGCATGCAGAAGGGCAGTGGTTTGAATCCCAGAATCCCATATGGTCCCCTAGCTAGCCTGCCAGGAGCGATTTCTGAGTATAGAGCCAGGAGTAATCCCTGAGCACTGCTGGGTGTGATCCCAAAACAAAACAAAACAAAACAAACAAACAAACAAAAACCCAGAAAAACAAATTCTTTATATTGGGGCGGGAGCAGTGGTCCTAGAGGTAAGGCATCTGTCTACCTTGCAAGTACTAGTCTATGACGGACCGTGGTTTGATCCCCAGGTGTTCCATATGGTCCCCCCAAGCCAGGAGTGATTTCTGAGTGCATAGCTAGGAGTAACCCTTGAACTTCAACGGTATGGCCCAAAAACAGAAAACAAACAAACAAAACAAACAAAAACAAATTATGCTATAAGTGGCTAATATTTTCCTTTCTCCTTCCCTTTTATCTCTTTGCAATTTATGAATAAACAAAAACAGATATTTTTAATAGGAAACCACAGTTAGGGTTTCACTGACTATCTCTATAATACCATACCATAATGTTTTCTTATACTTGATAATTGCTACATGGGTAGCAAGATATAGAGCAGTGATTGCAAGCATCCCTGTATAGGGCAGATAGTACATTTTTGGGGGGAAACATCTGTCTTCATGGTAGCTCTCCAATATTCCTGTAATCTCAAGCAGCCACAAATGATATGTAATTTAATAAATTCAGTGGTGTTCCAATAAAACTTGGTGTATATTTTTATTTTTTGTAATTTTTTTCAATTTTATGTATATTTTTATAGTTCTACTTCTATACCATTCTATAAAGTGTATTTAATCACTTTGAACTACAAATTTTTTTATGACAGAGTTTCAGGATGTTTAAGTGTCAACCCCTTTGTCCACATCCACTTTCTCTACCAATGTCTCCAAGTTCCCTTCTACTCCCCAATCTGTCTTTCTGGCAGAAACATTTTTTTCCTTTGTTTTTTTTTTCCACTTTTAGGCCCTGTGCTTTACAATACTCTAACTAAGAGGGCATTGGGCATATTACTTCACCTCATTTTAGAATCCAGTTCACGTCCAGAGTGACCACTTCTCTCTGTCACTGTCATTGTACACTTATTTTTCTTCTCTTCCACAGTGGCAAGCTTCCAATTAAAAACCAGTTCTCCTGTTCTTCTTTTCTATTGTCTTTAGGCCTTATTCTCCTATTGTGTTTCTTTTTATTCTATAAATGATTGAGATCATTCTCTGTCTGTCCCTCTATATTTGACTCATGTCACTCAGCATGATATTTTCCAGATTTCAAATTTCATGACTTCCTTTTTTCTTCTATTTTATTGAGGGGGGAAAACACTCTGTGGTTACTCCTGGCTTTGCCCTTGTGACAGACTTGGAAGACCATTTGGAATGCCAGGAATTGGCCACATGCAAAAAAATGCCCTACATCTCTCTCCAGCCTCAATTTCATTGTGTTTACAGTCATGTAAAACTTTTTTTTTTTTTGGTTTTTGGGCCACACCCAGCAGTGTTCAGGGGTTACTCCTGGCTATCTGCTCAGAAATAGCTCCTGGCAGGCACGGGGGACCATATGGGACGCCGGGATTCGAACTACCTACCTTAGGTCCTGGATCGGCTCTTTGCAAGGCAAATGCTGCTGTGCTATCTTTTCGGCCCAGTGAAACTTTTTTAATGTCCCAGAAGACCATAATTTCCTAAAGGGTGTCAGATACTGAATTCCAATGCAAGTGCATATCCTTTATAGATGGTGCTGTGTGTCCCATTAGGGGTTATATCTGGTTGCCTCTGATTGAGTATGTTAGGAGCCATGGTTTATTATTATTATGTCTATACTCATAATTTAATTAGTAACTTTCAGTGTTAATTTATTTTATTCTTTTGGCTCTTACAGGCTGAAATGCATTAATAATTACAAAGTTACCCTTCATCAATTTAGGTATCCCAAGGTAGAATACATAAGGGAAAGGAAGAAGAAATGTTTGATTCTTTCGTTTTAAAAACAATTTTCAAAATAATAAGTTGGTTAATTAATAGCCTCCAAAAATAATTGAGGAGGATTTTTTTAGATTATCATTAACTCTTTGGATTTAAACATTAGTTAATACTTATGTGGTTTTCTTATCGTTGTCCTGTTTATTTATCCAACAGACAGGTAGAGGGAACCTTTTCAAACTGGCTCCAGAACCCTTTTCACAAACCTTCAATAGTCCTTTCTGGCTTCCCTGCTACATAATGTGCTGTGTCAAGATATTCCAGTTAATCTCATTTTCTGCTCTGAAGCTGATTGGCCCATCTCCAAGGAGCCATGAATGTTAAGGAATCTCAAGGCTACTTGCTTAGTACCAGACCATTTCAGTAAAACAGAAAATGAATATGTATCTAAAATATATTAACCATTAATTCATATTCATCTTCTACTGATAATCTAAATATTTATAATTTAGTAATTTCTATCATCTTGTGTTTCTTTTCCTTGCTCTGTTTGTTTGGGTGCAACACTCAGCAGTGCTTGATGGCTAATACTGCGTCACTCCCAGCAGTGCTTGGAGAACCATGCAGAGATGGGCATCAAATTGGGGGTTACTGCATATAAAGCAACAAAGCACTAACCCTTTGAGCCATTGCCTCAACCCCTATCTTTTTTTCTTTTACCCTTTCCTTGTATGCTGGAAATTCTGGTTCTCAAATAAACCTTTCTAATGATTCAGGTACTCTTCCTCTGACAAGTCTAGCCAAGTTTGAGAAGACTAGACTGAAGTCTATATTCAGTGAGCTATCAATTGAAAGTTTAGTTTTATAAAAATGACTTTTTTCATGTTTTCACTTTTCTCTATTGCCTTCTGGTTATTAAGCCACTAATGAATAGACACAATCATCCTAGAATGAGTCTTTCAACATGAAGACATGGAACTCCTGCATTTCACATTAAATTTCAGAGATAGGTAGAAATTAAAAGTATGTTATATTCTATTAGTATTTAGTGCTTCGAGTCTTGGTGTGGAGGGCTCTGTCAGCTCAGTGATAACATTCTACTTTTCTCTGATTTTTCAGGGGATAGAAATTTCCACCTCTGAGCAAAAATATGTAACTCACAAAAGATGACTCCAGAAAAGTATAAAAAGAGAGACTATAAACTTGTCTCTGTCTCTTAATAGGATCAGATGAAGGGCAAGAGGCATCTTTCTAGCTTCATATAGAAACCAATGTGAATAGTATATATAAAGAATGGCACCAATTTGAAATATATATAGCACCCACTTCAATGATTCTTTCTAAGGTCAACAATTACTCATTGAGCACCAGAATCCATATAAGGCCTTGTGAATCACAAAGCCACACTCCTTTTTGGAAAACCAGAAACACTGGCCAACTAAAAGATATTTAAAATTTAACAGTGAAAAAGAAATGACTGGAGCAGCAAGAAAGAAATATTAATTCTCAACAAAGAAACAAAAGGTAGGTTTTTATAGAGGTGTTGCCATCTAAGTTTGATGATCAAGGATGAGAAATGTGACCATCTCCTAGGCTTGTTCAGCACACAGGAGGAGAGATTGACCTCCCAATCCAGAGGAAAGTCATGATGGTGAACCTGTGACCCTCATAAGCTCCCTCTTATCCCATCAATCCATACAAAGAGCATGGGTAAAGGGTCCACATTGAGCTGTTCCACTGTACAGAGAAAGGAAGCCAAAGAAGATGTATTTAGGGTAAGACAGGGGTATGGATGGGATTAAAGAAATTTAACTACAATCAAGCTTGTAATCATGGTGCTTAAATAAAGATTTCATAAAAGGGGGCCGTTGAGGTGGCGCTAGAGGTCATGTGTCTGCCTTGCAAAAGTGCTAGCCAAGGAAGGACTGCAGTTCGATCCCCCGGCGTCCCATATGGTCCCCCCAAGCCAGGGGCAATTTCTGAGCACTTAGCCAGGAGTAACCCCTGAGCATCAAATGGGTGTGGCCCAAAAATCCAAAAAAGAAAAAAAAATTTCATAAAAGAAAAAAAAAAGGAAATTTATATTGTATCAGGAGAGAAAAGGTATGTAAACCTGAAAAATTAAGTAATATGGAAATGATGTACTCTACTGTCTTTATGTGTAGCACAGGGGACATGCAGGCAAGGCATACTAATTTACATTATTTGCTGTACAAGAAAATGCATGGGTGGAAAATCCTTGAGGAGGGTAACAGCTGCAGTCACCTGGGGCATCAAACACTGCAGCCCACACTTTCATCTCACCAAGCCAAGATTTCAGGGAGCACAAATCACAAATTTGTGCACAAAGTGCTTTGCTCTGTAAAGCACTTTAACAAGAATATGAAAACAACCACATGGAATCTTTTCATGAATGATTTGAGCTTCTTTCTTTTAAAAACAGATTTATTCACTAATACAGCATGTAAAAATAAAAAAAAAATAGCCAAGATTGCCTCCACTTTTGTTTTGATCTCCTCGTGCTTTTTTTCTTGGTCTTATGTGCTAATGCTACCCACAGAAAAAAATTTTGCTTTCTAATCTCTAAGGAGGTAGGGGACCTGTTTTGTTTACAGGCAGCTGTGGCTGTACTTTTCTTATCTCTTCTTTGGGGTGTTGGGTGGCTAGCCACAATGGATTTCAAGCAGCAAAGCAAAGCATACTGCTTGCATTTATCAAAGAGCCTGTCATATTTCCCAAATAATGAGCACATTTATACTTAAGATTGGCTCCATTAAAGAAAAAGAAATCTTCCTCTGCCACCAAGTTGTGTTGACTAGAGATAAATATATTTCTCTGGCTGAGTTAACCTCTTTTATGATTTTGTTTCTTTTTGTATAATGGAAAGTATTTGCTAGCATTTGAAGTCCTGGGGACTATAGAAAATCAAACTTGGAAACAGCTTTGGAAATAGTTCATTCTCTCTCCTAGGTGATCAAAATTGTATCCTCCATGATTAAACAACTTGTTTAGAGTAGAAAAGGAAATGTGGGGGCTTGTTGAAGAATTTCCTCAGAAAAAAGTAATAGGATTCTGTAAAATATGCCTAAAACGTGTGTACATGCGCACGCGCGCGTGTGTGTGTGTGTGTGTGAGTGTGAGTATGAGTGTGTGTGTGTGTGTGTGTGTGTGTGTGTGTGTGTGTGTGTGTGTGTGTGTGTGACACTTTGGGAACCACATCTACAGGGCTCAGAGGCTGTCCATTGGTGCTAGAGGGACCATATAGTGTACAGGATTGACACTATAAGTTCCTTCATTGAACTATCTCTCCAACTCCCCAAAATGCAAAATTTTTTGTTGGGTTTTTTAACTATACCAGGCTATACCAGGTGATTTCTGGCTCTGTGCTTAGGGATCACTCCTATTCAGGCCTGGTAGACCATATGTGGTACAGGGGATCAAGTCAGGAACATGCAAGGCTCTATGCACTATAACATCTCTTTGGTCACATTTTTAACTAACGACATTTAATAAATTTATTCATAGGAAAATAAGTCACAGTAGTGAAAGAACTTTCTATTTTTTTAAATTTTTTGTATTTTTATTTATTGTATTTTTTGTATTTTTTTCTATTTTTCTATTTCTATTTTCTGAGAATGGCAGTCACAAAATGTTATTTCTTGAAATAAAGACAAATAATAGATTTTGTGTCTCATGTAGCACAATGGTCTGCATCTATGGATTTCCTCAAACTCATATATTGAAACCACAACCTCATCATTAAAGATTGGGTCATTAGGAGGCCAAAGTTCTTGAGAATGAAACTTCTGTATAAGTGCTCATATAAAAGCCCCCTTATAAAGACAATCAATAAAGTTGGTTGTTCATGTGAGAAGACTCTGTGAAGCCACTAGGTAAACCTGGAGAAGTTTCTATGTGGACCTGACTTGCCAGCACTGTGGTCTTGGACTTCAGCCTCCATACATTGAACAATAAATTTTTGCTACTTACAAATCACTCTGCTTATTGTACTTTTGTTAGAGAAGTTTGAATGGACTAAGCAAACAATGATTTTATCTTTTAATAGAAGTAGAAGTTAAAATACAAAGAGAAAAGACGACTTTATTATATGACATTTTGTTAGCCAACAAATTTCTGTATGTTGAATACCATACCTTTTTAATTTCAGATTTCAGATTGCAAGGGTTACTTTGCTGACTGAAGAGGGATTTCTTGAACCTCTCTATGACCCTCCTTTTCAAATTGTGGTGCAAAGCTGGGGGAAGCTGCATAAAATGAGAAAAACAATAATTATGAGCAAACCATTAGCACTGCACAAATGCCTCCCAGGAAGCTTGTACTGAAGGCCAGCACAAAAACACTCACTCAATGGGTCTAAACTGTTTAACTTTTATTCCAAATGGCACTAATAGATTTTTCATTCTACAATCTAGAAGGTATCTGTTCTCTCTTTCAAATGGCTGCTCCAATTTATCTTATTACTCTTTCATTTTATTGATGTTATTTTTCACAGAACAACTAAATGATATCTAATTGCAAACATAAATTGAACCTTTTAGAGAACATACTTGAAAGGCAGGATTTATTCTATCAGATATCAAAAGTTCGTGTTATGTACAGAAACTATGGTAAACATTTAACTTCATGTTTTAAAAGATCTAATATTTTGAAATGGAAAGTGCAAATTGTATTGTTATATACCAGAAAACTGTGAATGTTTTTGATTTTTCATGCAGGTAAATAGGGCTGTAGGGGTCAAGGAAAAAAAGTGGAAATATATGGATATATCTACATATCATATAGGTATATAGCTATATTAGGACTTGACCTAGATATGGTTGGTAGATGTATAAATATAGGAACTCATCACAAAACCTTAGAAAATATAGATTGGATGAAATATTAAGGTTTCAATATTCTTGATTTTGTCATGCTTTTCAGGTTGGATTTATCTAAAGTCAACATCTCCAAAAGTATAAAATTAAAATTTGGAAGAAGGCTAACAGAGGAAAGAAACTTGTAAAAGAATGATAGAGAAATCCAAAGTGGATATAATATTTTATATATGTTTAAAAATGACGAAGAATTGAAAGGAGGAAAAAATAAAACAAAGAAAAAGTGTTGGATAAGACGAAAGAAAAGTGAGTTAGTAGGAGCTCTTGATATTTGAAAACAAGTAATATTTAGTGCTCAGATCAAAAATTAGAGAAACATTGTGAATCATTATCAGTTCACCCTCACACTATTTTTCTCTCCTCTGGAGTTTGGGATTTGGTGATGTCATGTGACTACTTTAAGCCAATGAAGATAATTCCCATCATTTTCTAAAAATGGGGCAGTAAGAGTGTCTCCTTCATCTTTAGCCTTCAGACCTATCCAGAGACAAGGAACACAAACTGTATTCTAAATAGCACTGCCAGCCGATGGAAGAAGGTCACCCGACCCACTCAGCCTGTTAAATCTCTCAAGCAAGAGATCTCAGATATATTTATTACAGTAATGTAACTAACTATATGCTGACTGATATAAAAGCAGCAGAGGCTATATAAAAGGTGGTCCCAGAGCATAGACAGGGTGTATGGCGATTCACAATAACTGATTTTACAGCCCAAAATGAAAACAACTTTTAATCATCCCAAGCACAATAGAAAGTTGGACTTATTAGGAAGCACTATATATATATATATATATGAGTTAGTACTATATATTTTATGTGTTATATATCCTTAGCTCGAGTCAAATCAGGTTTAGTTATAAAAAATTAAAAACTATTCTGGAAGTTCTTAAATTCTTTAATATACTTTGCAAGCAAGGCTCTGTGACTTACAGTACCAAAATCTACTGATCTCCTTTTATGTTAATATTATAATTTTCCTCTAGTATAGAAACTCCTAGAAAACAGTCATATATTTAGCCTTTTACTGTGCAAAGGAAGGTTAGACCAGGAAATGTGGCTAGGAAGACAAAAAGAGATATCTCAACAATACAAAGCAAATAGTTGGAAGATACATGAGAAAGAAAATGAGCCTAAATAATAAATGTGTGCATGATAGATTAGAAAAAGTGGAATCAATTTAATAGAGACCAATTAAAAAGGGGATGGACATGTGCCTCTTACCCTAGAAAGGGAGGGGCAGCGTAAAGAAGGAAGATGAAAAGTGTATAGATAGACCTTTTTGGATTTGATTATTCCCATGTTATCCATGAGAAATTTTGCTACTTCCCTTGACTAAACACCTGAGGGCAGTGTTAAGCCAGGACCATCTGGCTAGTGCATCATGTCCTGCTTACACTTAACTGTCAAAGAGAAAAGGAAAGATTTGTTCTGATAGACCCAATTATCTGCTCCAGCAATCTTGAGGTTTCTTGCACCAATGAGTCCATGCATTCTCTGATCTGTTATTAACCATTGTATCAATTAATAATTCAGAGATTCTAAAAACCTTTGCTCCTCATTTAAGTTAACTAACAACATTGTCTTATGGGTTTGGCTTCTGGGCCACACCCTGGGGGCGCTCATTGATTACTTCTGGCTCTGCACTCAGAAATTGCTCCTGGCAAATTTGAGGAACCATATGGGATGCTGGAGATGGAACCCACATTTGTCCTGTGTGCAAGGCAAACACCCTACACGATGTTATGACTCTGGCCCCAACAGCATGTTTTTTTTTAACTACACATATAAACTTTAACATTCTCTCAGCTTAAGATCTGAATACTGATAAGAATATCTATATGGCTGTAATAATTCTCACTATAGAAAGATAGCAGTCTGCCTTCAAAGTTTTCATGGAAGAATTTATGATTTTGCACAGAATGATGACAAAAATTAATTGCAGATCTGAGATGTAGTATAATAAAATAAGAATAATACTACCTCAATATATAATTTCAGGCAACTATAATTACTCCACTATGTGTGACACTATTCTATTCTTTTTCCTCTTTAACAAACTTCCCTGTTGATACTATGTGCCATCCAAAGATATTTTCAAAGCTAGAGACCCTTCTAGCACAGCTACATGCCCCAGCAAACACACAGTATTGCTGTGGGTTTGCTCCTTAGAGTTTCTAAACATTTCATGTACTTTGTTCCATGTGTCACAGTATCTGTCTTAGAGTACACTCCTGTGCTAGTAATGAAAAAATAGCTCCCAATAAGACAGTGACTTCCTCAATGTCTCATGTCAAAAGTTTTAATGTTGGTGTTTGTTTTTACTATCCTGAAGTAACAAAAGAGAAAATAACAACTGACTTACAATGTTTGGCCCCAGGTTTTCTCAAACTAATATAATATATGGACCTTTTTACTCAAGAATTGCACTATTTACCGTTTTCAAAAATATACTGGCAAACCATCACTAGTCCAATAGATAGTGACTTAGTTCCTTTAAAATGTTTAAACAAATTATGGTTAAATTATAGCTAATTATAGCTCAATGGACTTTAGCACATGCTTTACATGCATGATTCCCACTTCAAATCTAACTACATGGTTCCCCAAATACTTCCAGGAGTTACCCCCTCAAGTACAGAGCTGGACTGGGAGTAACCTCTAAGTTCTATGGCGTGGCCACTATACCAAAAAAATAAGAAAAGAAATGTTTCAGTGAGGTTTTATAAAATATATTACTGAAAAATATATAGTACTGTTCAAAGATTGTCATTTTAAGGGCTGGAGAGTTAACATGGAGGTAAGGCATTTGCCTTGCATATAGAAGGTCAGTGGTTCGAATCCTGGCATCCCATATGGTCCCCTGAGCCTGCCAGGAGCAATTTCTGAGCATAAAGCCAGGAATAACCCCTGAGCGAGGCCAGGTGTGACCCAAAAACCAAAAAAAAAAAAAAAATGGGGCTGAGGAGATAGCCCACTGGGTAGGGGTGCATACATCATGCTTACAGACACCTGAGTTTGATCCTGATACCACAAGCTTCCTTTGACACTAAAAGATATTGCTCTGGTAGCTTCTGAGTAGCATGAGCCAAGCAAGCACTGAGCACTCCTTTTTTTATATGACATCTTTATTTAAGCACCACAATTACAAACATATTTGTAGTTGGGTTTCGGTTATAAAAAGAACATCCCCCATTCATTAGTGTAACCTTTCCACCACCAATGACACCCCATCTCCTTCTCCTCCCTCTCTCCCTGCCTGTATATAAGATAAGCATTCTATTTCTCTCACTCACTACTATTGTCATGTACTCACTATGTATTCACTATTCACTATTATCATGTTAGTTGTTGGTGTAGTTATTTCTTTAACTGCATTCATCACTCTTTGTGGTAAGCTTTATATCATGGGCCCATCCTTCCAGTCTTTACCTCTATTGTCTTTGGGTATTATTACAATCATTTTTTTTTATTTTTCTTAAAACCCCTAGATTAGTGAGACTAATCTATATCTATCTCTCTCCTTCTGACATTCCACTCAGCATAATTGTTTCCATGTTCCTCCATATATAGGAAAATTTCATTGGCCTTCTTATACACAAATATTGATAGAGAAGAAATGGACATTTAAAAAAAATCCCATTCACATTAGTGACACAGAAACTCAAATATCTTGGAGCCAACTAAAGAAATGAAGGACCAACACAAAGAAAACTACAAAACACTGCTTCAAGAAAAGAAAGAGGACACAAGAAAATGGAGACACATACCCTGTTCATGGATTAGGAGGATTAGCATAATTAAAATGGCAATATTCCCCAAAGCATTGTACAGATTTAATGCAATTCCTTTGAGCACTCCAATCCTTAGTGCTATACCTTAGGCCAACTGAGCGCTACTTGGGAGAACTCCCCACCTCCAAACACAAAAACTGAGACTATGAAAGAGTGAAAATCTACTCTATTAGAAGCCAAAAGATCCAGAGATTGGAGTGGATTAGAGGGTTCCTTTGGTTCTCCTATCACTCCTATCACTGCTGCTGGCACACAAAAAAAGTGTGTTTCACTGATGACAGCCAGTGGTCTGACTATATCTGAGCACAACATATTGCTATTCCTCAATACTTAAAAAAATGTTGGCAACAAGTGTGGTTGTTAAGATGGCAATCCGAAGAAGCTTCGACCAAACTGCCTTTCTGTACTCTGGGAGACATATCATTTTTTAAAGTTGCTCTGCACTGGTTCCCAAAGTTCTTATTTAGCAAAACAACCTAAGAAGCATTAGATAGAGTTCAATTCAATGCTGAGGTCAGCTCTCTGGGTCTTATCTAAGCAATGGCAGAGAATGACTCTTGCTGAAAGGTGGTATGTGTCCTTTTGTTCCCTTAGACGCCTACAGATCGATTTTGATTTTCCAGCCATGGAAATGAAGCCCTGATTTCATTCTTGGCTTGCTGCTCTTAAGATTATCATCTTGGTTTTTTGATGGAAACAGATGTCAAATCAGTGAAGGCAGGGTAAGGAATTTAACATCCTGTCTTTGAAAAGTGTTGCTTTTAGATGATTTCTACAGATCTGTTTCCATGGAAACAGGATGGGAAAGGCCAGCACTAGCCAAAAGAAAGTTATTTCTCCAGAGGGTCATCAGTTGGCTGTCAGGAGGGATGTAACCCTGTCATTCAGGGATGCTACATAGCAAATTCTGCAAGAGCTCATTGTGTTAAATAGGAGAACAAGAGGGGTTTGGGCACGAGGTGGGACCTGGCTGACAGGTGGGTTGGTAAGTGATGTTAATTCATTTTCACTTTCAACAAGTTTTCTTGTCAATTAGCAGAGAGAGAGAGAGAGAAATCCATTATGGTCTTATAACCTGTAGAAAACGCACTAGGATCATGTTTATTCTTGTAGTTATCCTTTTTATTTGAAAGGCACTGATTTTGACTAACCCTGTAATTTACTGTTCACCAGGAGGGAATCGTTCCTTGGTGCCGTATCAGAAACCTACTGAAAAACCATTTTAACAACAGTGGTTGTAACTGAACTTGCAGCCAGGAATGACATCTTGCCAGAAAATATAAAATCATTTGTTATGCTGGCAATGCAAGAACATAATTATAAGACATTTGTAATAGTATTAACGTTGCTTCAAAATATTTTGAAGCCCAATAAGAAATGGGATATAGCCCCTAAAATATTTTATTATATAAAGATTATAAAATTATCAAGACTTGTATATAAAATTATAATTAAATTTTAAATGATATTTTTCTTAATTATTGGTTACACATCAAATGATTCAAAAAGCCACTTAGAACTATTTCCATAATGTCAAATCTCAAAATGAGTTGCTCATATTTTTATAGTAAGAATTAAATACAAATATGGTTCTGAATAGAAGATTTTTACTTTCCTCAATAGAGATATTGCAGACTACATTTCATTTATTGACCAATGCATTCTCTATACTTTTTTGTGTCCCTTCATTATTTGTCATCTCTTCTAGTAGAACATTCTGAGTGGCTAAGAGAGCAGGACTGACAACTCCACCGGAGACAAAAGACCAACTTTAGACTCTTGTGTTTGAAGAGGTTGGTTCTTAGGATGACTGAAACATAAAAAATAGATTTGGGAGATAAGAAAATGAAACAAAAAAAATAGACAAATCTTGATAAATAGTTGAGTTACTCTCCATGTTAAGGGATAAAGCAAAGCAGAAATGTAAACAAGTTGTAAATAAATTGTTAAACAAGTTTCTAGGGAAGGAATGGGAGTGGGAGGCAAGAGCCTAGCAGAGGCTAGCAGAGGCTAACAGAGGCTGTGGTCAGCTCCAACTCCAAATTCAGGGCCTTGTGGGAAGCCTGAAACTTTGCTTCATGACCTAACGGGCACTGACGGGATGAATCTGGTCTTAGTGACTCAGTAGTTATTGCTGCTTACTACTCAAGCTTTTAATTCCTGCTTTGTCTTCCAGATAACAGCAACAACAGGAAGGCCTAGCAATACTCTATTTCAGCTACTTTCAGGGGTACCCACCCCAGAAACTTTATTTCTCATAAGTATCAAGAAACTGCACCATCTTCCATGCAGCACTCCTCCCACTCCTGTGCTGACTTCCTGCTGGTTCCACAGAAAAGCATCTCACAAGGATGGCTGGCCCCAAAGATTGAGGGAAGTCTCACTGTAAGAGGCTCCATCTCTGACCTAGCCAGTGAGCTCTGACTTTAGACCATGTTAAAGGAGTCCTTTTCTACTTTGCTCCTTTGTTGTAGGGAGCTCTACTTTAGTCCTAAAAGTGACTTTCTGGCTTATTCTTTCCAATATCTGCTTTTGTTTTTTTTTTTTTTACTCTTCCTCTTCCTTAGATAATACCCACTTAGAGTTAACAGTTCTTTATAGTAAAACATCCCTGTTGAAATTACTGTGCAGTTTCTGTCTCTTGATTGGACTTTGCTAATATGGAAGACTGATCCAGGATTGTCCCAGAAGGTCACATCTTGATGAGACTTGCGTGGCAAATGGCTTGACTGTGCCTTTGGAACTGAGTTCAATGCTGAATATTTTGCCAGTAGGAGACAGGACTGTGTTATGATACTATCTAGAATGCAGGCAAGTTCCTTTAGGAAAAGCCAAGTGATACATGGCCTGCAAGCCTGAGAAACATATGTAGAGAATTGTCAGTATAGAGGCAGAACACACAAGTTGGGGTGCAGCACAGATGCCTTGCAGTGTTCTGGAGTACTGGCAAATGTGGGTCTTTATGGCTCAGCTCAAGTCACAGTATAACTTACAGTGACTCAAAAAAGCTTCCTAGCAGTCCAAACATAATCTTTAGTTCTTCTGTGGACAGCATTGCTATAATTTATAATCACACACAAACTTAATTAGGCAGGAGGTTAACTGGCAGGAAGCAATGTCAGTTGAATGCACATTGTCCAACTTTTTTTTTTTTTTTTGGTTTTTGGGTCACACCCAGCAGTGCTCAGGGGTTACTCCTAGCTCTATGTTCAGAAATAGCTCCTGGCAGGCTGAGGGGACCATATGGGATGCTGGGATTCAAATCGCTGCCCTTCTGCATGCAAGGCAAACGCTCTACCTCCATGCTATCTCTCCAGCCCCTGTCCAACTTTCTTAAGTAGAATAGGCTCCTAATATATTTGTTGCACCTACATGAAAACTGTTAATCCTGAAACTCAAAATACTTCAGTCTATCAGTAACAGTGTGAGTATAGCATGTCACCTTATGACTAAAAAATTAATAAGCCTTGCTTTACTTGAAAATTTTAGACTCATCATTTCTGAGACAGGTATATCAAAGGAATGCTTATTACTTAATAAGTACATTATCAGATCCATTCATAACAAGCATCTTATCTCATTATGATCCAGGGATTGGCAATTATTATGATGCAAGGAAAGAGTGCTTACACATCAACAGAATTAGACATTCTATGACACATATTTTGGCAGCCACTCAGGTAACATTTGTCTTGGGATTTTAAGGGTGGTATCCTACGAAGGGTCATATGCCAAGAAGGGTAAAATCCAGATCCAGTTCATGAGAAATTCACTTGCCACACATTCCTGATTTAGTGCTTAAGTTCACGCAGATGGAAGTGGAAACTGATTTTCTTAGTTGAGTTTAACCTAAACTATATTCAAGGGCAGTCTTCAGGACAATGGAAAACAGTATAGCTTCCTTGGCAGGTGGGTGAGATCAAAGGTTTGGAATGAACATTGGAGTGGATGGCATACTTACTTCCCAACTGTGTTAGCAGAGAACAAGCAAACCCATTTCTCTTAATATACATTAATTTAGGGAGCACCAGTATTCCTGAAATTTTCTCAGGCTGATGTCCTTTCTGGGACACATACAGAACTCAAAATACATAACGCCAACAGAAATTCTTGATCCCAGAAGAGGAGAGACCAAGAGGCAACACTTTACTACTGATGACAAGTTGAGAACATTTGTAAGAAAAGGCAGCAGGGGTGTTCTTTAGAAGCAGGGTTCTTTAGGAGGTCTTGAAACCTAGAGATCTTTGATGGGGATAATGAGTTAGGATATTCTTGAAAAGAAATATGAAGTCTACCAGAAAGGAAATATGAAGTCTACTTGAAATATGAAGCCCTCCACGTTCTGTACAATAGAGAGAAACTAGATCTGACAGATAACAAGGTACAATGTCTCTTGAGCTCTCAAGGAAACTTATAGTCTCTCTCCAAGTTTCTAGGCAAAAGGCACATTAAAGATCCAAACCCCTTCTTAATTAGTAGGTGAGCCAAAGTACCTTGAAGACTATAAACATACATAAAACATATATAGTGTATATGTATATATACTTTAGCAGTGTTATATATAATTAACATATATAAATGCATATACACAATTTTCTTCTAAGCTTTTCCCAGAAAGATCCAAGATCATTTAGTAGGAAAATGAAACCTACTGGTGAATTTAACTGTAGAATAACCTGCATCCCAATTTGAGATCCCTAATCCCTTTCTTTTATTTCTTGGGATTCTCTCTCTGGAGAAATTCATTCTCTCTCATGAACATGATAGCTTTCTTTCTCCACTTTTAATAACATTTTTTGTTTCATTATTTTAGAAATGATGCTTAAAGCCCATGTTCCACATTAAACAAGTATATATAAATATAATATATAGAAACTTGTTTGCTTATTTCTATATTTTTGCTTGGTTATTTCCATTCTAGAGAATGTTCTCTCTTGAATACATATTTCCCCCTCCTTCTCTTCTCTCACATTTTTCTAAGAAAGTTTCATACAATAATATCTCTTAGATAAGAGAATATTTTTCACTAAGAGAATATTTTTAAGTGATAAAATATAGCTTTCAGGTAAAATTCAATTACAGTTGTGACACTCATTCTTAGAACATTACGATGCTAGTGAGGTCTTCCTTTCAGTGTCATTTTACTGTTTTGTTGGTAAGTCATTTTATTTGTTTGTTGGTAGTGGGATTATAGACTGCAAGGTGAAAAATTAGCCCAAGGCTGACTTTGAATGGGTCCAGTTTATCCACGAACAATTTATATTTCTATCTAGTATCTGAAAATACTACCAGGACTGCTACAATTGGCAAATTACTCCATCTTCATATCAGTTGAATCTTAGGGTAAAGGACTTTGTTTACATTTTTTGCTGTTTTTATATCTCAAGTGCTTAGAATATTATAATGTTAGAAAATATTTGGAAACTACTGAAAATGAGTGGAAAACAACTATATAAGAATATAATCTGAAATTTAAGTGTCCAAGAGTGTTTTATTTTTGTTTATTTATTTTGTTTTGTTTTGTTATACTATTTGAGCTCTGAACTCTTTCCGGAGAACCTTCGAGAATTTTTTTGCTACAAAAATTATTTTTATAATTAACAGTTTAGGACTTCAGTAAATTAACATTTAAGTTGCGTATTTTTAGACAGGTTTCTGTACATAATATGCTTTTTTGTGAGGCTGAATGTTTCTCCAGCTTCAACAAATTACTAAGATTTAGAAATAGGAATTTTTGGGGCTGGAGTGATAGCACAGAGGTAAGGCATTTGCCTTGCACACAGCCAATACAGGACGGACGGTGGTTCGAATACCAGCATCTCATATGGTTCTCCAAGTCTACCATGAGCGATTTCTGAGCACAGAGCCAGGAGTAACCCCTGAGTGCTGCCCACCTTAGCACAGCGGTAGGGCATTTGCCTTGTATGCAGAAGGACGATGGTTTGAATCCGGGCATCCCATATGGTCCCCTGAGCCTGCCAAGAGCGATTTCTGAGCATAAGCTAGGAGTAACTCTGAGCGCTGCTGGGTGTTACCCAAAAGCCAAACAAATAAACAAACAAACAAGAAAACAAGCAAATTTTAAAAAGCAGGAATTTTTTAACCATCATGGATTTATATGTGCCTTTGATTGTTATTTTTCTGAGTGGTCCTGCATTTTAGTCTAGCATTCTCAGAGGTACTAACTACTTGTTTCCTTTGGTAATAAAGATATTTCAGGTACTCACTTGGTGCTGCCCACATGCTCAGCCCCAAACTGAAGGGTGAGTTAGCCGCAAAAGATCAGTTAGCTGATAATCAGTTAGAGGGAAACCATGACATGTTACATGCTCATTTTTTTCTTTTATATATATATATATTCTTAACAAATTACCTTCCCAGTCCCGCTACTTGGTCACAGGTTTCTGTGGTTGGGGGACCACAACAGAAAGCATTCATGGTAACTCATACTAAATGCCACAAAGCAATTCTTTAGCAATGTGAACACCAAGCCTGTGGTAAGAAGAGGAAATAAGTGAGCACACTGACCTGCGTGATGTAGATGATTTTGTGGAGTTGAATTAAGATCTGCTGAATAGGATCGCTGATCTGACGCACTTTCCTCTGGGACACAGCAATCCCTGCAGATGCTGTGGGTGACAAATTATGCAGTTAGCCAAGATCTTCATTTTCGTTTTAAAGTGAAATTAGTGAAAATGGGGTAAACTCTGGGAAAAATAGTTAAAACAAATCTCTTCATCCTACCAATGAGTCAATGTTAGATGATCTAACATTTCAATATTTTACAATACAAGCTACACAGTTTCTTCCCTTTATATTCAAGACGCTAAACAGATCATCTGTTCCTTGTGACAACACAAAGAAAGGCCATTTCTTAGATGTTTTTCCTGTAATTGCATAGGCTGCCACCAGGAGGAAGTGGTACCTTAGATACTGGGGCCACAGAAAAGCAGGACTTCAGAGTTGATTATCTTAAAATTTTTAATTCATTTTACTCTGTAATATATTTTCAAACTTGACTGGATTTTAAAATTTTTACGAAATGCAATCACTAAACAGATACGATTATGCAGCAAAAATAACAACTCCTCTAGAATCAATAACGTTCAAACCCTGAGCTATTATAAAATGTGATTTTCAAATCTGTCCCCTCTCCAGGTTTAAGAATATATTTATAATTTATTCTGACCTTCCATCATAGAGGCACATCATTTTTCAAAGTTTATGTTCAAATCGTGTCCAATTGGGGGAAAATCTTAACTTTAAGAAATATAAAGGTATTTAAAGGAATGGTCTTGGCCTCTAGACTTAACAATGCATAAGCTCTGTATCCTCTCTCTTTCAGATGTACCTCAGAGAAAATGGGAGAAATTTCAGACACAATGGGACCATTTCTAAATTAGGTCCTTCCCTCCCCTTTCAGACTTTTCCCAATAACCCATTTTGTCAGTCTTCCTTTTTAGGGAAAAGTTCTAGTCTCTTTTCTTTCCTCTATACAACCTTCCTTGAGGGTATAGCTCAAGTATAGTGTAAAGCTTTTCTTAGAAAGTTTGTGTGCTTTACCATAAAATTTATTTTTGAAAGATTCAATGATTCATTGAATGATTCATTGATTCAAAGATGCAGTTAAACAATGTAACCTGATTTAATATAAGTATACAATAACTTACGTTTAAATAGAACATTAACACAATACTATATTCCCTATGCATGTTTTTACTAAATTAGCTAATAAATATCCACAAGAAATAATCAAGTTCTAGCTCATCTGAATTTAATACATTATTTCAAAGTTTGAAATTTAAAGCATCTATCTCCCCTCAGCACAATGTCTAACTCCTTTTAAACATTAATTATTAAACAAAGATGAGGCTAATAAATTAACCTTAGGGTGAAGTGTCAAAGTAAACCAGAAAGGAATATATCTCTAATATAAAAAAATAATAAAAAAAATAATATAAAAACTAAGCTGGGACCGGCAGAGGTAGTCAAGTATCTAGGCATCATATTTTCTACTGGTGCCTCTTGCAGAAATAATTTTGAAAGCAACTTTGTCTAGAATAAACCATCAACTAGAGATAAAATATGTAGTCATGTTGGAGATTTCTACGGAGAAATTAACCCCACATTTTCTCAAGTTGGAAAACTTGAGTTTCGACTACTTCTGTGTTGACTGCTTTCTGACATTCGTAGGACAAGTTAAAATCTCACAGCATAACCAAGTGTTCTGAGACTTGTGGTGACATTTGGAGTGGGTATCACCTGGATTTCACTCTACAAGAATGTGCTCATCTGTGGCCCTAAATATAAAAACAGAGACAGTTAGCTAGAATGCCTGTCTTCTTAACCACTCAACTACACAATGTCATTTGAAAGTTATTTTTCTTAAGTCTTTGACCACTCCTCTCCCAATTCTATTGAATCCTTGGCTCTGGAAATGAAGTGCTCTTGCGTTAGAAAAATAACTAAATATAACGTGTAATTATGCTGTTCCCTTGTGAGACATGTCCACAAACAAGAGCAACCTAGGCATCATATATGGCACTTATTGAACCAACAGACCACTACAGTTGCCTCCATGGAGGAAATCGCTGATATCAAGGGGGATCTGCAGCCTTCCGTCACTCCCCTAACCATTGACATATCTAGGGGTGTGGCATCAGTACTCTGTTTTCCAAACTGTAGTTGAAGCTAGAAGTTGGCTTAATGATTCATGACCATCAATTTGGAAAACAGAAAGGGATGCAATGCAATAGACCAGGGGATGGTATTGTACATAGTATGGGATCTGAAGTCATAAAGTGCATTTCTTCTTTTGAGGATCATTTCCATGAGTGATTTTAAGCTACTCTTGAAAGAACTCTTAAGTACTGACTCAGGCTTTTTATTCTCTCTTCTTAAATAATAGCAAATCATAAAGCTGCTTTACTTTTTTTTCTAATTAGCCTGCCACTAAGAATCTTATTATTTTCTTCATTTTGGTCAGCACACAGTTCTGACTCATTCATCAACACCTCTTGAAAATAGCCTGTTCTAGATGCATTGGAATGGAGTTGGCCACTTCTCTCTGGACAAGCCCTTGTTTACTTCTCATTTCTCAAGATTATAAATGATTCTGCTCTAAGTACACATGTGCCTGCCTTGTTGTGCCTAAGTCCAAGAGATCTTTTTGAATCAACAAGAAGTGAAATTGCTTAGCTCTCAGACACATATTATTTTAATCAACACATTTTAAAGTGACTAAAAATATTTGCCATCTGACCATAAGAGAATCCATTAATCTACATTATTAACGCCAATAAACGCTATCCTACTCTTAGTTTGCTAATTTGTTTTTGTTCCAACTTATATTAATCTAAATGAATGTTGGTGGGATAGCTGCCCTTTTTTTTTTTCAAGTTCCCATGTGTATCTGCTACTTCTTTTTTGGTCTTTACATTGTGCAAATACCAGTCCTGTTTGTTGTATTTTACATGTTAAAAGTATTTTCACCAAACTCATCTTTTAATTGAATCACCAGGTCTTGCAGAGTTATTCATCATTAAGTTTCAGGCAGAGATTTACCAACACCAGTCCTTTTACCAATGTCCATTGTCCAACAATGTCCTCAGTTTACTGCCCACCTCCCAAACCAGTCACTTTTCTTCTCCAACACTGTCCTAAGTGTTTCTTTCCCTAACATCCCCATCCAGTGCCAGGATTCCTACTAAAAACTATTTACTATTTTTTTCTTGTTGTTTTTTGCGTCACACCAGGCAGCGCTCAGGGGTTACCCCTGGCTCTACATTCAGAAATTGCTCCTGGCTAGTTCAGGGAACCATATGGGATGCTGGATATTTCACCTGGGTCCATCCTGGTTGGCCACATACAAGGCAAATGCATACAAGGCAAACGCCCTATCGCTGTACTATCTCTCCAACCCTAAAAATTAATTCTCCTGCTCTTTGTTTCTATTGTCTTTTTTCCTTTGTTATCCCCCTATGAAGTTTCCTTATATCCTACATATAAGATTATTCTGTATCTATCCTTCTCCCTCTGGCTAGCTTCACTCTGCATGATACTCTCCAGATCCATCTATATAGCATCAAATTGCGTTATTTCACCTTTTCTTATGGCAACGTAGTATTCTAGCTTTTTACCTGGTTATCCATTCATGAATGTGTGGTTGTTTTCAGATTTTAGAAATAGTACTGCAATGAATATAGGAGTGGAAAAGTCTTTCTTCATTGCATTTTTGGTCCTTAAAATATACTCCAAGACAGGGGCCAGTCTGGGAAGTAGGGGCCTTACAATTCTTCTCCTAACCAGAGGCAGTAAAATCACAAATAATCCCTCCAGCTGTCTGAACTGTAAAATACCATATAAAAGTTCCTTTTAGGGTCTGAGGGCTATATTTCTGTTCTTAAAGAGACTGTTACTTAAGAGTAAGGGAGATAATTCAGTGGGTTAGAGTGAATGATTTGCATGTGGGAGGCTAGGTTGGATCCTTGGTATTGCATTTCTGCACCAATCCATCCCTCTACTTCCATCCCTTCAACCAACCTGAGCAACACAAATAAAGGCATATTTCCAAAGCACTAAAAGTTTAAAAAATATGGATGGGGGGAGCGATTCTTGTCCTGAGTACAGCTGAAAAAGTCTCCAAAGATCAGATACACTGGAGCTATAAGAGTGTTTCAGAAAAAGTAATCTCATGAAAAGTGACCTAGAACTGGCATCAGAAAATATGACTTGAATATTCTCTCTACTGAGGGCAAGTAACACAGATGTAAGTCACAACTTGTATGTGTCTTAGTTTTCTCCCTCTTAAATGGGAATCCTATTAAAGTGAAATCAAATGAAGGCAGCTGAGGTGAGAGATATGATGGATGTGGGATTGTCTGGAGGCTCTGGAAGTTCAGACGAGAGTCTAGGAGAGAATGATGCCCATGAAAAGAGAGCAGGGTGTGGAGATGAAGAGGAGGATGATGATGACAACAACAACAACAACAACGACTAGGGGCTGAGGCATGGGATCCTTCCCAATTCAAATCTGCAGATGATTTTTTTTAGGAAGACGTGTGAAAATCTGGGCCTGATCCTCAATGGCAGTTACCAGGTGGAATTCCCCACAGGAGACAGACAGACTTCAAAGCTGTTCATTTAAGTTGTTTGAAGACCAAAGTGTGAGGCTGCTTTGAAGCTCCCCTTTAGAATTCCAGTCCAGTCTTCTTTATGTGAAGCATCTCACTATGTGTCTGTGTATTTGTATGTGTATTTATATGTCTGTATATGTCTAGGTGTGTCTGCATGTGTCTAGGTTTTCCCTAATTTCAAAACTGCTGTATCCCTAGTTATTTTTCAAAACATAAATATTTTAATTTTAATTTGACTGAAACCATTATAATGAACAAAGTCCATCATAGTTGGATTTCAGATATATAATAATTCAGGGCCAATTCCAGCATCAGTGTTTACCACTGTTCCCCAAGTGCACCTCACACCACACCCAGCCTGCCAGTATAACAGGCTAAAGTGTGGGTCTCTTGATTCCACTGTTATTGCCTTTGGCTTGGATATTTAATTCTGTCTTTTTTAACACGACCTAAGTCACCTGAAGCCACTGTCCCCCATCCTTTCATATTTGTGTTTCTCCTCTTCCACTGTTTCTTTTCTTCTCCTCGCTATACTCTGGGACCAAGAGTACCATTTAGACCATTGCATTTCTTCAAGCTATTATTCTAACTACCACATATAAGTGATATCATTTTATATTTATCCTTCTTCTGGCTTACTTCATTTAACATCCATGTAGCTGCAAATTGCATGATTGCACCGTTCCTTACAGATATGCAGTATTTCATTGTATCTATGCAACACATCTTCATAATACACTTGTGTGTTGTTGGGCATCTAAGTTGATTCCAAGTATTGGCTATTGTTCTGAGTGCTGCAATGAACAGTGATGTGCATGCATCCTTTTGAATGAATAGTTTTCTGTCTGAGCTCAGGTTTTTTTTTAATTAAATGGAACATTTATTGCAATGTTATTTTCCTCAACTTTAAACTCACGAATCTTCTGATGTCAAAAAGGTAGAGTATGATACATGCATATTCTCAAGGTATGGTTGACAGAGTAAGATTCCTTGGTTTAAGACAGAAAAATTCAAAGGCAATGTTCTGAATAAATTCTTTTGTTGCTCTTCCTGAATAAAATAAGGCATTTTTTTTTTAAATTTGGGGTGCGCATCAGGCAGTACTCAGGGGTTACTTCTGGCTCTGTGCTCAAAAATTACTCCTAATGGTGCTCTGGGGACCATATGGGATGCTTGGGATTGAACTCAGGCTGAATGCATGCAAGATAAATGCACTACTGATGCACCATCTCTTCAGCTTCATAAGGCTCCTTATTTTAAGAGAGAGGAAAGAGAGTCAAGAAGAAGAAAAAAAGTCTCATAAGACCCAAATTCTGACCTACACTGGGCAAAGTCTTGAGCAGAAAAGTAGGGTATTGGGAAAATCTTTTAATTTTTCTCTTGAAGTTTAAGGATTTGAGAGAGGTTAGGTCTCTGGGCTGAGTTTCCATGGAGAACCCTCTGAGAGTCAGGCACAGATAGACTCAGAAACCCAGTACTGTGAAGCAAAAGAGAAAGAAAGAAAATCTTCTTTTTTTGACTTAAAGTCTGAACAGACAGAGTAAGCACAAACACGTTGAGATTTACAGTTTCTGTGCATAACACCAACAAGTTGAGATTTACTTTCAGACAAGCTGTGTTTTTGATAGATGAGAAAGATACTCAATATAGTAAATTAATAGTAATTAAGTAATTAATTAAGTTCACTTAAGGAAAAATACAGAAACTTAGAGTTTGGTTTCTCTTGCTGAGTTTACAGCTTAAAAATAGTCTGTTAGGTCTAGTCTATGCAGCTTGGCTCTTCTCCATTGACTTGGTTATTTCCTACTCTGTGCTACAATGACTAACAAATCATACTGTTCCCTCTGTTCCTCTGGAGGAAACATTTTTCCCCTAAAAGTCAACTCAATTGATGGAGTCCTGAGATGAAATTCTGTGATGTGAAAAAAAATTAATACAAAATCTAACCCAAATTAAAGGCACAGGAAAGCTAGGTCCTCAGCCCCCATTCAATAACCTGGACAAGAAAAATTTATTCTGATATGGAAAATGGATGAAATACTCATTGCTCAATTCCCTGACATCATACTAGAACTGCTACTGCTAGTATGATTCTAACCTCATTTTAGAAATATAAAATTATTTGGGGGTAAAAACATATATTTAAGTAACAATCCAATTCATAAAGGGGCAGGGAATTCATAGTTTTCTAATGCTAGAAGTTAATCTGTTGATATTTACTTATTAAAATGATTTTACAAACTGATCAATAAGATAATCACAAAACTGATGTTTACTGCTTTATAAAAATTTTATCACTCATGCTTAATTTAGCAATGTTATTTCAGCTTTTGTTTCTGACTATATAATCATGCATTTCAAATATTGTCGAGACTGGCTCTTTTATTTTCCATCTACTATCACTAATGGTTACATAAAGCTAGGATATTTGCTAAAGAATATCTTTAAGAACTGCTTATTGGGAGAGTGCAGTTAGAGTAGAAAATGGACCATTATTAAAATGATAGTTGGAAATGATCACTCTGGACAAGAAGTGGGTACTGAAAGAGGTAAAGTGATGTATGTGTGACAAAATTCAGTGGCAAAATTGCAAACCATAGTGTCTAAAGGGGAAATAAGAGAAAGAGAGAAGAAAAGTGTTTGCCACAGAGGCAGAGGGAGAGAGCAGATGAGAAACGGGACATTCGAGATGGGTCATCTGCACTGTGAAGTGTTATGCTCTATATGACTGATTTGTTCAATCATGAACAATTTTGTAACTTTGAAAAATAACAACTGTATTATGAACAACCTTGTGAACCATGGTGTTTAAATAATTTTCAAAAGTAAAACAAAACAATAAGTGAGAGAAGTACAATCCCTGTCTCTAATACAGCCAGTGGTTAGGGGAGGTGGGAGAGGGGGAATATTGGTGGTGAGAATGTTTCACTGGTGTGAAGAGAGTGTTCTTTTTATGACTGAAACCCAACTACAAACATGTTTATAATCATGTTGCATGTTTGTAATAATAAAGATAGTATTAAAATAAAAAATAACTGTGCTTGTGTTCTCCAAGTGTAAAAATAACAATTATAAAATCATAAATTTTTAAAAATAATTTAAGCACTATCTAAGGTATCTGAAATAACAACTAAGAATGTCAGGGCCTTACAATATTGGAAGGTAAGTAGGAGGCTAAATTAGAAGATCTAGCTTGCTTTGAATTGGGACCACTAATAAGTTTTTTTGAGATTGAGTTTCTCTTTTAAATGACATTATCCTACAAAAAGTATGAAAACAATCTATACTTTTAGGAAACATCCTCCTGTGATCTAGGTCATACTTCCTCAGTGTCACCCTTGGCATAAATAACTGGGAAAGAAATTATTACCAATAAAGAAAATTTATGATCTTGTACACCTTCCCTAATTTGAATTCTTGTATTAAAATACTACTGTATCCTAAACATAATAAGTAATCATAAGATTGGGTATTTAGTTGATCACAAAAGCAAGAACAAATAAGGAAAATCATTGTTTACAAATAGGTTTGTGAAATTACAAAAAAGAGTTTATACAGTAGAATGTCGGCATCAATTTTTAAGGCTCATTCTGAGAGAACATATTCCAGATTTATAAACAAACTTGAAAACGATTTTACTATATGGTTTGGAAGTGTAATTAATACAGCCTGGTTCCAACAACACAACAAAAATGTATAAAGCATGTCAAACTGCATGATAGGAATAGTTCTGAGTTTAGATTAATATCTAATGAGCTCATTTTTATAACTGCCATGCAGTAATATGAAATGTGGAATGTACTCAAAATCATGGTAATTTTGAAATGTAGGAAAGTACTTTATCAATAATTTGAAAGTAAGCTTCTATAAGTTTCTCATAGAAAGAACAACTAGAATATTAATTTTCCTCTCTGGAATAATTGGATGAAACAACTACTTTAGTTAAATGTATGTCCTTTATGAACAAAGAACAAATGTAAAAATATTCTCAGTCATCTAGTAAGAAAGCATAATTAAAATAAACAAAATCTTCAAACATAAATAAATTTTGTTAGGAGGCTTGTAGGGTGTATGTCTTGCATGTGGCTGACAAGGTCTGATCCCAGGCACCCCCTCTGGTCCCCAGAGCCTGCCAGAACTAATTTCTTTTTTGTTTTGTTTTGAGGCCACACCCGGTGACACTCAGGGGTTACTCCTGGCTAAGTGCTCAGAAATCGCTCCTGGCTTGGGAAACCATATGGGATGCCAGGGATCGAACTGCAGTCCGTCCTAAGCTAGCATGGGCAAGGGTAGCCTTACCCCTTGCGCCACCGCTCTGACCCCCAGAAGTAATTTCTGAGTGCAGATCCAGGTGCAGATCTGAGTGCAGATCCAGGTGTGGCCCAGAAACCAAACCAAAACAAAACAAAACAAAACAAAACAATAACTTCATCAGAAATCTTTAAGTGACCATTGTAATTCAAAGTGTAGATTATAACAATCCCATTAAATAAGTTCAGTATCTGGGTTCGCTGCAGAAAATAAAAAAATAGATAGGAGTGAGGAAGGTGTCAGTGGTAATACTAAATAGGCTACTTTTTGAGACATTATATTTGTACTTTAAAATTTAGGTTTGAGGGGTAGGAGAGAGAGTACAATGGCTATGGTGCTTGCCTAGCATGTAAACTGGGTTTGATCACTAGCACTAGATATGGTCACCAATATTTTTTTAATTGGGGTTTGACCAAAGCTTGTAAATTCTATATTGAACCTCAATTGTAAATATCAATCACATTAAAATGGACTCTATGTACTTGACAAATACTTTTTTGATAAAATGTTTTGGCGTGATTTAATTTTCATAAGTATATGATACCATTTCCCCTCTTTCTAGAGAAAAGTGTTTTCTTTTTTATATGTAATAGATTCTAGACCTAATTTTTTTCATTCAAAACATTCAGAAGTTTCAAAATAAGAGTGAAAGGAACCTTCTTCAAGATAAAAGCAGTCATCTACATCTATAACACGCTCATAGCCAGTATTATTCTTAATGGTTAAAAAATGAAAACATTCCTTTTGAGATAAGGTACAAAGCAACAATACTCAATGTTTCTAATTTTATTCAACATATCATAAGTCTTGGGTATAGCAACCTGAATATAAAAAGAAATCACATGATCCAAATTTCAAAAGACATCAAAGTATCTCTATTTGCAGATGACATGATAATATACATAGAAGACTGTAAAGAGTTCACAAAATCATTTCTAGAAACCAGTATAGAAAAAAGGCTAGCCACAAAGTCAATTCAAAAATTAGCCATATTCTTAAGAGAATTCTTAAAAGAAAATAATCAGAGTCTAATCTATTCAAAACAGAACCCCAAAACATCAAGTATTCTCCAGAAATAAACTTAAAAAAGTAGTGGATCTATACCATGATAACTTTAAGTCCCTTTAGAAAGAGAAGACCTTAGGAAATAGAAAAATATTTAATATTTGTTATGCCTATATAAAAATGTCCATTCTACTAGATTATCACATATATTCAAAGAAATCCTCAGCCAAATTCAGACTACATTCTTAAAATATTTAGACATGCAGTTGTAAAGTTTGAATAAAATCAAAAGAGGCTCCCAGTATTAAGTCATTCTGAAATATAAGAAACTGGGATCATTACCTAACTTAAAAGAATCCTATAGCTACAGTGATCAAAACAGTATGTAATTTGAATAAGAATAGACTTTTTGATCAATGGATTAGAATTGAATATTCACAGACAAATTCCCATAATTTGGGGCAGTTAATTTTTGACAAAGGAATTGAGAACATGAAATGGAGTAAAGGTTGCTTCCTTAACAAATGGTGCTGGAAAAACCAGATAACTATTTGTGAAAATATTAAAGTTGGAATCATATCTCACAGTTTATACAAGTCATTCAAACTGTATCTTGAGATTGGAACAGAATCTATAATGCACATTGAGAGAAAGATAAATTTTAAAGATAAATAATTCACACAGTAGTGTTTTAGCTATTCTACTATCAGATCTAAAACTATAAGGTATGTAGAAGAAAACATAGGCAAAACACAGCATGACACTGAAACTAAAGGCATCTTCAAGGAGGAAACACCAAAGTCCAAACAAGTGGAAGCAGAGATAAACAAATGGGGTTACATTAAACTGAGGCATTTCTGCACTTCAAAGGAAACAGTAAAAAGGTAAAAAGAGTAAAAGAGTAAAAAGGTCACCCAGGAAATGGAAGAAACTATTCATACAACACATCAGAGGCTAATATCTAAGATATACAAGGTCTTGACAAAACTTAACAAGAAAAAAACCCATCTAACTCCATCAAAATATGGGAAGAAGAAATGAACAGACATTTCCTCAAAGAAGAAATACAGATAGCCAAAAGTTACATGAAAAAATGCTCTGTATCACAAATTATCAGGAAGATGCAAATCAAAACAACAATGAGATATCATCTCATGCCACAGAAACTGGCATACATCACAAAGAACAAGAACAACCACTGTTAGTGTGGATGTGGAGAGAAAGAAACTCTTGTAGGAATGACATCTAGTCCAGCTTTTCTGGAAAACAATATAGCTATTCCTCAAAAAAAAAAAAAAAAAAACTGGAAATTGAGCTCCCATATGATCCAGCAATCCACTCCTAGGGATATACCCTAAGACAAAAAAAAAAAAAACACAATACAATAATGCCCCCTGTACTCTGTGTTCATAACAGCACTATTTACAATAGCCATATTCTGGAAACAATCCATAAGCCCCAAAACAGGTGAATATACAATGGAATACTATGTAGTTATTATACAAAAAATGAAGTCACGAAATTTTCTTATACTTGGATGGCTTTGAAGATTATTATACTGAGTGAAATATGTCATAGGGAGAAAGTCAAGCACAGAATAGTCTCACTTATATGTGGGCTTTAAGTAAAGTAAAAGACAGTATAATAATAACACCCAGAGACAAAAGAGATGTGATCTGGAATGACCAGCCCATGATAACAAGTTTATCACAAAGAGTGATAAGTGTAGAGAAATAACTACACTAACAGCTACCATGACAATGGTGGAGAGAGAAATACAATGCCTGTATAGAAAAGAGGCAGGGGATGGGGGCAGAAGAAAATGGGGAACCAATGGTACCAGGTAATCGTGCACTGGTGAAGGGGTGTGTGCATTTCCTGGTTGAAATCCAACTAGGAACATGTTTGCAACCATGGTGCTTAAATAAGTTATTTATTAAAAATAAAAACATTCAAGGTATAACTCACAATCAACTTGACCAACAGCTTTTCAGGACACAATGGCCCAGTATTGCTCCCTCATTCTCGAAGAACTACATTAGCATCATTTTTTAATTCTCTTAGAGTTAGACTAGAGAGGCAAGTATCAGAATGGAGGATGTTTTGTAGATAAAGTGGCTGAGTTAGGGTTTATAATAGTTATGATTTGATAAGGCAACCAATAGTCTCAATTTACATGTGATGCTTTTGAAAGTGTGACATTTGCATAGATAATATACAAAAAATTATATTTTAAATAAGAAAAATTAAGATTTACACTTTTATTTGAAGGTAGAATGACCCAGAAAGCATTAGCACAGATTTTCATATATGTTAAAATATTCAACATTATCTGCAGAACACTAATATTATATTAGTTATGTGTTTTATTTCCTATATTATAACCATAATAAAACCTTTATAGGCAAACGTCAGTATCTATTAATTGCTTCAAAAATTATCCCAAAACTAAACTCTACTAAATAATAAAAATGCATTAAAATTTAAAGTTATTCATAAGTATCATTTAAAATTTGAATTGTATATAACAAACTGTAGGCCAAAGAAATATAAATTGTGTTATGATGTAAGTAGTTTAACTATGCAAACATCTGGTCAATTTCACTCATATAAAGTCAATCTCATACTAGACTATCTCAATATACCTTTTAGGAAAAGGAAATTTCCTGTTATAAATGGCAACAAAACTGTGAATTGCACACATGTGTGTGAATTATTCTCTAATATAAGAATCAATCAGCAGCAATCATTTTAGCTTTGTTATTATGTTATGAACTTACCTAATGCCAAAATAGCAGAAGAGAACCACAGTCAATATGATAGCTTTAGACAACTTAAGGATAAAACCATCTTTATTTTGCATCTAGGCTGATGTGTAAATGGCCCCAAACTGTCAATAACTCTTTCAAAGGAAATTTAACAAATGTGAAGACATGGACTATATTATAGTCAATCAATTCACATCATCTGTGTTTACTACCATATTAACTCTATAAAATATAAATTTAGAATGCTAATATAAAAATAGTAGTATGCAAAAACTCTAAATTAATCAAAGTAGTAAAATAAAAATGTATGCTCAAGAACCATAAGTATGTATGTTTTAAAACACAATCACAATTTTTGCACTGAATTGTATAGGTTTATCTGATCATCGTACTATTACTAATATAATTACTAAAATAATTTAATCTTCTTAATATAAATCGAAAACAATAACATCAATTTTCCCTAAACCATTCTTAAGAAAATAATATGTTCTTAGTATTCATAATTTTTATTTAAAAAACAATGTCATATAATACTGTTCAGATCAGGTGCAAAATAACTAAATAAACCTGCATTCGAGTATAGGAGATAGAAAAAATATCTTCACTCTTTTGTATACCTAGGTGCAGAGTTTACATATATCTATATAAATGTAGTCACTAGTTTTCGTTAGCAGTGGTAAACAACTGCTTAGCATTCCCATCAAAGCAGAAATGCACATTTCAGTAAAATAGTCTATAATAATCCAATTGAAAAGGGAACACATTATGATATTTTCTTAAATTGCCAAACTAGCAATAATGGGCAAAAACAAAACAAAAATTCCCAATACTTGTACGAAATTACCTTTTGCGCTTCATTCAAACATTGAAGTCCTAACTATTATTTTGTGTTCACCCATTATATGCATGACATCAATTTGATCTGATAAGTACTACCATGATCTTTGAGATTGCGAAGAATCACAGCAGGAAGACTATGTGACTGCCACCCCGTCACTAACTCGGCCTCTAGCTCCTTAACGTGGGCCCTGAGCATGAGGGGTGGAACTTTCAGGAGCAGGTCAAGAGGCAGCAAAGCTGAAGAAATAAAAGAAATATTAAACTATAACACAAATTACACCGGATGTCAGGGAGGCATGTATGATTTTATTGCTATTAACACAGGTTACCTGGTCTTGGTCTGGATCCTATTCCACCAGTGAAGTCTCTGAAAACAGAATGAAAGGCCATGAGAAAAACTTTCAACTTGGATTTAACTATGTTAACTGAAAAATCTACACTTTGCTATGGTTCACATTAAAAATAAATGAAAGCTATTTTCCCCCAAGAAGAGTTCAATACAAAAGGAGACAAACATATTTAACCCAGAGCAGAACTGACATTCTAGTGGCAAATGGGAGGACTTTAATCTCTGAAAACATTTAATAAATTCTTACTGCTTTCAATGATTTATTTACTTAAAACCAAAATTCTAAATTTTTATTAAAAAATAATGTTCAGAATTGTACACACACTGTTTTCCATGATAACTGGATTTAAAACTTGTATTTTAACAATGCTTCCTATATTTAAAACATTGTTGCTCTTGCCTAATACTCTAGATTTCTTGGTCATTCAAAATTTAGCTTCAGTGCTTTCTCCCAAGGAGGTGATTTAATTCTTATCAAGAAAAGTCCTATGTGGGGCCAGAGAGATAGCATGGAGGTAGAGTGTTTGCCTTGCATGCAGAAGGATGGTGATTCGAATCCCGGCATCCCTGAGCCTGCCAGGAGCGATTTCCGAGCATAGAGCCAGGAGTAACCCCTGAGCGCTGTCAGGTGTAAATCCCCCCCCAAGAAAAAGAATAGTCATATGCTACTGTATGAGGCTTTAAAATACAGATTTAGAAATCTTTGTGCTCTTATAAGTTATAGAAACCTTATTTTATTTACCCTGCTAAATGCATTAAAAATAGATAGAGAACATCTGTCATGGATAAAGTGGGGCATAGTTATTTGATGTGTAAAAATATTATAGGCCTTTAATCAAAATAAATAAATCAGTCTGCTAATTCTCTTACACAGGTACATTCATTTTAATCATAAGAATTATTTGTATACATGTAGCACAAACATAAATTATGATGAATTTAAAAATTGGCATTCAGTTTCCCTGCATCCAATGAGAGTAATACCTAATTTTTTTTCTTTTTTCTTTTTTTCTTTCCTTTTTTTTGGGGGGGGGGGAGTTTGGGCTACACCTAGTGACGCTCAGGCACCCAGTGATGCTCAGGGGTTACTCCTGGGTATGCACTCAGAAATTGCTCCTGGCTCGGGTACCATATGGGATGCCGGGGTTCGAACCGAGATCTGTCCTAGATCAGCCATGTGCAAAGTAAACACCTTACCACTGTGCTATCGCTCCAGCTCCTCAAATCTCTTTCTGTAATTTTGATCCAGGCCAAAATAAAAAAGATTTTTGCTAAAAATAAAGCAAAATCTAGAGGTCCTGAGAGGACAGGAGGACTTTAGTAATAAGTCTGATGCTGGATGGTCACACCCATTCATATCTTTGTGAGCAAAATCTAAGGTCTTATGCATATTCTTATATACAGTCATGTATACGTTGATTTATCAAGGTCGTAAATCACAGGTTTCTCTGACATTGTGCACATCTAGCATTTTAGACCCGCCTGGCAACTGTTCCTTGTTGCCTTGACAACAGGATGCAAGCAGGCATGTAGAAACCTTGTTGCTGAGCAACAGAACCTTAAAAGAGTGCAAAGGCAGGATGCGACTATGGCAAAAGTTCAAACCAGAGTTGGGATATGGGTCCTGTTAAATTGAGAGATACAGAAATTATTTAAGATAACAGTCATTCATTTACTAACTAGTGTCTGTGGCCTAATACCAATTAGCTCAATGCAGTACAAATGCTCAATCTTGAGAATGTAACGATTCACTTAGGCAATAGTCTGGTATTTGCCGTCATATAGCAATATTAAATGAATAAGATCATAATTCAATGACCAAAATTTATCTAGATTTGAGGGTACCTGATAATTAAAGAAGCTGAGATCCTATGTACATTATCAAGTTCTGCTACACAGGACAATTTCTTTGCAAATTGAAGGAAAATGTTTTGAATTAATTATAATGAATCTAATTATAAAACTCAAATAGAAATGGTAAAAAAAAAGTCAAGACCTTTCCTAATAAATAGAAATATAGACAGGAATTTTTAGAATACTGAGTATAAATGAAATTGGAATTTTGGAGGAAAATAATAAATATTAGATTTTGATAGTTTTTTAATTACTTGAAACATTTTTAAAACATTTTATTGCTTTTTATTGGTACAAGTATTAATCCAGCTATTATCTGTGAACAAACTACCAAATATAATGTTATATATTAACTTATTGCATTTAACTATTTCTTTTTTTTTTTTTTTTTTTTTTTTTTTGGTTTTTGGGCCACACCCTGTGAGGCTCAGGGGTTACTCCTGGCTATGCGCTCAGAAGTTGCTCCTGGCTTCTTGGGGGACCATATGGGATGCCGGGGGATCGAACCGCGGTCCGTACTAGGTTAGCGCAGGCAAGGCAGGCATCTTACCTCCAGCGCCACCGCCCGGCCCCGCATTTAACTATTTCAAAGTGATTATTTTATAAGAAGGTAAATTCCATTTTACTTTTATAATCCTAATTAGAAAATCACATCAAAATAAAAATAATTTCCACAGTAATATCACTAACTTTTCGGGCCGGAGCAATAGCATAGTGGTAAGGCATTTGCCTTGCATGTGGCCAACATAGGACGGACCCAGATAAGAATCTGGGCATCCCATATTGTCCCTCAAACCAGCCAGGAGCGACTTTTGAGCGCAGAACCAGGAATAATCCCTGAAGGCTGCCGGGTGTGACCCAAAAAACAAACAAAAAAAATCACTAATTTTAACCCCATCTTACTATACACATGGACCTCAAATTCTCAAATTGAGAAAGAACATGAAAATAGAACAACCACTCTGGAAAAGTTTCATGGTATATTAAACACTTTAAGCATATTCTTACTATGACCGAGTCAATTCACTTCTAGATATTTACCAAAAGAAAAACAAAAGTGTCATGTCTAAGGGTTAGAGAGTACATGGGGTAAAGGCACTTGCTTCAATTCAGCCAATCCCGATTCAATATTTAGCACCACATATGGTGTCCAGAGAACAGACAACTTATCAGGTGACCCTGAGCACAAAGTCAGGAATAAGCACTGGGCACAAGCAGGTGAGGTCAAAACCATTCTCTCCACAATAATGTATGTATGTATGTATGTATGTATGTATGTATGTATGTATGTATGTATGTATGTATAACAAAGTAAGTGTTCATCACAAAACTTATTTTGTAAGGGCCACATGAATTGGTGCTAGGAATGGTGGTAGAAGAGGACATGTAGTGTCAGGATCACACATGTTTAGTGTATATTCTACTATTTGAGGAGTGTCCATAAAGCAAAAAAAAATTTTAATGAATAGAGTCTAGAGAAGGCCCAAGATATAGCTATATATCAAGTGATAGAACACTTGTCGGATAAGACTGAGTTCAATCTCTCTGAGGTACAAGGCTCTAGCATAATTAGCTATGACCTCTATACAAATAAGTAAGAATAAAATTAAATCTAATCTATAATGCATCAAAGCAGATATATGATATTCTGGGATGGGGAATGAGGAACAGAAATGGGCATGAGGACATATTTAAGTGTCTATGTTTATGATCTCAATTGCAATGTCATGGGGGAAAATATAGTCAAAACCTATCTGCTTGCCAACCAATTAACCTTCAACTGAGTATGAGTGATTATAGCTACAGCATCTATGTGGCAATTATTGAGATTAAAAAATATCTACTGGAATATCCCAAGTGACACTATTACTTATGACTCTCCAGTTAAACATAAAAGAGCAAAGACATATAATCAAATCTAAATTCTAGTAACCCAAAGATCTAATTAAAAACAAATTGTGCTACGTGAATATTCTTGTAGTATAAATGACATGTTTTTTATGGGCCAACTGGAAGAAGCACTTTACTATAAGATTAAACATGCCGGGCCCGGAGAGATAGCACAGCGGCATTTGCCTTGCAAGCAGCTGATCCAGGACCAAAGGTGGTTGGTTCGAATCCTGGTGTCCCATATGGTCCCCCGTGCTTGCCAGGAGCTATTTCTGAGCAGACAGCCAGGAGTAACCCCTGAGCACTGCCGGGTGTGGCCCAAAGACCAAAAAAAAAAAAAAATTAAAAATGCCATATTACTATCTCCAGTTTTCTGATGGTCCAAGAAAACTCTGAGAATGTGGCATCCTGGTGGGGAAAATTTGATGTGTAGGTATATGGGAACAAAGATATAGAGGTCTCTAACACATGAGGGCTGCCATTTCCATTGGAAAAATGGGTCACTCTATCCACTGACTTATTGCATCTCAGTTTTAATTTTGGCTTCCTGCATTTATATGATTTGGAGATAAATAATTGAGGTCTGTTGAAGGAAGGGCTTGGTATAAGAAAGGAATCCAGGAAAAAAAGTTTTTATTGATTTCATATAGTTTCTGCTTAATAAGTAGTTCATAGCAAGTTACATAGATTTTATAGAGAAGGGATCTGCCTTTATTTGATTTTGCTATCTAAGATCAATTTAGAAAATGTTTTGTCACCTGATGATGGCTTTCTAGTACTAATATGGGTTTCTGTCATCAGTCTAGAGGCTTGAGAGCTGCCCTTCCTAGTTTGCATTGCCCTTAACCTTTGTCCATTTGCTCCAGAGAGCTAGCCTCTGTTATTAGGAAAGGTACCTTGAGTCCTCCTTACCAGGCAATTGGCTTAAATTTCCCTCCTAGAGTGAGCAAAGTTAAGAAGTAATTCCTAAACTTCCTCTGTATACTATTTAGCCAGAAGTCTTGTCTGAATTCTAAACCTTAAAAGCCATGCTCAGATTTACAGTGCCCATCTCACTGGCATGTTCTCTTTGGGACCAAGTCCTTCGTTTAAGAATGAAAAAGTGGGGCTGGAAAGAGAGAGTACAATGGGTTAGGTGACTGTCTTGAACACAGCCAACCCAGATTTGATCAGCATTTTATCAGGTCCCTCAAGCATCACCAGGTGTGATCTTTGATCATTTATCATCAAGTAATCTCTGAGCACTGCTGGAAATAAGTCAAATGTGTTTAAATCAAAAAGGGTTCTCCCAAGGCAGAGAGATGTTCGTGATCACATTATCATTTTTCCACCCATTCAGCAGAGTTACTGAAAATCTCCAAAAACATTATTTTTCTTTTTTCTTTTATTAGGAAGCCTTATCTTCTTTTATAGTCTAACATTTTGTTTTATTTCTAAACATTTTCTATTGCATAGATTTAATATCTTCCTTTATATTCTGGTTTCTTTTTTTTTTTTAATTTTTATTGTGACCAAAGTGCATTACAAATCTTTCACTGCATCATTTATGGTACATAGTGACAATGAATGAGGGGCATTCCCACCACCAGTGCTGTCCTGCCTCCACCCCTGTTCCCAGTATGCATCCCATCTCTCCCTCCTCTACCCCCCAGAATGCTAGTGCAACTGGTCTCCACTTTACAGCTTGTTGTAGATTGAGCATCTATTCCACTTGGAGATCTATTCCACTTGGAGCATCTATTCCATTGGAGATAAAAAGGATAAGAAAAAGGGGAGAAAAAAAGTTGGTGACAACTACCAAAAAAAAGAAAGAAGAGAGAGAAAAAGAAAAAAAAGAAAAATGGAAGACAAAAAAAATGGACCCGGCAAATAAAAATAAAAATAAATCTCTAAATAATAACCACAAGAATGAAAAAGAAAGAGAAAAGTGGAAGAAAAAAGAGAAGGAAAGTAAAGTCCAAAACTAACAAATCAAAACAAAACAAGAAAAAGTAGGGGTGCTGGAGTGGTAGTGTTTGGTGTTCCCACCACTTTTTTTTTTTTTTTTGCATCGGCACAGTAAGCATTGGGGAAGAAAGGGAATTCCCGTGGCCCAAGAAATTCAGGGTTTCTCCACCTTGAAGCATACCATCATGGGATCAACCCCTGGCTCCATATATACTCCTTACCCCATCCCAAAGGCTTTTCTGTGATGCCAGGAAAGTTTCCTCTTGGTGTGTGTGAGAAAATCAAACCACTGTAGCTAGGGATCTTGGTATTTGTGCAGGTTATAGGTCAGGGTCGGGTCGAGGATAGAGTCTCTATCTTACTTAGCTCCCTTATTTCATGGTATGGGTTCAATTTACATGTTAATAAACTAAGAATCCCAGGAAAATCCTAAAAATAACTGAATAGCAGTTAACTTCAGCTAAAGCTTTTTTTTTAAGCTTTTTTAAAGAAATATAAAATACAATTGAGAGCTGTTTCCTTTTAGTTCTGAAAAACTCCAGGGATTAAAAGTTATTGATTTTATCTACTTTTATTGGCATGAACCAGAATCTTTCTTTCATCATTTCCTTCTCCCTGAATCTGCCCTTTTTTTTCCTATTACATCACTGAGTAGCTTGTGGAAAGGAGCTTTTCTTAACCACCCTGTGTGACACACTGCGCCACACAAAGGGCTCAGCTCTGCAGATGTTACTTTAGCTCAGGTCCTCAGGTTGTTTCAGTCCCTGAGGCATGTTATTTATCTGCTGACTTCTTCATTAACCCAAAATTAAAACTGAATCATTAACAATCCTGGTCCATTGAGCTTCCAATTGAATGTCCTCTTTTTTATGAATTCTAGCTTTCCTAATATAGGAATATATTACCATTAATGGCTACCTTTATACAAGCATTGCAAGCTCTGAAAGACATATGTTTTTAAACATATACATATGTTTACTCCATTTTGAAAAACTAAATGTCAACTTAATTCTTGCACATTAGTCTGCCATAATGTATTTAAGAAAAATGACTAGAAATATTTGGCAATGATATTTTTCAAATTCATGTAATTCATATGCCACATTAACTGATGTTAGAACCTATAATATGTTTCATTAGGCATCATTTGGCTTGGACCAAAATGCTTGTTTTGCCTCTTTTCTATCCATTTAAGTTAACTTTATATAACTTGAGGACATGGTCATTTCATAGCACAATGCCTCCAGACCCACAACTCCATGGCCAGGCATATATGTTTTTCCCCTGTCTCTTCCCTGACTCCCCTTCCTTTATAGGTTTAGAGAGAGAAGAGATTCCATGAATCTAGAATCCTATGGTTAGCTTCCTTGTCTGTGGAAGTGGAAGCAGAGGTGATGAGTTAAACACAAAAAGTGAGAGGCAGAAATGGGAAGAACCTGCAACATCTGGGAACCTCAAAGACATTATCTAATTCAGGTCCCAAGGTCCTATCATCACCCATTTCCATTCTCATAAGGAATATGGACCTTCCACCCCTATTCTCTCTATTATTTCTAATCCCCATGTTCCCGCACTTGGCTCACTATGGAATACTGTGTGGTGGGTTTTTTACTTGATGACCCTTCTGGCAGATCACACATGCTAATTAGCTTTGCCTTGGGTTTATGTTTTTTTTGTTACTGGAAAAGAGTTTTCCATTCAATGCACTCTGCCTAAATCAGCCAGAGGTGGGTCCTTTGACCACATCTACAAAGCCTAGCTAATAAAGAACAGGACAACCTCAATCTCTGTCACATGTGAGGAGCCCTTACTTGCCAAGGTCATTGGGAGCTGTGGAACCTGATGGACACCACCATATGTGTAACTATGGGTGGTCTTAGTTTTAGTAATGCCAGAACCTCAGAACAGTGTGGAAGTTACTTTGATCCTTCCTGCTCAGCCTCTTCTCTGTGTAAATCACATAATTCACATCTGAACTTGCCCTAAAAAGTGAACTCAAACTTCAGCTAGTAAGTGGAAAGCAACAAATTCAATCTTACCTTCTTAGAGAAGGTGAAGGATTCACATTTCATCCTTCCCAGTTCAACTCTTTCACTCCCTGCACTTCAGTTTTTCTTTCTTGGTTCTCCCTTCTTATTGGCTACTTCTCCTCCATCCCAATACAGTGAAGGCACCCCAAATCTGGAAAGACCTTTTCCACCAAGCAGCTTCCACCAGTTAACTAATCCAGCTTGTTCCCCATTGTCAACTGTACCCCATACCTGACTTCAACCTCTAAAACCATCCTCAAGCTTCTGTTCTCACCAATCTCACCCAATGCCACAGAAAATGGGACTTACCAAAGAGACTTATTAAAGGGAAGTCAAAGGGATGGGACTTACCAAAGGTCAGACCTCGTGGGTTTATTGATTTCCAGTTTGTCCTAATCCATCTTCCTAGCAGTGCTTAGGGTGGGTGTGGGAAGGTCACATGAGCCCTAGCAGCCATCCTGCTGGCTGGTATACATCTTAATTCTCTGAACTATCCCCCTACTGGCTTTATTTTAGTTCTTAGCTCAGGAACAACTGTTGTAGAAACTGCAAGAAGGCAGCTTCTCATATCTTTGATTCTTTTTATTTTCTTTTAATAATATTTTATTTAAACACCTTGGTTACAAACATGATTGTGGTTGGGTTTCAGTCATAATAGAGGACACCCCCATCACCAGTGTGATATCTTTGTTTCTTATAACTTATTTATGTGGTGCTCAGGAGAGTGAGGCCCACTTTCAGTGACACTGTACTACCAGACCAGTTGTAACAGGTGATGTGACAATGTTTGGATGAGCAGGGCTAGGGACCCTGAGGAGTCTCTCAGAGCCTTTAGGGCTTCACCTGGTGGTTCTCACTGTTGGATATTGTTGGGGAAGCTGGAAACAAGTGATTGTAAGGATTAAACTTCTAACTCATGCAAGGTGTGAGCTCCAATTGACTAAGCTACTTCCTTGGCCCCTCTCTTCTGCTTTTTAAGAACTTGCTCCTTCTTCCCACACACACCATCCTCCCTTACCACTAGAGTCCTCTCCAGCCATGGCAAACTTCTGTTCAGTGTGAGTGGATGAGAATGTAAACAATATCCAGTTATGATATTAATAGGCAGAGGCATATCTCCATCTCCCTTTTCTGCATCTGACTTGTACCCAGTGAGGTGGGGTGGGGTGTGTTCCATATGTGCTACATTTGTTCTGTGGAAAAGACAGATCTGGGGATGCTGAGAGAAAAATTGTACAGAGTCAGGGATCTCAGTGACCTCATAGAAACAACTGCTCTCCTTCAGATCAGCTTTTGAATTCAGCAAGACAATCTGATCAGCTGAAGATCATAAAGCTAAGAAAACAGGGGAGGGAGACAGAGGAAGTCTAAAACCCAATTCAAGCTTCACATTCTCTCCAGGAGGCTGCTTGTTAAGTCTTAACCAACTCCGGAAGTGGAAGCCCTAATAGCCCCAATTACCACCAGCCCATGTATACTTCCAGCCATCATTTCAATTTAGCCACAAATAAGTTGTTTCTTCTGAGGGGTTTTAAGATATTTGTGAGAGATCCATCTTTACATACCTTGTTTGGGATTGTCTTTCTCCTCCTGAAGCACTAAAACTTCTCTTTAAAATGCCTGAAACAATACAACAAAAATAACTACAGTTTTCTGCTTAGTCTTTTGTTAGTTTGCTTTAAAGAAAAATAAAGGCTATCTTCTAGAACTCAAGAGATAATACAGGGATTAAATGCAAGCCTTTCAAGTGGCTGATCATGGGTTCAAACTCCAGCAATATTATGATCTACCAAGCTTCACTGTGTGCAGCCATGAATACTCTGAACACTTTCACATTGGCCAATGTAATACCTAGACCTGCAGGTCTGAGCAGAACCACATCCTCAGACTGTCACATTGAATCAATTCATGGACCACTTAGCTAAAAATTACAGTAAGGGGAAGAGGGTTCCCTTATCTCTTGAGCACCTCCTGAGAGCACCCCCATACCATGAAAAGGATATCATTCTATTAGCTGAATAACAGAAAATTGTGCACTGTAAAAACTGTCTTCATTTTTTCAGATGTCAACTAAAATATGTTACAAATTACTATTGACAACTGGATTATTTAAAGATCTTTATTCCAAAAAATGATATCAAAATCCATTATTAATAAACAATAAAGTACAATAAAATGATTATACTAAAACCTGCCAAAAACAGATACTAATTGCCTCAGGCAAATTTCAAATTTCTGATTTTCCTTCTCTATGTCCATAGTGAACCAATGTCCATGATAGTCACCAGGATATAGAACACTGAATTTATCTTTAAATGTCAGTTAATGGGGCATAAAGGTAAGGCATTTGCCTTGCATGCAGAAGGTCAGTGGTTCGAATCCCGGCATCCCATATGGTCTCCTGAGCCTGCCAGGAGCAATTTCTGAGCATAGAGCTAGGAATAATTCCTTAGCGCTGCCAGGTGTAACCCAAAAACCAAAAAAAAAAAAAAAAAAAAAAAAGTCAGTCAGTCAACTGCTTTTAGAATTTTTCTACATATATGTGTATTTTTTTTCTATATGTTCTGCATTTTTTCCCAGTCAGAAATCAAGATGTTTAACCTAGCAGACAAGAGTTATCAGGGAAAACAAGCATTATATTGGAAATTAAGATCGGCCCAGAAAATTCCAGTATAGCTAGTTATCATTTTGATGGATAATTTTCAAAGCAATTAGTTTAGGAAAGGAAGAATGTAACTTTGTTTTCTCAGAATTCTGCTCTGTTTCCTAGAGACAGCTTTAAACATTCCTCTATAAGATTTTCATCGTAGGAGAGAATTATTTATAATAAATTTATTTTTGAGAATTTCTTTCTCATTTAATATTTCAACAACTTACTTTTTAAAAGTTATTTGCTCTTCATTTAATATTTGATTTTTTAATTTCAGATGTGCCAAGTAAATTCAATTTTAAATTTACTCCTTAAATATTATCTTAAAAATTTCTCTTCTGTCTCATATATCAGTGTGATATTTTGTATGCTGTTTCAAATTAAGTATCAAAACTAATGCAGAGGGGCCAGGGTGCAGCTAAAATTGTAAATAAAGCATATACATGCCTTGCATATATGAAGAATTATGTTCAACTGAAAAACAAAATTTTCTCCATCCCAATACTGACCCCATACAACTATAAAAACAAGATGAATACATGGGGGGGTAGATTTATTTATCATGTCTTTATGGTTTATAAACAAGTACAAATATTTGCAATGATATAAACAAAATTGTTACAAAACAAACTAAATTAAGAAATTTTCTAGATAATCTTAAGAAAACTTAATTCAAAAACCCCTAATCCCTAGAATTTTAAAAGATCATTTTCTTATATTATTATGAGATTATTGTCTCATAGGTTCATGTCTCCAAATTAGTTATTTCCACCTCCAAGCAGAAGGAGGCTTCTGCCAATAAAAATCATAAAATGAGGTGCTGGAGTGATATTACAGAGGGTGGGGGGGGGGGGGCACTTGCCTGTGCACACAGTTTCTCTAGATTCCATACCTGCCACTCAATATGGTTCCTTGAGCACAGATCCAGGCGTAAGTATTGTATACTGCTGGGTGTGGCCTACCTTCTCCCCATCCCAAATAGAACAAAACAAAACAAAAATAAACCATTCATTTGAGAGCTAGAGCAACAGGAGATGTAGTGCTGGTTGGCCTTTGTGACTTTCAGGCTGATAGATAAACCTCTTCTAATGAAAAAGAAGACACCGGGTTATGCATGCAGTGCAATTTACATGGCTCACGTGTGATCCCCAAATCACAGCTTGCTGGAGCTGGGCTGGACCTGTAGCTTAAGCTAACCATAATCTGTTTTTTCTGAAATGGGATCTGTATTTCTGGACAGCAATTATTCATGACTCAGCAACAAAGAAAAGATTTACAGGCTACCAGTGGATCTCAATAAACACACAAAAATAAAGACATGTAGCAAGATATCTAGTTTCTATGCAATATGGCAAAAGAAAATAAAGTATTAACAGATATGGATTACTAAAATGTCTCTCCTTTATTGAAAACCCACAAATACATAAAGAAAACTTACTGAATGTAGATTCTTTAAGAGGGCTTGAACTGGAGCTGCTCCAGGTATCCGAAATGTCGAATTCATCCTCTAGTTCTGAATAGATATCTACACAGGAAACAGAAAAGTCAGAGGCAAATAAGCCTGAGAAGAGAATGGTGCACAGATGTAACACTATTTCCCTAGAAGTACCTTTCTCAATATTTTCCAGGTTGAAGTTATCATCCGACAAGATTTCATCACAGGCCCTGTCTTCATCTTTCCCACAGGGAGCCTGGAAGCCTTCAGGGGGCAGGTCTGCACTTTCTGAAAGTTCACTTTTCAGGCTTGCAGCTCCACTGCTGCTGCTGCTCAAGCTGGCCTTCTCATAGGTATCCTGGAAGAAGATCATGCCATTTTTAATAGTCTCTCCCAACTCCTCCTGCAGCAACCAAGGCTTAGAAGGACACTCATAAAAAACCTTAGCATACAGGTAGGGCGTTTGCCTTGCACTCAGACGACCTGGGATGAACTCGGGTTCAATCCGTGGCATCCCATATAGTCCCCCAAGTCTACCAGGAGCAATTTCTTAGCACGGAGCTAGGAGTGACTCCTGAGCACCGCCGGGTATGACCTTCAAATGAAAACAAAACCTTAGTTCTTCTGAAATGGCATCAGACTTTCCATCTGTATATATGAAAAGAATCCATTCAGTCCTCAGCTATGAAAAAAATAGGTCTGGGAGCTACCATTAGACCCCAATAAACAAACAAACAAGGTGTAATAAGATACCTTGTACCTATGCAATCTGTCATAAAAAATTAGAGTTTTAAAAAATGGATATGGATTAACTGGACTGAAATTTTTCCATTTAGATTTTTTGTGCATGTGTGTGTGAAACAAAATAGTTTTTATTGACAGAATTTAGAGAGATGTGAGGGGAGTAAAAAGAAAGAGAGACAGTTCCATGAGAGAACGTGGGCTTCTCCAATCAAGAAAAGTGGGGAAAGTTATTCTTTGAAACTTTTTTAAAAAAAAATATTCGCTATCAAATTTGTGCAGTGCCAGAGTGGTGAACAAGGCTTGATACAAAGAGAGAAGTGACAGATGATTATTAGAAAGGAAGGGAACCTTCAAGCCACTGAAAAGTAACATCTCACAGGCAGGTCAGTCTCCTCTGAATTGCTAGGAGTACTTATTACCATAAGCATCACAATGGTTTTGTGCATCTATATTTTCTACCCAGTATTCAAAGGGACTGCAAACCTTATGTTTGAATGATCAATTGATACTTCTGAGAGAATGGAAAAGCTGGAAGTTCTGCCTTTTTCCAAAAAATAGGAAAATGAACCACACATGACTCCTATCAAAAACTATGTCTTTGTTTTTTTCAAGTTTAAGATAATTTTATTATGAATATATATTCACAGGAAATTGCAAAATTTTCAGAGGACCATGATCGCTATACCCAGACTCTCTTAGAGCTATTGGCTTTTTACTTTAAAAAAAAATTATTCAATTTAAACACTGTGGTTACAAGGTCATTCACAATACAGTTTTGTTTGCTTGTGTTTGCTTGCTCAAGAGTTATTCCTGGCTCTGCACTCAGAAATTGCTCCTGGCAGGCTTGGGGAACCATTTGGGATGTCTGGAATCAAACTTTATCCTGGGTGGCCGCATGCAAGGCAAATGCCCAGCCACTTTACTATCTCTCCGGCCCCCTTACACAGTTTTTCTTTTTAATTAAATCATTTTTATTTTGACCAAAGTGGATTACAAATCTTTCACAGTAATATTTTAGGCACATAGTGACATTGAATCAGGGGCATTCCTACCACCAGTGTTGTCCTCCCTCCACCCCTGTTCCCAGCATGCATCCCATATGCCCCTCCTTTGACCCTCGGGCTGCTAGTATAAGTGGTCCCCTCTGTGTCTAGCTTGTTGTAGATTGGGTTTCAATTCTGTTGTTGTTGGCTTTGGATTTGCTTGGTCTTGGTACTCTCCATTATTTCCCCCTCAATTTGTGAGGCAGAACAAGATGGTTCAAGTTATGTGGTTCTCAGAAACCGACATGGTAATTATCAGGGATAGTTTACAATAGGGGAAATATAGAAATTAAAACATTTCTCAAGCCCCGGGAGGTCAAACAACTGAGTAACCTAAGGTATAGACCCAAGATAAAAAGAAAAAAAAAAAAAAAGGCCTCTTAACAAGAATAGCTGAATTGTGAAAAACAAAAGCAAAAAGACTTCATTTGATTTTACTTTTGTTTTCTCCAAAGAAGCTATGCTATTTTATTTTTTAAGAATATATATATGCTCACTGAATATCTTATTTGATTCCTCTTTTTGAACGTTGTGGTGTTTCACCTTCTTTTCCCCTTCGTCCCTCAAACCAAGGATGAGAGCCTCTAGAATGACTCTACTCATAGCTGATTTTTACCCCATTATATTACTTTTCTCTTCTTCAAACACAACCACATAACTTGAACTTTCTAGTCCCGCCTCCCAATTAGAGGGGGCAGTAATGGAGGCACCAAGACCAAACAGTTATAAGACCACTAAGTAATAAACTAGACACCGAAGGGACCATGCATTCTAGCAGCCCCTGGGGGGAGAGTGGAGGATATGGGAGGCAGGATGGGAGCGGATGTGGGAGGAGGACAATTCGGTGGTGGGAATTCCCCTGACTCAATGTAAATATGTACCTGGAATATTACTGTGAACGATATGTAAGCCACTATAATTAAAATAAAAATTATATTTAAAAAAGAATATATATCTTGGAGGCAAGATTGATAGTACAGTGGGTAAACCTCTTCTTGCCTTGCATGTGGCAGATACAGGTTCAATCCCAGCATTCCATATAGTTCCCCAAGAGCCATCAGAAGTAACTTCTGAGAGCAGAGCCAGGAGTATCCCCTGATCATGCTCCTTGTGGCCCAAAAGTCAAGAAAAAAAGAAAAAACTATGTATTTTATTAAAGCAATAGTGCAGTATAGAAGTATATAACTGTAGGTACAAATCACTAACTAGATCAATAAATGAATGAAGAATGGGCACACACTATGTATTCTGATATAGGCAATTCTAGACTTAAAGGAATCATATTTTATTAATTAATTTATTTATTAATTTATTTTAAAAAAATTGTGATTTACAAACTTCTTCATAGTTATGCTTCAGACATATTATGTTTCAGGGACAGTACCATCACCAGTGTCGATCTTCCTCCACCAATGTTCCCAGAGTACATCCCAGGCCATCAAACTTCTTTCCCCCAGTCTGGCAGCATAATGGGCCCCATTTTAAGTTTTGATTGTTAAAGTTGGGGTCTGATGTAAAGGGGTCATATTAATAAACATTGCTCACATGTCCACTTAGTTACAAATAAACAATTATTCAAGAATTGCCAAAATTACATCTGTAGGAAAATGGGTGTTTGCTTAAAGTCTAACAAAGTGAGGGGAGAAGCAATAGCATAGCAGGCAAGGTGTTTGCCTTACATACAACCAACCTGGGTTCGATCTCTGGCATCCCATATGGTCCCCTATGCCTGCCCTGAGCAATTTCTGAGTGCAGAGCCAGGAGTAACCACTGGGCAATGCCAGATATAGCCCAAAAAAGCAATATATATTATATATATGCATGTATGTATATACTGTCTCTATATATACAGTCTATATATATGTATATATATACATATATATATACTGTCCCTATAAAAGAGAAGTGTCATATTGAAAGATGATCTGACAAACTATGAGCTATGATAAAATAATGTAAAATTTGTAGCATGTTTTGGTTTAAAATCTTTATTTGTGTAAAATTTGATAGCAGTTTTACTTCCAAAAATTCTGTATATTAGACTGGATGTACTGTACAGATAATGAGCTTGCCTTGCAAATGGAAGAAAGTAAGAAGTAAGTTTAAAGTTCTACTTGATCAGAAGTGACTGGCTTAATTTTCACAATGCTTTTGTAACCCTGCAGACATGGCCAACAATAGAGAATGAGAGGATATTTGGAGAGGTGTATTCTTGGAAGATGGAATTTGTCTACCATCCTTTTGCTGCTGTTGCTTTTGAACTAACCCAGCAGTGCTCACAGGCTATTTCTGGCTCTTGCTCTGGAGTGATTTTATACTCATATTGAGCTTATTCTCAGGGGATCATATGTGGTACCGAGAATTCCAATGAAAAATGCAAGTCAAACACTTTAATTCTTGTACTATCTCTCTCGTCCCTATCATCTTAACGTCCCATTTAAGTATTTTTAGGAGTAGAATGGGCAGTTAACTAGATTTGGGAGAATGTATGCTTCTCTTGGGAATTGAATAACTGAATATACATTTTATACATCAATATGGCAGCAAAAGACATAAAATAAGACAATGAAATTATCAGTGATATGGTGCCAGAGTGATAATATAGAAAATAGGGGTATTTGCCTTGCACATGGCTGATCTAGGTTCAATCCCTGGCACTAAATGAGATCCCCCGAGCCAGACAGAAGTGATCCCTGTAATAAACCCAGTGTGTAATCCCTGCACAAATCCAGTAATAGTCCTGAACACTGCCAGATGTGGCCCTTAAAAACAAGTAAAATTAGTGATAGAGAAATCATGACAAATACTGAAGAGATGATCTGTAATACTGCAGGGACAGGCACAGTTATATTTAGCTTGATTTTGGTAATTATATCCAATTGTTTTGTTTTGTTTGGGTCATTCCTGATAGTGCTCATGTCTTCTTCCTGACTCTCCCCTCAGGATCCAAATCCCAGTTAGGCTCAGGGGATCAAATGTGTTACCAGGGATCAAAGTTGGGTCAACCCATAAAAAGAAAGTACCTTACACACTGTACTATCCTTCTGGCCCCTGCATTGAACTTTTAATGTGTATAACAGATCATAAAACATTTTTAACTTTAATAACAAATCAGTAACAGCCTGGCATTGCCCAAATTAACTAAAACCGTAACAAAAGAATGGAGTTTAATTTAGTAAAACTAATACAATTTTAATTGCCCAAATATTAGTTTTTAAAAAAGAAAGAAAAGCAATAATTAAATGTAAAGCACACCAGCTCTAATCTGCAGATGCTTTCTTTTAGAACCATAAAAGACAAAAAATGCTCTATTCCTTCTGGTATTATGAAATATTCATATATTCATATCTGGGCTATCTCTTTTTCCAGTTTCATACATCTATTTTGTTAATAATGGAGGCCTCAAATACATTAATTTAGTTCTTCTGATGCTGGGCAGAAATTCATTTAGCTTAAGTCATCTTTTTTTTCAGGGGAAGGCAAAAGTACATTCTATGCTATTCATGGATGAAAACACAAAAAAATTCAAAATAAGAGTCATATCATTGACACCTATTATTATTGCACACAACCTTAATCCCTAAATTTCAAAGTTTAATAATAATTAGCTGCGTGGTCAGATGACTGACCACATAGCCACAGGCCATTAATGAGTGGACTGTCCTATCAAGACCTGAAAAAGGCTCCTTCCCAGGATTCCACTCTGTATCTCATTCTACTACGACAAAGAGGTAGACTGATGGCACAAGTACAGAGCCAAATCTCTCACCATGATGAATGGAAATCTTTTTGCTCCCATGTTATTTGAGTGACACTACTGCCTAACTTCAATGATAAAATGTTGATTCATTTCCCTTTTCCAAGATCCATTTCTATCGAGTAAAATTATGCAAAAAACGCCTAGAAAACAGGTGTCAGAAAATTTGAAAAGAGCTAATTTGCTAAATATTACAAAATGAAGGAATATAATTTCTCCAAGTTAGGAGATTACTCTTATTTTGAACTTTCTAAATTATCCATAAAAATTATGTTTGCTTTAATAAATTTAAATGCATTTATTATGATCCTAACCTCATTTCTGCTATGGGTTTTCCATTATTCTAAATTCAAAGAGAAATTAATAAAGAGAAGTAAAATAAGGGTTTCATAATTTAAAAATATCACTTTTTAAGAATATATAAAATATAATCTTTTTCAGCACTTAACAAAAAGAATGGAATGGATCTCATAATATTTCCAAAGCATTTCAAGTAAACTCAGAATTGGTAATTACACTTTTCCTATAAAAGAAACAATGAACAAATCAAAGGTCATATCATAAGCTATCCAAATTTGGATTGCTCAAAAAATAAAAATCAGTTGAAAACTAAGTAATACTTAACAATATATAATCAGACAGAGAGTGTGTCAATATAATAGAAACCCACAAATTTGAACTATGTCTTTATTCTTTAAAACAGAATAATATAGGGCTGGAGTGATAGTACAGTAGATAGGGCGCATGCATTGCATGCGCCAATCCTGGTTTGATCTCTGGCATCCCATATGGTCCCCAAGCGCTGCCAGGTGTAATTCCTGAGTGCAGAGCCAAGAGTAATCTCTGAACATCATCATGCGTGACAAAAAAGAACCAAATAATATAAGGAAATAGCTTATGAACATACACATAACATCAAAATACCAAGCCGAATAAAAAATGTTTTTCCCTTGGAATTCTTTTGTTATTTGGAGAGTTTCATGGTATCATGTGAACTTTACCATTTGTTCTATGTTCTTGAAGAGTGCATAGAAAATTTAATAGGGGTCCCAATACATCTGTAAATTATTTTAGGCAAGAAAAGTGTTTTTATGCTTTGTTTCTTCATTTATTTGAGAAGTGACTTAATAATTTCATTAATTGGGGCCTTCCATGCCTTGAACTTACTCCTAGATATTTAGCGTATTAATTCAATCATAAACAGGATAGAGATTAAATGTCTTTTTCTTTACATATGACATGTTGATATATTTAAGGGAATTAATTAGTCAATGTACCTTTAAGGCAATTAGTCAATATACCTTAAGGGGTAATGACAGCCTCTCTGTAATGGCAGTTGAACCTGGGACATGCCCCACTGCAATGGATATTTGCCCCTAAGTATAAAAAGAAAAGGTCTGGCAGTTTTTTGAGGGGCCCAGGGTAGAGACTGAACCTACCGGCCTGTGAAGGACCCAAGGCCCAGGCCACCCAGGCCTGGTCCTGAGATAAAGTATCAAAATGCTGCCTGCTCTGTATCTATCTCTTTCTCTAAAACCCGGATTACAGGCCTCCCCCTGTACTCTCTGGCCGGGCAGCAGACACCCTTGGCTCTTGAGCCTCAGGCCCCTGTGAGCTGTGCATCTTGCAGCTTTGTGGTTCCTGCACTGTGCAGCCCTGCAGCTAATTTTAGGTGGCAGACTGCATTAATTTGCAGCTTACTGCAGTAATTTGTAGTGACATATTTCTATAAATTATTGTGTAGCTTACTACTATATTGATTCTTTTTATTACTGTTAGGAGCTTTTAGATAAAGTCTTCAGTTTTCTATTTACAGTACAGATAGTCCTCGCTTAACGACCAAGTTCTGTGAGGAACTGCATGGACTGTATACAGTAGTACAGTATGTGCATAGTACTTGACAATACAGTATTCTGAATAAGTAAAATACAGGTAACCAGAAAGATCAAACTGAAAACTTCCACTTGTTTTAATTTGCATAGGTTGTGTAATTTACACGCAGTACTGCAATGTATTACAGACCATAAAGTCAGTAAAGTAGGTACATTAAAGCACCAAAAACCACAGTATAGTACTGTACTGTAGAGTGTGCAAGATGGAAAAAGGATATTTAAAATAAAATAAAATAACAGTGAAGAGATGGTCATAAGTGCTAGTGGTCTCAAAACAGGTAGGTTGTTAAGCAAGGAGTGTCTGTATTATGTCAACAATAGAGACAGTATGATTGCTTTCTCATTTTAAATTAGTTTTATTTCTCTTCCTTGCCTAATTGCTGTGTCTAGAACTTCCAATATTTAACAATATTATTCAAAAATAACATATTTAAAAAAAATTAAAGAAAACCACAAAGAGAAACCTCAAGCGTCAGTTCATATTTAAGGTAAAACCTCTTGTGGTTAAAATCAGAGTTTTATAAATATCTCCTTAAAATTTGTATTTTAAAAAGTACCTTTCTGATAACCCTTCACTACCAGAAATATGGGTATTATTTAGAATATTTATATACAACTAAATGTATATATTCTAAATATGCATGATATTTAGAATATTTCTAAAAAATAAAAACCAGAGTGTCTAAAAAGGAAAAAAAGAAAGAAAGAGAGGAGGAGGAGTAAAATGTCTTCCCCACAGGCTGGCAGGGCAGAGGGTGGGAGGAAAACCAGGGACATTGGTCGTAGAAAAGGTTCATGGGCGAAGGGTATTATACATTGTAAGACTGAAAGTCAATCATGAACACCTTTGGAATCACAGTGTTTCAAAAAAAATTTAAAAATTAATAAATTATATATGCAGATGGATAGGAGGCAAATGCGTGTGAACAGACATTGCTGGAGAAAAGTGGACACTGAAAAAGGGCTTTGTTTTTTAAAAATTGCATGCCAGAAACCTAATCATGAATAACTTTGTAATTTAACATGTATACAAATGTCTGGGTTTTTGTTTTTGTTCTTGTTTTTGTTTGTTTTAGGGCCACACACGGTGGTGCTCAAGTGTTATTCTCAAAAGTGATGCCATTAAAAAAAAAAAAAAAAGTGATGCCAAGGATTCAATCCGGGTCAGCTGTATACAAAAGTCAAGTGCTGACTATCGCTCCTGCCCCTCTAAATGTCTTTTAAAATTTAAAACAGTAAAAATATCAGATATCAGTAAGAAGGTGGAATAATTGAGGCTTGGGGATTTTTGTTGTCATTCTGTTTTGGAGCCATATCCTGCAGGACTTAGGAAAACAAAGCATGAGGGATTAAACAAAGGTCAGTTCATATTCAAGGCAAAACCTAAATCTCGGAATATTATTCCAGCAGAATAGGGAACAATTTTAACTCTCATAATTTCTTTTGAAATTTTACAATTTGGGGAAAAAATTAAGTAAAACATTTAAGTACCTATGACTCTGAACTGTTATTAGTTAGGATAAATAAAATATATCCTCAATAAAATTCTTATGAATATTATGTATAAAAATTAAATCTGGAAACAATGTATGTCCATATACATGTGAATAAACAAATCATATTTTCATGCAATATACCATTACCTAACAAGTTAAAGAAATTCCTGCAGGGTGCAACAGCATAGGTAAATCATATGAAAGATGTATAATCTAAAGCTATTGTTATTTATATGTAGTCAAATAATAGACAAAATGTACAGTGCTAGGAACAGAATAAATTTTACCCATGGATACAGAACTGGCACAGCATGAGGAAATTTTCTTTTTTTTAATAATATCTTTATTTAAACACCATGATTACAAACGTGATTGTAGTTGGGTTTCAGTCATAAAAAGAACACCTCCCTTCACCAGTGCAACATTCCCATAACCAATATCCCAAATCTCCCTCCTCCCCAACCCTGCCTGTATTCGAAACAGGCTTTCTACATGCCTCACCCACTGACATTGTTATGGTAGTACTCAACGTAGTTATTTCTCTAACTGTACTCATAACTCTTTGTGTTGCTTCATATCTTGAGCCGGTCCTTCCGGCCCTCATCTCTGGGAATTATTTCAATGTCTTATTTTTCTTAAAACCATAGATGAATGATTCTACTCTGTGTATCTCTCTCTCCCTCTGACTAATTTCACTCGGCATAATAGATTCCATGTACATCCAGTATAGGAAAAAATCATGACTTCATCTCTCCTGATGGCTGCATAATACACTATGGAATATTATGCAGCATGAGGGAATTTTCTAAGGTGATGGCCTGAATGTTCTTTTGGTGTGAATTACACATATGTCAAATTTATTAAGCAAATAATTTAAAAAGACAACATTTGACTGTGTATAAATTACATCTCAGGGGAGGGTTATAGGGAAGATGCAAACTCTGAATTTATCTTTTTCTACTCAGCATGGCTTTATTTTCTAAAAATTACAAGTATAGAAAATTTACAAAACAAGTCGGTTTCTCTTGATTCTTCTTTCAATGCATCATTACTTGTTGCATTTTCACAGCCTTGGGGGAAACTCAGTCAACAATTAACCAGAAGATGAAAGCAAAGATGTTCACAAAAATATTGTCTTTTTAAAACACATAATTTTCTGCATGGTTTAATTTAATCTCTTAGTGAGGACTGCAGACACATGCCTTTTCTGGTGTGCTCAGCAATTGTAAATGACATATGGCAGAATAAATGTAAAGCAATTCAGTTAAATAAATAGTACATTTTTAAGTTCTGCACTAAGAAAATGAGAAGTGACTGCTTTCCTATCTGCTCCATTTTACATGAGCAAATGTTCAAATGTTTACTTTTAAAGAGATTTGAGAAGTTAAGAAAAATACCATTAGAAAACTGCATTAGAAAACTATAATGAGAATGACACAATAATTAAATTATGAAGGGCTTGTTAATTTAGAAAATAATTTTTACTTATGTAGCCCGAGAGAGTGCACTTGCCTTTTATATGTCTGATCTGGGTTCAATATATAGTACCCCAGTTGGTAGACTCCCAAACCCATACCAGGAATAATTCTTAAGCACAGAACCAGGAGTAAGCCCTGCACACTGCTCGGTGTGATCACAAATATAATAATATTAATAACAATAACATTAATTTATAAGCACTTTAACAATTATCTTGTATCCCAAAGTACATAAAATTTAATATAAATCTTCCATATTTTAATAGCTTGATGCCACATTATTATATTTTTCTTTAATTCACGAGAAGTTTAGGATAAATTTCAAAGGACTCATATTAACATTTGCTATAATTTAAGCAAATCATAATTTATCAAAATCAGGTGAGCTTTTCTCAAACACAGTTTGGCTAGAAATGCAGAAGATGGATAGAGGATATACATGATCATTATAATGCAGGTGGAATGAATCCCATCATTTGAAGGTCTTTAGAGCTAAATTGAGACTTCCTCAAAATAAGAAATAACTCATGCGCACAGCAATTTTACAATATATAAATGGTTACTTACATACAGCATTTTAATACCAGACCTACCACTATAGAGCCTATTTCCCTTCATTTCTTCAGACTCTCCTTCACCCCCAACCAGCCCACCCCATCTCATTTCCATTCAGTTCTGTAGACCAGATCGTAGGTTCTGCTGTTCTGAAATATTTGCACTTCCTTACTATGGCAACTATAATTCCTACTGGTATTATTTAACAAACTTTGGGTACAACTGCCCTGTATGTGTCATAATATTGTCACCTTAGCTGCTGTCCCTCACATACTAGAAACATTCAACAACTATGTGATAAACAGAAGTCACACACACACACACACACACACACACACACACACACACACAAACATTTTCTAATGGCCCCTAGTGGACAGTACAGAGATGATGCACTGACTGAATCTGATGGGGAGCACTGAGCTCTTTGAAAAGCAGTATTGAAATGTACATCATAATGTAGTCTGTCATTCTTAATATTTTATGCACTTTTCTTCATAGAACCTTTCTATGGTAAAGTCCAGGCCTTAGGTCTGGGGCTTATAAAGCAAAGGGAAAATTCAAATGAAGAACTTCTGGGTGAACTCGAAATTGAGAATTACTTGGAAGCTCCAAGGAAAAGCCTGCTAGGACAGGGTGCAAGCACATTGCTTTTCTTCCTTACACCCACCTCAGGAATGAAACAGAACTGTTGTAGAAACACACAGAAGGTTTGAAGAGGAAAATCCAAGTGCCAATTGAAGAGATTGAGAGCTTCAGAGAAGTTTTCTAATTATGATGACACTAGAGGGTATGATGTTTATTTGGGCATCTAAGTTTAGACCATGTAGTAGTAGACTATTATCTGCCTTCTTCATAGGAGTATCCCTAGCACCTAGAATCATACCAGGTATCTAATAGGTATTTGATAAAAACGTGTTGGGTGAAAAGTTGAGTGGCTTGCATCTGGAGTACAAAAGGGATAAAGGGTAAACAAAAATACCCCCTTGCCAACCTCTCCTTGGTAAACATGGTTTTTATAGGCCAACTCTCAGGTTCTGTTGCCATTGGCCATTTTATTACTCCTTTACTATGTTTCTTTGTATTGTGTTGAAACTGCTTTTGTATAATTAAACCTTCATGAATTACAGAGACTCAAAATAAAAAAAATTATAGAATTCAATGCTAAAAAGAAAAAAGAACAAATACCACTGTTGTGTATGTAAATATTTTTGGGATTATTATGTTACTGACCCTACCCTAAACAAATGGGGGGGGGGAATTGTTGTGTATGTAAATATTTTAGGGGATTATTATGTTACTGACCCTACCCTGATCAGTGATTGTGCCCTACCCTAGGGTGGTACCTGATTCTGCTTCCACCATTGGGTGGTATATGATCCCACCATTGGGTGGTACCTGATTCTGGGGGATAAAAACAAGGGTCTGTGGAAGGCGAGAGGCTTTTGGCTGGAATTTATGCTGAGTCTTTGGATTTCAGTCTTGTCCACTGAATAAAGCTAATATTTCCACAAGCCTGACTGTCTGCGAGCTCTTTACCCGCCATTTCACCTCAGAACCATCGGCTGGACAGGGTGGCAGGCGCGTGCTCTGAGCTGGAGGGGGAAGACCTCATCCTCCATCCCTCCATCAGTCAACCCATCAAGGGCTGACTTGCAACATACCACCAGTGTTGTCATGAAGTGGGGGAAAAACTCTCAGCCACTGTTGATGGGAATGTTGGCTGGCTAACCTCTTTGGGAAAAAAAATAAGCCTGTCTCAAAAAAAAAACCTAATAATTAAACTTCCATATGACTCATAACTTCCACTTCTTGGGATCTACTCCAAGATCCCAAAAATTCTACTTAGAAAAGATATTTGCATGCCTACGTTCACTGCAGCACTATTTATAATAGTCAAAATCTGGAAACATTCCAAGTGTCCAAGAAACAAAAATAAAGCTATGATATAAACAAACTATGATACAAAAATACAGTGGAATTCTACTAGGCTATAAGAAAATACAAAATCTGTGGCTGAAGAAATAGTACAGTGATACAGTGCTCTTGCCTTGCACATGATCAACTTTGGTTCAATTCTTGGTACCTCATCTGGTCCCTCCAAGCAAAGAGCCTGAAGTTTGAGCTGTCATCTATGACCAGCCCACCAAAAATGTACGAAAAGACAAATTCATGTAAGTTGCTGCTACATGTATGTAACTGAATGGCATAATACTGAGTAAAGTCACCTTTAGAAAAAAAGATACAAAATGTTCTATCTCATACATAGGGTATAAATAAGCAAGGGAAGTGAATAACAAATAGCCAAATGTAGCAGAATTTGAGAACTGCTCTACCGAACTGAGCTTACTACAATGGTGATGGCCAAGGAGGTTGTTGGGGTAAGAGGTTGAGGGTGGGTAAGAATAAACAGACTCCAAACAATAGTGAAGATAAATGGATATTAATGAGGGGTGTGGTTATTGGGATGTTGTGTGTATGAAAGCCTATAATTGGTAATATTGTCATTCATAGTAAAATAAAAGAAAAGGAAAAGAAAAAAATATGGAGAACAGATCTTAAAATTTTCGTTAAATCATTTAAATGATGTGAAATGATAAAATTTAACTAAGCTATCTATGGTGATCATGGCATGGCATATGCCACATAGAAAATTACTGTGTATGCATTTAAAATGAATAACACCATTTCAGTTATTCCATTACCTTGTGTAAGTCACTTAACTTTCCTTCCTGACTAAATTAAAGCAGGTTCTTTTCTCTACACTACTGACTTTCAGACCTAATTTTCATCCATAATTAACTTGTAAATAGATAGAAAATATCTTGTCCTAGCAAGTTTTCCTAGCTGAAACAACTATAAATAATTTTCTCAATCCAGGGAACAGAGTCTGACATTCAGAAGACATTCAACCAATCCTCCTTCTCTCATTAATACTTATAGACTGCAAATATTTCTATTTTTCTTTCTCTGAGTTATTCCTTGATAGGTTCATGTCTGCAAAAGAGTTGTCTAAATTAAAATATGTTTACAAAACTAGGGAGTTGAAAGAAATCATAGTTGGGTTTTAAAAATGTTCAATGAAGACAAAAGTTCCTGTCAAGTAATACTGGAATAGATATAGTAAATCCTTGCAAATCTTGCACTGAGAAACTGCATTTCTCATGACTGAATGTTCACAACTGTACTCCATCTATATTATGATAAATATGTTTTATTCCCCCTGGCAATATTAGATCACAGCAGGATTCACAAGAGACCAATCATTTGAATGCAATTGAAGTCTTCCATTGATTCTCCATCTTTTTCCTATTTTAAAACCTGAGCTGTATATTTGCTGGTAAAGATCTATGGAGCATAATCTTAAAATGTCCATACCCAAATTTTCTGTCTGAGATATACTAACAAAATGGTATTTTGCATTGTATTCATTGCCAAAACATTGATCATGCTTTGGTCTTTAAGATGATACAATAACTTCTATATTCTAACATTCTGTTTTATTAGAAAATTAAACTAAACATTACATCTTTTTTCTCCAAGTTGTTCTTACTATTCTTGTCTCTGTTCTCTCTTCATAAAATCTTATTTTGAATTATAAAATTAGAAAGCCTAGTATATTTCATACTTCACTTTCATACATGGTAAAATAGGATATTAGCATAACTTTATTAGTGATTAATTCTATGCTCAATTGAAGCATTATATATATATATATATATTTATACTTACCTTAACTGACATATTTTAAAATATTCCCGAATTAAATATAAGCCAAATGTAAAAAGTATTACATCTTTTTATATGACTAGGGTCCTTTAATGTTTCTTTTCAATTAACTTACTGAGTTGCAAGATTTTTAAAATTCACAGTAGATTTCCTTATCAATTTTATAATTTATAATATTCTGATAAATCTACTAACTCCTCCTTGTTATTTATCATTGGGTCATGTAATTGTATTGTTGATATTTCTGTTCATTAGAAACAACTCCTATACTTAAAAAGAAACGATCAGAATATCATAAGTGTTTAATAGGGAAAATTTTACACTTATAATTTTCTGCTAACATTTGTATTTAAAATAATAATTATATCCCCATAACAATGATGCTAATTAGTTGCTTACTCTATTTTATAAAGTGGAATCATATTTCCTTCTGCTCTTTTTGTTTTGTTTTGGGGCCACATATGGCAGTGCTCAGGGGTTACTATTGGCTCTGTACCCAGAGATTACTTCTAATTACTGCTGGCAGATTTAGTGGAACACACGAGATACTGAACATCAACCCCTGGTGAGTTGAGTGTAAGGCAAACACCCTCCCCACTGTGCAATTGCTCTGGCCTGTTCTTTTTTGGTTTAACTTAGATTATTTTTATTTTATATATTTTTGTTTTGCAGGTTAAAGTTGTATTTTTTTATCATAATGGCTTACATATCTTTCACAGTAGTATTTTAGGTACATATTAACATTGAATCAGAGGAATACCTATCACCAAATTTGTCCTCCTCCCATCCCAGTTCCCTTTCTGCAACCCATATACTCCACCATCACCCTCTGGGCTGCTAGAGTAGGTGGTCCCCATTTTTGTTTGGCTTACAAGTGATCATATATCTGTTTGGTCCTGGTACCCTCCCTTGTTTCCCCCTCTATTTAAAAGGCGGAGCTAGATAAATCGAGTTATGTGGTTTTGTTTGAAGGAAAGAAAAGCAATAGAATGGGGTACAAAATAAGAAAAAATAAATAAATAAATAAGAAGTCAAATATGCTGAAAATGGGCGGAGTCCTTCTAGAGGCTTTCAACCTCAGTTTGAAAGAGGACATAAAAAATGTAATTGAAACACCACAACAATACAGAAAGAAATATCAAATTAAATATCCAGTGAGCACTACAGCAATAAAGACAAGCACCACACAATAGTCTCGGTTCTGAAATCAAATCATGCTGGAGTGCAAAAAGAAAGAGAAAGATAAGATAAAATAAAATAAAATTGAATAAAATAAAATAAAATAAAATTGGAGACATCAACTTCAATATCTACACCAAAATAAAGACGTCAAAAAAAATCGATCAATCAATCAATAAATATGTGGGAAAATGATGATTTTGTGCTTTTTTTTTCTTTTTCCCCCTGCATAGATACATTAACTATTGGGGATATTACAGAGGTAATTTTCTTGGCCTAGGATATACAGGGTTTCTCTACCCCTGAAGTATACTGTCATGGGATTAACTATAGACTCCTTGCATGTTCATTTACTGTCCCCTCGGTGCTTTTGTGGTGTATGGAAGACTTCTGCTTAGTTTTATTTAAAGAAATTTACTAGAGAAAGTGAGAGGAGAGAAAAAGAAAGATAATGCACAAGGAAGAATTGAGTTTCTCCAGAGGAGAGATAAACCTCCTTCTCAATTTTTTATGAAAGCCATAGTCTCTTCCTTTTGTTAATATTTGATCAGTGTTGGATAAAAAATTAGTAGTACACCTGAAATAGTGTAAGAAGAGAAATTATCTTATGATTCTTTAAAATGGTAACATGAACTGTGCTTTGAAGGAAAGCGTTTCGGTGATCCATGGAATAGATGATGTAGTTTTATGAGTACTTGGGGGTTGGCTGGTAACAGGAGCTCAATATTATTTATTAAATGAATGAAAAACATATAGAGGTTTAGAATTAACTAGCCAGTTATTACTACGTTAATAAGTTGCATAAATAACTTTTCTTCTAATGTAAGTCTGTTTATTTTACATAGTTGAGATTATTTTAAAATGTTATGCCAAATTTTAATTTTAAAAGTATATTCAGTGCTTATTAAAACAGTATATTAAACACATTGTTCTGTTTAATCCAAGTACCCAATGTTCTAAGTAATATTTTCCCCTAAATAAATGGGTGCAAATCTTCTAGAAATTCAAATATCCCTCTTGACTCTAAATCCCATTTTTTGCTTCACTTGCTCATGGCCTGATAGTAAATTTCTAAAGTTTCTCTACAAATATACATATTTAAAACATTGTTTACTAAAATTACATGTAGTTTTGAATTTACTTCCAAGTTAACCAAGAATGTCAGAGAAGGGGAATGTAGGAGGGTCATAGAAAAGACAAAATATTGGTCTCAAGTAACAATTTGCTAAAGCTGAGGCATAAATACAGACTCTACTTCTGCAAATGTCAGATATTTTCCATAAAGACAGAGAAGTTTTAAAAAATGCAGAAAATTAAAATAAAAATGCAAAAATTTTATGGTTTCTTGCTAAAGAGGATTTCTGCTGTTTGATTTATGAACTACCTCCATCCACCCCATACATCAGAATGAATCTAACCTAAAATAACTTTATTTTTATGGATTTTGGGTCACACCCAGCAGCGCTCAGGGGTTACTCCTGGCTCTACACTCAGAAATCGCTCCTGGCAGGCTCAGGGGACCATATGAGATGCTGGGATTCGAACCACCGTCCTTCTGCATGTAAGGCAAATGCCCTACCTCCATGCTATCTCTTCAGCCCCTAAGACTAAAATAACTTTTATATCCAATTGAAAATTGGGTAACTAGCCTTTCAGGTGAAGGATTAAATAAAGATATTAAAAATAGCTAAATATTCTACATTTTATCATTTAAAACATGATACTCTGAATGCAGTTTGACCTTTATAGAAACAAGTACTTCTTGTCACCTTTTAAGAAGTAGTAGTATTTCAAGAGAATAAGGAAATAGGTATGGGATGTATGCTGGTAACTATGGTGGAGGGAGGTCAACACTAATGGTGGGAATGGCCCTAATTCACTGCCATGATATGCCTGAAATACAACTGTAAAAAGACTTGTAATTCACAGTGGTCTCACTAAAATTTAAAAATTTTAAAAAAGAGGACAAGTAGTAAAATAGCAAGGAAAGTGAGTATTAATGCTCAGTATATAAGAATTATAAACACATATATGTACATGTGTGTTTTCTGAAAGAGCCATAACTCCAAGTATGTGTTCCTAATTACAAACTGAAGCTTATAATAATCACCAAGAATTGTTCTGTGAAATTACAGCTGGGCTCAGCATGGAATGGAATGAACAATAAAATATTTTCCTCTCCAAAACACTAAATTGAATCCACGTAGTCTAAATTTCATGTATATCAAGAAAATTATACCAGGAAGTGAAACTTTCCTTCTAAAAAGGAATTCTCTGAAAATTTTGTTATTAAGAATCAGAACTTCCTATTCTTAAAAAAACAAAACAAAACTTTTTTTTTATCTTTTTAAAATTAATGTTTATTGGGTTGATGCTAAGAAGTAGAATCACTGGGTCATGGGGGAGTTCTGTTATTTTTTGAGGAATCTCCATACAGTTTTCCATAGAAGCTGAACCAGATGATGTTTCTACCAACAGTGAATGAGGGTTCCTTTTTAACTGCAACCCTGCTAGCGTGGGTTGTTTCTAGTTATCCTGAGAGATGCTGTCCTCTCTAGTATAAGATGACATCTCATTTTTATTCATTTTATTAAGAGACAATAAAAAAAATTTTATAGGCCCAGTGACCTTCCTTATGACTTCTTCAAAAAAGCATCTGTTCATCTCTCTGGTTTTTTACATGAGATTATTGTTCTTGTTGAACTTGTTGTCCTTGTGTAAAGTACTTTTGTGAGTACGTTACACATCTTGGCTATTTAGCTCACTACCTGATGCATTGTGTGCAAATATTTTCTCCCATGCAATAGGGCGTCTTTTTATTTTCGTCTGAGTTTCTTTAGCCAAACAAACACTCTTTTGGTGGAGGAAACCTCACAAGCAGTGCTCAAGAGGCCAGGGCTCCACCAGCAATTCTCTATCAACTGACCCAGAAATTTAATGCAAGGGCATGAAGAAACAATGCTGTTTGGGCTCTTTAGTGCCCGACTACCTGGGTGACCTCCACAGTGCTGTTATCCTTCAGGGATACAGTTGGTGGTGCTAAGATGATCATATGATGCTGGGAATTGAACTCTACTATCATGTAGCTCATGCCGTGCAAAACCATTTTGATTTTATAAAGTCCTATTTGCTTATTTTTGTTTTTATTCTCTTTATCAGAGGAATCAAATCAATGAAGAATCTCTAAGATATCTATAAGGTCTATATTCTAGAAAATGTGTCTTTTTTATTTCACGCATTTTATGTATTCTGTTTAATCATGAAGCTTTTAATCCACTTTAAATTGACTTTTATGAATAATTGAGATGTACTTCTTTTTATTTTTTGCATATGACTATGGATAGTTTTTTTTTTTTTTTTTTTTTTTTTTTTTGGTTTTTGGGCCACACCCGTTTGACGCTCAGGGGTTACTCCTGGCTATGTGCTCAGAAATCGCCCCTGGCTTGGGGGGACCATATGGGACGCCGGGGGATCGAACCGCAGTCCTTCCTTGGCTAGCGCTTGCAAGGCAGACACCTTACCTCCAGCGCCACCTACCCGGCCCCGGATAGTTTTTTTTTAAACACCTTGATTATATACATGATTGTGTTTGGGTTTCAGTCATGTAAAGAACACCACCCATCACCAGTGCAACATTCCCATCACCAATGTCCCAAGTCTCCCTCCTCCCCACCCGACCCCCGCCAAAACTTTTTTTTGTTTGTTTTTGGGCCACACCCAGCGGTGCTCAGGGGTTACTCCTGGCTCTGCCCTCAGAAATCACTACTGGCAGGTTTACTGGAACTATATGCGATGCCAGAGATCAAACCTGGGTTAGCAATCTGCAAGGCAAACACCCTACCCACTGTGCTATCACTCTGGCCCCTAACAGGCTTTTTACTTAGCATTTCAATGTATTTTATAGCATATTGTCTGAGCCACCACACTGCTTGACCAAAAATGGCTTTATGGGTTGGAGAGACATATCAATGAGCTAAACTCATGCCTTGCATATAGAGATCGAAGGTTTATTCCTCTGTACTATATGGTTCACTCATCAACAGAAGGAGTAGGAGTAGCCCATATGCACAGAGTCCAAGTAACTTCTGAGCAATGCCAAGTTGGACTGAAAAGGAAGAATCGAACTTCTAATACCATTACCCTGCAGCAGAACTCTACTAAAAGAGAAAGGCACCTTATAAGGTAAATGTTGTCCACACATGGTAAACAAAGGATAAAACAGACCACACACAGGTCATGAAACAGCAGAGTCCAGAGAAAGGAAAATTAGAAACTGTGAAAAAAACAACAACGAAAAAAAAAAACAAAAAAAATTAAAAAAAAGAAAAAAGAAAAAACAAACAAATAAAAAAAACATTAAAAAAATTAAAAACCGCTTGTAAGATTGGAAATTTAGTTTTGGTATCCCCTTTTATATACTAAAATATAGTTTTGGTATTCCATTTTTAAATTATATTTAGAAACATGGGGACCGGAGAGATAGCATGGAGGCAAGGCATTTGCCTTGCATGCAGAAGGATGGTGGTTTGAATTCCGGCATCCCATATGGTCCCCCAAGCCTGCCAGGTGCGATTTCTGAGCGTAGAGCCAGGAGTAACCCCTGAGCGCTGCCGGGTGTGACCCAAAAACCAAAAAATTAAAAAACAAAAAAAACAAATTATATTTAGAAACAAACTTATATATCAGATAAATTTAAAGTCTATTGGCAAGTATAATAAAAGCATGATTTTCAACATGGCAACATTATAACTACCAGTCTTGAAAACAATTACACAGGCTCATAAAAACCCTGTGAGGAAATAATATTTTCTTTTCTGAACTAACACACCTTTTCTACCCAGTGTCCAGTATTCAAGAAGAGATTAAATTTAAACATTCACTTCTAACCAGCATACAGGTTTATAGACTTGCTGAGATCATTTTGACACATTTGGTTTTAGTAATCGGCAATAATTATGGGTTAATGATTAAAAACAGGTTATATTGATATTAACATTTAAAAAATTAAAATATGGTTATAAATATGTAACCACATAATCTATAAATATTTCAAGTAGCAGGTACTATTTTCTTAAGTTCAGAGAAGCAAGAACTGCCACACAATCTATGGAATGCATCAGGAAGAAACCAGAAGATGTACTTACATGAGAGAGCAGCGCTAGCTCATGGTGGCATGTGACGGCATTGCGGTTGGCTTCCATGAAATACCTCTGTGTACGCCTTCGCTCCCTTTCCAGCTTTTTCTCCAAGGTCAACTGGGATGTAGATAAGCTGTCTAAATACTTCATCATTACATCCGATATCATCGAGCTGACTTCTACTATGTCTGGCCGAGCTTCTGCATCAGGAGTAAGGCACCTAGGAGAAGACAAGCAAATTCAAAAATGGCAGGCTAAGGTTGGGACCAGGACATGGATCCAACAAAGCAAGATTATGCACACTCCACAGTGTGATCACCAGGCAACCAAGAAAGCCTGGGTTAAGGCGGATACCAGCACAACGATTTCAAACTTCTTCAAAGGCATTGGGAAAGGTGGGGTCAGGAAGAGGAAGTCAGTACCAAACTGAGCATGAGGGCTAGCAGGCAACAGCAGTTAAGAGCCAGAGTCCATTACTCAGGCACAGGACAGTCTTCCCCTGAATATGCCTATTTTATAAAGTCATTCCCAGCTCATTCATCATACAAACAGATGCAGCCCAATAATCTAAACTCTGATGTTCACCTCTGGAACATAGGAAGGCTGGCTCCAGGGAGGGGGCATAAGCTACTTTCCAATGACTTTTTTCCAAAAATTGAGAAACAGTATCAACCTGTTAGTGGAAGCCTTTGGATTGGTCCTCATATTGCCTTCTAATGAGATGTCTCTCAAATGGTTCCTTTGGTTTTCGTGTTTAAAAGATGTTCCCCCATTACCTCCTCATCTGGATTTTTCCCCTCCCCTTGGGGTTGGGCTTTGTTTTTCACAATAAAGGCTAATCAGGCTGCCTGGAAGAGAGGCTGCCATCTTGGCTCGTGGTTCTTGTGATGGAGCTACTGGCTTGTGGTTGAACATCTTTCAATTAGTTTTCTTGTTTGCTATACCTTCCTAACTGTGTGTGGATTTTTTCCTGAGTTGGATTTGCTGCCAGATCTTGTCTTTTGTCCTATCTGGACAAGGGGCATGGGAATCCCTCTCTGGAACACCCAACCTACCATTCAACATCAACTCAATTGATTAGTATTTTCAAACTCGAAAAAAATAAGCACAGAAGCCAAAATATATAGCACAGCAGGCAACACTCTTGCCTTGCATGTGAGTAATCCAGGTTCAATCCCCAGCAACCCATTTGGTCACCTGAACTAGCCAGGTGTGATCATTTTGTGCAGAATCAGAGTAAGTCCTGAGCACAGCCTGGGGAGGGAAGGAAGGAAGGATGAAAGGATGGAAGGAAGGGAGGACCGAAGAAAGTAAGGGGAAGGAAAGAATTTAAGTAAAGTTTGTTTCTCGGCCGGGGAGGTGGCACAGGTCGTAGGGTATTTGTCTTCCATGTGCTAACCTAGGATGACTTCCGGCGTCCTATATGGTCCCCGAAGCCAGGGGCGATATCTGAGCTCATAGCCAGGAGTAAACCCAGAGCATCACCGGGTGTGGCCCCAAAACAAAAAAGCAAGAAAAAATTTTTTATTGTTTCTCATTTATTATAATTTATTTATTTTGTCTTTGGGTAACAGCCAACTAGCCTCAAGGCTTGCTCTTCGTTCTGTGCCAGGGATCACTCCTGGCAGGGATTGAGAATTCCCTTTTACTATATGAAAATGTTGATTAAACTTTGATCAGCCAGATTCAAGGCAAGTGCCCTACCCTAAATATTGTTACAGGTATACTGTATATTGCTCTAATCCCATTTTGTCCCTTAAAGAAATTCAAATCTGTATACTATATACTGCTTTCATCCATTTTGTCTTTTAAAGATATTCAAATGCTACTGCTTCTCAATAAAATTTAGTTCATTTAGATTCTAGTATAAAATGTTTATTATTTAGCAACCATATTATAATGGGCAAAAATAAAGAATTATTGCATATGATTATTTTTCAAAACAAGTCATAATAAACACAAGTTAATTTGCTTGTCGATTATTATTTTAAGTGGATTTATTAGCTGAGGAAATTAGACAAGAGTTAAATCTTTATCCTATTGTGCTTTATCTTGATGATTTCTTGAGCTCTGCAACAGTAATCTTGCCATATGGTTATGACAGGAACATAGACATCTGCTTAATTCATATTTAACAAAGCATGTTAATACATTTATTATCTATACAGTAAAGCAAGAGACTGTTAAAGCATGGCCAGCAACATAATTTGAGGACTACCAGTGTAAAATAAAAATAAGGCCCCAATTTACTGACACTTAAGCTTTCCCTTCCCATGGTCAAGTATATTAAGTATACTTAATTATACAAGTAGCTACTGGGGCACCCGATTGGTTTGAGACAAATTGAAATTGAGTGAGAGGCTTCCACAGAGTTTCCCACTGAGTCACATGAAGGTGCCTGCACTGTCTGCCTAAACAGGAGAGCTTCTTTTGCCTTGCTCCAGGACAATTCAGGACTAAAGTCCCAACGTGACCTTCTCTTGACCTGTATTCCCACTTCCCTAGAGAAGAGTGATGATGGCATGCTTACATCTCCTGCTTACATCTACAATTACTCCAGCAGATAGAAAGGAGAATGGCAATGATGGGACAGGAGACAGACATGGACATTGGGCAGAATCTCCCAGGAGCCACAATCCTATCGTAAGAGGTCAGGAAACTGGAGCTTTCAAACCCTCACCTCTTATCATGCACCTAATGCTAGCAGACTTAATATCTAAAACACAAATTCAAAGATAAAATTATAAGGATTCCATGTCCTTGAGTGCACAGCCTTAAACCTTGAACACAAAAGTGTTCTGCTTGCGGAGTATGTATGAGTTGCTTTGCACTGAAAGTAGGTGTGGAGCAAGGATTTACTTGTAATCAAGTTTCTGATTTTTGCTCCAAATTATAAAAGAAGCTCGGTTATTGAATTTTACTTTCTAATTAAATTAGGTTATTTAATTATTTTTACTTAATCAGAAAAAATAAAGGTGATTATAAAATGGCTAGTTGCACTACAGTATTATTGCTTATTTTATCACATCAGGGCCAGAGAGATGATACAGTGGGTAAGGTGTTTGCCTTGCACATAACCAATCTGTGTTTTATTCCCAGCAATCCTAAAATGGTTCTGGTCCTTTGAGCCCCACTAGGAGTCCTGAGTGCAGAGCCAGGAGTAACCCCTGAGCATCAGGGTTTTGTTCCAAAACAAACAAACCAAATCAAAACAAATCACATCATTTTAGTCTTTAATTAGTGCAGATCATCTAGATTATTATTCAATAGGTATATAGATTGATGCAGATAAAATTAACAATTGAATGATCAGTTTAGCCTTTTAATGAAAAAGGAAATTTAAGCTAATTTGTAATACTTGTTATTATGGTAATGCTAACAAGAATGGTCTCCATTTGGACAATACTCATCTCTTTCTCTCCTATTATCATCCCCCTTCCTGTGTTTGCTTTTTATGGAAAAGAAACCAAAAAAGAGACATTGGGTCATAATATTTATATAATGTTGCTCATCCTTTAGTTAAGCCCACCCATACAAATATGAATATCCTAATATCTATTTCATTCAGCCAGCTTCACAATTATAGACAATAATCTCTATAATTTTGTCAGTAAATCTCTGTAAAATGAAAATCTATTGTAAAGGCTTAATAAATTGGAAACAGAAACACACACATTCTTTCTCCTACATCCCTCACACATTTAACCACCAAGTCCCATAGCTTCTGCCTCTAACTGTCTAGTGAATCCCGAAATATATACTGAATACCCTCCAGATTTTACAGTTATGTAACCTTCTCTGTTCCAAATTGCAAACTAATGCTAGATAAGAATTATGAAACTTGATTATATCACCCTTCAATCAGCATTCCTCAGTGGTCTCTCATGAGGAACAGGACATAGATAAAATTCCCAGCATGTCATATGAACTTCCTCTTGAACCTGTCTTTTCCTTTAAACAAACAACAACATAAATATCCCTACCTATTTCTTTTTTTCCAAAAAAGTCCATGGCTCTCCTCTGCCCCCACTCTTTTCTCCTTTTATTCCCACTACTTTAATCTGATTGGTTTTTTTTTTCAGCTTATTTGTTTACAACTAGGAATATATACCCTTTTCTAGATCTCATTGCTTATCTACTTGCTTTTCCTGTTAGAAAATTTATTGGAGAAACTATTTTTAGACAGATTTATCATCCTCCATTTACATGGTTTTATTGCAATCCCAATAAAGGCTACTATAATAATTATGTTAATAATTATCTAATTCGGCACTAAAATGGGAAGTCCTTAAAAGAAGGAACAGGATCAGGTTTCACCATGATCTCCTCAGTAAGTAAAATAAAATGTGAGTCATGGTAGGTATTAAGGGAGGAAGGGAGGGAAGGAAGGAAGGAGAGAAAGGAAGGGAAGAAAGGAGGGAAAGAAAGGGAAGGAGGGAGGGAGGGAGGGAGGGAGGGAGGGAGGGAGGGAGGGAGGGAGGGAGGGAGGAAGGGAGGAAGGGAGGGAGGAAGGAAGGAAGGAAGGAAGGAAGGAAGGAAGGAAGGAAGGAAGGAAGGAAGGAAGGAAGGAAGGAAGGAAGGAAGGAAGGAAGGAAGGAAGGAAGGAAGGAAGGAAGGAAGGAAGGAAGGAAGGAAGGGAAAGGAAGGAAATTTGTTTTAGAATGGTGAAGGAAGGTAGTAGGGAGGAAGAAAGGAGAAAGGATAAAGAAGACAGGCTAGGGGCCAGAGAGATAGCATGGAGGTAGTGTTTGCCTTGCATGCAGAAGGACAGTGGTTCGAATCCCAGCATTCCCCTGTGACTGCCAGGAGCAATTTCTGAGCGTAGAGCCAAGAGTAGCCCCTGAGCATTGCTGGGTGTGACCCAAAAACCAAAAAGAAAAAGAAGACAAAAATTACAATCCATGATCCAGTATATTTAGTCACAGACTTTTAGACTCCCAGAAGATAAATTTTAGCCTCATTATTCAAAAACAAACAGTGCTTAAGATTTTCATGAAAAATTCTTCAGAGATACCAAATCAAAAATCATAATACATTTTCGGTATTAAAGGACAGTCTTCAACATGTACTATGTTTCAGTGATTCTCTAGTCAACTCATCATAATACAGTGTTCCAGGATTTAAAAAAAAGAGGGTTCTTCCTATCCTGTCTTAATACCCACTTTGCTCTGAGAGACCCATAGCAAAAATGAAAAGTAGAAGATGTACAACTAACTTAATCTCGTATTTATTACAATAACAAACAAAAAAGCAACAACAAACCCACACTTATCATCAGAGTAAGCAGACGCATTAGTTTAGTTTGCCCTCATGAACACCTCTTAAACAAAGCACCAGACAGCTTATGCAATCAAGAACAAAGAGGAAAAAATAAGTCACTGGAATAGTTTATGCATAAAAGGAAATGTTCTTCCTTTTCAAAAATAAACAAACTACTTTCAACAGTGTGTTGTGCAGAAAGGTAAAAATTGCTATGCTAGTACTGGGCAGAACCACAAAACCAATTTATTTTCTGTTTCAAACTCCTCAGGTTTGCTAAATTATTCTCTCCATGTATAAAAGCCAGCTAGAAAAGAAAAATTTCAGTGTAAAGTGTTCTCATATTACATATAAATAGGCAGGCTAAAAGAAGGTGCTCTTAGAAATAAAACATGTGAGTGATGTACCTGACATGCTACATGAAGATGAAAAGACAGTAAAACAAAACGAGAGAGAGAGAGAGAGAGAGAGAGAATATGTATGTGGTTTAGAACAATACCTCGTTTCAAATAAAGGTGAAAGGAAACCTTCACACTAGCAAATGGCTTCATATTTCAGAGGCTCTACCAGTGATTAACTATGAACAGAATTTGCTAAGTCATAAATGAATATTGAGAATACTTTTATGTGTCTCTTGCATCATTTTCCTGAAGAAACTAAGAAAGGGAAAATTAGTTTATTCTCAAATTCTATGAAAGCTTTACTTTTGCATACCCAAATTCCAAGTTTAATAATAATAATAATAATAATAATAATAATAATAATAATAATATATTTAATTGCAGGAAATGTGTGGCAAATTTGGATTTGTGTCAAATTTTCTAAAGATAAAATTTTGTGATGTGAACTCAATTAGTCTTAAATAACTTTAAATGAAAACATCTGTGACAGAAAGCATGCTGCCATCTTCCTTTCTAGTTACAAAATTAAATTGTCAGTTCTTTTGTAGACTATAACAACTTAGGATTTTGATTTCAAGAGGCCTTGAGGCACTGAACCTAAGGAGTTCCTGAGTTCTTTTTTCAGTCTTGGACACATTGTGGTGATGATGGCACCTCATGATCCTGGTTCAATTAGCATCTCTATGTGTTGTGATTCTGTGTGCTTCTACAGGGAGGGAGGAATCATGGCTTCCCTGATACTTCTATGGGTTTGGTTCCATTTCCTGAAGCAAAAGAGAATATGCCCTATTAGTTCATATTTCAATATCATCTTACTCTTCAAGCTAACTAATTTTTAATCTTTTTAGGATTGTACTCTCTCTCCAAATCATGGGGCTCAGCTTCCAAACCATCGTGGATCAATAATCTCACTCCTCTTCTTTGACACCACTGCTCCAGTCACAGCCACCATCTCTTCTTTCTGGCTGTAGGTGCCTCTTTTACTATTGGACCATTCTTATGTCTTTCCCCAGAGAACAGATAGCCTGGACTTTGATGGAAAAAAATTCACCAGGTCCTAGTGTGCTAAAACCCAATCTTCTCCTCACTACTGGAGTCAAGGTATTGAAAACCCTCCACCTTGAGTATATCTAAGTAAAGAATTTCATGAGTCCCTGGCTCCTATTGGTCTTCGTAGGCCCAAAAATATTCTGGCTGCTCACTCCCTTCTTTAATACACTGCATTTCTAAATTCTTATAGTTTTCCAGAGTAATACTTTGGCAGCTAGATGGCTTGCCTATGGAATATTTCAGGTTGCACATCACATGACCTTTCAAACTTTTCTCAATTCTCCAGATGAAGACAAATACTTTCATCGCATATCTCCCATTGCAAAATCTCCTATTGCATATTTGCTATCCTTTACCACATTCATCATCATGTATTTTACATTTCTAATATTTTAATAATATTAATAATTAATAACAATGTCTGACCTTATTGAAGTCCTTCTATGGGCTGAAATCATCAGAAGTATAATTTCACTAAAGTTCTTTTTTTTTTTTCTTTATTTTTAATTATGAGAACAAAGGTACAAAGAAAGAGGACAAGGTAAAGTTACAGTGGAAGGACAATCACCCATAACATAATTCTCAGAAGTCCCCTTGCTGATATCTTAACTTTGAAAGAACATCAAGATAAATAAGACAGAATCCATGTACAATTATTTTGTCCCTCAAGTCCCCAGATTGTAACACATTATAATATTTCTTAACAGTACACAAAGCAATCTAAAGTCATAAAACTTACGTAACTCCTTAAACATTACAGGCATAGTATTTTCTTACATTTCCATATACATGCATATTAGCTTACGTTAACCTCAAATTTTAAGTGAGTTCTTTTTAAAGATTAGAGTCAAAGGAGCACAGTAAAAATGGTGTTAGAGTGGCAATTGTTGTTTGCATAGGCCCACCAAAATATGAGGGACATGGAAAGAAATAACCTTGGCCTAAGTACAAAGAGACCCGACCCCTGAAGTTTCCTGGCATAAGACCAAGTCTAGGCTTCAGGCAAGCTAGATCGTCCAATCCAAAACATTGTCTGTAGTGCCAACACAATTTTATTTTTCACACAGTCTCTGTTGTTGGTATCATGTTTCTGTATTAAAGATCCTGGAATCTGCATATCTTACATTGAAGTCAGGATGTGGAGCATCCTCTCCTTTCACCTCACAATCAAAGGGCAATGCAGGGAGACCTGTCCTGTAAGCAGGTCGTTGTCGTTGTTAAGTCTTCTCAGTGTTAAGGGAAGTCTCTTTTGAACAGGTCAAAGTCTGAGCAGTGTAGGTCTTCCGTGGTAGAGGATTGCTTCCAGGTGATATTATAGACCAGCCTGGATGTTTCGTGGATGGCTTCCCTGGTTCAGGGGAGAATGGATTATGCCCTTTCTTCTGAGGTCTGTGCCAGGTTGTTATGTCAATGTTCAGGGTGTAAGGTCCCTCTTCACTACAAGATTTGTGTGTTCCAATCTCTATTAAATAGGATCTTATTTGTATGTATAGTATTTTCCCATTTTAATGTGCCTATGCAAATAAGAAGCAATGCCACGTGGTGTTATTGGCGCATATGGGGGCCATAAGAACAATTCCAATGATTCCCATGACATGGTTCAATCATAAGCATTAAACTGGGGGACTCTTCCACCAAAATTCCTTGTTAAACAGCTCAAAAAGGGAAGATAAAAAGTGGTTAGAATCATCACTGTATAAGACAAAATTTAGTAAGAATTATAGCTGTCCAAAAAAAACCACAAAATATTCTAAAGAAATACGTGTCCATTTTATGTATCTTGAAACAATTTGGGGTTGTCACACACAATGCACATTTTTGGACTGTGATTAGGATTGTACACTACTGAAGTTAAAAAGAGTAATGTAGGTTAGTGATGTTTGAGAGGGGGTTAGAGAGTTAAGGAGTAAAAAAGAGCTTTGTATGGGTGTGGAAAAGGGCAGAATACAAAATAAGCATTCTGTATTGCAAAACATAACAAAAGAATAAGGAATATTCTAAATACATGAAGTACATGAAGTACGCGCGGGGGCATGAGTTTTTGGATGCCCAGGGAGGAATTTCTCCCCGCCTCCCCCCAGGGCCCTATTAACCAGGCGTGGCCTTGAAGACCCACCAGGTTTGGGGGGACCTTGGTCCCCTGGACTAGGTGGTCAGCCCATGGGGCCTGTGGCTAGCTGTCCTGCCCAGAGCCCCCAACATACCAGGCAAAGACCCAGAAATCCTGGCATGCAGAGTGTTCTGAGCCCAGCTGTGCCTCTGTAGCTTTTGGATGCCTAGGGAGGAATTTCTCCCCCCCCTCCCCCCAGGGCCCAATTAACCAGGCGTGGCCTTGAAGACCCACCAGGTTTGGGGGGACCTTGGTCCCCTGGACTAGGTGGTCAGCCCATGGGGCCTGTGGCTAGCTGTCCTGCCCAGAGCCCCCAACATACCAGGCAAAGACCCAGAAATCCTGGCATGCGGAGTGCTCTCTCACTAAAGTTCTATAAGATTTTATGAGCATGTACTATTGCTATGCACATATTACAGGTGAGAAAACTAGTTCAGGGTAAAAGGAAGAGCAGATTTGAATTTAGTTAATTCCAAAACCTATTAATATTCTTAAATTTATAGGCTAAGGTATTGATTACTCCACGTACCTCTTAGTCCCACAAGGCAAGGATTCCAACGATCAAGAGAACCTCTGACAAGTGAATTGTGATCTTGTTTGCTACAAAATCTGAGACTGTTTCTGTACTTTCCTCTGTAATATGTGGCCTAGTCTTACTCTTTGTGGCCCTCAAATATCAATGAAATTGCAATTCACTGTGTAAATATGGCAAGCTTACTTAACCTGTCTGGAGACATTTTAAATTTTAAAGGCACTTCCCAGAAAAAAAATATAAAAGAACAGGAACAAATTTTAGAGATAAGCAGTTGAAATACAGTTGAATTTGTCTAGATTAATTAGCAACAGGGAATGATCCAGTAAATGTAAAATTCAGGTGACTTATAAAGGTGGGAATGTTGCACTGGTGAAAGGGGGTGTTCTTTTTCATAACTGAAACAAACATGTTTGTTATCATGGTGCTTAAATAAAAATATTAATTTAAAAAAGAAAGTAAAATAAAACTAAAAAGAAAGTGGTTCAGTTTGTTTCCCCTAATATTAGCAATAATAATTTCAAATACATCAAAAATTTATCATTTGACAATTCCTGTTGCATTATTTGCACAGGCAATCAACAATCCCACCAGGTTAGTACTATTATAATCTCCATTTTACTGAGCAGGGAAGTAAAGATGCAGAAAGAATGGTCAATTTGTCTGTTCTGAGTTCATTATTTTGAGAATGTACAGTTGATCTTAACTATTTACTGTAAAGGGTAAAAATATCTATTCTAGAGGGAGGGTTCACCCTACTAATAGGGTTCCATGTGGCTGGGAGGGGGTAAGAGAATTGAGGGATGATGTAAGGGTTGGGGTGGCTAGGGATGAAAAAAACCTCATGGACTCAGAACTTTGCAACTACATTAGGATATCAATTTTCATTAAGCTGTGGAACTTGTTTCTGGCTTTTTCTTAAAACTTACTTTAAAAGATAATATTAGTTTTTAACTAAGGTTAAAACTAAAGTTTTAAAACTACTTGCAACTTTATTATCTATCATGGTCTTTTTCAGGTCCATCTCTTTCTATATAGCTGCTTTCCACCTTCATGAACTTTCTATGGATTTTGCCTTTACAAATAACTTTCTGCATATGATTCATTTCACTTGCTACATAGCATATTTATTATACATCATGATAGAATACATTTTGAATAATCATCCTGATGGTTGCATAACTTTTCTGGTGAATGGCTTTCTTTCTTTGGATATTTTGGTGCATTCTAAATGGTTTCTATTTCTGACGATGATAACATGAACATTTTTCTAGTCTGGACTGTTTGGGAGCCCTTCTCTGTATAGACATTTACAAAGTACATTTTTTTAAAGATACAAGATATCTTTCGATAATCAGATCCTCTGCATTCAAGTTGTGAGACTAATTACCTGTGGATGGTATCTGTCACTTTTTCAGAGTAGATGCCTTCTGGCACTGGATCATAGACTGCCTCCACTATCTGCAAAAAAATAGATTACATGAAGAAAAGGAGTGTGGTTATCATTGAGCAGTAATATTAACACATTGCATCAGTATCCCAATAAGCAACTGAGCTTATTATGTCACACACAAATTAACTAGAAACAATGACAACACAACACAACCATTGCAACATTCTCATTAATTATACTTTTTAAAATATGGGAGTTTTTTTGTTTGTTTTGTTGGTTGGTTTTTGGGCCACACCTAGTGAGGCTCAGGGGTTACTCCTGCTATGTGCTCAGAAATCACTTCTGGATTGGAGGACTATATGGGACGCTGTGGGGGAAGAACCCTGGTCTATCCTAAACAAGCATGCACAAGGCAGATGCATTATGGCTTGTGCTACTGCTCCAGTCCCAGGAGTTTTATTTTTGAGGCTGAGTGAAAGCTAATTTTATATTCACAATAAATGATTGTGGTGGAGAATAAAGCATACTGAATTTGGGAAGTCCTAGACAGTTAAAATTTTAAAACCTAAAATAATTTTATTTGCTAAATAATTTTCTATATAAGTACAGTGGTAGAAAAATAGTACATAGCATAGGTTTACTTAGTTAGGTAATGTCTGTTACTTAATCTGAATACTTTTATGTAATCACCAAAGTTCTAGTTAATAAAATATAAATAAGACCACCACATAAGACCCAGTGGTCCCTCAAGCTTGCTTACTTTTGTAGCCAGGGAGAGCATATTGGTGCTATAGAAGGGAGGATTCAACGTCGCCATCTGATAAAGAATGCAGCCTGCTGCCCAGACATCAGCCTTCTCTCCATAAGGTTCGCTCTTCAGGACCTCAGGACTGAATTAAAGTAAGCATGTTAATACTGCACTAAATGCTTAAAATAAAAACATAGTGAAGAAACAGAGAAAAAGAGAAGAAAATTATCTGTCATGCTGGCAGACTGGGTGGGAGAAGAAAACTGGAAACATTGGTGGCAGAAAGTATACCATGGTGAAGGGATGGGTGCTGAAAAACTTATGACTAAAACTTAAAAAAAGGATGCTATGAAGGAGATAAGTTGGTACAGAAAGATCCAATTTTCAAGCAAGAGTTTGAGAGCATATATAGATATATATGCACACTATAAAAGTAAACTCATGATGACTATTTCAGGTAAACAAATTCTCTTCCATCTTCCAGCCTTGGATAAATGAAGAAACACAAATAACCTATTCTAAGTTCATATCAACAAGCCATAACAATGCCTAATGATTGCCCAAGGAACTGCTGGTCCAAACTCTTGGCTAATCAGGAGATCTTAGACATTACATCCTTGCTGTGATTTCCTAATGAGAAATGATCATGACCCCCTACTGCCTTTGCTTTGGCTTCTGTTGTTCTGCTTTAAATAATGGGATGTGAAAATAACTGCACTGAACCAGAACCTCAGTCTTTTTTTAAAAAAAAATTTTATTTAAGCACCATGGTTACAAACATGTTTGTAGTTGGATTTCAGTCATAACACACACACACACACACACACACACACACACACACACACCTTCACCAGTGAGCACTGAATGCCCACTGGGCCAAGGAAAGATTATGTCCCAGGAAGAAGCTGTCTCTTCTAAGTTTATCACAGGGAACAGGGGACAAGTTTTATTCTAGATACCAAATCAATCAGCAACCTGGAAAATGTACCCAATAAAACAACAATCCTATCGAGATAATAAATTTATTGACAATAAATTCCTATTGTTGTTCCATACAAGTTTCATAGTGAATTGTCATGTATCATTATCATGGGGAAATCTCACATACACAATCTTCTCCCCATTGGCTATGATGCAACTTTAGGCTATAAAGTAGGTTAAGATCATATTTATGTATCTTGCAGGGAATGACAAGTTCCTTTGTCTGCCTCTACCTAAGTTGCATTTCAAATATGTGGGTATTTATGGGTTTGTTATTATTTGATGTGGAAGAAAGTATAGTTCCCTTAGAGGTTTTGAACAAAGAGAAATTTATGCTGTCATATTTGTAGAATGAAATGAATAGAAGTGTTTAAAGCATCAAACTCCAATATACTCTAAATTAATTAGATAACTTTGTTTTATGCTGTATACCCAGGACTGTGTTCAGTCTTCTAAATTCACATTTTGAGGATTACCAGTTAACTTTGCCAGTGAATTAACACATTAATGCCAGCGTGTGTGTACTACCAGTGAGCCAACCACACTTGAATGTGTCTTAATTAGTACAAAGTACAAGCACGAACATCAAATAAGATACAGAAAAGCTCAAAAGATCAGTCTCAGAACAATCAGAGTGGACATAAATCAGTATTGACTGCTTGAACAACAAAAGAAGTACAGTTCTTGTAAGATTACAGGGGAATCCTAGTTTAAACGTTACATTAAGAATTTCAGAAGCAGATTACTGAAACCCCTTTTCTCCCTATCAGTCCTGCTTTTCCCAAACCTCAAGGATGCCAATGCATCTGCGTGAACTAATTTCAATTTATATCAGCCTTCCTGGTAGATTGGATCTAGCACTTACTTCCTGATACTCCAGCACTCCAAACCACTAAATGCAAAGTTCAATGGGAAAGCTAAAGAAGACATCTACTGTGAGGGATGCGGAGAGAAATCCTGGCAAATCTTCAAGTCCACCCAAATGCCTGAACCTTATAGATGAGGACCTAAAATCAACACTTAATGGTTTAGCAACGGAAATCAAGCCTGTGAAATTAAGAAATCTATAGATAAATAATTCAACTAACTCAAATAAGAACTCTTTAAGATGAGAGAATCCATACAAAGGGAACTGAAGGAACTAATAATAAAAAACAATATCCTCTACTGAATAAAATGTCCTGACTCCCTACAGACAAGTTACTCATGCTTTTTTTGTTTGTTTGTTTGTTTGTTTTGGTTTGGTTTGGGTTTTTTTTTTTTGGTCACACCCAGCACTGCTCAGGGATTACTCCTGGCTTTATGCTCAGAAATCACTCCTAGCAGGCCCGGGGGAACATATGAGATGTCAGGATTCGGACCACCATCCTTCTGCATGCAAGGTAAATGCCTTGCCTCCATGCTATCTCTCATATTTTAAACTACTGGGAATAGAGATATTCTTCATATTTCTTAAAGCTCAAGACATAGCTGTTGCTGTATGGTTAAGTTCTCTCTCTTTCTCTAACTCTCTTTTCCATTTCCTGTTCTCCCTCTCAACAGCCAGCCTCTGGATTTCTCTAAAGTCCAGCTTTCATATTTTTCCCATAAGAGAATGCCTTAATGTGATAAAAAAAAAAATCATTTACAAGAGCAGAATTTACTTAGCTTGTTTTTCTCATTATTATATTAGTTCCTTCTCACTGGAATCCATAAAACTTTATAATTCCCACAGAAACATCCATTATAAAAGTGGCTTTCTAGAGCAGGAAAGATAGCATGGAGGTAGGGCTTTTGCCTTGCATGCAGAAGGACAGTGGTTCGAATCTCAGCATCCCATATGGTCCCTCGAGCCGTCCAGTAGCAATTTCTGAGCATAGAGCCAGGAGTAACCACTGAGCGCTGCCGGGTGTGACCCAAAACAAAACAAACAACAACAAAAAAGTGGCTTTCTAGTTTCTCCCAATGAGAAATGGAGTCTACTTCTCTATCTCTTGAAGCTATGCTTGACCATAGGACTTGCTTTGGTAGAAGAGTCACCAGCAAAAGTGATGCTAGAAAAGATTTATTCTTTTTTTTTGTTTGTTTTGTTTTTGGGCCACACCCTTTGACGCTCAGAAGTTGCTCCTGGCTTCTTGGGGGACCATATGGGACGCCGGGGGATCGAACCGCGGTCCGTCCTAGGCTAGCGCAGGCAAGGCAGGCACCTTACCTCCAGCGCCACCGCCCGGCCCAAAAGATTTATTCTTAAGTCTTGCTCTCTGCTCTTGAAACCCCTATAAACACAGCTAATAACTAACTCTACGTTCACCTTCTAGATGGGGAGGAATATAGGAACCTGATTAGCTATGCCATCCACATTCACAAGGAATAAAACTCCAAATATTGGTGAAGTCCTTAACCACAATGCAAAATGAATTCTGGCAACACACTAATTAACAAATCTTAAAGGGACAAGTCCATTAGTCACCAGTGTATATACTAAATGGGAAAAAAGGTTTGTATTAAGTTTTTAACTTCTGAGGTAGTTTTTAAAATAAAACTGGTATCTTATTCTTCATTAGATTCTTAAAGCTTTCCATGAACCACTAAAATGACAAAAAATTTCTATTATAAAAAGATGAAAGTTAAAGTAATGAAGGAGATGAAATTTCAAGATGAAAAGATGAAAGTTAAAGACCACAAGTGCTAACTCTCACTATTTCAGAGACAAATCTTCAAAGATTCTTTTTTTATAATTGTACCAAAGGCAATGACTATTAGAAAATGAAATATTATTTCTAGAAATTACAAAAAGGACTTGCTGTATTAGGTGTAGGTAATCAGCTATGACCATTATCCCAATATCATACATGAAAGTACAAATCCCCATTACTCTGTATAATATTCATACTTATAGACAAGGTTTGCAAGATGAAGGTCAAATATAAAAATTCCATTGTAATTTAAAGATGAAAATTTGAGGTTTAATGAGCTAAAACAAAATCTTCTTTTGGGAAAATAAACATGAAGTATCAAAGCAATAAGTAAATGAAACAATCTTGCATAAACTGGGCTGGCCAAAACTTATTTGGATTTTGATTTGGTTTAAGTTTTAGTTACAACCAATGATACTTCTAGGAAAATGCAAGTGCCTCAAACCTATGGTTCCAGAATTAAAACAAAAAAACTGTGCTCCAATCCTATATTATGTAATTCCCCATAATGATATTGGAAATCATGAGCATAGAGAGGCATTTAAAATCATAGGGTGATTGAGATAACATGAAGACCCAATGCAGGAAATGCAAAGAGGAATTTACATGATTAATCTCTGATCATTACTGACCATAATAAAGGCAGTTAATGGAGCCTTAGAAATAACAGAACAATAAAAGAAGTTGGAAGACAGTTATGAACTAGCAGAACAAATGTTTTTCAAAAAAAAATCCCACAGAAGACCATGACTTTGAGGTGAATAATGAACCCAGCAAGACTAATTTCAATGCTCAGCAGATCATAAAGTTTTGGGTATATTTGACAACACTGAGTTTCCCTGAACCCTGTGGTCCTGGGTAAAAATAGTAATTATTAAAGAAAATTCCTCTTCTATCTACCTTTTTATATCTCAAAAAAAAAACAAAACCAATAAGACCAACTGCAAAGCAATACTTTTCCCTCCTTATATAATTTAGAGAAAATTTAACCTGCTGACCTTGTGTACTTGTGACAAAATCAGTTATGAATTCTTCAAATTATCTTTTATTTTTTGATCCACGTTTGGTTCATTTTGGGCCATACCCAGTGTGTTGGCCTTATTCCTGGTTCTGTGCTCAGGGATCACTCCTGCAGTGCTCATGGGTCCACATATGGTATTAGTGCCTGACTGCTGTACTATTTTTTCAGCCCCTGCTGAATTATTTTGCTTCTGCTGAGCATAGAAAGCAAATACCTAATATAATGTGGGTTAACTTTATATTTTTTTCAATATCCCCGAGCAGTGGCCTGATCCAGCACTCAGACCCCATTAATAGCACCTCCAGAGAAAAAAATGAAATGAGTCAAACATTCATTAATCTGCCTACACCTACACGCACAGACACACCCTGTCATAAACCTTTTGTACACAGCTCTTGCTACTTGTTTACTCCTGCCTATAAAGAAAAATAATCAGGCATCTTTTTCTGCCTGTCACAAGTACACAAGGTCACAGGTTAAGTATTTGAAGAAATTTCCATATTGCTTTCCATAAAGGTTGAACTAGACAGCATTCCCACCAGAAGTGAATAAGAGTTTCTTACTCTCTACATCCCTGCCAGCACTGCTTGTTCCATTCTTTGTGATGTGCACCACATCACAAACTATTGTACCTCATAGTTGTTATGATTTGCATCTCCCTGATGATTCAAGGGAATCCATATAGGAAAGGAAGAAGCTCTCACTGTTTGCAGATGACATGATACTCTACTTAGAAAACCCTAAAGACTCTACCAAAAAGCTTCTAGAAACAAAAGATTCATATAGCAATGTGGCAGGCTACAAAATTAACAAACAGAAATCAATGGCCTTTTTATACACCAATAATGATACGGAAGAAATGGACATTAAGAAAACAACCCCATTCACATTAGTGCCACACAAACTCAAATATCTTGGAGTCAACTTGAACAAAGACATGAAGGACCTATACAAAGAAAAATATAAAGCCCTGCTCCAAGAAATAAGAGAGCATACACGGAAATGGAAACACATACTCTGCTCATGGATTGGCAGAATTAACATCATTAAAATGGCAATACTCCCCATAGCATTGTACAGATTTGATGCGATCCCTCTAAAGATACCCATGATATTCCTCAAAAAAGTAGATCAAACACTTCTGAAATTCATTTGGAACAATACCCTCGAATAACTAAAGCAATCCTTGGGAAAAGGAATATGGGAGGCATTATTTTCCCCAATTTTAAACTGTATTACAAAGCAATAGTTATCAAAACAGTATGGTATTGAAATAAAGACAGACCCTCATTCAGTGGAATAGGCTTGAGCACTCAGATAATGTCACCCAGACATGCAATCATCTAACTTTTTGATAAGGGAGCAAGAAATCCTAAATGGAGCAAGGAAAGCATCTTTAACAAGTGGTGTTGGCACAACTGGTTAGTCACATGCAAAAAAGCGAACTTAGATCCCCAGCTAACCTCATGTACGAAGGTAAAATACAAATGGATTAAAGACCTTATATCAGACCTGAAACCATAAGGTATAAGAACAACATGTAGGTAAAACACTCCATGACATTGAGGCTAAAGGCGTCTTCATGGAGGACACTGCACTCTCCAATCAAGTGGAAGCAGAGATAAACAGATGGGAATATATTAAGCTGAGAAGCTTCTGCACTTCAAAGGAAATAGTGCCCAGGATACAAGAGTCACCCACGGAGTGAGAGAGATTATTCACCCAATACCCATCAGTTAAGGAGCTAATATCCAAATATACAAGGCACTGATGGAACTTTACAAGAAAGAAACATCTAATCCCATCACAAAATGGGAAGAAGAAATGAACAGACACTTTGCCAAAGAAAAAATACAAATGGCCAAAAGGCACATGAAAATATGCTCCATCATTAATCATTAATCAGGAGCTATTTCTGACATGTAGTAAAAGGGCCGTGTAGATAACATGGGCTAGCACTGCACGTGAATGCTAGAACTAATTGCAGGTCAGTCAGTGAAAGGAAAATGGAAACCCAGGGCTTGTCCTTCTCATTGTGTTACATGACTGACTTTGGCCCCATATTACCTCCTGAGGAAAACATTTATTTTCCTTTTCTACCTCTACCTCTGTTTATATTTACTCTCGAAGCAATCTTTTCACTTTTAAATTGGTGTAGTGGCATGCTCATACTGAAAAATGAACTGTTCATCGTCTGATTCTTCAGATTCAGCTGCTCTGTATCCCTTAGAAACTTTCAAATATCAAGCACCAGTGCATCCGGAGAATCTGCCTCCCCATTTTTACTTCAAATTCCTGAGGAATCCAGCATTATCACACTAGTCAACCTAAGCCAAACTACCTTCCAAATGCTAGTACATTCCACAATCATATTATAATGCTTTACAACTGAGAGTTTACCAGAACAAGTATATAAATGATGAGCAGTGAGCCATGGAGGAAACTTGAAAATATCATTTAAAATGAAGTGAGCCAGAAAAACAAAGGATAAATACAGGATAATATGTCTTACATGTGTTATTTAGAATAAATGTAGGAAGAAGTGCAATGGTTTAAATGGTGCTTTTCTAGAACATTCACAGCCCCAGAGTAGAGTGGGGAGAAGAAAACAAATAGAGTAGAGGAGGAGGAAGACGCAAAACCCAGAAATAAACAACACTGAAATCATGAGAACCAAACTTTCACAACCAAACTTAAAAAGGTGCCTGTTATGATGGCAGGCTCAGTTTTGGGTAAGGTATGGGATGGATTCTGGGAACATTCGTAGAGGTAGCTTGCACTGGTGCTGGAGTTGGTGCCGAAATATTTATGTTTAAAACTTAATTATGAATAATTTATAAATCAAAATGCTTTAAATTTACAATTTTAATCGAAAAATCAGCACAAAGAAATATCTAAGATTGAAGAAAATAATTTGTTATAGAATATGTGAAACTGAAGAAGAAATTAAAACTTTGGAAGAAAATGAACAACCATTTCTGAAAAAGTATCACATTGGCAACGTGACGATACCACATCTTGGAACTATCATTTGCAGATGTCATAAAAGAAAATTTTCCCTTAAGGAATTTTAGAAAATGCTAATAAAAGAATCTTGAAAGGACTGAGACATAGCTAAGGCTGAGTATTTGGATACAATTTTTTCTTATTGAAATTATTCACTCAATAACATTTGCTTCACTGGGTAAAGATAGAAAAGGGAATTTTGCATCCCACTGCAGTGTATTAATTCTGAGTCTATTAAAAAGTACATTTAGTTTCCAGGTTCTTGCTATGATACTTTCATCTCCCTAGAGTGCCTTTCAAAAAGTAAAGAAGTACAGAAAGAGAAGTAACTTATGTTAACTGAAAATAAAACAAAGACAAAATTTGAAAGAATATAAATAGTTTCTAAGGCCTTTCTCAATCAGTGAGGCAAAGCCCAACTGAATTTATGCAAATAATCATCAGATTTGGTGAGAAATAATTCAAAATGCCAATAACTACTAGATATTTGACGGAAGTCAAAGTATTACTGTATGTTGTCATGATTCAGTATAGAGCATTTAGTAACACTAAATGGATAAAAACCAAATACAAGTATGAGAATGTGCATATTTAAGTAGCTGTAAATGGGGAAAATGATACTGTTATCAGTGTAACTCCAAAGTTATCAGTAAAATAGGATGAGTGTTTTCCAGGATTAATATAGTTGGGGAGCGTTCAGAGGAAATAAGTTTGCTTCATTTTCTGCACAGTGAGAAATAAGCTATTCAGACACTAAATGAAATTAAAGCTTAATTTTAAAAAAAGAATCTGAAAGAATTATTTGTCTGATTGCAAGATCTATTGATGCTCTGGTCTTTGACAATGAGATGTTACTGGTAAGTACCTCAGGTAAGTGGTATAATATGGAAAGCCATAGATGTAATAAGGCTTTCTGCTGAACCCTGTCATATTCTCCACTATACAGAGAATAAATGGAATGAGAGAACATATTGGAAGACAATATGAACTTGCACTACTAAAAGAGTCAAGTCAAGGAGAAGAAAAGGACATGTTGCAGACAATATGATAATGGAAAAGTGGCAAACTCCCTTGTGCTCCCAAGCTCCCAAATATCTGAGATCAGAATAATTAATATAGATGATCATGCTTTGGTTGAAAATCTTGATAAATTTGGAATATATCAATGTATGCCTGTGTATTGTGTACGTCACAATAGATATATCAAAGGAGTAGCATTATTACTATTTGGTGGGGTGTTTGGGGCTTACCAATGTTGCTAGAGAGCAATACTCAGCCCAGCAGTTTGAACAGAATATTTAATTTTTGGCTAGAGATGCCATTTTGTCTAGAGATTGCCTGCACCAACTAGAGCTAGTCCAGTGGTGGTCTGGTCAGAGGGATGTAGTATAGAGCAATAGAACTTGTGAATGCTAACAATCTTAAAGCTTTGTCCTTAGAGGTTCTGCAAACTGAACTCCTACATAAGTCCATAATTCCAGGTGCTTGCTGCCATTGAATGAAATTTTAAATAGAAAGTTTAAAAGACTTGCTTAATAAGTAAAAGCTCTAAAATTGTTCTAAATACACAGTTATTTTTGTATGCTTATTTGTTTTGTTTTGGGGGCCACAACTGATGAGACTTATAAACTATTTCTGGTTCTATGATCAAGGGACCATATGTGCTGTCAGGAATTCAAACTACTAGATGTAAACTATCTCCACTAGATCTAAAAACAAACTTCTTACAGAGAATATCTAGAGATTTAGTTGACATATTCAAGAGCCATAGAATAGCATACCATGGAAAGAGGTGAATGTTTCTTTATTGTTGGAGCCTGCCTCCCACTCAAGTTTTATGATAGGTTATAATCTTATACCAAAAATACAGGACATCAATATAATATGAATTATGAACAAAATGCAGTATTTGGTATTCATTTATACTTAAATATATATTTTAAAAATATAGTTAGTTGAAACAAATGGAAAATCTCAACAAATTTTACTATATACTGTATTTTATCTAAAGATTGCAATATTTTCTGTGACTGCTTTGTTAGTGTTTAAGTCGTTTTTATTATAGAAGACTATGCAAAAGTGACCTAAGCATTAAACATGATTATCTACACCTTAGAAAAATAATAATTGCAAGGTATTTATATGGAGCGTCTATTATGTTAGAGAAATAACAGAAAAAGAATAAAAAAAATCACTTTTCTCATGCCACATGAGTATATATTATTGTTTCCTAACACTATTAAAATCATTGATACAACATGCCCAACTGCCCAGCCCAGAAGCCCAGAGAAGTCCTGGTTATCAGCCAGCCAGCCTGCTTTCAGTTTCCCAACTCCTCTCCCATCACTTTAACATCTGAACAGAGTAGGCACCCTGTAGAGGCAGCCTAGAATGAATAACCTAGGTTAAATGCTAGAAACCAGCCTGAAGCCCCAGCTAAGAGTGGCTCAAAGGGATACAACAGAAGCCCTAGCTCACTGTCCTCTATCCCTGAACTGCATGGCTGCATACTCCTTGAACTTCATACTGAAGACATCAAGATATCCCTATGATATATCCCTATGATATATGATGTATCTTCCCATGAAAATATCCCTATGAAATTTACAATCCTAGGGTAGACATCTACCTCTATGGAATGAATTGTTTATATAAAATGTTTACTATTTATGGGAGATAACTACCGAGATTTATTGCAGATATCAACAAACACAATGGGGAAACTATGTAAAAGCTCACCAAGCACAAGATGTGAAGACAATGGGTCAGAAAAATCTAATATCATTGTAATCTTTCAGTTAAAGATGTTATGGACAGCATAATACAGATGTTTAACATGTTCAAAAAATTAAAGGTAAATATACAAGAAAATCATGATAAAAATTAGAAATCTACAATATATAATAATAGACCAAAAAGTGTAGTAAATAAAATTAAAAAAAAAACTCAATAACAGCTGAATAAAAAATGTGTGATTACCAAGAAGAGGTGCATAAACCTCTATAAAACAATAAAAGATGGAAGAAAAATTGAAAGAAATGAACACAATAGATAGCTAGAGGGTAAGTTCAAAAGGATAATAAAATAATCATTAGCATCTCTAAGATTAGGAACAAGAATTTGATGTAGAATCAATAGTCAAGAAATCACAGAAAAGATTTTCCCAGAGTTGAGGAGTACATGCACCCATTAAAGAGATCCTAAAGATTCTAGCTAAGAATAATCCCCAAAGAAAATAATCCAAGATGCAGTTTAGTCCAAAGATAGAAAACAAAAATGAAATAGAATATTGAAATCAGCATGATCACAGAAGCAACTCACATACAAAGAAATTCCCTCTGATTTATAGTATATTTATCAGAGGAGACTCTGTGTACCAGAAAATAATAGCAGAAGAGAGTAAAAATGTTGAATTAACTTCTTTCCAAAAATATTATCCAAAAAGATTGTCATTCAGATTTTAAGGAACAAAATTTTGTGGATAAGCTTAGGAACTTCTCAGGCATAAAATAAGTCGTATGCAAGACACATTTAAGGAAACTTTTTGAAAGGCAAGACTAACCTCACAATCACACATAATTGCTACATAATAGATTTTTAAAAGGCCTCTACTGTGATACATGGAGGCAGACATAATCACCCCACCCAGAAGAGATCCTGAGGGCATAGCAGAGATCTCCTGAGGACACAACAGCAAAGGTAGGATGTCAACACCCATGAAGGGCAGAGCCAGAATCCTGCCTTGTGCTTTGCAAAAAGGAGACATTTTAAAAGGCCTATGTTCTGCTCCAGAAGGCAGACATAATCACTGTACCCAGAAGATCTCCTGAGGGCACAACAGCAAAGGTAGATTGTCTCTGCCCAGAAAAGGCAATGACGGGCCCAGAGAGATAGCACAGCGGCATTTGCCTTGCAAGGAGCCGATTCCAGGACCAAAGGTGGTTGGTTCGAATCCCTGTGTCCCATATGGTCCCCCGTGCCTGCCAGGAGCTGTTTCTGAGCAGACAGCCAGGAGTAACCCCTGAGCACTGCCAGTTGTGGCCCAAAAACAAAAACAAACAAACAAACCAAAAAAAGGCAGTGACAACAAAAGGCAGCAAACCCACTTTGTTTCGTGACTGTTAATATCTTCTAGCCAATAAACCCCAGCACATCATGTAGAAAAACCACACTACACTCCTATTCAGCATAGCACTGGAAGTACTTGCTATAGCGATCAGGCAAGAAAAAGATATCAAGGGAATCCAGATAGGAAAGGAAGAAGTCAAGCTCTCACTGTTTGCAGATGACATGATACTCTACTTAGAAAACCCTAAAGACTCTACCAAAAAGCTTCTAGAAACAATAGACTCATATAGCAAGGTGGCAGGCTACAAAATTAACTCACAAAAATCAATGGCCTTTCTATACACCAATAGTAATAAGGATGAAATGGACATTAAGAAAACAACCCCATTCACAATAGTGCCACAGAAACTCAAATATCTTGGAATCAACTTGACTAAAAATGTGAAGGACCTATACAAAGAATACTATAAAACTCTGCTCCAAGAAATAGAGAGGATACACATAAATGAAAAAGCATACCCTGCTCATGGATTGGCAGGATTAACATCATCAAAATGGCAATACTCCCCAAGGCATTATACAGATTTAATGCTATCCCTCTAAAGATACCCATCACATTCTTCAAAGAAGTGGATCAGGCACTTTTGAAATTCATTTGGAACAATAAACACCCTAGAATAGCTAAAGCAATCATTGGGAAAAAGAATATGGGAGGAATTACTTTCCCCAACTTTAAACTGTACTACAAAGCAATAGTTATCAAAACAGCATGGTATTGGAATAAGGACAGGCCCTCAGATCAGTGGAATAGGCTTGAATACTCAGAAAATGTTCCCCAGACATACAATCACCTAATTTTTGATAAAGGAGCAGGAAATCCTAAATGGAGCAGGGAAAGCCTCTTCAACAAGTGGTGTTGGCACAACTGGATAGCCACTTGCAAAAAATTGAACTTAGATCCCCAGCTAACATCATGTACGAAGGTAAAATCCAAATGGATTAAAGACCTCGATATCAGACCCGAAACCATAAGATATATAGAACAACACATAGGAAAAACACTCCAGGACATTACAGACATATTCAAGGAGGAAACTGCACTCTCCAAGCAAGTGAAAGCAGAGATTAACAGATGGGAATATATTAAACTGAGAAGCTTCTGCACCTCAAAGGAAATAGTGCCCAGGATACAAGAGCCACCCACTGAGTGGGAGAAACTATTCACCCAATACCCATCAGATAAGGGGCTAATCTCCAAAATATACAAGGCACTGACAGAAATTTACAAGAAAAAAACATCTAATCTCATCAAAAAATGGGGAGAAGAAATGAACAGACACTTTGACAAAGAAGAAATACAAATGGCCAAAAGACACATGAAAAAATGCTCCATATCACTAATCATCAGGGAGATGCAAATCAAAACAATGATGAGATACCACCTCACACCACAGAGAATGGCACACATCACAAAGAATGAGAATAAACAGTGTTGGCGGGGATGTGGAGAGAAAGGAACTCTCATCCACTGCTGGTGGGAATGCCGTCTAGTTCAACCTTTATGGAAAGCGATATGGAGATTCCTCCAAAAACTGGAAATCGAGCTCCCATACGATCCAGCTATACCACTCCTAGGAATATACCCTAGGAACACAAAAATACAATACAAAAACCCCTTCCTTACACCTATATTCATTGCAGCACTATTTACCATAGCATGACTCTGGAAACAACCAAGATGCCCTTCAACAGACGAATGGCTAAAGAAATTGTGGTACATATACACAATGGAATATTATGCAGCTGTCAGGAGAGATGAAGTCATGAAATTTTCCTATACATAGATGTACACAGAATCTATTATGCTGAGTGAAATAAGTCAGAGAGAGAGAAAAATGCAGAATGGTCTCACTCATCTATGGGTTTTAAGAAAAATGAAAGACATTCTTGCAATAATAAATTTCAGACACAAAAGAGAAAAGAGCTGGAAGTTCCAGCTTACCTCAGGAAGCTCACCACAAAGAATTATGAGTTTAGTTAGAGAAATAACTACATTTTGAACTGTCCTAATATTGAAAATGTATGAGGGAAATGGAGAGCCTGTTTAGAGTACAAACGGGGGTCGGTTGGGGAGGAGGGAGATTTGGGACATTGGTGATGGGAATGTTGCACTGGTGATGGGTGGTGTTCTTTATATGACTGAAACCCAAACACAATCATGTATGTAATCAAGGTGTTCAAATAAAAAAAAAACCACACTATGGGGGCAGGAGAGATATCATGGAGGTAAGGCATTTAGCTTTCATGCAGAAGGATGGTGGTTCGAATACCGGCATCCCATATGGTCCCCTCTGCCTGCCAGAGGCGATTTCTAAGCTAGAGCCAGGTGTAATCCCTGAGCACTGCCAGCTGTGACCCCCCCCCCAAAAAAAAAAAACAAATAAAAAATAAAGAAAAACCACACTACAAGCATGAAAGTGGGGAAGCAACACAGGCCAGCATCGTGCATAGAGAATGAAGATGGCATCCTCTTTGGATGCCCTGGATATCTTTTGTTTGTTTGTTTTTGTTTTTGTTTATGGACCACACCTGGTGGTGCTCTGGGTTTACTCCTGGCTTTGTGCTCAGAAGCCCTTGATATCTTCTCCACCTAATTGCTATGTTGAACACAAGTGATCAGAATGGGCAACATAGTATTTTGCCTGATTTTAGAGTTATGGCTTTAGTTTGACCACATTTAGTATAATGATTGCTGTGTAAGTAAGGCAAATGTCTTTGAGAATGCTGAGGAAAATTCTTCAGTTCCCAATTTTATTTAGTTTTATTTTTAAATCATGAATGAGTGCTGCATCTTGTAAAATTATTTATCTACATCTATTGATAAAATAATATATCTTTTTCTTTTACTGATATATTATGTTATTTACCTGTGCATGCTATCCATCGTTGCTTCCCTGGGGTGAATCACATTTGGTCATGGTGAATGACTTTGTTAATAAGTTGTTGGATTTTATTGCTAGTATTTTCTTTTGGATCTTTGTATCTGTATTCATCAGGGATTTCAGCCTGCTATTATCTTTTCTTGTGTGTCTGTCTGCTTTTGTTATAAGAATATCAGTGCACATTTACAATCACCAAGTCCCCATTTATATCTGCCCCCCCCCAGCTTTGCCTTGTACTATCTATCCTTTGCCTGCCTTTGTTACAAACATTTTTCTTTTCTTTCTCCCTCTTTCTTTCTCTTCCTTTTTTCATTTCATTTTAGACAATACAGTGTGTAGTATTGTTACTGAGGGAGTATCATGAATATCAGTTATCTCCTTCTGGCAACCAGTTCTTGTCCAGAGTGATCACTTCCAACTGGCACTCCTCTGTTATTTGTGAAAAATATTATTTCATGGATTGGTCCTCCTGGCCCTTGTCTCTATTGTCTCTGAATATTAATAGTATGCTATCATTTTTTAATATCCCACAAATGAATGCAATCATTCTATGTCTACACCTCTGTGTCAGAAAATGTTCTGCTCAGTTGTGGTTGTCAAAGTCAGTCCTCTGTAATTAGAGATCTTGGTTTTTGTACAGATCCTAGATCAAAGTCTAGGATAGAGTCTATATGGTTCCAGAAGTTCTTCTCCATCATGGTTGTAGTTGGTCTTCTGTAATTAGTGATCTTGATTTTTACACAAATCCTAGGATGAAGCCTAGGATAGAGTATTTACTTAAGGTTCCAGAATTTCTGTTCAGTTGCAGTTGTCAAAGTCAGACGTGTTCCATTAGAGATCAAAGAGGAAAAAAAGAAGTCAAGCTCTCACTATTTGTGGATGACATGATGCTGTATCTAAAACATTCTAAAAAAGTAACAAATACTTCTAGAAACACTACATTTGTATAGCAAAGTAGCAGGCTACAAAAATTAATACACAAAAGTTCATGGCTTGCCATGCAAACAATGAAAGAGAAGAGAGAGATTAAAAATAATCACACCACAATTATGCCTTATTAAATAAATTACTTTGAAATCACCTTAAATAAAAAGGTAAGAGACCTAAACAAAGAAAACTACACTAGAAACACTACTTCAAGAAATAAGAGTATGCCCCATGAACACAGTCACCCTGTCTACATTCAACCAGCTCCACAGACTCAATCTATTCTCAGAGATGTAAACAGATGTGGAAAGAATTGTGGGAAAATGGGCCATGCAGCTGCCATCTTGGGAGATGAGGCAGACCAAGTCCCCACCCTGCCAAAGCCATACGAGCTGCATCAATGACCCACAATCACCTATTCATGAATTGTCCTGCTTCACCACTCATCTATATTTCTCTACAAAGATAGCTATCTAAACAAAACTCAAATATTTGGACTGACAACAGCAAAAAAATGTTGGAGTGAGTGTGAGCATCCCCTCCCACATTCTTGTACTTCAGAAGAGCCTGGCAGCTAAAAAATGTCACATAAAAGCCAGTGATAGTGCTTGGAATTCTTGAACTGGGCAGCCATATTTGCACCCAAGTTTTTAATGCATTCATCTCTGTAGGAACACACACATTTAGACACCAATGTGTATTTGAAGTCACCTAACATTCAAAAACAAAAGTAGTTACAGAATGATCAACTAGCAAGAAGAGCTTATGATACTAACCAAAAATAAATAAATAGGTAAAAATAGATAATAAAAATAATAAATAATAATATATGACTAGATAAAAGAGGACACTAGAAAATAGAAACACAATCTTTGTTCATGGATTGAAAAGATAAATATTATCAAAATGGCAATACACATCAAAGCATTATGGAGTTTCAATGCAATCCCTATAAAATACCCTGAATATTATTAAATATAGACCAATCACAAAATACATACGGAAAAATAAACACAAATACACAAACAAAAAGCTAAAGCAATTCTTGGGAAAAAGAAAATGAGAGACACCATCACTTTCCCTAATTTTAAACTGTACTATAAAGCAGTAGTAAGTAAAACAGCAAGGTATTGAAATAAAAACAATTTTACTCAAAATCAATGAAATAGTCTTGAATAACCTGAGACAGACCCTAATGTATATTATAAGTTATTATTCAATAAAGAAACACACATGCAGTGGACTGGAAGAGCCTCTTCAACAAGTGGTATTAGGAAAACTGGTCAGCTACAAGCAAAAAAAATATTATCTAAGACCTCTTCTAGCACCATGAACTAAAGTTAAATAAAAACGGGACTAAAGACCCTGATATAAGATCTGTATTCATAAGGTACAGAGAAGAAATAATAGGCAAGGGGCCGGCGAGGTGGTGCTAGAGGTAAGGTGTCTGCCTTGCAAGCGCTAGCCAAGGAAAGGACCACGGTTCGATCCCCCGGCGTCCCATATGGTCCCCCCAAGTCAGGGGCAATTTCTGAGCACATAGCCAGGAGTAACCCCTGAGCATCTAACGGGTGTGGCCCGAAAAAACAAAACAAAAAAAAGTAAAAAAAATAAATAAATAAAAAGAAATCATAGGCAAAACTCTCTGTGACATTAAATCTAGAGAGGTCAGCCTTGTCTTGTGCCAGAATTTAGAGGGAAGGCTTTTAGTTTTTCTCTACTGAGGATAATATTTGCCACTGGCTTGTGGTAGATGGCCTTAACTATATTGAGAAAGGTTCCTTTCATTTCCATCTTGCTGAGAGTTTTGATGAAGAATGGGTGTTGGACCATATCGAATGCTTTCTCTGCATCTATTGATATGATCATGTGATTTTTATTTTTCCTGTGTTGATGTTGTATATTATATTGGTAGATTTACAGATGTTAAACCATCCTTGCATTCCTGGAATAAAACCTACTGGGTCAGAGTGGATGATCTTAATGAGGTATTGAATCCTATTTGCCAGGATTTTATTGAGGATCTTTGCATCTGTGTTCATCAGCGATATTGGTTGTAATTGTCTTTTTTGGTAGCATCTCTGTCTGGTTTAGGTGTCAAGGTGATGTTGGCTTCATAAAAGCTATTTGGAAGTGTTCCCGTTTCTTCAATTTCATGAAAGAGTCTTGCCAGGTTTGGTAGTAGTTTCTCTTGAAAGGTTTGAAAGAATTCATTAGTGAATCCATCTGGGCCTGGGCTTTCGTTTTTGGGCAGACATTTGGTTACTGTCTTAATTTCCTCAGTAGTGATGGGGTTGTTTAGATATGCTACATCCTCTTCATTCAACCGTGGAAGATTATGAGTCCAAGAATTTATCCATTTCTTCCAGGTTCTCATTTTTAGTGGCATAGAGTTTCTCAAAGTAGTTTCTGATTACCCTTTGAATCTCTGCCATATCATTAGTGATCTCTCCTTTTTCATTCCTAATATGAGTTATCAAGTTTCTCTCTCTCTCTTTCTTTGTTAGTTTTGCCAGTGGTCTATCAATCTTGTTTATTTTTTCAAAGAACCAACTTCTGCTTTTGGTGATCTTTCAGATTGTTTTCTGGGTTTCCATTGATTTCGGCTCTCAGCTTTGTTATTTCCTTCTGTCTCCCTTTTTGTTGAGCACTTTCTAAATCTATGAGTTGCATCTTTAAGCTATTCAGGTATTCCCCTTCTTCTTTCCTGATGTGTGCTTGCAAAGCTATAAATTTTCCTCTCACTACTACTTTTGCTGTGTCCCATAATTTCTGATAGTTTGCGTCTCTATTGTCATTTGTTTCCAGGAAGATTTTGATTTTTTCTTTGATTTCATCTTGGACCCACTGGTTATTCAGTATTAGGCTGTTTAAGTTCCAGTTATTAAAGTTTTTCTGTGTCCCTTTGTAGTTCATATATGATTTCAGGGCTTTGTGGTCAGCGAAGGTAGCCTGCAAAATTTCTATCCACTTGATATTATGGAGGTATGTTTTATGTACTAGCATGTAGTCTATCCTGGAGAATGTCCCATGTACATTAGAGAAGAATGTGTATCCAGGTTTCTGGGGGTGGAGTGTCCTATATATATCTACTAGGCCTCTTTCTTCCATTTCTCTTTTCAGGTCTAGTATATTCTTGTTGGGTTTCAGTCTGGTTGACCTATCCAGTGTTGACAAAGCCATGTTGAGGTCCCCCACAATTATTGTGTTGTTATTGATATTATTTTCCAGATTTGTCAACAGTTGTATTAAATATTTTGCTGGCCCCTCATTCGGTGCATATATGTTTAGGAGAGTGATTTCTTCCTGCTGTACAAATCCCTTGATTAATACAAAATGTCCATCTTTGTCTCTTATAACTTTCCTGAGTATAAAGTTTGCATCATCTGATATTAGTATGGCCACTCCAGCTTTTTTATGGGTGTTGTTTGCTTGGATGATTTTCCTCCAGTCTTTTATTTTAAGTCTATGCTTGTTCTGACTATTCAGGTGTGTTTCTTGTAGGCATCAGAAGGTTGGGTTGATTTTTTTTGATCCATTTAGCCAACTCTGTTTCTCTTAACTGGTGCATTTAGTCCATTGACATTGATTGAAAGAATTGTCCTGGGATTTAGTGCCATTTTTCTATCGAAGTTTGGTGTCTCTGTTGCTCAGTCTTGTCTTAAAGTAGGTCTTTCAGTTTTTTTTTAAGACTAGTTTTGAGTCTGGAAAGTTTCTGAGCTGTTGTTTGTCTGTGAAACCATGTATTCTTCCTTCAAACCTGAAAGTGAGTTTTGCTTGGTGCAGTATTCTAGGCAAAGCCTTTATTTCATTAAGTTTTGTCACTATGTCCTACCACTGCCTTCTGGCCTTGAGTGTTTCTTGTGACAGGTCTGTGGTAAATCTCAAGGATGTTCCCTTGAATGTAATTTATTTTTTTGATCTTGCTGAGTTCAGAATTCTGTCTCTGTCTATGGGGTTCATCATTGTGACTAGGATGTGTCTTGGGGTGTTTTTTCTGGGGTCTCTTTTAGTTGGTACCCTTCGGGCATGCAGGATTTGAGCACATGTATTCTTTAGCTCTGGTAGTTTCTCTTTAATGATGTTCTTGACCGTTGATTCTTTCTGGAGATTTTCTTCTGGGTCTCTGGGAGTCCAATGATTCTTAAGTTGTTTCTGTTGAGCTTATCATAGACTTCTATTTTCATCTGTTCCCATTCTTTGAGTAATTTTTCCATTGTTTGATCATTTGCTTTAAGGCTTTTTCCAGTCTCTTCTGCTGTATGGAGTTGTTATTCATCTCATCTTCCAGTGTACTAATTCTATCCTCAGCTCCTGTTAACCCATGGGAAATCTCAACCATGTTTTTTTTCAATTCACCTACTGAGTTTTTCAGACCTGTTATTTGTCCTGAAATTTTAGTTTGGAGTTTTCTCATTTCTTTTTTTTTTTTTTTTTTTTTTTTTTTGGTTTTTGGGTCACACCCGGCAGTGCTCAGGGGTTACTCCTGGCTGTCTGTTCAGAAATAGCTCCTGGTAGGCACGGGGGACCATATGGGACACCAGAATTTGAACCAACCACCTTAGGTCCTGGATCGGTTGCTTGCAAGGCAAATACCGCCGTACTATCTGTCCAGGTTTGGGTTTTCTCATTTCTATCTTCCTATCTCTTGGTTCTTATTAGTGTTCTCTTCTATACTATCTTTGAGTTCTTTGAACATCTTCCATATTTTGACTCTAAACTCCTTATCTGTGAGACTGACTAGTCGGTTGGCCATGTTCTGGTCATCTGAGTTGCCATCTTCATTCTTTATGTCTGGCGCTGTCCTGCATTGTTTCCCCATTCCCACACTTGTATTGTGGGTTTTCCTATGTGTTGTGGTTGTATTCATTGGCTAAATGATGTGCAGCCGCTCTGCTTTGTTATGTGGCTGTGCTCCTCTGGCTCCTCCCTTTCTGGGCGTGTAAACTCACATCCAGGGAAGGCTAGCCATCCGCAGATGAGCCACACACAGGATGAAATCAGGCCGAAAATGGAGCACAGCACAGAAGACAGGCAGATAGGGGTGCTGGCATCTGAATTGTACTGTATTACTATTTGCTTTTGGTGTGAACTTCCAAGATGCTTGTGATGCTAGGGATAAAACTCTGGACCCTTGCAGGCAAGATATGTGCTTCAGACTTCTGAGTTATTTCCCAGACTCCAAGAAAGATCTTTAGGGGTAGGAAATAATACCTGGTAGTGCCCAAGAATTTTTTTAGTTGTATCAGACATATTAATGTATAAAACTCTATGAGCAACAATACTATAAAACCAAAGTGAAAATTTATATATTTATATGTAAGAAAAAAATTTATATATACATATTTATATATTAAAAGTCTTGTATAAGCTTATTGCTAAGTCAGAAGCAAATGGGGGGGGCAAATTGGTGGTGAGGGGATTTGTATTAAAATATTGTATACATAAAACCAATCCTGGATAACTTTGTAATTTCATGGTGATTACAAAAAGATATGTGTGAATATATGAAATTCCTAAATTCAGGACAAAGCTATATAGGCTTGAGTTTATTTTACTTATATTTTACCTATAGGTGCTTTATTTCCTTTTTATTGAGTAACATGATTTATAATAGTGTCAATATTTATATTTTAGGCATACAATATTACTGTACCTTTTTCATCCCCAAAGTGTCAATATCCTTCCATACTATTTCTAGAACTGTTTATTTTAACATACTTTCAACATCCTTCTTGTTCAATTTCTGGAGGTTACAAGATTCTAGAAATTTGTCCGAATCTCTTAGATTCTTAAAGTGGCATAATATATTATAGTAAACTCTGGTATTTCTGTGATTCCTATTATAAATTTTCCCCTTTCATTTTCTGATCATATTAATTAGGTTAGGTCAACCACATATCAGGTAGTCCCCCATCCTCATGTGGTTTACATTCCATTAAGGGAAATAAATACCATATGAATAAATATATAACATTTCATTAAATAACACTATTTAGGGTCTCACCCAGCAGTGCTCAGGCCTACTCCTGGCTCTATGCTCGAACATCACCTTGGACTGTGCTCAGGAGACTTGTGGGATTGTCAGGGATTGAACCAGATTTTGTCAGGTACTTGTAAATGCTCTGGCTGTTGCATCATCTCTCCAGTACCCTAAAAAAGTTTTATAATATTTTTTAAAGGTTTATAGTCTCAGTTACTCTTTAATAGTCTTTGGCATCAAGCAGTTATCTGACCTTTGGAAGATCTCATCTTGCTAAGAGATTTGTAAGATCTATTTCTATTCTGAAATACATGCCCATCTCTAAGGCTTAAAAACATCTCAATGGAAAATAAATGTACAGTTTTATAGGAAAAATTAAATTTATTTTACAGTATGACCTAAACATTGAGGACAGAGTTGACATCATGTTCCTTATTAGATTGGTTTCTGCTCAAAAGCAAAGTTTATTGACAATTTCTGGAAGCACTCTTTACATCCATTTTTTTGGTTTAATGTTTTAAAATAAAATAAAGAGTTCTTTACTCTAAAAGATAACTAGCACAAATTTCAAAATCATGAATTCAAAGAATTCATTCTTTTTAATTATAGATATCTCAAATAGAAACCTCATGGAATTTCCTTATAAAGTACTATATAGAAGCTGGAGAAATAGCATGGAGGTAGGGCATTTGCCTTGTATGCAGAAGGAAAGTGGTTCAAATCCTGGCATCCCTGAGCCTGCCAGGACTGATTTTTGAGCATAGAGCTAGGAATAACCCCTGAGTGCTGCTGGGTGTGACCCAAAAACAAACAAATAAAATAAGAATAAAATACTATATAAATAGATATTAAATCTGCAATCATATGTGAGCAAAAGAAAATAAATGCAATCTTGTTTCATCTTTTAAAAATTATTCTGAATTTATGAAAAAACCTTGGGTTGTGGCCTTTGGCAACATTCTTATGTTTATTTTTATTCTTTTGCTGTATTTCCAATAAGAAAACCATTTGTTAAGCTTCAACAAAGAAAGCAGATACATGCAGATAAATACAGCTTCCACGTGACTGAAAAGGACAAAGAAACTTCTTTTACCCAACTAACTTCCCTGGGGCCAATGTCTAAATTTCACAATTAGTGATCTCTTCTTTTGTGTTAAAAACTGTTGACATTTCTGGGAAATCAATATAGAGAACACAGGAAGAAGAATTTAACAGAGGAACTGTGGTTAGGAATATGTTATAATAACTGTTGTTGATGAACAAAAGGACATAACATGATGCAAACACAAGCACAAGGTCACAAGGAAGCATCTTTACAGTAAATGCAAGCTGATGTAAAAGAATTATTTTTCCCCACAAAGAAAGTTTAGATATTAAGTGAGAAGGAATTCCAAGTCACATTTTATTATCACTGTTCCTTGCTAACTCTATCTTTGACAGAACAAGAAACTGTTTTACCTTGGTTCTTTGCTTTGCTGACATTCTAGTTTGCCATAATAGGTTAGTCTCTGCTTCTCTAACTAAAAATCACTGTTTCGTTAAGAACCACTGTAATGCAAAATTCCAATATTTCTGTATGAAAGCTAAGAAATAAGAGTATATTTTACTACCATTTTACTCACATAGTCAATTTTCTTTCTCCCTGTGTAAGCAAGATGCTAAATGATCGGGCCAGAGAGATAGCATGGAGGTAAGGCGTTTGCCTTACATGCAGAAGGACGGTGATTCAAACTCCGGCATCCCATATGGTCCCCTGAGCCTGCCAGGAGCAATTTCTGAACCAGGAATAACCCCCTGAGAGCTGCCGGGTGTGACTCAAACACCAAAAAAAAAAAAAAAAAAAAAAAAAGCTAAATGATCTATCTGAACATTTCTCCTAAATTATCAAAATGTAAACAGTTTTAATCTTTGAAAATTTCCATTTCTTCTACTCTCAAGACCCCTAAAGTTAACCTTAACCATCTAAATATTCATAACAAATAAACTTCTACTCTCTTTAAATTACTTCGTTTTTGAAACCACAAAATTTCAAGCAGAATATATAAAGCTTTTATTTATTTCTGTTACAAATTTATTGTGTTTCATTTAGGAATTAACTGTTATGTATTCCATAAGATACCAGTTCTACACGAAGATCAATTCAGTGACAAATCCTTCTGGCTGGATGAAATGACAACTTGACACTGAGATTGTAGAAAATTAGCTTCTGTGAGCAACAGTTTTCTTTCACATGAAACAGAAAAATGATCTGTCTAGTATGTCATAAGAATTTCCAACAGCAACACATGTTAAAAATATAGGGCAAAGAATACCATACTTATTAAAAATTCCTTTCCTCTTTTTTATTTCAAACATTGGAAGTTTAGGGAAAGTGTTTGTTTTGTTTTTATTTTGGAGACACACCTGACAGTACTCCATGGCTACAACCCAGTTTAGTGCTCGAATAACCATGTGCTGCCAGGTGTTTAGCCCATATAAAGTATGCATTCCAACCCTTTAATCTATGTCCTTGGCCCCTCATAATTTGTCAATTTAAAAAAGAAACAGTGAATGAGAGAGAGAAAATAATGGAATTATTGGTATCTGACTTGGTTGTATCTGACTTGTAGAGATTGCCACTTTGATTTACTGTATCAATAACGAAAAGTTCAATGGTTTTAAATTGATGACTGGTTCTTCATAACTTTTCCTCTCTTTTTCAAATGTGTTAAAAGTAAGAAACAGGTCATGCCAAATAGGATATCCTGTGTAAGCAATGAAAAGAAAAAATTTCAAGCAGAGTCATTACAAATTCAATACAACAATAAATATAAAAATTACTGAGGGTCAAAAAAATAATGAGAATTCACAAAAGTAATTTACAAGTAAACAAAAAGCTATTTAGTGTAAAAATAGCCACTTGTCATTGATGAAAGGTACAACTTAATGGTTCATAAGCCTTAAATATACTTAGATAGATATACTAAATTTCAAAAGAAAAATAGCAGAAATAGTTATGAAGATTGCACTTATACACTAAAACAATTGTTTCGCCGTCCACCCCCAATCATATGTTGAGATCCTAACCTACCAAATGGTATTTGAAAATAAGGTATGTGGAGAGTTACAGAAACCTGAACTTAATAAGCCAGTCACTAAATCCACAAACAACACACAAACATACTTAAACACACAATACAGAATAGCAGTGGGAGATTTCTACACAATAATTTATCACCAGCATAACAAATAATACAGAATATCAAAATAATTTATCAACAAATCTAAATACAAAATAATCTATCAAGCTCTGTGGCCTAAAATTAAAACATATTTTTCTGAGAACTATTAATTTGCATATTGAAATGCAAATTTATAATTTTATAAATCATATTGTGTATCATGTATAGCATATTAGTACTTTCTGTTTTGGGGGGTTGTGTTTTGTGATTTGCTGGGGAGTCACACCTGTTGTACTCAGGGTTTACTCCTGACTCTGTGCTAAGGGATCACTACTGCTGGTATTCTAAAGACAATAAATAGTGCCATGGATCAAACCTAGGTCAGACACATGAAGGGTAAGCATTTTCATATCACCATACTATATCTCTCTGGCTTCAACAATAATTGTCTGACTTGCAAAAAAAAAATTTTTTTTCTGGAGTTCATTCCCTGCCCACATTCCTTGATTTATACATGGCACTTATCATTTCAAAACAAGTAAAAGTCAATCAAACTTTTAGTATAGCACACCACTCTGTTATCTTTTCTTCCATATTTTAAGACATACCATCGCATTTAAACTAATGATCTTATGCCATCTTTCTGATTGAAAGCAACCCAGCTCCTCTACCAAACTACAAAATAAAATAAGACACCAACTCTTCCCAGGGAGTACGATCCATGCTGATACTTCAGGGCCCTTCTCAGAATAAATGGGGGCAGATTCCTTTTTCTACCTGAAGTCTCAGCATCCATTGCTAAAACCAGCACATTCCAGAGAAATGGCCTTATCAAATTGCCATATTATTCTTACATAAATTAACCAGATCACACTGCCAAGTCACCAAATTTACTTCATATTTGCTTCATATTGGACCCTGTGGCTGCCAGCGGCAGCTCAACATCTCAAAATTTCATCGGAGTGTCAAAATGTCATAGGAAAGCTACATAGAAATCAACCAATCTCAGTGAACCCAAACAGTACACAGAAGGTTCAGCTAGCACCAACCACAGTTCAGTAAATCCTTAGAAATTGACTTTAGTGACACTATGGAGAGATATAACAATTATTTCAAATCAACCCCTGTTGATCCAAGTTTTGATCATTGAATTTGCCTTGTATTGTAACAAAGGTATGAAGTAAACTTACTTGTACCTACAAGGATGCAGGCTAGGGTGGTTGGGTGAGAAGATTACACTGTTAGTGGTATTGTGTTTGACATTTAATACTTGGAAAGACTGTATTATGAACAGCTTGATAAATCACCATGCTATAGCACCAATAAAAATTAAAAATAATGTACTATAATGAAAGGAGATGGAAATCTTTATATAGTTTATGATAGTAATTATACAAAAGAGTTCAAGTGCCCATGTCCTTCCAATTGTGCACTGAAAATGCTAAGACAAGACTTCCATTCCTCTGTCCTCAAAAGAGCTGGAATGAAAACACACTACCAAATGTGGATCACAGCCATGCATGCCTGCAGCCACTATCATCAAAACATCAACAACAACAACCACAATGAAGGGAAGGAGGAAGGAGGAATACAAAAATAACATAGAAATTATTAAGCTATTAAAAATAAGAAAGCACTGCCTTTTGAAAAAAAGCTAGATAGAAAAATGTATAGATATTTATCAGATACTAGATACACTAATTCTTCATAATAAATAGACATGAAATTCCTTTTTATCAGATTTGTCCCATACTGCAGCAATTGTCTTATCAGCTATTTGTAATTTTTCTTTATGAGAATATTGCAATTGAGATACATTGTATAGCTAATCTGTTGATCCTAAATGGTATTATTACCAACAGTAAAAATTTCTGACACAACTAAAAAATTCATATAAGTTTACATTTGTAATTGTTGTTTTGGGATTCAAAGAATAGTTATGTTGAATCTCAGACAAAATAAAGAATGCTGAAAGTTGTGTTTTGTTAAATAAAAATAGTACAGTATTTAATAAGTAAAGCAGTTATTTTTTAAAATTTGATCTTTTTAATTGATGATTAAAAATCTAATGTATAAAACCTGTGACAGTCACTGACCTACCCACATCATCAGGTTGCAAAACTAACTTTTCAGGAGGAAGTATGTCATTTCCACATTAGATATAATGCACTACCTATTGACTACATTCTTTAAGGAAGGCTTAGTCAGGAAAGCAGCAACCCTCTTTCCACCAGCATATTAACATGCATTACTGGATTCCTAGGCCAGATATCTTTATTTGTTCATTCATAGGGTTTTGCATCTAGAGGCCTTAACTGGCTTAACTTTCCAGAAGTCTTGCTTATGAAGGGTATTAGCTGATGCCATATTTTCAACTACTGGTGACACTTTACATACATCCAAATGTATTAAAACATAGAAAAAAAGTGTATATATAAGTTTCAGGATAATAGTTAAATAGGGAAATGAAAATAGTAAAGGGAGTATGCAGTATTATTTGAGTGCATAGTATTATTTCTTTGTAAATGTTTAAAATATTTAAATATAATTAATGCATTAAAACCTAGTGTGCACAAATGATTTATAGTAACTAATAAAATATTTCATATTTAAATGATGGTTAGATAGATAGAATTATATGATCCTAATTTTTTCATTCATATATATTTTAATTATCTAATCAACATGAGCCTCTTTTATAAAAATACCATTAATTATGTTTTTAAATTATAGTTAAAACTGATCATGAATAATATATGTGCTTTTCTCAAATATATTACCTCTAGCTAATTGTTTGAACACAGATCTTTAAAAAATGAACCAGCATTAATCTCATTCTGGTATAAAACTCTATAGTATTTTTTGTAGGTTAGTGCTGAGAATTCTTTTTAATGAAAGCCGAAATTTAAGAGCTAAAACGTATACATATCCAAATTATAATTGCTAGGCAGTAACTATAATGCAAATAAGTACAGATAAAATAGTTTTTCCTGTCAAAGACCATGGCCTTAAGCAAACCAAGATTATATGAATATGTTTAAGACACTATTATAAATTATTCTGAGTAGTGTTATAGTAATGACTAATGGAGGTATGTGTGTAGATACAACATTTAATTCAGTAGATTTCAAGAGACTTTCTAGAACTATACATATTAATCAGTAAAGAATAAAATGTCTACACAAGTTCAAAATAAAGGTGTTTTATATAAAATAAAGCTAGACCAATTGTACAGAAGGTATAGTGTTTGTAGGGTTTGTTCCTTGGCATCCCATATTGTCCCTAAGCACCACCAGACTTAATTCCTTACTGACAAAGCCAGGAATAACCAATGAGCATCAACAAATATGGCCTAAAACTGACAACATCAACAACAACAAAAAAAAAAAAAAACAGTGTTTTGTTGGCTGTAGGGGTTGAGTACTGAATTTTGCTTTATTTTGAAGAGGAAGTTTTGGGGGCTTTGTTTGGGGGGGACTGGTTTTTTTTTTGTTTGTTTGTTTGTTTTGTAGACCACAACTGATGGTACTCCTGGCTCTGTATTCAGGGATCACCCTGGCAGTGTTTGGTGGATCATATGAAGTGCAAGGGATTAAATCTGGTTGATCAGCCATATGCAAGGCAAGCACTTTATCCTTTGTATTGTAGTCTTTGTATAGAACAACCCCAAAAGTAAGAAGTTGTTGGAATAACCAGTTTTTATTCTATTCAGGATAATTCTTCTTTGCTTGTGCTTATCAGTAGGACTGACAATATCTCTGAATTAGTTCCTTACCTTACCTTATTTGTTCACTCCCTGGGGGGGGGGGTGGTCTTTCTTTTCCCAATAGTAACCAGAGGTCCTAGGGAAATGCTGCTTGTGGTTTAGGTTATTCACGGCTGGGCTATTCTGCCTGCTCTCCTTAGTGTTAGAAGCAGAAAGTTTGTGGTGGAATTTCCCTGAACTGTACCATCCCCTTCAACGTTGTGTGCATATTTCCTTTGTTGGCATTTGCAGTCAGACTCAAGCACCCATTTCCCAATCCTAAGGATTGGGGCATGAGGCTTCCACTTCACCAATTGTGGCCTGCTTCACAGATTATGCCTTCTCTCACATCTACCCTCTAAATTACAACACTTGTTTTCCTCTGCACACTGACATCCTCAAGTTTGCTTTCTAGAACAGTTCCACTCCCACTTTATTCCATAGTTTTCTCTTCTTTCTATGGTCACAATTCTACATCCCATCCCTGAAGTTTGTCACCCATCCCTGAAGTTTGTCCTTAGCTCTTACTCTTCAAAACTATCCTTGATTATTATCAAATATCCAAGAGATACTTTTTATCCTTTCCCCTAAAACTATAGAATTATATCCTTTGAAAACAACTTTTCTCAAAACTTATCCCCTCTAATATCCTGTATGCTGTTAATTTAAAAAAAATAAACAAACAAACAACAATATTTCTCCTCAGAAACAGAAGTTATTCTTATTTTTGTCCCCTCTTCTCTCTTGGTTTTCCTTCTATTTCCTTTCTGTCTCATCCTTCAAAGTCTTCCCTACTCCCCACCCCAAACCTACATACTAAACTTCCTCTGCATTTATCCCTCAATACATTGTGTTTCCTGAAGAAACTTACACATTTATAAGTTTACTGAAATGTCCCACTTTCTCTCACTTTACAAGTCCTGGATTCTCTCTTCAGACTTCCAATATATATTTGGGATGCTTATTGTTTGTGACAGCCAACATGCCTCAAAATCAAATTAAATTCTAACATATTTTAAAAACTAAATTAATTGCTCCCCATTTTTTACAAATCCTCTCCTACACCCTCTCTAATCACATAGAAGCCATTGTGTAGTGCCATCTTCCCCCCAAAGTGGTGAAATCTTAAGACTCAGTACCTGTGAATGAGGCCTTGTTTAAACATAGATTTTTGGTATATAAAATCAAGTTAAAATGAAGTTAAGCCTGGGATTGGAGTAGGTGTTTATCTTGCATGCAGGAAGAATGTTTGCCCTGCATACAACTGACCTGGGTTTTATCCTTGACCTCCCATATGATTCCCGTGCTCACAGGAATGATTCTTGAGTACATATCCAGGAGTAACATCTGGCCACCACCAGGTTTGGCCCAATAACCAAACCCCAAACATAAAGAAAGATGAGGTCACTCTCAGTTAGGGTGGGCCATTATCTAGAATGACTTATATTGGTACAAGATAAGAAAACAAAGCAAAAGGGAAAATGGTGGAGAGACAAGAACAAGTGTGGAGGCTGAGGTAACGGCAGCTCAGGTGAGCCAGAAGAAGCAACTCATCCCTCAAGAGTTAAATTCAGAAAAATCCCAAGCCCCTGTAGGGCTTCAGACTTCTAAAGACAAAGCAGTAGCCAGACATCAGATTAAAAAAAAAAATCAACCTCCTAGGGAGACTGCCAGAGAAAACATGGTGGTGGTGGCAATGCTGGAAGCAGCTACTCAGTACAGAACTCTGAGAGTGAATGGTGCTCTAACTTGAGTCCAGAGCAGAGCTGGGAGCTATGGAGAGTGGTGTGGGCACATCTGCATTGCTGAGCTGGCAGGCTATATAGGGGATGGGGGGCAGAGTCTGGCCATACTTCAATGGTGGCATAGCTGTGAAATGATGGGCAAGAGACAGCCAGCAGTGGCATAAAGCTAGGGAGCCACTTGGCTTATGAGCATCCTTTCGCCTAGTCCAGGCAAATCCAGCAGGGTCTTGGGCCAAGCCTGCATTTTGAATTAAGGTTCATGCATAGAGAAAATTGTGGCACAGAGAAAATTAAACATGCATAGAGAAAATTAAGCAAGCAAGACCAGAGACTAGCAGTTAAAGTCACAGTGGGCAGCTTTTGAAATCAAAAGGGCCATTTTGAACTCAGACTAGTATACCAAGAGAAAATCGTGTCTGCTTCACTTCACTCCACTTCATGAATGCACATTTTTCTAGTGAAAGAGCCGAAGTACCACACATTAAAAAAAATACTACCATACTATAAAAATCATATTGAAATCACACCACTTTAGAGAGGAAATGTGAAGGATGTTCAAAGAACTCAAAGAGTCATGCAATGGGTGGGCGAGGAGGAATAAATAGAGAAAATATTAATTGAGTATCCTGTAATGTATAACTGTGAATAAAATGAGAATGTCAAAAAAAAAGAACTCAAAGAAACCATGGAACATATAGACAATAAGTCTCAAGAGGATATGAAAATATAAATAAGAAAACTTTAAACAGTTATAACAGGACTGAAAAAGTTAAAAGGCATGGGGCAGCGTTAGGGCTTTTGCCTTGCACGCAGCTGACCCAGGACAGACTGCGGTTCAATCCCCCAGTGTCCCATATGATCCCCCAGCTAAGAGTGATTTCTGAGTACATATCTGGAAGTAACTAACCCCTGAGCATCACCGAGTTTGCCCCCCCCAAAAAAATAAAAGTTGGAAAGCAAAATGAAAAACTCTCAAGAAGGCCTCAACTGCAGGGTAACAGCTATTGAGGAGAGGATCAGAAAAATGTTGGAAAAGAGCCTCAAAATTAGAAACAGACAATGGAAAAAAATCCTCAAAATAAATGAACATCAGACAATAGATCTTGGGATAAATTCAATAAAAAGCACTTCAGAATCACTGGGTCCTAGAGAGTCAAGAGTTCTTTTTTCCTAGAAGAAAACCCTATGAGTTCCAACTAAAGAGTACAAACTAAAAGAGACCCGAATAAAAAGCACTCTGAGGCACATCCTAGTCACAATGATGATACCAAAGATAGAGATAGAATACTGAAAGCAGCAAGATAAAAAAAAATGAAAATTATGTACAAAATAATATCTTTAAGATTCATGGCCACACTCAGGCTCCAAGTCAGTGGTGGGATATAGCGAAAAAAAAACCTCAATAATATGAATGCCTTACCATGAATACTTTACCCAGCCAGACATGTACTCAAGTTTAATGGCTGGATACACAACTTCACAACCCAAAGCCTACCTTAAAAGAAGAACCGAAAAGTCTAGTTTAAGGCAAGGCAGAAGGCACAAATACACCAAACTTATACAAAAAGATGACACAAAATCATAAGACAATAATCACTCTAAATATGAATGGGTTAAATGCACCAACTAAAAGATGCAGAGTAGTAAACAGGATTTTAAAAAAAGAATACATCATTGTGCTACCTGCGAAAAACACATTTGAATAGTCAGAGAACACACAGACTCAAAGTTAAAGATTGGAGGACAATTCTTTCCACAAACAACTCCCTTAATAGCAGATAACACAGACTGTAGGCTAAAAATGTTACAAGAGACAGAGAAAGTCATTTCTTAATAATCAATAGATATGTGCATCAAGGAGAAATTACATTCATAAACATATATGCAATAAATGAGGTACCAACAAAATACTTAAGACAACTGCTAATAGATTTGAAGAAAAACATCAATAGCAACACTATAGTAGTGAGGGTCTTCAACACCACCATATCACCTCTTGATAGATCAACTAGGTTAAAACTTAATAAGGATACACTGACTTTGAAGAAAATAATGAAAGAGAGTGGCTTAGTGTATATGTATATGTATATATGACTATTTATTAATATATATGACTCATCCTCCAAAATGCTGAATAAACATTCTTCTCCAGTGCACAATGGGCATTCTCCAAGGTATACCATTATACCACATGCTGGGCCATAAAACATACCTCCATAAAATCAAGAGTAAAGAAATCTAATCAACTATTTTCTCTGACCATGATGAACACAAAAATCGAGAAACAACTTTAAAACCTGGAAATTAAATAGCTCATTTCTGAACAACCAGTGGATCAGAGATTAAATCAAATTATTCATGGAAACAAATTAGAATGAGGAAACAAATTATCATAATTTATGGGACATAGCAAAAGCACTATTAAAAGAAAAAATTATAGCTTTACAAGTTTTCATCAGGAAGGAAGAAAAGGCAACATAAATAATTTAATGACACAGCTTATGAAATTGAAAAAGAATCAAAAAATGAGCTGAAAGTAGGCAGGAAGAAGTAAGTAATATAACTTTGGGCAGGAATTAAGAAACTGGACACCCAACAACAATCCAAAAGATCAACGAAAGCAAGAGTTGGTTCTTTGAAAAATTACAAGATAAAAATACCATAAGCAAGATTCAAAAATAAAAGAAGAGAAAATTAATTAACAAAATCAGAAATGAAAACGGGGTGTCACTACAGATATTAAAGAAATTCAAAGGGTAATAAGAGGTTATGCTGAGAATCTTTATGCCACAAATCAAGAGAACCTGAAAATAAGTGATGAATTTTTAGACATCTATAACCTCCCAAGTATAAATCAACTTGATCTGGAACACGTAAACATGTATATCATGATTGATAAAATTGAAATGGTAATAAAAAGATTTCCCAAAAACAAAAGCCCAAGCCCAGATCTAGTTACTAGTGAATTCTTTCAAACCTTTAGAGAGGAGCTATTGCCAATCTTTCTCAGGCTCTACCAGAAAATTAAAAAAAAAAAAAACAAAAAAAAAACCAGAAACACTCCCAAATCGTTTCTATGAAGCTAACATTACTGTAATATGAAAATCAGACAAAGAGATCACAAAAAAGAGAAATTTGTAGATCAATATCCTTGATGAACACAGATGAAAAGGTCTTTAACAAAATACTAGCAAATATAATCCAACTCATTACATGGATGTAAGAATGGTTTAACATATGCAACTAAATTAATGTAATATACTATTTCAATAAAAGAAATAACAAAAATCATATTATAATATCAATAAATTCTGAGAAACCACTTGACAAGAGCCATTACCCATGCATGATAAAAAAAAAATTCTCAATAAGATGAGATTTGAAGGCGTTTTCCTCAATATTGTCAAAAACATTTATCACAAACCCATTGCAAGCATTATACTCAATAGGGGGAAACTGAAATCCTTTCCTCTTAGATCTAGTAAAGGACAAGGTTACCCCCTCTTGCCACTTATATTCAATATAAATTTGGAAGTACTTGCCATATTAATTAGGCAAGAAAAAGATATAAAGGGCATTCACACAAGGAAGAAGTCAAACTCTTGCTTTTTGCAGATGACATGATACTATATCTAGAAAATTCTAGAGTCTACAAAAATTTTTCTACAACAATTCACTTGTATAGTAAAAATGCCACAATATCTATATATATATAACCATATATCTATGGTTTTCCTCTGTGTAAATATTGAAAGAGAATAAAATTTATTTAAAAATAATCCCGGGGAGTCTAGCAGGAGGAGGTTTGGCAGGCCCCCGCCATGCCGGAGGCCTGCTTGACCAGGCCTAGTGGGGGTTGCGGGACTTGGGTAACCCCAGCAACCCTCTACCGCCTTGCTCAGATCTCCAGGGCTTCCCCGGGCCACATGCCTGGGCAAGCCGGTGAGTTGGGGTCCCTTAGTGGAGCTTGAAGGTACCCTAGGCCTTCCCCCCCATTATCCATTCAGCTCCTTAGGGAGGGTCTGGGTGGGGCTCTGAACTTCTGGCCTCCCAGAAATGGTAAGAAACATTAATAGTACTCACACAAGAAACATTAATAATACTCACTATCATTGAATTATGTTTTTATGTATGCAGAATGTCCATTTTGTACTCTGCCTTTTGCATACCCCTTCATAAGTTTATATTTCTCTTTAACTTCTTTAACTCCTATCATCATTACTCCTCATTTACCCTTTCTAACTTAAGTACTGTAGAGTCCTAAGTCACAGACCAAAGTGGTGCCCTGGAGTTAACACCCACCCAACTTTTTTAAAAGGCATAAAAAAGACATATATCTTTTCAACATTTTATGGGTGTTTTCTTTGACGTATATAAACTTTTGCTGAATATTTTCTTATACAGTGACGATCCCCCCCCCATGTTTTTTATCTTCTCTTTGTGAACTGCTCAATATGGAATTTGGTGTGAAAGAATCCCTCAGTTTAATACTTATATTTGAACCAAGTCATGGGTCTTGTTGGAAATGTTCGTACGCCCCCATATATCTGATAGCACCACGTGGCTTTATTTGTTGTTTGCTTAGGCACACTAAAATGGGAAAATACTATACATACCAATAAGTTCTTATCTAATAGAGATGGGAACAAACAAATCTTGTAGTGCAATGAGACCATACAGCCTGAACATTGAAATAAAGACCTGGCACAGGCCTCAGAAGAATGGGCATTCTCCATTCACCCCTTGATCTACAGAAGACATTTACAAAACATCCAAGGTTGTATATAACATCACCCGGAGGCATTCCTGTACCAGGGAAGACCCTACAGCTGCTCTGACATCGATCTACTCAAAAGAGACACCCCTTAACACTGAGAAGACAACAAGAACAATGACATGCTTACTGGACAGGGCTTGCTGTATTGCCCCTTAATTGTGAGGTTTGTCTATAACATCACCTGGAAGCAATCCTCTACCACAGAAGACCCTACCACTGCTCAGACATCGTCCTGCTCAAAAGAGACTTCCCTTAACACTGAGAAGACTTAACAACAACAACCTGCTTACAGGACAGGGCTTCCTGCATTGCCCTTTCATGGTGAGGTGAAACGAGAAGACACTCTACATCATGACTTCAATGTAGGACATGCAGATTCCAGAATCTTTAATACAGAAACATGATACCAACAACAGAGACTGTGTGAAAAGTGTGTTGGCACTACGGACAATGTTGGATTGGACAATAACTTGCCTGAAGCCTAGAGCTGGTCTTATGCCAGGAAACTTCAGGGGTAGGATCTCTTTGTATTTAGGCCAAGGTTATTCCTTTCCATGCCGCTCATATTTTGGTGGGCCTATGCAAACAACAATTGCCACTCTAACACCGTTTTTTACTGTGCTCCTTTGACTCTAATCCTTAAAACGCACCCACTTAAAATTTGAGGTTAACTTAAGCTAATATGCATGTACATGGAAATGTAAAAAATACTATGCCTTTAATGTTTAAGGAGTTACGTAAGTTTTATGGCTTTAGATTGCCTTGTGTGCTGTTAAGAAATATAATGTGCTACAATCTGGGGACTTGAGGGACAAAGTAATTGCAAATGGATTCTGTTTTATTTATCTTAACTTTCTTTGGCTGAAAGTTCAAAGTTAAGATATCAGCAAGGGGACTTCTGAGAATTATGTTATGGGTGATTGTCCTTCCACTATAACTTTACCTTGTCCTCTTTCTTTGCATCTTTTGTTCTCATAATTCAAAATAAAAATTAATAAAAAAAAAAGAGTCAGTCTTGCTGAGACACCCTCAAGACTACCCTCTGATTATGCCTGTAAAAAATAAATAAATAAATAATCCCATTCACAATTGTGCCTCAGAAAATCAAATACCTAGGAGTTAATTTAACTAAAGTGGTGAAATATATATATACAAAAAAACCCTACAAAATGTTGCTTCAAGAAATAAAAGATATAGGCCCGGAGAGATAGCACAGCGGCATTTGCCTTGCAAGCAGCCGATTCAGGACCAAAGGTGGTTGGTTCGAATCCCAGTGTCCCATATGGTCCCCTGTGCCTGCCAGGAGCTATTTCTGAGCAGACAGCCAGGAGTAACCCCTGAGCACTGCTGGGTGTGGCCCAAAAAACAAAAAAGAAAGAAAGAAAGAAGAAAGAAAGAAAGAAAGAAAGAAAGAAAGAAAGAAAGAAAGAAAGAAAGAAAGAAAGAAAGGAAGAAAGAAAGAAAGAAAGAAAGAAAGAAAGAAAGAAAGAAAGAAAAGAAGAAAGAAAGAGAAGAAAGAGAGAGAGAGAGAGAGAAAGAGAGAAAGAAGAAAGAAAGAAAGAAAGAAAGAAAGAAAGAAGAAAGGAAGAAGAAAGAAAGAAAGAAAGAAAGAAAGAAAGAAAGAAAGAAAGAAAGAAAGAAAGAAAGAAAAGAAAGAAAAGAAAGAAAGAAAGAAGAAAGAAAGAAAGAAAGAAAGAAAGAAAGAAAGAAAGAAGAAAGAAGAGAAAGAAAGAGAGAGAAAGAAAGAAAGAAAGAGAGAGAGAGAGAGAAAGAGAAAGAGAGAAAGAAAGAAGAAAGGAAGAGAAAGAAAGAAAGAAAGAAAGAAAGAAGAAAGAAAAAATAAAGAAAGAAAGAAAGAAAAGAAAGAAAAGAAAGAAAGAAAAAGAAAGAGAAAGAAAGAAAGAAAGAAAGAAAGAAAGAAAGAAAGAAAGAAAGAAAGAAAGAAAGAAAGAGGGAGGGAGGGAGGGAGAGAGAGAGAAAGAGAGAATGAGAGAAAGAGAGAAAGAGAGAAAGAAGAAAGAAAGAAAGAAAGAAAGAAAGAAAGAAGAGACAGAAAGCAAGAAAGAAAGAAAGAAAGAAAGAAAGTAAGAAAGAAAGAGAAAGAAAGAAGAAAGAGACAGAAAGAAAGAAAGAAGAAAGAGAAGAAAGAGAGAAAGAGAGAAAGAGAGAAAGAGAGAAAGAAACAAAGAGAGAAAGAAAGAAACAAAGAAAGAAACAAAGAAAGAAAGAAAGAAGAAAGAAAGAAAGAAAGAAAGAAAGAAAGAAAGAAAGAAAGAAAGAAAGAAAGAAAGAAAGAAAGAAAGAAAGAAAGAAAGAAAGAAAGAAAGAAAGAAAGAAAGAAAGAAAGAAAGCAAAGATACAAGGAAATGGAAACATACCTTCTCATGGATCATTAAAATGAAAATTAAAAACTTCACAAATACATATTTAATGCAATCTCTATAAGAATACCCAGGACATTTTTCAAAGTGGATCAGACACTCCTGCAATTCATATGGAGCAATAAATGTCCACAAATAGGTTATATAAAGCAATCCTTGGCAAAAAAAAAAAGATTAAAGGAATCAATCTCCCCAACTTTAACCCATAGTATAAAGTAGTACTCATTAAAACAGCATTGTATTGAATAAAGACAGGCTCTCAGATCAGTGGAATAAACTTTAGTATTTAGAGATGGACCAATATGTTTATGATCAATTGATAAAGGAACAAAATATAAAAATTGGTGCAAGGAAAGCCTCTACAGCAAGTGGTTCTGGAAAAACTGGCCAACTATATGCAAAAAAGCTAATGCAGGCTTCTCTTTAAGGTCATGCACAAAGGTAAAATAAAAATGGATTAAAGACCTTGATATCAGACCTGAAGTCATAAGTTACATAATGGAAAACATAAGCAGAACACGCCATGACATTGAAGCTAAAGGCAACTTCAAGGATGAACCACTGTCTAAGCAAATGGAAGCAAAGAATAAACTAATGAAACTACATTAAACTGAGAATCTTCTGTATGTCAAGAAATGGTGATTAAAATACAAAGATTACCCATAAAATGGGAAAAACTATTTATCTATTACACATCAGATTGGGCTTACTAAAAGACATAAGGCACTGATAAAACTTAGCAAGAGGGTCTGGAGCAGTGGTGCAAGCCATATGTGCATGCTAGCCTAGGACAGAACGTGATTAGATACCTCAGCATCCCATATGGTCCCCCAATCCAGGAGTGATTTCTGAGCATGTAGCCAGGAGTAACCCCTGAGCATCACTAGGTGTGGCCCAAAAACAAAAACAAAACAAAACAAAAAGACTTAGCAAGAAAAACACCTAACCCCATCCAAAAAATGGGGAGAATAAATGAATAGACATTTCCTCAAAGAAGAAAAATACATATGGCCTAAAGGTACATGAAAAAAATGCTCAATGTCACTAATAATTAGGGAGATGCAAATCAAAACAATGAGTTATCATCTCACAGCACAGAGACTGGCACACATCACAAAGAACAAGAACAACCAGTGCTATATGGATGTGGGAAGAAAGGGACTTTCATTCTGCTGGGGGAATGCAGACTGGTTCAGCCCTTTTTGAAAATAATATAGATATTTTTTAAAAAATCCTAGAAATGAGCTTCCAATTAGATCCAGCAATACAATTCCTAAGTACATACCCTTGGAACCTAAAAACACCAAGCAGAAAAGCCCTCTGCATTACTATGTTCATCGCAGCACTGCTTACAATAGCCAGAATCTGGAAACAACCCAAGTACCCAAGAACAGATAAATTGCTAAAGAAATTGTGGTACATTTACACAATGGAATATTACTCAGCTGTTAGGAAAAATGAGGTCATGAAGTTTGCTGATAGTTGGATATATATGGAGATTATTATGCTAAGTGAAATGAGTTAGAGGAAGAAGAACATAGAATAATCTCTCTCATTTGTGGGATATAAGGGGGAAAAGATAATATAGTAATAATATTCAGGAACAATAGAAATAAGAACCAAGAGGACCAGTCTATGGTACACAAATAGTGGAACAGTACAATTATAGTAGAAAAGGGACCACTATGAATGATAGTTGGAAATGGTCATTCTGAACAAAAACAGAGTGTTAAAAGGGGAACAAATAAGATGCATAATAAAGACCCCTTTGTTAACAATATTGAAAACCACAGTGCCAAAAAGGGAAATAAGGAAGAGAGAGAAAGAGAAATAGAGAGAGAAGTGAAATGTCTGCCAAGAGGCAGGTGGGGGGAGGGTGGTAGAAGGTAGAAAGGAAAGTTGGGACAATGATGACACGAAAAGTGCACTGGTATGACTGAAACGCAATCCTAAACAATTTGGTAACCATAATTATTTATATAGAGGAATTATAAATATTTTTAAAGATGAGGAATAAAATGATAAGAAAAGAATAAAAAAAGAAGAAAATGATAAGTAAAATAAATAAAGAAAACAGATCGGGAGAGGAACATGATACAATGATAGAGGCAGAGATTGGAGGGTGTCTACAATTCTGCTTATTCCTAGAAATGTCTTTGCTCCACCTGTCTCCTTGGTGGAGACCTTGGTGACAAACCATCTTATATTTACTGCAATACCTTCTCTTTCCTGTTTCCCATTTTTCCTTACTGTTTGTGCCCATGAATTGCCATGTTCCATCTCTAATAAGGAGCAAACAGATACTTTCCACTTTCTATGAAACCACACAAGTTGTTTTAACATTGGCTTTCTTGTATAGACGTGGAAATAATGATGGTTTTTCTCAGAAAGCTGCTGAAAGTATTATATCAAAAAAAATTACTTGCAAGGACAGTACCTGGAAATAGTTTGTGCTCAGAAAGTATTACTCATTATTATCTCAGTGGTTTACTTTAAAAAAGTGTTACTCAGGAGCTGGAAATATATCATGGAGGTAGGGTGTTTGCCTTGCAAGCTGCTGTCCCAGGACCAATGTTGGTTTGAATCTCGGCATCCCATATGGTCTCCCATGCCTGCCAGGAGCAATTTCTGAGCACAAAGCCAGGAGTAACCCCTGAGCACCACAGGATGTGTCTCAAACACAAAAACAAACAAAAAAAAAAGTGTTACTCATTCTTACTAATAAATGAAGTTACAACACCACTTTGCATCTCTTTGGTAGGTTAAAACTGAATTAGATAATTTGTATATCTAATATCCCCTTTTCTTTAACCCTTACTGTGCTCAAGAAAGTCCAATACTATAGCATTTTGTGCTGCAAAGGTAATAAGGGTCATTTACTGAAAGGGTATTTCATTAAGAACTCAAAAATCATTAAGATTCAAAGTCATTAAAAGATTTAGAGTTTGGGGCCCGGAGAGATAGCACAGCGGCGTTTGCCTTGCAAGCAGCTGATCCTGGATCAAAGGTGGTTGGTTCGAATCCCAGTGTCCCATATGGTCCCCCGTGCCTGCCAGGAGCTATTTCTGAGCAGACAGCCAGGAGTCACCCCTGAGCACCGCCGGGTGTGGCCCAAAAACCAAAAAAAAAAAAAAAAAGATTTAGAGTTTGGAAAAGAAAACAAGAGTCAATCTTGATAGTACAGTGCAGGGTACTATGAGCAACAATACATCTAGCAGTTTCTATTAAAACTAAATAAAAGGTGCCAGAATCCCCAAACTACCATCCACCCTACCCTTGTGTTTCTGCTAAAGTGGACTCTGACTATATTCTACCTTGTACTTCCACTTCTAAGTTTTACAGATATTATCTGAATGATGTGGTCTGTCACACAGTTGTGTAATAGCTATAATGAAGGCCAAGAAAATGTTTCTGGTGACTTGTTTAAGGAGAGGAAATTCTCAAAGAAAAAATTCCCTAAGTACAGAAAATGTGCTTGTAAAGCCATCCAAAATGCCAGAAAATATGAGAAATGTCCATTCTATATCTATTTGAGGAACTGTTCCAAACCAAATAAAAGATGTAAAGATTCCCATATATTCCATGCCCTATGTATCCTTATGTCCCCATTTGAACAATAAATCTTATCCACCAATATTTGGTCATTTATTTACTGGATAGTTACTAAATGAGCACCAACCTTCTGTCAAGACATTTTCTTGGTTTTCGTCAGAGTTCTGATGAAAATGATAAAAGTGGGACAGTAGCAAGGCTAAGAAGAGAAGAATGCATTTTATTTAAATGTGGGCAGAAGCTACTAAATTGCTATAAATGAGCTCGTAGAAACCAAAATATTAATGGAAAATTGAAAGAGAAAATTACAGGAACTGTGAGGTACTTTATTATCTGGAGATCCTGGAGATATAGGAGAGGAAGCATGAATGAAAGCAAGGGTATCATGAGAGACAGTTTTAAATTGTTTATAGGCCTGGGGAAAAAGTTTGGGAGAGTTACCTTCTGATAGTTCCTGATTTCTTGGTGAATTACAAAACCTACATAATCCATGTAAAAATTCAAATTTAAGCATCTTACTCCTGCTTTTAATACAGTTCTTTCTTCTAAATGCATATGTCTTCCTCCAGACCCCTTTCCTCATACTTACATTTATTCTTTTTTTGCTTCACCAATCTTACATAACCCCTTAAAAACTAGCACACTTCACAAGCTTGCTTTGCTGTCCATATCCATGCGGCAGCAAAGATCTTTATTAACATTTGACCCCCATGGACCCCAGAGGGGTTCAATGAACTGAGTGCAACAGGGAAAACAAAATCAAACTAAAAAAATAAATAAACATGGTGATGGCATTGGTGCTAGGACACTGTCTAAAACTCAACTATAAAAACTTAGTATATTATGGTGGTTAATTTTAAAAATAAATGAATACATAATTATTAAAAAATCAGTATTTAGTTATCTCATTATTATCATAAAGTAATTTAAGTCCCACATGTTCTTAGAACTATTTCTTGACGTAGTATATATTTTCTCTGAACTTTCAATTTTGTGTTCCATTTCCATAATGTTTTAATTGCCATAACTTTGATGTAAGTTCCAATTTATTGATCTAACATGTCTCTTCTCACTCTAGATTCTCATTGTTTTTCCCCAAGTGTATTTTATAACACTTAAATATGGGTAATAAAATATGAATAATGTATGCAATTGCACAATAAAGTGATATGTATAATAATATAATTATATACTATAATTATATTAATTATATATAATATATAATTATTATATTATATAATAATTATATAATATAATTATAATATATTCAAATTAAAATAGGAATAAACAAATGGCACTACATCAAATTAAAAGGCATCTCCACAACAAATAAAACTCAAGCTAAAATAAAAAGACATCATACTGGGCATTCACCATGTTTGTACTAAGTCCACAGACTCACTCTGTTCTCAAAAGAAATATAAACTAAGCCGTGAAAATTCATATATACACCAGCCACAAAGTTGAAAGCTGCAATCTTTGGGGGAGAGGGCAGACCAAGTTTCTGGCCTGCCAAAGCCAAACCTGCTGCATCAATCACCCATAATCACTGCTATCGTCCTATCTATCACTATCGTCCTACTTCACCACTCCTCTACAGCTCTCTACCGAGATACTGAGTGATCAAACTCCAAGTATGCCAGTATTTGGTCTTATATCTCCAAGACTTTTTTTGAGTGAGTGAGGGCACTGCTACTCACTGATCCCATCTCAGACTTCTGGGAGACATGGCAGCCATAACCACAAATGCTAAAGCCACAGTATGAGAAATAGTGGTTTGAATTCCTGGATTGCACGACAACTTTATTTGTTGTCATGCCATAGGAACACACCAGCTTAGATACCAATGTGTAGCTGAAGTCACTTAATGTTCTTTTTTTTTAGTTTTATTTTTTTTTTGGAGGGGGGCATACCCAGCAGTGCTAAGGGGTTACTCCTGGCTCTGAACTCAGAAATCGCTCCTGGCTTGGGGACCATATGGGATGCTGGGGACCGGACCCTCATCCATCCTGGATCAGCTGCGTGCAAGACAAACACCCTATCACTGTGCTACCACACCAGTTCCAAGAAGTCACTTAATGTTCAGTAACAAATGAAGTAACAAAATGATCAGATAGCAATAAGAGCTTACTAACCCTTCTAAAAATGACCTAATGACCTCATTGGAAATACAATAATTTTCATAAATTTGCTTCTCACTATAATTTTTTCCACCCTTTCTCTTCTTTTTTATTCTTATTTTATTTTTTTGTTTTTTTCGGTCACACCCAGTAGTGCTCAGGAGTTACTCCTGGCTCTATGCTCAGAAGTCAATCCTGGCAGACTCAGGGGATCATATGGAATGCCAGGATTTGAACCACCAACCTGCATGCAAGGCAAACGCCTTACCTCCATGCTATCTCTCCAGCCCCTCTCTTATTTTTTAAAATAATTTTTCTCTCACTTACCTAGAAACAAATGTATTAAAATAAATTATGTCAACTATATGTCAATTCCCTTTTAATAAGTTAATTAAATTAAAAAAGACACCATACTGAATGGGAGAAAAACAAATCATATACAATAAGCTAAGAACCAAGATCTACAAATACCCACAAAGCTCAATAACAAAAATCTAACAACCCCAGGAAAACTGATGGAGAAGATGAACAGAAACTTACCCAAAGAAGACATATGGATGGCTAGTAGACATATAAAAAGCTGTTTATTATCACTTATTATTAGTGATATTATTACTATTACTATTATTATTATTAAATGGAAATCAAAACAACAATGAAATATCATCTCTGAGTAGTGAGAAAGGTATATATCAAAAAGTCTGGATATAACCAGTGTTAAATAGATGTAGCAAGAAAGGAAACATCACTCACTATTGATGGGAATGCTGTCTGGTTCAACCACAGAATAAAACAATATGGAGATTTCTCAAAAATGTATGAATAAAACTCCCTTACACCCCAGGGATATCATTTCTTGGCATCTACCCCAAAACACAGTTAAAAGATAAGAAAAAATAATAAAAAGTTTAATATTTATGTGTTTAAAACCAACATAATTTTCCAAAAAAATACCAATAGATTTTAAATATGTGATGAGACTTGTTCATTTATAGAAATTTCACTATGTTGATTACACTGTCACCACAGTAAATTATATTATTTTCAAACAAGGTCTTTTCAATTGCCAATAGCTCAGTGAATTAGGGGAGTGGCAGGGCTTATAATGGGGAAGAAAAAAAGGAACCAGCAGCCTAGGATACATTTGGGGGATAGTTTGAATTTAAAATTTTGGCTTATCAGTCCTGAAACATATCTGGTCTTATGTAGAGGGGGATATATAATATGTACATATTATGTATATAATAGAACTTGTCTTAAATTAGGCACTAAATAGAATTGAGGGGCCAGAGCACAGAAGTAGGGCATTTGCCTTGCACACAGCCAACCAGGGATGGACCTGGATTCGATCCCCAGCATTCCCATATGGTCCCCCCAGCATGCCAGGAGTGATTTCTGAATGCAGAACCAGGAATAACCCCTGAGCACAGCCGAGTGTGCCCCCCCAAAAAAAATTGAGTCTCTCTTATCAAATAAGGTCATGTTACTTTTGTAAGGGAGATCTTATATAAACTAATATTTTTGTTGTCACTATCTACAAATTTGAATGGAAGGGCTTGATTTGTGAAAAAACAGAAAAGATATTTCAAATAAAATATAAGAAATTTTTCACTGCATGAAGAATTATTCAATGGTAGAGAATGGGCCACCTGTATTGCATACCACGTAGAGAACCAAGGAGATGACTCAATTGATAGAGCTCATGCCTAGATAGTGTGAAGTTCTGAGTGAAATGTAGACAACCCCTATACCAAATTATGCAACTCCACACTGATAGAGAAAGCTTGTTGAGAGTCACCCTTATAATGAAACAAATTAATCAAATATAAAAATTCAGTTAGACAAAAGAACACTCGGGATATTTTTTCCTCTTAGGCTGTGGACGAGGGCCCCATCTATCAAAATCACCTTCTTAAAGCCAACACCCCCTCCTTTGCCTGTCAAGGATGATGAAAAAGGAAACAGGTAAACCATGTGACAGAGCTACATTTTAAAATGGAGACAAATTAAATGTTCTTTTTCATGTTCCTCTAATGTTACTGATTGATGGTCTTTACTAAGAGGAGTGTAATGAGACCCAATTAACTATAAATACAGTGATGAGTCTGGGGAGTTAAACAAATAGCTTATGTTCCCTGAGAGCATACACTTCAGCCATCAAATGTTTACTAGGCACTGCCTACATTGAACCACACTCACAGGAATAAATTTAGATCCACCATCCTTGAATTTCTTCTTTGTACATCAACTGCCATTTTCTTGACTTTAATGATGTTTTTAAATTAAAAAAAAAACAAAACTCTGGCACAGAGATTGACATCACACATTTTATACTTGTACTCCAGCCAAATATCAGCAGCTTTTAAAATTCAAGCACATAACTTGAATAAAATAATGATGGTGATTTCACAAAGAAGGATAATGCAGCCTCTCAATTATAATATATAATTAAACAAATGTCTCCTCTAAATAGAAAATCACATAACAATGTGCTGTCTTGATCCTTCCCAAAAGACAATTTTTTAAAGCCATCAAACAACTTCCAAAAGGCATTTGAAAGTCTTTTTCTTACTTAACTTTATTATAGTTTAGGGGGGAAAATGTATAATGCTGCTATATAAACTCACTATGCCCCAGCAATATCAAGGTCCCTACAACCTTTTACCATTGTTTTTTTTTAATCATTATGATTGTAATTTAGTTAATGGACAATAGTGTTCTAATTTCTAGTACTGATGTATAAGGCTGCAACACACCCCCTGATAAGTGTCTATGACACCCCCAGAGAAGCACAAATCTAAACCACAATGAATTATCACCACTTACATAGCACTGAAAAAAAGCCTAAGTAAAATAATAATACTAATAATAATAAATTAATTAAGAAAGCAAACAAAAAACAACAAATAATGAAGAGAATGTGGTGAAAAGGAAGCACAATTTCACTGTTGGTGGGAATATCATCAGGCTCAGTCTTTATAAAGCAATATGGAGATTTATCAAAAAATGTAAGAATGGAGTTCCCATATCCCATATGACCCTATCCTGAGCTAACCTGCTCTTCAATCTCTCTACCTCCAAACACAAAAGCATTAATTTAAAAAAAAAATTACATAGCAACACTAATGATGATGGCAGACAGGGGTCTCAAACTCAATTTACCTGCGGTCCGCAGGAGGCAAAGTCAGGGTGATCCTTAAGTGCAAAGTCAGTAGTAAGCCTTGAACATTGGGGAGTGTGACCCAAACAACTAAAACAAAACAAAACAAAAAAAGATTCCTCTAGGGCAGGGCCACAAAATGTTGTACGGAGGGCCGTTTGCGGCCCATGGGCCGCGAGTCTGAAACCCCTGATTGTCTCTTCTTTTTTTTGTTTGTTTTTTGTTTTTTGGTTTTTTTTTTGTTTGTTTGTTTTTGGGTCACACCCGGCGGTGCTCAGGGGTTACTCCTGGCTGTCTGCTCAGAAATAGCTCCTAGCAGGCACGGGGAACCATATGGGACACCGGGATTCGAACCAACCACCTTTGGTCCTGGATCGGCTGCTTGCAAGGCAAACGCCACTGTACTATCTCTCCGGGCCCCCTGATTGTCTCTTCTATTCTCCTCAACCCTCAACTCCCCACATTTGGAAATTGGTTCTATATTCCAATATCAAGCGTTTCTCATTGTTCAGTGCTGTTTAGGTTCTTATTTTTTGACTCTATTCCATAGATTAGTGTGATCATCTATATTTGCCAAAAATTTTGAAAATCTTTCTAGTAAGTAGGAGTGATTCTCTGAGATAAGCGGTTTAAATCTACCTCTAAATAATAGTAATTATTACTTAGCAGATGCTGAAGGGATTAGCAGTAGCTTTGTATTCCCTCACAAGTTGCTGAACTATGAAGAAAACAATGTGAAGATCCCTCTAACTCGGAGGAAATTTTAAAAACAGGAGCCTGGTAGTGAGTATAGCAGGTAGAGCACTTGCCTTGCATGTGGTAAAAAGGATTTGATTCCTGGCACCACTTATGGTTCACCAAATACTGCCAGGAGTCTTCTGAATGAATGTAGAGTCAGGAGTAATTGCTTAATTACCACTGGGTTTGGCCCCGAACAGAACAAAACAAAACAAAAATACGGTTGTGTTCTCTAATAACTTCTAACATTCACCAGAAGAGAATGTATCTAAAAGGACTTCTAAAAATGTTAAATTTGTTCCAAGAACAGAAGATGAGACACAGAAATTCAGCCTCACTTGCACAAAATTTATGAGGTCTTTTTTTTTTCAAAACTATTTCTCACCTCACCAGTCCAAGCATTTTCTCCCCTATTAGTTTGAAGCAGACATAGGTATTTTGACCACCTCATCTTACCTTTATCCCTTTAAGCAAGCCTCAATTTCAACTGTTGGGTAGAATTTTGGTTTAATAGCTTGGATTCTACATGTAATTTAATGGCTCTTTAGTACCAGTGAACCTTGGTGAGGCCTAGAAACAGCCTTCCCTAAGAAAGCAGAGCTAGTGTGTTTCCAGAGAGTAGAAAGCTGAGTTATGGATTTCAATAGGCTCTCCTTGGTTTGAAGGTCATTAACCTTTCCAGAATTAAGTTTCCCTAACTTCTCCCCAATTCATTGTTTGCTACATTCCTCCCTAGCTCAATTTCTCCAAATTACTGCACCTTTGCTTTTTTAGAATCATGAAAAAAAAAAAAAAAGTTACCAGCACTTGAGTCCTCGTTTCATTTGTGTTTGGGTAGCAGCCTAAACAAGAAACAAGTAAAAGGAACCCAGTAAAATTACAGAAATAGAGCAATTTGGAATTTACTGATAGATTTCAGTAAATGAAGGAAGCACAGAGCTAAAAAAATTCTAGGTCTTGGCAGGAAAAGGAAGCAAAGGTAGTGCCATATTATCATTGTTGTTGTTGTTGTTGTTGTTGTTGTTGTTGTTGTTGTTGTTGTTAATTCTTCCTAACTTCTCTCCCTCCTCTCTCTCACTCTCTCTCTCTCATTTTCTTATTTTCTGACCTGTTCAGAGACTACAAACATGGCCACAAAACACAATTAGGTTTTTCTCCCATGCTTTTTCTCCCATTCTCTCTACTTCATCTAAACACAATATGGGGGTGAGGAAGAATGTGTGAGGAGAGGAGAGTGGGATTTTATTGGGTCATCATAAATATAGCAAACACTTCTAACATTTTTACCAACAGAGATGAAGTGCTAAAATTATCACTACCATACCTTGGGGACAAATGGTAGTCTGAGCAGACTATATATGGCCAGGGAGGCAAGAACCATCAATGGAATTTACTCAACCACAGTTTTGGAGAGCTGTGGAAAGAGAAATTATTTCTGAAAAAAAATATGACTATTGCTTCCTACATAATAGAAGCTCACTTATTTTTATATATATTTTTTCTTTATTTAAACATTTTGATTACAAATATGATTGTTTCAGTCATGTAAAGGACACCCCCTTTCATCAGTGCAACATTCCTACCACCAATGTATCTCCCTCCATTCCATCCCACCCCCACCTGTACTCTAGACAGGCTTTCCAGTTCCCTCATTCATTCACTTGATTATGGTAGTTCTCAGTGTAGTTATTTCTATAACTGCACTCACCACTCTTCGTGGTGATCTTCATAAAGTGAGCTAGAAGTCCCAGCCCTCCTCTCATTGTCTCTGAGGATTGTTGCAAAAATGACTTTTATTTTTCTTAAAACCCATAGATGAGTAAGACTATTCTGTGTCTCTCTCTCCCTCTGACTTATTTCACTCAGCATGATAGATTCCATGTACATCCATGTATAGGAAAGTTTCATGACTTCATCTCTTCTGACAGCTGCATAATATTCCATTGTGTATATGTACCACAGTTTCGTACCACAGTTTCTTTAGCCATTCATCTGTTGTAGGGCATCTTGATTGTTTCCAGAGCCTGGCTATTGTGAATAGTACTGCAATAAATATAGGTGTGAGGAAGGGGTTTTTGTATCGTATTCTTGTGTTCCTAGGGTATATCCCTAGGAGTGGAAAAGCTGCTCACTTATTTGATTGGTAGTATTCTAAAGATACTATTATTATCTACATTTGTCTATATATAATTCATCTTTTAAATTTGTATAGCAATCCTATCCTACCACCACCTTCTTCTGCCATTCCCTATAAGAGAATTGAGGTTTAAATCTAGTCTAGTTCTACAGAGAAATCTCTTAACATATCATTGCTTGTATCATTATTTTGCTTTGAATGGAGCAGATGTTTTTTTAATAAAAACTGAAATAAATTCACAGGAGATAGAATGAGAGCACAGTACATTAAAACTTTTTAGTGAGAAAAGATAAAGTTTTTATGAGACACCATAGCATAGGATAATGTATAATAACATAAGGTAATATACATTAAATCTTTAAAACTTAACTCATAAATGTGTGGATCCAGGATATACAACTCCAGTGAAAATAAATGTTTTAAAATGATTGAATGCAACCGATGTGTATCAAAATTATATACAACTCACATTTTTAAATCTTGACATTTTATTATAGGGCATAATACTGTCATAAGTTGACGGTTTATTGATTTGTTTTTGATGTGTAATTTTTAAAATCCATTTCCAAAGAGCAACTTGAATTTCAAAGTACTAGAATTGAAATTATTATTCCACTAGTTTACAGAAAACAATTCTAGGCATTTCAAAAGGCTTTTTGCTTGGCATTGCACTATTCCTCTCCCATGATGGTAATATTTCTGAAATGCTAAGATTTAAAAATTAGCCATTGAAATGATCATTTAAAATTATCAGATGGAGTGACTTCAGAAATTGCTCCAGAGTCATAAATGCATGCAAGAAACTAAGATAAACCTAAGCAGTGGGTTTGAGGATGTACTTGGCCTGGTCAGCCAAGTATATCTGGAAGAAAGGGATCCCTGGGGTTACATAAAACTGTTTGGGAATGCCCTTCCTCAGTAAAAAAAAAAAGAAAGAAAGAAAGGAAAAAAAAAGAAAAAGAAAAAGAAAAGAAAGAAAGAAAAATTTTAATTTTTAAATTAAAATATTGTTGAACATTTTATTAGGCAATAGCACAGTAGGTAGGACATTATTAGCCTTGCATATGACCAGCCTGGGTTTCATTGCAAGTGTCCCATATATTCCCCCAAGTCCCACCAGAAGTGATCTCTGAGCACAGTCTGGAGTACTGCTGACTGTTGACCCAAAACAAGACAAAACAAAAACAGTACTAAAATAAAAAAAAAACAAGGTATAAAACACAATATAGTAATATATAACTGGTAAAGTCAAGTAGGAAACTAGAATTCATAGAAACAGAGCAAAGTGCATGCTAACATTGCAAAATAACTGAAATGGTTCTTTAATTCCTTTGTTTCTTATATAAAAACCTGGCATTTCCCCAATGTTCAAATCCTCTTGCTTCCCCAGTTCTGTTTTCTGTTTACCTGCATTGTTAGCTTATCTCTTTCTCCCTTTTGATCTGTTATCATTTTATCAGGTAGTCAGACTCTCATCCAAGTAAAGACTGTCACAATGTCTGAATGGAAGAAAATCAAAAGTCCTTTTGTCTAATCCATAGGAAATACATTGACTATAGCACCATTATTACACAGAAGGTCACCAGTCATCCTATCCCCACTGGCCAGTTCTGAGACAACAGTGACTCATGACTTTCAAGGTTATTTCTGGAACATTTTCTTATGTACCTGAATGAAAACACTATGCCCATAAAAACACTATGTATGGTTTTCTAATATTCTTCTTCAGGTGTGTGTGTGCGTATATCTCTGTATAATTCCACATTGAATTAAATTCTCTTTCATGGAAAGAAAGAAGGAAGACATCTGCTCCTGACAAGGGATATTTACATAGGGCTGGATTGATGATAGACCTCTTCCCTTCTTTCTACCCTAGTACAAGTTGCAGATCTTCCAAAAAAAAAAAAAAAAAACAAAAAAAAAAAACCAGCATTTCCATTAAGCGACTGTCAGGCTGTCTAATGCCAAAAGAAAAATCTGTGAGTCTTCCACTATGCCAACACCAATCTTAACCCAGCAAAGATATAAGCTCCTACTCCACTATCAATCCATATGGAGGATATACAAGCATTGACCATGTCACAGCAATAGTCCATCTGGATCAAACTTGGAGTTAAAGTGACAATTTTGTTTTAATGACCCTGGCTCCTAAACAGACCAAGTATTTGTTTGTGGGAGGTTATTAGTTTTGGTCATTGGTTTTTGAGCCTGGTTGTTCTCAGGGCTTACTCCTTGTTCTGTGCTCAGGGGTAATACTTAGTAGTGGTTGGTGGGACCATATGTGGTGTCAAAAATGAAATGGGGTCAGCTGCATGGAAAGCAAGTACCTTAATTCTTTCTGTATCGCTTGCCTCAAAAAATATATTTCAAAGTGTTTTTTTTTCCCTTAAATGAACAAGAACAATGTTTTGCTTTCTTTGTACACAGTGTTAGAGTGATACCATACACAGTTGGAAGACAATTCCTTGAGTTTCTGTCATGACCAGAACCAGACAAAGACAAGACTATTAAATGGAATCCATCCTAGCCACAGGGCTGATAGGCTCCAAATACCCCAATTTCAGGTTGATGATTACCTTCATGCAGTCCCCTCAATACAAAAGCCAAAGCACCTGCATTACCAGCACCAGCAAAGTTCACTTTGAACATTACTTCATGGGTTGGGGCTGAATTTCCACCCCTATAGTCCTTGAATCCTGAAAACCTTGTGTAACAGCAAAAGTCAGACTTCTGTTCCATGCTTCAGACATGGAAGATATGGGTACAAGGGCTCACTCCTTGCCTACAGTGAACAGTTATTGGCTTCTTGCTCAGTAGTGCTAGCCCATCCCTCCAGCCTATATCTTCTATCTAGTAGGCTGAATGTGTCTTGTGCTAAGAGAAATTAACCTTCTGAGCATTTTTTCCTTAGTTATCCTTCACTGCCTCAAGACACCAGAGTTTATTTTACAGCTATGAGTTGCTCTTTCATTATAGCTTATCATTCTCCATTAATTGTCTCCTATTTATCCCCAATGTCATTTCTATCTCCTATTAGGAGCTAGGCTGCTATGTTTCATTGTAGAAAATGTCTGAGGCTAAGGTGCCAACTTTGAAATCCTTAAAGTAGGTTATTTTTGTGTATCAGGAATCTTGAGTCCTGAGGCTACTTAGGGTATTCCAGGCACATATGACTAGGCTCCATTGCTACATTATAATTTACTGATGATCACAAATCGTACCAATTTTCTCCATTCATAAGGTAGTCTTTTTTTTTTTTTTTTTTTTTTTTTTGGTTTTTGGGCACACCCGTTTGACGCTCAGGGGTTATTCCTGGCTATGTGCTCAGAAATCGCCCCTGGCTTGGGGGGACCATATGGGACGCCGGGGGGTCGAACCGCGGTCCATCCTACGCTAGCGCTTGCAAGGCAGACACCTTACCTCTAGCGCCACCTTCCCGGCCCCAAGGTAGTCTTCTTGATCCATTCTTTAAACTTGGGTTTGAACATTGTTTGGATCTGTAGAACGTGGCATGAAATGTTAACCTACAAAGTTTAGCACTGTCTATAACTGCAGCTTCCACTTTGCCCTCTTGGGACACTGCTTCCACAGAATAATACAAACAAAAGGCTACCTAGAAGATATCCAATGAACTGAAGGTAAATTATTTGTAATTTCTAATGTTGAGAAGGAAGGGTTTTCACTAACAAAAGCAATCCTTAAAGAATCTCCTTTGTTACTTCTTTCGCTGGGGAATTCAGAACCAATGAAATTCAGAACATTCCATAATGAGCAATGAGCATAGTATTTGCATCTATATGTCTTGACCAATGTATCAGTAATACAAATTGAAAACAACCTAGCACTAACTATATATTTTGTAAGTTGGGATTTTATACATCATATACTTTATGAGGTGCCAACAGATTTAAAAAAAACACTATATAACCCCCAAATTATAACAATAAATATTCTTTTATTGAAATTTTTTCCTTTTCTTGTATATAAACTATAACCTGTCTTTTGAATTTAGGAAGTATCTCTGGACATTCTTAAGCTCACGATTTTTAATTATCTTTATTTAAACACCGTGATTACAAATATGATTTTAGTTGTATGATTTTAGTCATGTAAAGAACACCCCCCTTCCCAGTGCAACATTCCCACCATCAATGTCCCAAATCTCCCTCCTCCTCACCACACCCATACCTGTTTTCTAGACAGGCTTCTACTTCCCTTCATCATTCACATTGTTATGATAGTTTTCATTGTAGTTATTTCTCTAACAACACTCATCACTCTTTGTGGTGAAGCTCATGATTTTATTCAAAACCTACCTAAGCTTTTTTTAAGTGTTGAATGATGAGGAAACAACAGTAAAGTTAGAAAATATTTAAAGGGGCCGGCGAGGTGCCGCTAGAGGTAAGGTGTCTGCCTTGCAAGCACTAGCCAAGGAAGGACCGCGGTTTGATCCCCTGTATTGTCCCCCCCAAGCCAGGGGCAATTTCTGAGCGCTTAGTCAGGAGTAACCCCTAAGCATCAAATGGGTGTGGCCCAAAAAAAAAACAAAAAAAGAAAAAAGAAAATATTTAAAATAAGAATATTTTAGCTGCACTAAGTTAATATTTGTAATATTACTAAAAATGTACAATGAGGGGCCAAAGTGATAGGGTGTTTGCCTTGCACAAGCCAACCCTGGACAGACCCCAATTTGATTCTTGGCATCCCATGTGGTTCCCCCAGCCTGCCAGGAGCAATTTCTGGAGTAAACCCTGAGCACTGTCAGGTGTGACTCCCCCTGCAAAGAAAACCCAAAAAAAGTACAATGAAAGGTCTGGTAATTATACATTCTATAAAATTATTTACCATTCAGCTAGCAAGTAGTGCAACACAGTGACTACTAAAATATTTTCTGAAACCAGGCTATCTATTATATCAATTTATTTTATGGGGGGCACACTCAGCAGCATTCAAGTGTTACTCCTGGTTCTGTGCTCAGAAATTACCCCTGGCAGGCTCATGGGACCATATAGGATGCCAGAAATTGAACCTGGGTCAGCTCTGTTCAAGGCAAAGCTATTGCTCTGGCTCCCTATATATATATATATATATATATATATATATATATATATATATATATATATATATATTTTACCAATTTCTTTATGTATGGTGTTGGCAAGATTATTTAACCTGTCTGGAGATTTACTTAACATAGTCACAGCTATTTTAAAGGACTTTGAAAGATAAGAGACAATGTGTAGAGAGCATTTAAACTGTGAGCTACTTTGTAAACCAATTTATAAGTCTTAGATAAATAAAATTATGTAAGAATATGTGTTTAACAGAAAAATATTATGCCCTGGCTGTAGAACAGCATTAATAAATGTCCTTTGAAAGTTTCCATTTAGTAGCTTCTACACTTTAGCAGAATATAGAAGCTTCTATATTTTATTGAGTCTTTAAGACAAAATTAGAACTCAATTTGCAACTAGATACCCAACTTTACTCTAAATTCCCTCCTACATTACCTAAGCTGGTAATTTAATTTTTAAAATTCATTGGATGGTGGGCAAAGGAGGGATTGAAAGAGCCTTAGCGAATTCAGGACAAGAAGCAAAAGGAGTAAAATTGTTGAAGTAAATCTTATCCTGCTGAGCCACATGGAAGACAGAAAATGGAAGCCATACAGATGAAGTATTCCTTTCCTAACAACACAAAGAGAAGAGAAGCAGGAAGAAGAAAAAAATGGAAAGTAGAGTGACTGTCAGGAGCTAACGGGTTGAGATGGGAAAAGTGCCCTGCTTCAGTGGGAGCTATCTGAGGTTACATTACAGCTGAGAGATGAAGGCACATGCCATGTACAAAATGAATTTAACAGGCAAAGACAGCAGCAGTACATGTAGAAACCTGTGATCAGAGAGAATATGTGTAGAATGGTTGGGGACTGCTCTTGTCTAGACTGCATTGAAGCAAAGCCAAATGACTTGGTAGAAGCTAAGCATGCAAGGGGTAAACCTAGACCATGCTGATGACATGGTCTTTACATTATGAGCAATAGGAAGCTACTGAAGTGATATAAGCCATTTAAGAGTTTCAAAGTCCTTAGTATATTAAGCTAGCTTAAAAGCTTAAGAGATACAGTTGAGAGTTGGGCCTGCTATACTTGGGTCTATCTACTTGTCTGGGTTTACTCCAGGTTTATATTAATCTTTTCAATAAAACCTCACCAGCATTTCTTTTAATTATTTAGTGCCATAATATGAGTGGGATTATATGAAGCAATAAAGTCTCAAAGAATTCCCATTCCAGGATTAGTCAAATTTTTCATGAGATCATAACTTATTATTCAGAAATCTCCATCATTTGTTCTCTATAGAACAAATCTAAAACATTTCTCAGAACTTCAAACTCAAATTTTCCCTAAAAATACAGTTGAAGAAAGAGTGGTTCAGTTTTTTTTTTCTAAATGGAACCAAGGCCCTTATATAGAGATAATTTCCCTTGAGAAGGATAAAAAAGATCTCTCTGAGAAGGAATCAAATCAAAATAAGAAAAGACTTTCAATCACTTGCTGTTCTAGTACACTCAGTTCAATAATGTGTCACAAACCATGTATCTGGGAGCTGAAATATAGAATAAGTAACATTCTCTTACAAGGAGGCACTTCATATAAAAGTTGAATAAAACATTTTTCTTCCCTTAAATTGACATTGGCAACATATTGCCAGTGGCTCGCACTTGAATATGGTTTAATTAATACAAACTGTACTACTAGCATGAAGATGGTAAAAAAAAAAAAGATATCTGAGGGAGTAATAGCAAAAGAGAAGTACAAAATGACATAAGAATAAAAAAAATTCTAGGGACCATAGAGAACAGAGACATGTATTGGAGGTCCACATTAATAGGCTTGGAGAAGCTCAAGGGGATTACAGGAAGATTATAGGATTTAAAAGGATATACCCTGGATATGGTATAAGGATAGTCCAAGAAAAGACATGAAGGACTCAGACCAAGTGAAAGGTTTATTTAAAAGCTTTAGATTCCAAAGACAGAACTGAGGTTTCTAAGGGAGGGTGAAAGGTCAGGGGAGAGGGAGGGAGGTATAAGAAAGTAGTCTAAAAGGTCTAAAGTTGGTGGTAGCTAAATATTATCCCTTTGGCTATGTATAATGTAGTAACATTTTAATCCTAAAATAAGAACATTTACACTATTGTAAAGGTGTACATTTTCTTCTTGTCTAATTCAAATAATCCAGAGATACCAATCAAAATGAAAATCTGGTGAATTCAAAAGGAATCAGATAGGTCAAACTTCTTAATATGGAATTTTAACTGCACTTAATTAGAACCTGTGAGAGGACATAGTCAGTACTGTTAGAAGCCCTGGCCACATTCCTGTTTATGGGACTCCAACTTTCCAGGTATGAGCTGTGTTCTATAACTCTGAAAAACTCTTTCCCCAACAATCTGAGAGTTCACTTTAGGATCAGCCCTTAATATAGGACACACATTACCAGCTTTTGTTTGTTTGGTTTTTGTTTTAATTTGCTTTGGTTTAAGAACCACATCCAAGGGTTACTACTTCTGGCCCTACTCAGAAATTATTCCTGGCAGTCTGGGGGCGGGGGAACCATATGGGATGCAGGGAATCAAACCCAATCTGACTCATATAAGGCAAATGCCCTATGCACTGTGCTATCACTCCTTACCTCTCCCCAAATATTCCCATTTAAAAAAAAAAGTAATGTCCTATCCTTTTATTCAGTACATAGGACTACATTGCAATTAATTGATCAATTAATCTGACTCTCAATGTTCTCTCTCATTGCTACTTTCCCTTCTCTAACTCATTTCTCCATTCTGTCTGTGATTCTTGAAAGCATCACCCCAACAAACATCAATTTGAATTCTCTTGGGATCTACTTCTGGAACATTCTAAAGAATGAAAGCAAAAGAATATAATTTATGTTTGAATTAATTTCACCCAAGAAGGTTAATTTAAAAAAAAAAGACTTTGAGAATAAAGGATCAGCATCTTCATGGTAGAAAAGCAATGCAGCTCCAATACTAAGATCCAAAAGAAAATAATGGCTACTGACTCTTCCCAGGTAGACTGGTCCAGGTTGATAATTCTAGCACATTCTCAGAATGGTGGCAGGCCTTTTAGCTGGAAGGCCCAACAGCTGGCAGAACACACAACATACTCCTGACAGAAACAGTCCAGCTCCACAATTTAACCTTATCAAACTGCCAAACCATCAAATTTTTCCAGGTATATAGATTCTGGACCATACAGCTACATATGCAGCCACATGACACATTTCTAAGTAGTTTCTGCCCAGTAATATCATTGCAAACATGGGAAACTTGCATAGAAGAGGACCAAGCTCAGTGAGCCTACCTAGGCACACAGGAGGCTCAACCACAGCCCATTAAAATCATTTAGAGATAAAACAACTATGCAAATCTATTCGTATTGACCAAGGTTTTGATAATTCTTTTTGTATTAGTGCTGTAACAACAGAATGAATTATTCTTGTGCCTGCAAAGAGAAAGACTTAGGTGGAAAAGGGAGTTGGGGGAGGAAAAGTCACACTGGTAGTGGGATTGGCATTTGAACATATCATGCTTGAAACAACTGTGTTATGAACAACTTGGTAAATCACAGTGTTATAATAAAACATTCAAAATATACATAGATATATGCAAGAGTTAAACCACCTTTATTTATTTATATATGTACATATATACTTTTTGGTTTGGGGGCCACACTCAATTACACACAGGGGTTACTCCTGGCTATGCTTTCAGAAATCACTCCTAGCTTGGGGGACCATATGGGATGCCGAGGGATCGAACCGAGGTCTGTCCTGGGTCAGCAGATTGCAAGGCAAATGATCTACTGCAGCACCACTGCTCCAGCCCCATGAGTCAAACCACCATTGAGCTAATTTATTATGTTTAAATTTCTTTCTATATATTTTATAGATTCTCTGAACTTACCATTCCTCACACACAAGTACAAGGTTGATGCTCTCATACTAGCAATCTTAAGTTTAATTCAGTAAATCTGCTTATAACTGTTGGGTCAATAAAGTTTGACTTTGAATATTTTTTTGTTCTGTAACTTTCACAATCAAATTCCTGTGGAATTATATGACTACTTGACACTTTCTTGTTAAACTTTCATTATTACTTAAAAGAGTGCTAGTGAAACAAAAGGACACTTTTCTTCCAGCAGGAACAGGTAGGAATATCTTGTTTAAAAAATTATGTAAACAGGGCCAGAGAGATGGCACAGTGGTAGGGTGTTTGCCTTGCATGCAGCTGATCCAGGAAAGGCCTGGTTTGATTTCCAGCATCCCATCCATCCCATCCCATAAACAGATCAAAACTTTCCATTTTAGATATAATAAATTAGTGGGGCTGAAGCTATTAGTATAGCCCAATAAGGGCCTGCCACACATGTAGCAGACCTGAGTGTGATCTTTCCTATGGTCCTCTGAGCAACTCTAGGTGTGATTCCTGAGTGAAGTAACCTCAGTGTGGCTCAAAAATAGAACAAGAACAATTTAATTAAAAAGTAAATAAAGATGGGGCCAGAGAGATGTCATGGAGGTAAGGTGTTTGCCTTGCATGCAGAAGGTCGATGGTTTGAATCCCGGCATCCCATATGGTCCCCCGAGTCTCCTGTCAAGATTTCTAAACATAGAGCCAGGAGTAACCCCTGAGCATAAATAAATAAAAATAAGGATAACAAATTTAGCTTGGCTACCAAACTGTGTTTTCTCAAATAACTAGATTCAAGGACAAAGATATAAGGGCTTTCTAATAAAATAAATGAAAATTCATCCTCCAGAGCTCTGCTCTGAAAACTTTTGTCTGTGAAAGGACTTTGTAAAATGGGACTGTTATTTCCATACGATTTCCACCATCCCTCAGAAGATTCTCCCTAAATTCTATTTCCTGCTCAGTTTTGCAAAATAAACTAGATTTAAAAGGAAGCAGAGTCTTCATTATTTGATCTGCTGATTAAGATTTCAGATTTCCTTAAAATCTGCTGTCTATTGACTACAAAATCTCTTATTTCAAAAGATTCAAAAAAATGATATGCAGACATCACAAGAAGATTCTCATTTTGTAATTAATTCACTAATTACAAATGAACCTCAAAGTATACTAGAGAAGTTAGAAGTATCTCAATTCATTAAGATAAAAAATTTACTCAGAAAGAAATTAATCTTTTAAATTTAATCCAAGTATATATATATCATTTATAAACTCACATTAAGAAATGTATTCAGGGGCAGGAATGATAGCATAGCAATAGGGCATTTGCCTTGCATGTAGCTGACCCAGGACAGACCTGGTTTGATCCCTAGCATCCCATATGGTCCCCCAAGGCAGGAGTGATTTCTGAGTCCATAGCCAGGAGTAGCCCCTGAGCATCACCAGGTGTGGCCCAAAAGCAAAAAATATAAAATTATTCAACTCATTATTTGCTAGACATTGAATTGGGCATAAGAAAATTTTAAAAAATCTCTTTTCTATATCAGGGAAAAAACAAAAGGAATAAACCAATCAATAGTCAAAAGAAAATATTTCAAGTATCATATTAGGTAGCAAGTTTATATAATCATTTGGATCATTCAACAACCACTGCACTCCTCTTACGTGCCAATGCTCATATTAATTTATGAAAATAAGCCCCATGAATGGCATGTAAATGTATCTTGGAAGAAAAATAAGTTTTTGGGGCCGGAGAGATAGCATGGAGGTAAGGTGTTTGCCTTTCATGCAGGAGGTCATCGGTTCAAATCCCGGCGCCCCATATGGTCCCCCATGCCTGCCAGGAGCAATATCTGAGCCTGGAGCCAGGAATAACCCCTGAGCACTGCCGGGTGTGACCCAAAAACCACACACAAAAAAAAAAAAAAAGAAAAATAAGTTTTTGTTGTTGTTCAAAGAACCATAATGATATAAAATTCTATATATTCTATTACTTGGGCAATTAAAAAAACCATAAAACAGCATCTTTTCCTAAAATCATCTTCCCTTTGAAAGCCAAGAAAGGAAACAAAAGCCCAAACCAGTTGAAAATGTTTGACAACCATAACATATTTGTTCTTACCAGGAATATAGGATTGTTCCAACAACAGATGTGAGTTTACTGTTCTCTTGTTTCTGTTTTGCCAGGCCAAAGTCCGCTACAATTCACAAAACAAAACAGTGTTATTATATTTTCCCAGAGTTAACAACCTGTCTTGACTTTTAATATTCCTCACAGAAACTATTTTAGTTCATGACAGAAATCTTTTCTTTTACCTCTGTCAAAATTTTCCATGTACAATTTTCCACCACCACTCCCAACAGAAATCAACAATACCCTTATGCTATATATATTTTGGCATAATGAGCTTTATCATTTTTTGTTTTGTTTTGTTTTTTGTTGTTTTTTTTTGGGGGGGCCACACCTGGCGTTGCTCAGGGGTTACTCCTGGCTGTCTGCTCAGAAATAGCTCCTGGCAGGCACGGGGGACCATATGGGACACCGGGATTCGAACCAACCACCTTTGGTCCTGGATCATCTGCTTGCAGGGCAAACACCGCTGTGCTATCTCTCCGGGCCCGAGCTTTATCATTTTTATAAAGTAATTTTGGTGACTGAACCAGAGGTTTTTTTGAGCTTGTTATTCCACATTTGAGATTATCCTTCATGATTTTCAATTAAATAGAATGAATTGAAAATTTTTGGATGATCTAATTATCACTTCATAGATATATGGATGGATAAAGCAAGCCTGAATAACACCATCATGGAGATCTGAAAACCTAAATTAAATGATGTCTATTTGTACTCCCAGCAAAAATATTCTTGAGAATTACCTCAAAACTGTCACATATAATGAATTCTGATTTTTAAATTAGTTTCCAGATATTTTATTTAATGACAGTATTAGTTTTAATATTCAAAATCTCTTCAAATACTTTTATGAAAAAATATAACAATATGAAAATAAATTTCACTTGTCTGACAGTAACATAGAACTAATATGATGGTGGTCCCTATACATAGCCTAGTTGTATAGTTTGCGATGTCATTTAGATTTCTGAAACTATTCTCTGTGATGTACACACAATAACAAAATCACCTAACTCTATTTCTTAGATCAGATACCCATTGTGAAGCTCATTCTGTACATGACCATTTATATATAAAGGAGTACTACCTAGCCATTAGGTATTAAAAAATATCTCACCAGTAAAATAATGAAATTGTGTTATTTGTGGAAACACAATGAATCTAAAGAATAGTCTACCTAATGAAATAAGCTAGACAATGTTAAATGTCATTTTATTTTATTAATATGCGTATGTAAAGGGGGAACATTTAAAAAGTAAGACAAATCCCTATATACAAGTAAAAGATTGATAGTTACCAAAGGGGATGGGAACTGCAGTGTAATATGGGAAATGGCAGTCAATAGTATAGTGATGGTAGAAACTAGACTTTTGGTAGTATTGAGATTATAAAGTACAGGTGCAACAAATTATAACACTATCTACCTAAAACTTCTAAAATGCTTTAAACCAAAGTTACCTTGTTAGATATATTGGTATATCTAGTAATTATATGGCATAAAACACTATGACATTTTATTACAATGTCATTAAAGGAAACTAAAATTATTGATGAGAAACTTCCAAAATAATAGATTCAGATTTTCAATAATATAGAGATGGTTTTCATTCTAAACAAATTTAATAATGGTAATGGAGTGCTTTCCCCATATTCCATGTGAAATATGGGGAAAGAATATAAAAATTAATATACTAATGGTGTCATGAAGAAACAAATTTTAGTAAAAAGAAAAGTTTTCTAAAAATATATCAAGAATTGGGGCCGAGAGATAGCACAGTGGTAGGGTGTTTGCCTTGCATGCAGTCGATCTGGGATGCTTCTGAGTTTGATTCCCAGCATTCCATATGGTCCCCCAAGCCTGCCAGGAGCAATTTCTGAGTGCAGAGCCAGGAGTAACCCCTGAGCACTGCCAGGTGTGACCCAAAAACCAAATATACACACATATGTATATATATTGACAATTATTATAAGGATAAATTAATTAAGACATGGAGGCATTAACTCAAGAAACAATTTTTCTATTAATATAACCTTCTAGTTAGTATTTACTATATATTTCAATTCTTTTGTTGCCAATTTTTGTTTCCTTTTTTTATGATTACTGTATTTAAGTTCTATGGTATTTCCTTGTGTTTTAAATGTTTTCTGTTTTAGGGGTATAGGTTCCAGGAACAGAAAACAGTGCTTCAAACATGCAAAATATGCATTACATTTCTTATCCACGTTTTACAAACTAAGAATATCTACTGTCACTATTTATGATCAAGTTCTTCTACAAGACTATACCTGAGGTTCATTAAGTATTTAATTATAATATCTGGCTATACAGATTTGCAAAAACATAAATTTTAATTCAAAAAATCTTTACTTGGGATTATTGGATCAGGTAAGCATACTGTTTGATTTATTTTATTTTTAAATATTTTCTCACAAGAGAAAGGAAAGCTGAGGTTGCTTCTGCGTCCCCAATAGCATTTGCTATTTTCAGCTTCTTTTTCTCCCACTTAGTCCTTCTAATAAGCATAAAGTAACAGCTTATTATTTTATATTTGTATTTCCCCAGTAAGAAAAGCTGTTGATCTTTTTTTCAAGAACTAATTTGTTATCTGTTTCTTCTTTAGTGAAATGCTTAAATTCTTCAACGTGATATATGTTTCCATGGAGTTGCCTATTTTCTTATTACTGAATTTGAGATAAAAAAAATTTATAGCACTTGCAAAGATGTTCTTCAATCTGCAGCTTATCTTTTCATTCTCATAATAGTATCTTTCATTAATCTTTCAGAGTGCCTTTCAAAGTTTTAAACTTTGATAAAATCCTATTTCTTAAAGTTTTTCTTTTATATATTACAATTGTGATGGTCTTATTAAGAAATATTTTCCCAAACCATATAAAATTCTTCCAATTTATTCTGTTGAAAAAGCAAAGTAGAGGAGTAACCCAGAAGGATAAGAGACTGATTTCCAATTCAAAAGCCAGAAGTAATTGCCCATTTGTATGTATGTGAATGATCCTACTAGTAAAGGATTCTTACAACTCAAGTCAAAAGTTGTCTGATCAAAACACTTTGATGTGCATCCTGAGTCAGAAGGACCCAACTAAGCTGCTCCTGAATACCTGGACCTTAGAAATGGTGATTTATACACCATTTATAAGCCTTTATAATGGAACATTTTATTTGGAGCATAAAAATTTGAGTGAAAGAGGTTGTGAGTTGGAAGTTTAAGGAAGTGCTAGGCCAGGAAACTTAAATATGGTTCCCAAGCAGCCACCTCACTTTCTTTACTCCTTTCAAAACCTAGTTCTTCAGACAAGGGTCAAAAAGATCTTTGGAAAATCTAGAACATACATCACTACTTATAAGGTTAAAGTCCTACAAAGCCTTATGAAGAATACTTAAAAGATTAATATAAAAAAATAAAAGAAAGGCCAAACTCCTGTCAGATATGTAAAATTGTACATAATCTATGTTTCCAGAAAAGGTCATTTCTAATCATTGTTTTTAAATTTGCCTTGTTCTTCAACCTTCTTATATTAAATTCATTTTGAAATTTTATCTAATATTTTATTAATTTATTGACAGTTTGTATTTTTATTTATTAGTTAGTTTACAATCTTTAGAATTTCAGGCATACAGATTATAACTTTTTATGTCAATAGGATTAACTGAGCCCTCCACCAGAGTTTATTCTATACATTCCTCTTATCAGAAAATAGTTTGCTCCTACTTCACTATAAAAATAAAATTCATTTTTAATATTTATTATGAATTTAAAATCTGTAATTCCTAACTGGAATGCAAAATCCATAAAAATTATAATTTTGTTATATGTATATATTTGTACATATAACCATTCATCTACAACTATATATCTTTATTCTCTCAATCTAGTAATACTACTGACAAATAGAAGCATTAAAAGCTAACCTCTAGAAAGTAATGTTAAGAACTATTTAGAAGTTAGATATTTCTGTTTATGTATTGTCCAGAAAATATTCCAAATTAGCATAATACCTCAAGACTTCTAGGAACACACTACTCTGTTACCTCACATAGACTCTAAAAAGTTATAATGCTAAATGATAATTTAATTTTTTCATATATAATGCAACTATAAGGTTTTCTTGTTTTTATAAAAATGCCTTTGTGGGGCTGGAGTGAGAGTACAGCAGTGGGGCATTTTCCTTGCATGCAGCCGACCTGGGATGGACCTGGGTTCAATTCTCAGCATCCCATATGGTTCCTCAAGCCTGCCAGAAGTGATTTCTGAATGCAGAGCCAGGAATAACTCCTGAGCACCACTGGGACCCCCCAAAAATAACAAAAAAAATTTTAAATGCCATTGGTTTAAAAAAAAACTAAGCAGCAGTATTCACTTCATGCTTATTCTATTCTATAACATAGATTCATCAAAATTATTCTATTTTACTTTGCCTCATTTAAATAATAGAAGAAACTCGGATAAATGTTTGCAAAAACACAGATGGTTAGGAAATTTTCTTAAAGAGAGAAAAAGCTAATATTGTTTGACCATTTGGAAGATTTTAGTCATAGTGGAAATGTTTCTATTACTTTTCCCTCATTTGCAATTATATTTGGAGTAGAGGAAATGTTTTTATTTTATAACCCTGGTCATTAAAGCAATCATATGCCATGTAAGACATTTCAAAATGACAGTGGAAAACATTTACATGTACCACATTACCCAAAAAAGCCAACAGCTTTTTAAAAAGCTTCTTTGATGGCACAAGGAATACAATAAAAACTCAAATGCAGAGTATTTGTGCTATAATCTATAGCTTGCTGTCAACCTTCAAATAGGAAACTTATGTAGTCTCAGATTGAGTTCCTAGGCTATATTTCATTCTCTCCATATAAACCGCTCACCCAGAATCTGTGTCAGTTATTTGCAAAATCATACCTAGTCAGAAAGCTACATCCTTTTCTGGTATTCCACCCCCAATCCTGTAAATCACATGTCCATTTCAAGCCCCCAGTGAGGCTCAATATTCAGACTAGTTTGAGAGTTGATAAACAGTAGATGGCATAAGATGCCATGTCATTTTCTCTGTTTTCTGAGCTAAAAATCTCTGCCTCTTTTCATTTGCTCTTAATGCACTTATTTATCAACTCTTTGTCCAAACCTTTATTTTATCAAAATAAAAATGTTTTATTTGGGGATTGAAGAGATAGTATAGTTTGCAGGCTGCTTGCACACAGCCAACCTAGATTGGAACTTCAGCATCCTATAATGTCCCTAAAAGTGCTTCCAGAAGTAATTCTTGAGCACAGGGCCATGATTAATCTCTAAGCATTGCCAGTGTGAACCAAAAACCAAAATAAATAAATAATTTTCTATTTTGACAAAAAAAAAATTTCTAATGATTCACGAGTCCAAATCCTCCCTGCTTCTGCAATAACCTTGGTTATCCCATTAGAAAAAATTTTACTCCAAATTAATTATAGGATGTTTGGAACGATAGAAAAATATAGCAGTGGAATAATAGAATAATAGAACAATATACCAATACAAGAATGTTGATAGTTTACCAATGAAAACATCTACCACCCCTATCTTCAGCACAGCAGGCCCTTATATAAGGACAAGAAAGTCTCACTGATTGCTATTGTTTACAAATAGAAATCTTTATTAAGTCAGCTGTTCTAAGTGGCTCTTAGTCTCTCTTATAATCTGGTTAATTCATCTGCCAAATAAATGTACACCTACATTCTGTTCCAAATGTTGAACAAACTACTAAGGCTAAGAAAACATTCATTATAAAACTTAGCAGTGGGTAAGTGCAAAGAGCCTCATGTATAACATACACATTTAAAGTTATGATAAGAGTATTATAGAATAGGTAGATGTCAGATGAATGTAATATAGGGACAAAGCTAATGATATAAAATTTCTGTGACAAAATTATGATAAAGTAAATATCTGGAGGAAGTGAGGCTATCTAAATAAGAGCAAGGCACTGAAAAGAATTTTTGGTCCTAGGAAGGTACAACTGTAAAATTCTGCTCTGAAGGAAGCATGATCCACTAAAGATGGATAGAGTGTAGAAAATTTGTAGAGTGGTTAAAATATATAGGGAACTCTATGGTCCATGTTCAGAAGGCTGACCTCTCATTTGTTGGTAAACAAATTGTTGTTTTACTATAGAGTAGGAGTACTAAGTCGAAAATTTTTGTATAAAAATTGGTAAAGGTAATCAAATATGACTCAGTATCTCACCCCATCTCACTCTATCTCTCTGTCTCTATCTCTCTCTTTCTTTCTCTCTCTCTCTCTCTCACACACACACACACACACACACACACACACACACACACACAAACACACTCACTCACAGTAAAGTCCAAAAGATTCTAATATTTCAACCTAGTCAACCTAGTTATGCAGAACTATACACAGACAAGACAATCATAGTTACTGTTGAAAATTAATCTCAGTGAAAAACAGACACTCCCAGCTACTTATTATGATGCCTGGGAAAGAACACTAGAAAAACTCACTATGTAAAAACAACATATCCATAGCACAAAAAAATGCTACCCCCCCAAAAAATTTCTCAGGAAGCTACATCCTATCACAACACACACCCACCCATATAAAATATCCTAAACTACGACTATATTTATAATCTTTAGACTTTTTTCTATGACTATATAAATATATAAGGCCTATAAGTCTAATATTGGGAAGTGTTCACCCATTTTTCCTTAGTGGGTATTTGGTGCTTCCATATCATCTTACCCAATCAGCCATATATTCAGAAAAAAAGAAAGAGAATTTTTAGTCCACAATTAGAAACATACACGATTATAACTTTCTCAGGACTGCCATTCTTTTTCTTTCATTTTAATTTTGTTTTGTTTTGTTTTGTTTTGTTTTATCTTCAGATCACAACTAGCAGTGCTCAGGGTTTATTCCTAGCTCTATACTCAGGAATCACTCCTGGTAGTGTTCCAGGGACCACATGAGCTGCTGGGGATAAAACTTGAGTAGGTATGTAGGTAAGTGCTTTACCCACTATACTCTCTCTCCAGCCCTTAACATTCTTTTTCTGGAATCCAACTGTTATTCAATCTCAGAGTCCTACTATGAACCACTGGTGCATGAGAATTGTTTTTAAATTTAAAATTGTATTTAACCTAATCCATTTAATGGCTCCTCATTTTACATGACCATATTAGCAAACTGATGGACTTGGCAGAAAATATTCATGTTTCTTTAATAGCATAAAGGCAATATGTTGACTGAGAAAAAATCCTGAAATTCCATGGCTACTCTTCCCATAATAAATTTTCTAAGGGTATGAAACTCAATATTCTGTGTCTTTTAAAAGCGTACAAAGTTCTGTGTCAGCCCAAGCTCCGATAAATACTAATTTCATAAATAGAGGGTTGGGAGAACCACAATACTAGTCAAGGAAACTACAAAAATCACAATAGTATCTATTTTTCTTGAATTCCCTATAAGAAGTATAATTCTAATTCACTGGAAGTATTTTCTAATAGATATAATGACAAATTTCCTGACAACATATGAGCCAACCAACAATTAAAATCCCATTGTCACCTAGGAAACAACTACAATGCCTAGAAATCTAGCAAAACAAATCAAATCTGATTTTATAACTAAAACTTTGGTGGTGCTGAAGAAAGCAAAATTTTTCTTTTATTATTTCAGATTGCAATGTTAGGAAGGGATTGTTATTTTTCCACATTTTTTAATCCATGAGTAATATTTTATTACAAATCTCAAACTTTGGCCTGATAGAGACCCAAGTATGATCATTGTAACTAGCTGAATTCTGTATGTTTCCACATGAATGTATCTTAGTTCATTTGTTCATTCATTGAATCTACTATGCATTTATTCAATGAATATTTTTACTGAGCACTACTGGGTATGCTCCCCTCAAAAAATAAAAATTAAGTTAAAATTAAAATAAATACTTACAAAGTGCTGTTAGAGAAAAAAAAAAGTCTAGGTTTTCTTCATCTCAAGAAATGAGCAAATGCCTGATGTGATATAAGAGAATGCATTCCAGTATAGCAAGGAAACCTAAATAAGAATGCATTAAATGTGGGCCTCAATATGCCCCCTATAGGAAAAACTTTGAATTGAGTAGCAGAAATGCAGAGGAATATTCCAGACTGAGAGCAACAAGTTCCCCACATGTAAGTGTACACCCACAGTTTATTCATAAAAGAATAATATTTCCCACCAGGCTAAAACAAAAGGCATGGACAAGATTATGAAAAAAATCCTTGATTGCTCAAAAGGTTTTTAAAACAGCATGTCTGAAATCTTGCATCTTAAATCTCCTTAATTTAAATGTCTACCAATAATGCCACAAACTTCACAAACATTATTATTTCTCAACTATTCACCTATTTCAGTAAACAACCATCAGTTTGTTTTTAACTCTAGGTTCACAGTTATTCTCTTCGCCTTATTTTCTTTTTTGCTAATATAAGTAAAAATCTACATCATTTTTTTTCTGGACAATTATAAGAATCTTTGCTAGGAAAGAATGAGCTGTTTCCAGTTGCGGATGTGGGTGTGACTGGGATTGAGAGACAGTTTGCTGATTTGCTGAAGTTAACCTGAGTTGGATCTCTGGCATCAGTTATCTCTTGAGATCAAGGTGCTTATCACCCTGAGCGCTCCTGGAATAATTTCTGAGTACAGAGTTAAGAGTAAACCCTAAGCATCACACTAATTATGCTTCCCAAAACAAAAATTATAAAGTCATTGGTCATTTCCCTTCCTCCTTTTCATTTTCTCATCTCAATCTGCAGAGGCTAGAATTCACCTCAACAGTATCCTATATTGCTAGGGCTGTGCACATCACTGGATTTTGGCCTGCATAATCCATATCTATCTCAGGTTTCTTTCTTTTATTTTTTTATTTATTTTTTGGTTTTTGGGTCACACTCGGCAGCGCTCAGGGGTTACTCCTGGCTCTACACTCAGAAATTGCTCCTGTTAGTCTCTGGGGACCATATGGGATGCTGGGATTCAAACCACCGACTTTCTGCATGTAATGCAAATGCCTTACCTCCATGCTATCTCTTTGGCCCCATTTCAGTTTCTAATCTGTAATTGCTGCTCTTGTGTGAGCAATCAAAGACTCAGTCACAGTTGCCTCTCTGCTGGGTAGTTGTGGGAGTAACCTGTTGTCTTGAGAGGAGGAATATATTCCCTTCTCTATTAATAATTACTAGTTTTCAGCCTATGAAATTTATTTTTATTTATTTTTAATAATATCTTTATTTAAGCACTATGATTACAAACATGATTGTAGTTGGGTTTCAGTAGTAAAAATAACATTCCCCTTCACCAGTGCAACATTCTCACCACCAATGCCTCCGATCTCTCTCCTCCCCCACCCCACCCCTGCCTATATACAAGATAGGCATTCTACTATGAAATTTAACCAGAAGTAATTTGACACTTTGGGGAAAAATTTTTAGGAGTCAAGACATGCTATGCTCTTTCTTGCCTAATTCTGATGTAAAGAAGTTTCAGCCAGTCCAAACTGAGCACAGTAATGTTCAATCCACATATTGATGGAGCAAAACAGAAAGTATTGCTCTTTCAAGCTGTGTGAACTTACTGATTTCTATAGTCAGAAAATCACTATTTAAAGCATTTTGGTTTATATATGGTCTTTGATACTTTCTATTTAATAAGCATTTTTTTTTTTTGGTTTTTGGGCCACACCCGGTGACGCTCAGGGGTTACTCCTGGCTATGCGCTCACAAGTCGCTCCTGGCTTGGGGGACCATATGGGACACCGGGGGATCGAACTGCAGTCCGTCCGAGGCTAGCGCAGGCAAGGCAGGCACCTTACCTTTAGCGCCACCGCCCGGCCCCTAATAAGCATTTTTATTAATAATTTTTATTTTGACCAAAGTGTATTACAAATCATTCACAGTAATATTTTAGGTACATAGTGATATTAAATCAGGGGCATTCTACCACCAATGTTGCCCTCCCTCCACCCCTGTTCCCAGCATACATCCCATATCGCCCCACCTTTGCTCCCCAGGCTGCTAGTATAAGTGGCCCTTTCTGTGTCTAGCCTATTGTAGATTAGGTATTGATTCTGTTGTAGTTGGCTTTGGATTTGGTGTTCAAGTCTGATCATTTTTTATTTCTACTCAATGTTCATATGACTGTTTCGTCTTGGTGCCCTCCATTATTTCCCCCTCAATTTGTGAGGCAGAACAAGAGGGTTCAAGTTATCTGGTTCTGTTTGAAGGTAAGGAAAAAAAGAAAAAAGAAAAAGAAAAAAGGGGGGCAAAAATTCAAACAAGCAAAAAAAAAATGGGAGTTCTTCTAGAGACTATAAAAGTCAGTTTAAGAAAAGAAAGGGGAAAAGGAAGGAAAACATAAAAATAATACCAAAAAATCGCCCCCACAAAACAAAAACAAATAAACCAAAAGCCTGAAAAGCACTACAGCAATAAAGACAACAACCAAACACTAACCATGGTCCTGAAATAAAGACAAATCAAAACACAGAAGAAAAAAAAGGCAAAGAAAAGAAGAAGAAGAAGAAGAAAAAAAAAAAAAAAAAACAAGGAACAACAATTACCAAAAAAACGTTTAAAAAATTTAATTTGTGCTATTTTTTTGCATAGGCACAGTAAAAATTGGGTAGATTAGAAAGGGAAGTCCCCTGGCCTAAGAGATACAGGGTTTCTCCGCCCTTGAAGTATACTGTCATGGGTATAACTACAAGCTCCGTACATGCTCTTTTACTCTCCCCTAGGTCCTTTTGTGATGTCTGGAAGTTTTCCTTCTAGATTATCAGATTATTCAAAAACAGTTCTCACCTTAATATCTAACAGAATGTGGTATGCCACTATTCTAAAGCTGCTAATATTTGTTGATTACTTGTTACTGCAACACAGTATAACCTACACTGACCAATTTTCCAATTTTAATATTTTGCAGAAATAGCATATTTTCAACCTATAACCAATAAAAATCTTCATGAAAATAGTGGCCATGATTTTCATACCATCTGCTCTTTGCCAGATGTGGCAGTTGATAAATTAATTCCTAAAGGAAGAATTGAAAGGCTTCCTCATACCACTGTAAGCTCAAGGAAAAGTGGCCATAGCATTCATCTGCTATTCAATTTCACCTGTCAAGCATTTGATGACCATTGGTGTATTTGATAAATATGTTATATCTTTGCTGGTATTATCTGTAGCTATAGTCAAACATAATTTAAGAGACATCTAGAAGTACAAGAAGCAAATTAGGCTGAAGAATGAACATATGACCTCAAGTCAAGCACTAAGGTATGTCTCTGAAATCTATTACTTAGGACTGAATGAGATTTTAAATTTGAGAACAGGAGGAAAATGAGGGCAGCAACTATTTGCATGAAATGTGAATACTTGAAAAGGCACAAGAAAGAATGGGAAATGACAGGTTTGTGAATGAGTTCATTTGTGTATATATTCCCTCCTTCTTATTCATTTTGTATCTGGATGGTAGAGTGTGAAACTCACAGGGTAGGTGTCTGTAGTTAGAATTCACTTTGTGATTTGCCCACTGTAATGATGAATTAGGGTCTATTCTGATGCGTCCTATCCTCAAAGGTTACAATTTTAAAAATGCAGGGGCAAGATCTGGACATAAATAATTGTTAGTAGATTTTTTTGAGTGGAAATTTTTTACTTTTGTTAAGACTTTATTTAAGCACCATGATTACAAAAATATTTGTAGTTGGATTTCAGTAATAAAAAATGAACACCTCCTTTCACCACCAATGCCCATGTCTCTCTCCTCCCCACCTTCTGCCTGCATTTGAGACAGACATTCTATTTTTCTTGGACATAAATAATTTTAGATGGAAGATACAGTTGTTTAGATGGAAATATATAAAAAACATTAAAATTAGATAGTACTATCTGCTGCTTTGCAAAGATAAATTCCAACTAGCATGATTACTTAAATAATTGGAAACCAATCTGTTTTAAGACATCAAATTCACCTCCATTGAGAAAAATGATGAGGTAACTCTTAATATTTCTGAAGTTTTTTATGAGATATTTTTCAATACAACTTTTCAATATTGAATCAATGTCTTTAAACATCATTTACAATGCAATTCTCTACTAAGACAACTTGAGGAAAAAACCTTCCAGTACAACAAAAGAGAAAATTAAATAGGACAAGACTGCCCCTTTGTGGTCACATGCTTCATATGCATAAGCACATATACATATATACATACACCATGGTGCAGCATATTTTGTTTTGTTTTATGTTGCAACATATTTATACAAACACATATAAATATATTTATATAAACTCTGAATTGCAGTTCATGTCTTCGGCAAAATGGGAGAATCATTTTTATTTGATTTCAAGTTAATGTCCTAAGATTTTAATTTAACCATAATCCTTCATAAATATCTTTAATACCTGTATTTATCCTTGGGGCCACACCAGTGCTGCTCGGTCTTGACTCTGTTCTCAGGGATCACTCCCGAGGTGAGGCTCAGGAGACCAGATGGGGTGCCAGAAACAGAACCCAAGTTGGTCACGAGTGAAGCAAATGCCTTACTCACTGGACACTTATTCCAGACCTCATTATGTTTCTTATCTCATTACTACATCGCTATTGCATTTTTAATATTTTAAATAATCATAAATCTCTGCAGATCACATTAGCAGAAATAAAATCATTTTGTACACATTGGAAATAAAACCATAGCCATGACTTCTCCACACAGTTGTTTCAGTGGAGAGAAACCAGGTAAGGAGGAGGGAGATTTGGGACATTGGTGATGGGAATGTTGCACTAGTGGGGGGTGTTCTCTACATGACTGAAACCCAACCACAATCATGTTTGTAATCAAGGTGTTTAATAAAATATTATTTTTTTTAAAAAGGATAAGATTCTGTTCTGAGATTTATTGCTGCTTTTTATTTCAAATAGGAAAACTTTTACTTCATTAACAGTTTTTAGAAATCTTGATAAGTACAAATGGAGTACTTTTAATTTGACAACTTTCAACAGAATAAATCCTAAATTAAGTCAACAGTCATAAGAATTAGATAGGACACGGCATTATAAGCAATAAGAAGACAATAAAGAAAAACAGAAATGTGGCCTATTTCAATCAAACAAAGTATCCAGAGAGTCTTTTACAATTTAAATATAAGTAAAACTATATCTTTCTATTTAATTTCAGAGAATCTGGAGGTGGAGTATGTTGGGTAAAGCATGATTTGCATTGCAAGTGGTGAGCCAGGATTGTTAGATCCCACCCTCATCCCACCATACCCCACCCCATGCTTATCCCCCACATTAAGGCCTTTCTGAGCACTTCCACTGCCAGGACTGATTCCTGAGTGCAGAGCCAGGAGTAACACCTGAGAATCACTAGACCTTTTGAGGATTACAAAAGCAGTTAAGCATCCCTCTCCTGGCTCCCGAAATTTCGCTATAATGAAGGATGAAGGAAAAGCAATTTTATTTGCAAAGGTAATCTTCCACAAGCTCCATGCAAATGGGCATGGCAACAACACTGAATTAATTAAATATTCCAGAGAATTTTTGAATTATGAGAAGTAGAAGGAAGGTGATAACATATTGAACAGAGCAGAAATTCAGCCTAGGTGTCTGAAATAGGTTACAGAATTCCAAAAGATGGAACTGTGATCAATGCCCCAGGTCCCTCCCCAGTTCACATAGAACACCAAATGTAAACTGCCTTCAGCTACCAATAGTAAAATAAATTTTCATCTATTAAAAAAAAATGAAAGAGAAATCTTAGCTGGCAAGCAACCATGCAAAACAAGCTGGAGTAAAGCATGAGTCACTGAAGGTCAGTGAGAATGTAGAAAATGGTCATGATCCCTTAATATCCCTTCTGTAAAATTGTTCCAGAAAAACAAAAGACAAATGGATGCTGCCTCAGGTCAACATTGTAAGTACAATTTCTGAAACCTTTAGATACCAAGGAAAACATTGGGTGTCTTTATGACTATATTTAATAACAATCTGATCTGGAATACAAAGAGACACCAAGTACCTTTTAGAAAATGTCTCAGAAGTACTAAAGATCAGTTCAGGATCCCCTAACACCTGAGAAAAACTCCAAATATGAAAGTTAGATAAAAACAAAGAAGGAAAGATAAAATGGACATAAAAGATATAAAATAGTATCATTGGCAAAGAAAAGGGAGGCTATGCTATCTTGAGAGAATAAAAGGGGTTTTTCACTCAAATGAAAAAAAGAAGATGGAATTTAGAAATATAGCCAGGGTTGAAGAGACAGTCCAAAGAGTACAAACTTTACAAACAAGAGCCCTGTATTCAATCATCAGGATAATTTAGGCTTCTGAGCATCACAAGGCATCTCACCCCTGAGCATCAAGCTGCAGAAAGCTCCTGAGCACTTCCAGCTATGGTCCAGAAACTAACAACAAAAATAAATAAAAATAAAAGTAAGTATTCAAATAAATAAATAGAATAAACTTGAATAAAGAAGAGATAACTGAAATAGCATAAAGTGACAAAGAATGGAAAACTAGAGAATTATTTAAAAAATTAGTAGACCATATAATACATGCAATATTTGAGATAAAAATAAATTCTATATGAGAAAGCTTAAAGAAGAATAGTATAGAAGGAATAAGGTAAGAATATTTGCTTTGACCATAGTATTACATCCCTAGATTGCATCTATTCAGGATACACTGAAGAATAAAATCCCAGCCCAAGTAGTAGGGTATACTCTAGAAGTTTCCAGAGATAAAATAGTTCAAAGGAACCAGAATAGTATTGGATTTACCAATAGCAAAACTAGATACTTGACTGAAGAAATACCTTCAAAATTTAAAAGGATAATATTTATCCATAAATACTATACCCTTTAAACTACCAATGAAGAATGAGTTTTATTAAAAAAAAATCCATGACAGCACCTTAAAATCTGACTTCTTTCTTAAGAAGTATTCTTTCTTAAGAAAGTATTGGCCAACGGACTAGAGAGATAGCATAGCAGTAGGGTTTTTGCCTTGCATGTAGCAGATCTAGGACAGACAGTGGTTCGAATCCCGGCATCCCATATGGTCTTCCGAGCATGCCAGGACGATTTCTGAGTGAAGAGCCAGGAGTAACCCCTGAGCATCACAGGATATGAACCTTCTCCCCCAAAAAAGAGAAAGAAAATATATTGTCTAGGGCCAGAGAGACAGTAGAGCGGGTAGAGCACTTGCCTCACTTGCAACTGACTTAGGTTTGATCCCCAGAATATCATATGGTTTCCTGAGCACCCCCCAGGTGTGGTCCTCACAAAAAAAGGAAGTAAGAAAAAATTATTAGCATATATGCTTCAGTGAGGAGAAGGATGTAAGATGTAAGAAACAAACTCTGGAGCGGTAGGGCACTTGCCTTGCACATGACTGACCCATGACGGGCCTGGGTTTGATCACCAGCATCCCATATGGTCCCCCAAGCCAGGAGCGATTTCTGAGTGCACAGCCAGGAGTAACCCCTCAGCGTCACTGGGTGTGGCCCACAAAAGAAAAACAAACATAAACTCTGATCTAAACTGAAGCAAATCAAAGTTTTGGGACAATGTCTGTGCAGAAATCCTAATGCCAGCTCTACTAGAGTGTAGACACTATAGAAAACAGCTGCAGGAATCGAGAGTCAGCTGAAAGACATTAGTGATAGTTGTCATCTTGGCCTTGTGAATGAAAATAATCCTGAAAGCACTTTTCATAATGCTTTTGAAAGATTTAGAAAGAAGTAATTATAAGTACAGAGAAAATAGAAAAACAAAAAGAAATCAGCATTAACTTTAAAAAAGCAAAAAAAGCCTGTAAAAAAGGAAAGGGTAGTGAACATTTAAAAAATTAATACTCAAACTATTGAAAATATTGGCATTGATTAAAACCACAATTATGTAACACTGTATGTTGGCAGAATAGTAAAGGAAAGGAAATATAAAAATTAAATCTTCAAATATCACAATGAAAAATAAAATACTAGGTTCAATTTTTGGCACAGTATATGGTCACCAGAATAATTCCAGGAACAAGCCTTGAGCAATGATGGGTCAAGTACAAAAACTAAATAAATAAACTTATATTTTGAACATGAATATACCTCTTAATACTTTACTTAATACACTATATTTGCTAACTTTTTATACTAATAGGATATTAGACTGTATATTATCTGTATATATTATCTGTAGATAGAATTTATTATCTGTATATAGGATTTATAAATAAACATCCATACATATTGCAGTGTATTCTCAAAATAATTACTGATGAGGTGTAAAATTAAAAATATCTGGAATAAGGGAGGCATCAAGACCAAACAGGTGCAAGACTACTAAGTAGTGGGTTAGATACAGAGGGGACCACATATTCTAGCCGCCCTGGGGTGAGGGAAAAGGAAAAGGGAGGTAGGACAGAAACGGAGGTGTAGGGAGGACAATTTGGCGATGGGAATCCCCCCTGATTTTATGTAAATATGTACCTAAAATATTATTGTCAACAATATGTAAGCCACTATGATCAAAATAAAAATTTATATTAAAAAAAATATCTGGATGGGGGGCCAAAGCAAGTAGGGCATTTGCCTTGCATGGATCCAACCCAGCTTCGATGCCCATTGTCTCATATGGTCCCAGTGCCTACCAGGATTGATTGCTGAATGCAGAGTCAGTACCAACCCTTGAGCACTGCCCAGTGTGGTCCATAAAACAAAATATATATTTTTTCATATTGAGATGTTCAGAGAAATAGTACAGCAGGTAAGATAATTAATTTAAATGCAGCAGACTACACAGTTCAATCCCAACCACCTCATATTGTTTTCAGAGCCCATCAGGAGTGATCCCTGAGTGTACAGCCAGGAGTAAGGCCTGAGTATAGCAAGGAGGGGCTTCAAAACAAAACAGAACAAAATAACACCTGAATCTAGGACCAGAAAGATAACACAGGAGGTGGATACCTTGCCATGCATGTAGGAGACCCCAATCTAGATCCCACATATGAACCCCTGAGGACCAACATCTCTGGGTATGGCCCTAAAACCCAAAGCAAACAACAACAAAATTTGAAGTTTACTCCTTTATGGTATATCTCCCTAAACTATAGTTGACAGTGCATAATATAGTGAAAGACAAATATTTAAAAGTAAAGAACAGTAAAAACTTGATATGACATTCTAGGTTAAAAAATAAAACTTAGGGCTCGGAGAGATAGCACAGCGGCATTTGCCTTGCAAGCAGCCGATCCAAGACCAAAGGTGGTTGGTTCGAATCCCGGCGTCCCATATGGTCCCCTGTGCCTGCCAGGAGCTATTTCTGAGCAGACAGCCAGGAGTAACCCCTGAGCACCCCCGGGTGTGGACCAAAAACCAAAAAATAAATAAATAAATAAAAAACAAAACTTAGAGTTGGGGCCAGAGAGATGGTATAGTGGAGAAAAATTATATATTGCACGCAGTAGACCTAGATTTGATTCCTAAAATCCCATATGGTCACCCAATTCCCACCAGGAGTCATCATTCCTAAGGACAGAGCCAGGAAAAAGACCTGAGTATTGCCAGATATGCCACCGGTCCCAAGAACATAGGCTGAATGTGCAGAAGGCAGTCATCCTATCCACTGTACTATCTCTCCAGTCTCAATATCTGTATATTTTTATATTCTCCAATATAACCATTTGTCACCTGTTTGGCTCAGAATATTGCTAAATGGATCAAACAATATGCTTGCGGGTCAGCCACACTGCTTTGGTTGATAAAACAGTGTTGTACAGAAATAAAATACCTGGAAAACACAGATTCAGGGAACTAAATGCTCAACCCTCCATAGAGTGCTCCATTTTTCCATACATGCAAAATAGAACTCAAACATTAAGAACCATTCTATTCACTGCCTTATACAATACATATGAGTCATAGAAGAGTGGTTACATTAATTGTGATTTAACAAATCCATCTCTGCAGCCACACTGGCTAACTTCCAGCACCCACTAGCTACGTGTTGGTTAGGCAGAGATAGATGATTCCATCATTGCAGAAATTTCAACTCTGCTCTAGAATAATATTTAGAAAGTCTGAAGTTTAAAACTGTCTACTTACTCACTGTCACTTTGTCCTTATCCCCCAACATAATGTTGTTTGGTGTGAGATCTCGATGGATGATCCTCTTCTCCTTGTGTAAGTACCGGAGGGCTAAGCAGAGCTTGAAACAGCAAATAAAGAAGCTAGTTTAATGCTGAGTGAAGAAAGCAAGGAAAAGAAAAAAAGACTCAATGGCACATACCTTTGCAGGGTATAAAAATAGAGGAAATAAACTGACAAAACAACAACAATGACTCTGAGGTTCAGTGATGATGCAAAGCTATGGTGATGGAAAAGGGAAAGCAATGGGGTGAAGGTTCATTTTGGAGTGGGATTGGCACTGGGACATCTCTATTCACACATAGAGAAATTAGCCATAATCCTAGATATCTATATTATTTGAAACAAAGAAAAATCAATAAAAAGTAGGAGAGGAGTTAGGGAGACAATACAGTGGGTAGGGTACTTGTCTTGCACTTGACCAACCAGCGTTCAATTTCTGGTTCCCCTAAATGATCCCCCAAGCCCACCAGGAGCAAGTCTTGAGCATAGAACCTCAGTTCAGCTGGGCATGGCTCCCAAACAAACAAAAAATAAAGTGGGGTATCAAATTTTAGTTCCCTCATTGTGCCTATAACATATTCATTGATGACTTTATCAGGTGTATCTGTGAAGTCAGCTTAGAACTTTGCTCTTTCATAGAAAAATAAAACCATACCTGTATAAATATTTTCCATAGTCTTTCTTCAGTGAAGTGATGCTGTTTTTCCTTCAAAGAACTGAAATGCTCCCCAAGAGGTGCTCCTTCTATAAGCTCCATGACTATATACAACCTGTCATCTATTCAAAACAGGAAAAGAAAAGTAGGATTTAAATTATATTTAGACATTATGTTGATTAAAGCCTGCCCACAAATTAGAATACAAACTTTCAAGTTAGATTTCAGAAATGGACAAAGATGTGGAGTGTGGAGAGGGAGGTTGAAAGGTGTCTGCATTAATCTCTTTTTGCAGGCAAACTCATGACAAGTGCACTAGCATACAGAAAGGCCAGAGAGAATCAAAATCATCCTAGTCACAGAGGAGTCCCTGAAAAATATGTATCCCAGCTGTTCTCTCAAGAGATTAACATTGTGGGCTGTAGTGATAATACAGTGGTTAGGGCACTTGCCTTGTATTTAGCCAATTCAGATTCTAGTCTCAGCATCCATAATGGTCCTCCAATCACCACCAGGAGTGATTTTTGAGCACAGACACAGGAGTAACCCCTGAATACCACTGGTTATGGCCCCAAAACAAAACAACCCTCAAAAGTCAGATCTTCAGGAAATTACATCCTTAAAGGGCACAGTCCTGTAACTTCATAGATTTGCTCTAACTGAATCATGCCATGTCTTGCAAAGGCATAGTTGAATACATTACTCATAGCTGAAATATCTGTTGTATGTCTTTCGAAAATAGAAGGATGGGGGGGGTCAAAGAAAAAAAAATAGAAAGCTGAAACTATCCTGATCTTATAAGTACTAGGAACCTCAACTTAGTATTTGTCACTGCCTTAGATGTCAAGAAATAAACAAGTATATTCATTTTTTTCCTAAGCCAAAGAAGTATGTGATGCATATTTTTGTGATAAAATATACATACATAAATAGGTATTTTACATTATTTTAGAGGTATGTAAACATTGCATATACAAATATACTAAACTAAACACTAAACATGTTCTGCAATTTATACTTATTTCCAGTCAAGCCATTCCTTTTGTTGGCTGTATATTATTCTATAATACACATACTGTAGGCACTCTTCTCAAACTAGGGTTAAATATGTTTTTCCAATTTTTCATAAGAAATATGTATTTCCAAGCCAGAGAGATAGCATAGTGGTAAAGCATTTGCCTTGCAAGCAACCAATTCAGGCCCAACGGTGGTTTAAATTCGGCATCCCATATGAGCCCCCAAGCCTGCCAGGAGGAATTTTTGAGCATAGAGCCAGGAGTAACCTCTGAGTACCACTGAGTGTGACCCAAAAACCAAACATATATATATATATATATATATATATATATATATATATATATATATATATTTCCAACCAATATGTATTACATGTCGTAATCTTATTTCTAGAATAATTCTAAATGTTATCAGCTTTTATTCTTTTGTATAACATCACCTAATCTATTTTTCTCAGGTTTATGTATTTTTAATTACTGCCTTTTTTAAAATAGCAGGTTATTTTTAAAAAAATTTTTAATTATTTTTTATATATGTACATAAGCTACATCACTTCAATACAAATTAAAAACTAACCTTGATCTCTCAAGAGACAGTGTTAAATCACAAAATGTGATTCTAAGTGGTGAGGAATAGAGTTCAGTTTTAGGCCATGTTTCTCACATGTACAGGCCCTGGGTTTGATCCTTGACAAGAAAAGATAAAAAAAATCAGATAAAAATATCAGATAGAACAAATTGTTAGGATTTTCTGGAAAATCTCAGCACTGAGTTACTGAGCCATAAGGATAAAGGGAAATGGCTGAAATCAAATCAATCTGAGAGCACAAAGGTTTGAATAACAACAGCAATGATAAAGAGGCTATGCAAATATCCCAATTGTTGACTTATATGTTCTTAAAATTTTCCAGTTGAGATATTTTTTTTAAAAAATATCATATGTGATGCACATCATTAAGGTTTATCACATACTATCTTTCCACAACTCAAAATTTCTATATAGATGTGTTTTGTTTAGGGTTTAGGCTATATCTGGCTGTGCTCTGTGCTCTTGGAATCATCATTCCTCGCAACCCTGGATCGCTTGAGGGATCATATATGATGCCGGAGATCAAACTGGAATCACTGTTCTGAAAACTGTGCACTTTAATTCCTGTATCTCCCAGCACCTCCTATCTTGTTATAAACAAGTGACTAAGTTGGAGCTTTTCTCTACTTTTTCATTCCGTGCTAGTTTACCTTCTGCGTCTAGAGTCAGCTAGGGTTCCATCGCCACCTTGTGGCAATTCCTGAGCCTTACCTAAACAGATTTCAGAGGGAAAAAAAAAATCCACTCACAATTTCTTGATGATGGTAGGAGATTGGGAAGGGGAATTCACTTTATTTCTTTTTACAAAAAATTTTCTTTTTGGTTTTGGGCCTCACCCTTTGATGCTCAGGGGTTACTCCTGGCTCTGCACTCAGAAATCGCTCCTGGCTTGGGAGACCATTTGGGACACCGGGATCAAACCCAGACCATCCTGGACAGCTGCATGCAAGGCAAATGCCGTACCGCTGTGCTATCGTCTGGTCCCCACAAATTTTATTTTTTAGATCAAATAATCCACTACACTTTGGTTTTCTTATCTCCTGATTCTTTTTTGTTTGCTTGTTCAGCTTTGCCATGGGACTACTGAGCACTGTGCCCAGAGAATTAATAGCCAGTGGTTTCAGGAGACCAAAATGAAACCCAAATTTCCTGCATGCAAATCAAGTCATGAGCAACCTCTCCAGCCCTCTCCTGATTCATTTGTGTATGAAAACAACTAAAACTGGTTTTGTTTCTTCATTCTTTCAATATGGAAGACTAAATATTTTATAAATCGCTTAGGTTGTTGATTATATCACTGTTTTCTGAGTCATAAAAATAATCCATAAGATCTTTACTATAACATAAACAACAAAAAATAAAAAAGACCATTAAGCTGATTTTATGACTTTGTTTTTTTTTTTTTTTTTTTTTGGTTTTTGGGCCACACCCGCTTGACGCTCAGGGGTTACTCCTGGCTATGTGCTCAGAAATCGTCCCTGGCTTGGGGGGACCATATGGGACGCCGGGGGATCGAACCGCGGTCCTTCCTTGGCTAGCGCTTGCAAGGCAGACACCTTACCTCCAGCGCCACCTACCCGGCCCCGATTTTATGACTTTGTAACATAAAATATTTAACAGGAAAAAACAGTAGTTCCACAACTAAAATCCTAAAGAATATGATGTTCTCTGAATCTTCCTAGGTAGACTAGTCTGGCTGACAACTCTTTGGCCTTCTTGGAATGAGGCAGTCAGATTCCCCTTTCTACTTGAAGGTACAGCAGCCACAGACACACCCGACACATTCCTGGCAGAAAAAGCCCAGCTCCACAACTTAACCTTATCAAACTGCCAGACCATCAAGTTGTTCCTGTTCTTAGCAACTGGGCTGCAACACCTGAAAATTTTATAGTAGTGTCAATTTAGTAAAATCACAGCAAATCTGATGGGGAAGTTGCATAGAAGACCACTAACCTTAGTGAGTCTAAACAGTAATATAGAATGTACAACAAGCGACAACCATAGCCTAGTAAATCCTTAAACAATGACACTGTTGAGAGATATAACCATTACAAATTGACTCTTATAGATCTACGTTTCAGTAATTCCATTTTCCTTTGTCTGCAGCAAACGATATTAAGTAAATTTGTGTCTGCAAGGAGGCAGACTGAAGTGATAGGTTGAGAAATTGAGGACATTGTTAGAGGGAAGGTCACTTTGGTTGTGGAACTTGTGTTGGAACACTTAATTCCTGAAACAACTATATTAAGAACAGCTTGGTAAACCAGGTGTTATCATCTAAAGAAATCATTTAAGAAACAAACAAAAAAAGTCTAGCAAGTCTCACTTAAACACCTACCTTGCTCGCTTGTCTCTATGTTTCTTTGCTTATATATTTCTATTCAGTAGAAGTCTGTGCACTCTCTCTTGAATACATTCCCCACTTCCCCTTCTCACACATCTAAGCAAGTTTCATTCAATTAAAAACTACTCAGGAGCCAGAGCAGATAGGGTGTTAGCCTTGCACTGGACCAATCCAGATTCCATCCTGTTATCACAGATAAACAAACCCCTATATATCACTGGCCAACAGTGATCGCTGAATGCAGACCCAGGAGTAAGTGAGCATTACTGTTGTGGTCCAAAAATAAACACTACTTTGCTTCACTAAAAAAGACCTAGCAAAGATATTTCCTCAACTAGAAATATCATGAAGGGGCTGGAATGGTGGCACAAGTGGTAAGGCATTTGCCTTGCACACGCTAACCTAGGACAGACTGCAGTTTCATCCCCCAGTGCCCCCCAAGTCAGGAGCGAATTCTGAGTGCATAACCAGGAGTAACCCCTGAGCATCACCGGCTGTGGCCCCAAAAAACAAAGTAAAAACCAAAGAAAATATCGTGAAAATACTTACTTTCTAGAAACGTTTTGTAATATCGCACAACGTTGGGGTGATAAAGCTAAAAGGAAATACAGAAAACACATTACTGTATATTAAAATCCAAACTTGTTTTGTAGACAATGTTATTGGCCAATTTGGAGGCAACAAAGAAAAGACTGCACTTATACTTATTTATAAAATTAACACTGAAATAGCCATCTTCTTTAGAGCCTTATAAACTATATTAAATTTAATTAGTTTTCAACCCTTATTATACTTTATCACTTAATTGAGTAAAACAAAAAAATGTAGCCCTGGGCGGAAACTTAAGAATTCATTTATCCCTGCTTGTTCCCCCAGTGCAACCAGACTGCATAGAGGCTAGAACTAAAATAAAATATGCTACATATATGCTGCATATATGTAGACTATATTTTTATCTCTCCATGTAGCACCATTGTTCATAAACATTGTTTATGCTATTAACTTCTATGTATTTAGCTATACCTAAAGCACAATAGTTGACCAGGATTCCCTTTGGTGAACTGCTTTCTTTTTTGTTTGTTTTTTTGTTTTGCTTTGTTTTGTTTTCAGGCCACACCCAGCAGCACTCTGGCTCTTCACTCAGAAATCACTTCTGGCAGCCTCTGGGGACCCATCTGGGATGCCAGGAATCAAACCTGGGTGGGCCGCATGCAGGGCAAACATGCTACCTGCTGTTCTATTGCTACGGCCCCTTTGAACTACTTTCTTTATTCTTGTTTTTGTTTTTTGTTTTGTTTGGGCCACACCCGGCGGTGTTAGGGTTACTCCTGGCTATCTGCTCAGAAATAGCTCCTGGCAGGCACAGGGGACCATATGGGACACCAGGATTCGAACCAACCACCTTAGGTCCTGGACTGGCTGCTTGCAAGGCAAACATCACTGTGCTATCTCTCCGCCCCCCCCCCCTTTGAACTACTTTCATCAGGTGTCTCTGAATTTCTTGACAAGGACTCATCCCTGACTTACTGAGTTTTAGCAGGAATCCTGTTGATCCAGCTTATTTATTGTGATAACCATTTTTGCCAGACATACAAACACCGAACATTACATGTTCATTACAATGTTTGCGAATACCTAAAATAAATATATTAATTTTATCTCTATTTCTAAATGTAAATAATGTCTTTGACACAATTAACCTGAGGAAGCTACATGAAAATCTCACTTTTAAGTCATTTTCTACATGTATAATACAACTCTAATAGGTATATATTTGAGTTTCTAAGTAAATCAAAATTGTGTTTTTGTCAGATTAGTCACTGTTGCAAGTGAGAATCACTTGCTGCCCACTTGGGTGTTTTTTCTTGTCTATTTTGAAGGGGTGTCTGCTCTGAAATAGAGCTGTGGTGGATGTGGCTTCTTCCAGAGGTATCATTCCCTTCCCTTGCTGCCACTAGATGGCCCAATCAACCCAAGAGTGTGAGACAGTGCAGAGCCAGATGCTAGGAGTGCCAAGCCACCCCCAAAGCCTCCTCTTCCTATGCAGGATATGAAGGTGCCCAGGCATTTTCAAACCTGTGCATAAAGACATGTTGGAAGGGAGTAGAGTAATCAAAGAGAAAGAAGCTGTATTCTTGAAAGACTGCAGAAATCAGAGACCCCTGGTATGTTCAGTCCGGCACTCAAATCAGAGAGAAATAGCTTGCAGAAGAGGGGACCTCTTTCTACACCTTTATATTCTGGAGCACCTTCTTTATTGAAGCTTAGTTTTCTTTTTAACCAATCTACACTCTGTGTGTCCAGAGCAATAGCACAACAGGTAAGGTGTTTGCCTTGCATGTAGCCCACCCAAGTTCAGTGATTTCTGAGTGCAGAGCTAGGAGTAAACTCTGAGCGTGGCTGAATGTCGCCCGCCAAAGTAAGCCTACATTCTGATTCTTTTGCTGCTATCTGTCATTAACCTCCTCCCAGAGGCCTCAATGTAGTTAATTTTTCAATATCTGAGAGTACAGTCAAACTACACTGAGTTCTCCTAAAATCCAATCAGATGCCTTATCTGTGATGGCCATGACACTTGCTTTTCTTAATAAACATGCGGAAAAAGTAGTTGCTAAAAAAGTAGTCTACCTCATCAACTAGAAAGGGTCCAGAAGATCTTAAATAAGGAGCCAGGTAAGTATCAAGAATCATTCTTTGTACCATGATCAGGTCAAATCAAAGATATATTCTAAACATCATAATGAAGCAATATTATCCTAACCTAGTTAGCAAACAACTAATTTGAAAATATTGTCAATTCATATATAAGTCAACCCTAAAATAAAATATTAAGGATAGTGTGTGCAATACTTCATGAACTGGAGTAGAACTGTGTTTTTCCTGAATAAAGATGATCACAGTCCTAGTGATCTTTATGTCCCAACACAGAAGCTTTGTAAGCTGAAAATCCAGAGAACAAAGAGCCAAGAAGCTGAGAGCTCTCTATACTAGTTATAAATGAACAGTATACAGAATTAGTACATAAATAAGGAAAGCTGGAAAAGAAGTCAATGTGTTCTTGGATCACAAAAAGAAATTCACTTTCTCTTCTGACATGTTTATGCTTTCTCCCCAAACAAACCCTCATAATGATCCTTAATTGAGTCATTACATTATGTCAGAAGATTTAGCTCATGCCAATAACCCATCTTGATAATCCACGTTTTAGAATGAGTAAGTCACATTTCAGGACCGTTAACAGCTTGGTTTGACTTGACCAAAAGTCAGAGACTATTTTTAGTTGTATATTTATGCATGTTACTAAGTAACCAAATATTCTAAAATATAACAAGAAATGGACATGCTTACAAGAAAGAAATTATTTTATCCCTATAATGTGCTCTTTGCTATATATAAGGAATATATATTCATGCATATTATGTGTTTATTCATGGTCCTGATATAAATAGCAAAAAGTGCTCCTTTGGTTCAATGTTACATCTTAAGAAAAAAACTTCAATAAACTATCACCATTCCAATGTGAATTACTTTATAGAACCAGTTACTAAATTGCATGGACTAACAACACCAACAAATATATTTCAATAACATTTAATAAAACCATCTTAATAAACAAAAAATATTACCTGTTCTTTAATTATGGTCAGTTCAGAGACTATATTCTTTACACTGCTGTCTCGATCTTTTTTATCCTTCCCAAATGCTGGGTTGTGTAAATTAACCTCTTTCATCGCTAAAAGGTTTTGACCACTACGCTTTCTAACCTAAAATGAATGAAAAACAATAATAAAGAAACAAAAGAGAAAAAGAATGGGGTGGGGTGTAGAAAGAAGGAAAAATTGGATTAGTAAAATAAAAATATTAAACCCAGTCATTTAAATATACCAAAGAAGTCTAAAACATTGTTCGAATATCTATTAAGTCCAACTTGATAGGTCTTGTTATTGTTTTGTAACTAAAAGTACTTTATTAGACAAATATAGAAACACTAATATCAATTTGGAGAATGTGTCAAGAACCAGGACAGACCATTTTGATGACTTTGGTAAGTGATTAGTGATAGATTTTATTTTCAAAATTACTGAATAATTTCTAAAGCATTGTCAAGGATTCTAATTCAAAAGCAGGAGAGTGTGTAAATAGGAAATCTGGTTTCTTAGGGAAGATGAAATTGCTCTTTACTAATGAACAGTCACCTTGTAAACACAGCCAAAAGCTCCACTTCCCAGATGGTCCAAAATTGCATAGTTGCCTATATATTTTGAAGGTGCTTTATTTTGATTAATGCTTTCAATATTTTCTGCAATTTGCTTTAGTTCATCCTCCTATCCAAAAGAAGGCAAGAAAGAAAGAGGTCTTCAGTAAGTTTCATCCCAACCACAATCTTATAAGCTGCCAAAATAATTTCAATTTAAGACTTACCACTAGTAAATTCAACTTTGATACCAATTCTTGGTAAGCACTGATGTCCCGAACATAGTGTCCTATGTCAATGAAGATCTCAAACAGGTCAGTAGGGAAAAGCCTACAGGGAGAAATGCATACGTTGACTTAATGCAGAACTGAAAGTGGTAAATTGTTCCTTCCTTCTTGGATTGAGATCTTCACAGACTAAGTATACTATGCAAACTTCTTTCAGTTTTGAATATGGGGGGAACTAATTTCAATTTATCTCAAAACGTATTATAAAGAACTAAAGCTAGTTAACTTTCTTTAGGGTTAAGAAAAAGTAGATGTTGGGGAAATTGCTAAAGACCTTATGTATTTGGGTTTATAAAGTTAACAGAACTTTAATGTGTGCTTCCCAGAGTAATGCCAGGAATAAGGCCTGAATATAAAATTAGAAGTCAGTACTTGGCACATCCAGGTGTGGTACCGAACAAACAAACAAACAAACAAACAAGTAAACAAAATGTACATTGCAGAACTGGGATAAAGAGACAAAGCAATGAAGCTTGCATGAGTGAAACCCTGGGTTCAATCCTACAATAAAAAAATTAAAAATAAATAAGGCTGATTCTATATATATTACATGAATATTTTATGTTTATTTGTAGGATATATGGGGATGCATATATTAAACATTTAGGAATGCATATGTTTATGCAGGATATATGAGGATTCATATATAAACATTTAGGAAGAAACATCTATTGGAAATATATTGAATGTAGATAAATTACAAAAATGTGAGTAACTGTAGGAGATAAATATCAACCTAACTTTTAAATAGTTTGTGAAAATAAATAAAAATATGGGAGAATTAAAAAAATGAAAAGATTTACCCATTATTGTAAGGGGATTAGTTTCAAAGATTTACTATCAAAAGAACACAAAAGTAGATATTTTAGGGCCCTCAAAGCAAAGACTAAAATGAGTAACTAAATGTACCGTATTTTCCAGCGTATAAGACGACTTTTGAAACAAAAAAATTCAACCGAAAATGGGGGGTCATCTTAACGCCAAGTATATCCCGAAAACTGTTCCAATATGCTGCTAAATGAAAATTGTCTGAATAGTGCCACAAAACGAATTGTCCAACTCGATCTTGCACCAATCACTGCCAGGCTGCTCGGACGCCTCTCTAACTCAGCCAATCCAAGCAGGTTTTTTATGCATGCCAATTAGACAATGTTCTGGACCCGAATCTACACTGTCAAAAGCCTGCTCAGATTGGCCAGAGTCAGAGAGGAAGTCTATTATAGTATAACCTCTGAACCTTTGCTTGTTGTGATTGGCTCACTGTGGTACATACAGTTGCAGCACAGGAACGTTCTGTCTGATACAGCAAATATAGGTCTAAACTTATGTTTTAACTGAAAAATTAGGGGGGTCATCTTATACGCCGGCAAATATGGTAATTCTTTTTATTCTCCTCAATTCTAGCATCATATGAAAACAAAGCAGCCAAAAATAATGCCACGTGCTTCTAAACAATTTTGGGGGGGTCGGTTTGGGCCACACCTGGTGATGCTCAGGGATTACTCCTGGCTATGCACTCAGAAATCGCTCCTGGTTTGAGGGACCATATGGAATGCCCGAAGGATTGAACCACGGTCCATCCTAGGCTAGCGCTGGCAAGTCAGACCTTAACACTTGTGCCACCATTCCGGCCCTAAACAATGTTTTTTTAATGTTTCAGTTCAATTCTTTATTCCTTTATCAAACCTTTACCCAAATAATCCTAGTAAGAACTGGAGTCTGTGACATTGTCTAACCAGACCAATTAAATAGTTTCCATGTCCACTTCCCATGGTTGTGATTTTCTGTCCTGCTCACAACACAGCTGCCTGATCTAAGAGCATCCATATTCTTTTCTGCAGATGAGTTTCAATTTTTAAGATATATCCAGAATAAAATCGCTTATTTGTATTGTATTGATTCATAATAAATGTCTAGATCAACTTTGGAATTTCTGAATGAATGAAAACAAGTAAATACATTGATGCTACTGATTATTGCTGCCTAAAATAAAACTATCAACTACAAATCATAAGAGTCACAGTTAAAGGGACAGAGATATCACAATGTTTAGGGAGCTTGCCTTGTATTTAGAAGACCCAGGTTCAATTCCCATTATAGCATATAGTTCTCCAAACACCACCAGGAGAAATCCTGAGCACAGAGCCAGGAGTAAGTCCTGAGCATAGTCACACCAAAAAAAGTCAGAGTTAATGGAAGGGGTGCTATTCTGATAGAGTGACTGAGTCTTTCGTTTTCATTTAATTCCCAGTGTTAAAATATCACTAGAGTAGTCCTAGAGTAGTTTTAGATGTCTGAAGATGTGTCTTGCATACTGATTCATTCTCTTAGCTTACATCTAAATCAGGGATGTGAAAACAGTTCCAATCACTAACATTTCTCTAAGCCCCTACCTTTTAAAGAGTGGTCTGTTTCTTTCCATACTGAAGAGGAACCTCAAAGCTCGAAAAGCGTAACACTGGAAAATAATAGGATACATGACTCTCAAATGGTAGTTTCAACCAATGAAAACATGATTTCAGGGCTGGAAGAATGACTTTGTGGCTAAAAGCACCTTCCCTGCTGATGTGCAAACATAAATCCAATCCCTAGAGCCACCTCTGAGCCCAGCATGGTCCCAGTGGGACCAGTGCTGTCTGCCACTCTCAGCACTCCAACAGAGTGCAGCCTCTTGGGTGCACAGCTAGAGTGGACAAGCACTGGAACCCCAAAAGCTTGAAATCCCCAGCTTGTACCACAAGGAAAATATGGAAGCACTAGGTCAAGAATAGGCACAAGTCAGACAGTGTACAAGCACCACAAAGAGTGCAGTTCCCAGCATTCATGTGAGCAATACATATATACTAATATATAATATTTAAGTATATATAATATAATAATTATAATATAATTATATATGATTATATATACTAAGATATAATCCCTGGTGAGCACTGAGAGCAAGTGTGTGAGTACTGCAAGCAGATATAATATGCCCAGGGAGCACCATAACCAAATGTACAAGCATTCCAGTCATCACAACAAAGGGAAAAGAAAGGGGGCACATTTTCAGGGCAATGTCCTGGTGGTGAAATAACTCTTCATCAGCTTTATTAAGAAATAACTGACCCATATGACAGCCAAAGCTATGACTGAATATTTTAAAACATCAATACATAGGGGGCCAGAGCGGTGGTAAAGGGCCTTACAAACGGCTGACTTAGGATGAACCTAAGTCACAGCAATTCAATTCCTCGGTGTCCCATATGGTCCCCCAAACCAGGAGTGATTTCTGAGTGCATAGCCAGGAGTAACCCCTGAGCATCACAAAACAAACAAACAAACAAACAAAAAACATCAATACTTGGGTCATTCATTTTTGAAAAAGCATTTAAGTGAATGATGAGCTAAGGATATCCTTTCTTCTCTACTTGTCACTAATTCCTTTCTATTCCTTTCTAGAAAATATAAAAGGAACATTGGGACAAGGAATAAAATGCCTCTGCTGAGTCAAGCCAAATGTGGCGGGAGCTCCAAGAGTTCACCATACAGGGTACAGGGTGCAGTTTTAAGGCCTCGATATTTATATGGTTTCTGTGAGAAAATAAACACTAAGAACGATGACATTTAAAAATAGCCACCGGCACACTGGACTCAAACTTGACAAATTGGTCTCTGGAGTAAAGAGTCTTAAGCAGTCCTTAAATAGAACAATCGACAGTAACTCTCAAGAACACTCTAAAAGAGGCCTGTGAGACTTTAATGAAGAAAAATAAACAACTGACATTTTTCAGTGCCAAGAACCACCAGCTTTCCTGGGCACCTGGACCACAGGCCACCACGACAGAGATCAGGCTTCTGGATTTCTGAGCTAAAAGTTAAAAAATTAGCAACCTGAGTAAGAAGGCTCAGAAACAAAATAGTCCAGAAAAAGCACACAGTTATAAAAATGGCCAAAAGGAAGCTGGGTGAAGGAAGAGAGAAGCCAGGTGAGAAAGCAAAGAGAAAGCCTTCCTTTTCCAGACCTTAAGAAAGTAGAGAAAGTAGTGTTTGCCCTTGCAAAAAGCTTACTTGGGCTTGATCCCTGTTAAAACAAATGGTCCCCAAGCACTTCTGGGAGAGATCCCTGAGCACAAAGCCAGAGGTAAACCCTGAGCACAGTTGGATACGGTCCAAAAATGGGTGAGGAGAAAAGGAAGAAAGGAAAGAAGAAAGGAAGGAAGAAAGGAGGGAGGGAGGGAGGGAGGGAGAGAGGAAGAAGGAAGGGAGGGAGGGAGGAGAGATGAAAGGAGAAAGGGAGGGAGAGAGGACGGAAGGGAGGGAGGGAGGAAGGGGGAAGGGAGGAAGAAAGGAAAGGAGGGAGGGAGAAAGGAAGGAAGAAAGGAAGGAAAGGAGGGAGGGAAAAGGAAGAAAGAGAGAAAGGAAGGAAAGGAGGGAGGAAGAAAGGGAGGGAAGGAGGGAGGGAAGAAAGAAGTGAGGATAGGAGGAAGGAAGGAAAGGAGGAAGGAAGGAAGGAAGGAAGGAGAAAAGGAAGGGAGGGAGGAAGGAAGAAAGGGAGAGAGGGAGGGAGGGAGGCAGGGAGGGAAGAAAGGAAGAAAGAGAGGAGAAAAGAAGAAAGAAAGGAAGGAAGGGAGAGAGGGAAGGAAAGAGGGAAGAAAGGAGGGAGGAAGGGAGGAAGGAAGAGGAGAAAAGAAAGGAAGGAAGAGAGGGAAGAAAGGAAGGAGGGAGGGAGGGAGGGAGGAAGGAAGAGAGGAGAAAAAGGAGGAAGGGAGGGAGGAAAAGAGTGAGTGAGGGACATAGGAAAGGATGGAAGGAGGAAGGATGGGAGAGAGGAAGGAAGGGAAGAAGAACGGAAGGAAGTGAGGAAGGAAGGAAGGGAATGAGGAAGGGAGGGAGGGAAGAAGGAAGGAAGTGAGGAAGAAAGAAAGGAAGGGAAGGAGGGAGGGAAGAAGGGAGGGAAGAAGGGAGGGAAGGAGGGAGGAGGAAAGAAGAAAGGAAGAGAAGGGAGGTGGGAGGAAGGGAGAGAGGGAGGCAGGAAGGGAGGGAGAGAGGAATCAAAAGAAAACTTCACTGGCTATACTACATGCATCAGCAAGACAGCTGACACTAAGCATAGTGTCAGACATCTATGGTGCACTCAGTAAACCAAGTCTCACATCTGTACGCTCTCATTTGTAGTTCTCCAGAATCTATGCCTGCCAGGCCCCAAATTTCCCTGCCAAATTTTCCCTCGTAGGAGTGCTCTGGGAGTGAGTAAGCTCTCAGTGAGATTGGAGATAGGAAAAGTATTGTTTCTTCTTTCCTTTTCTAAATGACTTGGAGAAAAGAGAAGCCAGGAGTGCTGCAGAGGCCTACTTTAAATCTGATTTCATCATTCTGGTAGCTCTGGGGACACTGGCCTCCTGACGCCCACACCTCAAAAAAGCAGAGAACCCAGCATAATGGGGCTCTCTTCTGTCCTGAGAGATTTCATCCTCAAGGCACTCCCTCTGCCAATCATCGGTCTCTAACCAACTAAGGATCTCAGTGGGATCTAAGCTTCCAGGCTCCCACATTTTGTACATGCTATTCCCTCCAGGTGGAGTGTCCTTCCACCCTGTAATTGACGGTGCATTGGGTGCCACTATTTCTTTCTCTTTATCCACTTGCCAAGCTCCTTCATCACCACCAAAAATCCATTTTACAGGATTTCCTTTGTAAAGGAAAAATATGAATGTCTCCATGCTTTTAAGATGTTGTTTTCCTCTTTATCTTCACACATAAGAAATACATGTTTTTAAATTAGACCTTACTGATAAACAAAAAAGATTATAAATAATATATAGATATAAAATGCCCCTGACTCTTTTAGCAGAGAAAAATCACTATTAAGGTTTCTTATATTTCTCATAAGAAATATACTTCTTACAGTGTTTGTTTCCATTTAACCCACCAGCTCTTTCTCCCTCAAAGAATAGGGACCAATGCTAATTTAAAAATCCTGAAAAATGAAACATCACAAAATGATGTTGAGTTTTCCCCAGATTTGAAGAGCTTAATATTAAGCAACAATGGGCATGTTTATTACCTGTAATAGATTAATTTTTGCTGCATTCTTTTGTTTGCTTGGCAAAATTAATTTTGCTATTGTATATACACCATTTTCCTGGAAGAATAAATGGGTTGTGTTAGCAGAGACCAGGAATAACACCACAGAAATTTACAAGGATATAGAAGTAACTTCAAGTGTAATAAGAAAAAAGAAATGCTCCTGTAATTTAGGAATCAAACAATTATAATAGAAAATACTTTAAAATATCAGTGTAAACTTAGAAGTATCAAAGACTATCTATTTCAACTATTTTTAGAGTCAATTATATCTTATATAATATGTCAATTTAGAGTGATATATTTAAAAACAAGAAGTGATAAAAAGAGACACAGTAAAGGCATCCAAATATTTTTCTACTTTTCTCTTAAAATATCAAATTATTAAATATAATTTCCCATTATTATTTTGAAAACTAAGCAACAAATATAAATAAATAGAAAAATAAAATTTGTAAGATAAAAAGGAAATCTAGTCATTCATGAAAATAGTTAAGAACTTGCTAGATGCATTCTAAGATATAAATGAACTAAGTAATAATTGATTGCTATTTTCTCTATCAAATGGATTATTCATTGAAATCTACACTATGTGAGCATTTTGAATTTGAAAAGCTTTACCTCCTTTATAGCACTTAACTTTTCAAAGCATTTGATAAAAGAGTCTATAATTTCTTTATTTTATATGTATGTGAAAATAAACAGTATGCTGGGCCAGAGTGGTAGCACAGTTGTAGATTGTTTGCCTTGCACACGGCTGACCCAGGACAGGCATGGGTTCGATCCCTGGTATCCCATATGGTCCCTGGAGCCAGGAGCAATTTTTGAGCACAGAGCCAGGAGTAATCCCTGAGCATTGCCGGGTGTGGCCCCCAAAATACAAACAAAAAAAACAGTATTCAGTGGGTTGATTAACAAATTATGGGTTATGAAATAGTCACTGCCATGCATGACTATAGTTTTCAGTATGTGCAGAATAAAAACAATACAGAATGGTTTTGTTTGTTTATTTTGTTTTGTTTTGTTTTGTCGGATCCAACTGCTTGGAGCTGCTCAGGGATTGCTTCTAGCATTGCTCAGGGACCATGTGGAAAGCTGCAGATTGAACCTACGTTGGCTTCACCAAGGCACATAAACAGCATGTTATATCTCTTCTGGCTCCTAGGATAGTAATTAAAAAAAAAAAAAAAAAAAAAAAACTAAGAATGTAGCTTCTAGTGAACTGTTTGTTTTCTATAGCAACACATACGGTATTTGCCGGCGTATAAGACGACTTTTAAAACGAAAAAAAGTGAACAGAAAATCGGGGGTCGTTTTATACTCGGAGTATATCCCGAAAAACTTCTCGCTAAACGAAAATCACCTGGATATTGCCACGAAATGAATTTTCCAACTCGATCCTGCATCAATCACTGCAAGGCTGCTTGGACCGCCTCTCTAACACGGCCAATCCAAGCAGGCTTTTGATGCATGCAAATGAGACAATGTTCTGGACCTGAATCTACACTGTAAAAAGCCTGCTCAGATCGGCCAGAGTCAGAGAGGAAGTCCATTACAGTATAACCTTTGAACCTTTGCTTGTTTGATTGGCTCACTGTGGTACATACAGTTGCAGGACAGGAACGTTCTGTCTGATAAAGCGAATATAGGCCTAAACCTATGTTTTAACTGCAAAATTAGGGGTCATCTTATACGCCCAGTCGTCTTATATGCCGGCAAATACGGTATGTCTTTAAAAATAAAATAGATTCCCATGGAGTAGGCAAGAAGCATATTCTTAGCTCTTTCTAAGCCAAGAGAGTTAAAAGAGGAAAGACAAGAATGTAAAGTTATGAGTATATATAATACTAAAAAGAAAGGTAGGTATTAAATTTAATATGAAAATAATTTGTGACTAAAACAAATGAACTAACAAATCAAAATAAAAATAATATTAATGGACTGAAGAGAGGGGGGGGGCTTGCCTTATAAGCTGGGTTCAATTTTGCCTATATGGTCCCCTAAATGCCACCAGTGTGGGAATCCCACCAAGATATTCCTAAGCATAGAGTCAGAAGTAAGTCCTGAGCACAACGGACTGTGCAACCTCCCTCCTTCCCCAAATACCATTTACTCTAACAAATATGAAGTTTACCATTGAGGAATGAAGGAAGCTCTGATGGAGAGGCTTGTTCTGATAGTCTGATAGTAGGATTGACATTCAACTTGGGTGGTGGTGCATTAAGGCACAGATAAATGCATAACTCTACACTTCTAAAAACTTCTGGAACCCAGAAGAACTTGAACAACTTATTTTATATTTTTTTAATGTTAAAACAATTTTCTATCAGGTGATGGGAACCCACTGTTCAGGGAACAGAGCTTAGAAGGAAATGGGTGAGTCAGTCATAGTTCGGGTTATCTTGGTCATGAAACCTCACCTTGGAGAGCCACATTCTCACCTGAACTACTTGATGGGCATTGGTGTCATTGAGTGCCAGTTCTGTAAGGGCAGCACAGCAGGCTGGAACAAAAACCACCAAAGATCACTAGTTCTGTACTTTTATATTGTTACATCATATTCCACAGAGAGTGTGTGCTAATTGTTTTTTTTAATATAACTCACCAATGTTCTTTCTAGAACAGCTATGAGAAGGAAAATTGAACTTCAGAGATTTCTGACTTACTTCATTAAATTTCTGGTCATGTACATCTCTCTTTCTCTCTCTCTCTCTCTCTCTCTCTCTCTCTCTCTCTCTCTCTCTCTCTCTCTCTCTCTCTCTCTCGCTCCCTACCTTCTTCCCTTTCTCCCTCTCCTGAGCATCAGCCTTTACTGAGCATTTACTATTAGCCTGGAGGAGTTAGTACATCTACCTAGTTCATTGTAATACTGGTACTGGTATTATATCTCCTGGTACGTGGCCGACGCTCAATGAAAACATCTACTATGGCTAAATAATTAAATACTTTCAATATATTGCCATTATTGTCAGAGTATTCCTATGGTTAAAAAATATATATTTTGTTTTTTTTTTACCAGGTGAAATCTAAAGTCTGGATAAATTAGTACAGCAGGCCATAGAACTAGTCATTAGAATACTTGGACTTGACTTGGACTTGGAATTGGACTTGACTCTGACTCCAGCCAACTCAACTTCCATGTTCTGATCCTTTGCCTTCCCTGCTTCTTACCACCACAGGGGCAGACTCTAGAGATCCAACTCACCTGCTGTTTTTCCAATAAAACTGTGCTGGATCTACAGCTTAGACCACCTCTAAAGAATTGTGCTGTGTTGTGCACTGGCACAACACCATGCTAGGTAATCCTTACCTATCCTCAGATAATACTCAGAGCATCTTCTAACAGGGATACTGAGTATCATCACCATCTCACATGGGCAAAACTGAGGCTTGCTTAAAACCTCAATATCACATGACCAAATATCACTGTATCCAAAACTCAATCCCCATGCGTAGCACCTCAGGTTTAAAATAGTCATTTAATTTTCTTATTAACTTGTCAGATAAACTAATAAAGTCGATACATTGTAATTATAGAGCTTGATGAACTATTTCCTAAATATATTTTCTGTAACCACCAACACTAGCAAATGTTTAGGACCTTTCCAGACCAGTCCAGTATAAATGCCTTCCCAGGAAAGAACCTGCCTGTGATAATCTCCCAACTTCTAGGGAGAAGACTTCTCTAACGTCTAGACTTCTTCAGACTTCTCTAATGTCTGTCACTTTTATTTCCAAAGGAGCACAATTTCTAGTAAGCTTTCAAAAAGGAAATTCCCAGCAGGAACCTGACACTGAGAGAGAAGCTTTCGGAATAAGCCAAAATGGCCATTGAGGTGATGATCCCATTTCCCTGTAAAGAAATGGCTCAATTTCTCTGCCTTCAGGAAACTGAAAGGTGAAAAAGGTAAGACTTTTTCTACCTTCTCCTTTTCTTCCCCCTAATGCTGCTCTTCCATTCTTAGAACCTGCCTGTCCTAGAGCTGGCCACCCTGGGCTCTCTGCTCCCTTCCTGGGCCACTGCAGGGCACCAATGTGATCCAAAGCAGTGGAGCCCAGCCTGTCCTTAAATATGCACAACCAGTTAAGGTGGCACCTGTGCATCCTGTTGGCATGTGGCAATGCTACACAGAATACTGTTGTTTATTAACCTCTCGGCAATTACTCCAAACAGTTAAGGTATGTGAATTCTGCTTAATCTTCTATAAGGAGGGTACTTGGCTTCCCTAACTGGACTCTAATGGGAACTGAGATCCTGGCCTCAGACCAAGCTGCCTTTTCTAATCCAGTTTTACCAGTCACAAAGCTAATGAACTGTTTTATTATGTCCCACTCCTACATTTGGTGCCCCATGTGGTGGGAGAGGCCTGAGGTCTCATAAAGCTGCTGGTCCCACATTGGCCTCAAGATATTTCATGTGTCATTATGGATCTTCTAAATTTAGAAATTAGACCTACTGATTCGTATATTAGTGTGTAGTAAACTAGTAGATGGGCGATTTTCTAGTTTTACTACTGATCACAAATAAGAGAATAAGCAACCCAGCATCAAATAATAGTACAGCACTAAATAATAACACAATAAAAATAATAACACAAAAATCATACATAGAAAAAAATAATAATAATAATATAAATACCTGCTTGAAGGGAGAAAGTATTTTCCTGTATTTCCCGGGGGCTTAAATCTTCTGACAAATGAAGCTGCTGGATTCGGCCTGCTGCATTGGCACTGGACAGACTTCCGATGGAAGAACGGTCAGAAACAAAATTTCTGTCACTGAAAAAGAAAAGCCAGAGCACAGACCAGTTTATTGATTTTTTTTTTTCCTTCGTGGTCAATGATTTCTCCGAGTCCTGTTTAAGAAATCCACCCCTCCAGGTCATATGCTCTAGTCTTAATCCTTGCTATTTTACTTTCTAGCTCACCTAAAATTATTTGTTTTGTTTGAGGGCTATGCTCAGCTGTGCTCGGGGCTTACCCCTGACAGTATTCTAGGGATCATATGTAGTGCTAGGCTTCAAACAAGTCAGTCACATGCAAAGTAAGTGCTTTCCCCAATGTACAGTGTGCTATTATTCTGGCTCCCAAAATTATTTTGCAGTATTATTTGGTATCTGTCTTCTTTTCTATCTCCGCACTCACTTCCCTACCCTATTTTATTACCCTGTCATGTCATGATATAAATGTTAGGTTCATTTGAACAACTTTGATGTTTTTCCATTCATTTCTTTCTGTTTACTTAGTGTAATGTTTTACACAAGAGTCTTCATTTCTTTTTTGTTTGTTCCTTTTTATTTGACAACATTATCATATTTTAAAAGTAATGCTTTAACCGTATTTGGTGGGCAGGAGTGCTCTAAGTGGTGTTATTCCCAGTGAAAAAGTCATCTGTGCCAGCAGTTCATTTCTTGGGCCAAGACTGTACTGCTTCACAGGCCCTACAGTTGGGGATCCTCCATGATTACCCTAGCAGTGCTTCAGGGTCATATGTGGCAATTCAGGAGACTATTTACTGATAATAAAATATGGGTACTAGTCATTAAACTGTCTCCTGACCCCTAAAAAGTAATTTATTTCTTATGGCTGGAGCTCTATCTGGATGTCTCTGTGCTCTACCCTCAATCTTGCTCCCTAGGTAGAGTCTCCTTTTCTTCCCTCCATTGTAATCTGGACACATCAGTGGTCCTCAGTGGTCCTGGGAAATGTAATGGAACTAGGCCTCAAGATATTCATGATCAGAATCTTGCCCATCAAGTGAAATGATGCTAAAAGTTAAATCTTGGAGTCACTTCCACTACCTAGGAATGGCACAGGAGCTGGGATTTGTCAGTGAACCGGGCATAAGCAGGTTTTCTGGAAGCTGCTTTGACCACAAACAGTGCCTGTTCTTAGTTCATCCAGCAGTCAACTGGGCACCTGCTGCCCCCAGGCAACCTGGAGGCAGGCACAAGCTCTGCAAGAATATTGTTGATCCAGCTGGATAATAAATTCTCCCAGGGTACAAAGACATAAGATATGGGCTAAGTGTTGACATCAAGAATCTTCCCAGAGAAGAGGTTCATAACACTGCATTATAGCAAAAATCTGGGAAATGATTCTCGAGATGTGAAAGAATTATCTTCTATCAAAGACAGCCATGGCTCAAAGAGGACATTTTGTCTTGTTTGAAATTCAATTCTCAGGGATAAAAGGGAGGTTTGTTTTTTAGCTTAACTCTAAAACAATTTAGTTCCTCATAAACAAATAAAATAGCTGTTCTGTAAGAGGACAACCCACCTATCTCCACCTCAAAAAAGCCCTTTAATTAGAATCGTCTTAATTATAATTACTTTAATTATAATGTATACTTTATATTTATTTTATATCTAGATTTGTTTTATTATATTTTTATTTAACTTAATTAAGGAATTAAGAATCAATACTAATGAAAAATCTGTAATTTATATTTTAAAACATTTGTCATTTTAATGTGAGATCTATAAAAGGAAGTAGTAGATTGTCAATCATTTGTAAGTTTTTTCTTTATATTGCTAATGACATGGCAAATGGCTAAAAAGGCTACTATTCCTGTTTCTACAATATGTTCCTAAGTTATGGAATGTTCCCTCACAAAAAAAAAATATGTTGATAATACTGAGTCCCACAAAATCCATGAGATAGCAAATACCATGTCTGGATAATAATGACTCAATAAGATCTAATCATTTTAAAATTGGTAAGTCATTCTTCTTTATTAGAGTGGGGTTCTTCTTATGTTCTATAGAATATAAATATGATACCTTTCAGGGATACTTTTCAACTCTAACTCAATATCTAGAAGACTAAATTCTGCTTTATGAAAATATGAGGAAACAGAATCTGCCCACCAAAATACATTAACAATTTAATACTTCAGTAAGTCTCAGACATAAAATATAGCTATTATTTCAACATGTTTCAAAAGGATTTCAATTTGGAACTGTTTTAACAATCCATTTCTGGGGCCGGGCGGTGGCGCTAAAGGTAAGGTGCCTGCCTTGCCTGCGCTAGCCTCGGACGGACCGCGGTTCGATTCCCCCGGTGTCCCATATGGTCCCCCAAGCCAGGAGCGACTTCTGAGCGCATAGCCAGGAGTAACCCCTGAGGATTACCGGGTGTGGCCCAAAAACCAAAAAAAAAAAAAAAAAAAAAAAACAATCCATTTCTATTCTGCAATCTCCTTCCTTGAAAGTCTTTGGATTTCTACCTTTAAAAGTATTTACTCATGGGCTAAAGAGATAGCACAGTGCTAAGGCATTTGCAGCTGACCCGGGGTGACCTGGGTTTGATTCCCAGCATTCCACATTGTCCCTTAAGTCTGCCAAAAGCAATTTCCTAGCGCAGAGCCAGGAGTAATTCCTGAGTATCACTGGGTGTGACCCAAAAACAAAAAAAAATTTCTCTTTTGAATATATTTTTAGTGGGGTAGACCATTTCACATATACACAATGTGTGCTCCAGAATTTTAATCCATTTTCCTAGGTAGAATTATACTTTTAAAGGAGAGAGAATAAGCTATTAACTTAACTCTGAGGACTACAGTGAAAATTAGAGAAAAATCAATAGCAACAAAAACAAATCAGTGACATGTAACCATTTTACTAATGCTCCATTTAACTTGGGGTTCTACATGTATTCATTGACAGATAGTCTTTGATTTCACTTTATGATCTATATGCAGTCACAGACATTTTAGTAAAAATATTAGTAACTGTTGCACATATTGACATAACAACAAGCACACAGTCTTCCAATAAAATGTGGCAAGACAGATAGTTTCTTTGAGTGACTGATTCAACAAACATTTGTAAACAGATGGCCTTTGTATGCTCCTAATACTGAATTGGACATGATACTATAAAGACAAATATATCAAGACTCCCAAGAAACTTAAAAAAAAAGATAGGTCCAGAATGGTAGTACAATGGATATAAGATAAACCTTGCATGCAGCATTGATTTTGAGGTTCCTATATGGTCCTCCCAAGAACTTCCAAGAGTAATTACTGATTGCAGATTCAGAAGTAATCCCTGAGCATTGCTGGATATGGTCCCAAAATACGCACACTAAAATTTATAATACTAATACCCCTGATATGGATTTAGAGCATGTTTTTGATAAGTATAAATGTGAATGACCAAAGAAATCTGAGTAAAAGAAAAAAAATTTCAGAATACCCCCAGTCTCTCTGCCATTGTGGGCAAAGTAGGCCCAAATCACCTTGACTCACCCTCGTAAAATATGAAGAAGCTGCTTGATGCCTCCCCAAATGCGAATTTCCACACTTGTCTCCGGGTCCTCACAAACCTGAACCAGAATCCAGACGACACTCCAGAGCAATTTCAGGTGATCTGAATGAAGAAGACTGAGCAGGACAGGTATGCCTTCATAGAGCTTCACCTGCTCTTTCACTTGGGGCTCAGCACAAAGTAGGCGCAGTAATTCTGCAGTAAGCCTAAGGAGAGGGTAAAGAAGAGAATCATGGTATGATAGCTTCAACTTTAGATGTCCATCTCTGCACATACTCCTGGAACTCAGAATTTTCTGAGTCACAAGTTAACAAGTGTTTCCTGTAAGTGGCTGAATAAGAGCCCAATGTTTTCAGCTATACTGGTCACATAGTTTCTATTACAATTACCTAACCATACCAACACAAAATACAATTCAAAGCAGGTCTGAAAAAGAATGAACATGGCTGCCTTCTCATTTGTCTTTATTTACAAAAACAGGCAGCAGGTCAAATTTAGCCTGTGCATCAATTTGCTGACCACTGTGCAAGTCTTCTTCCCATTGGGTCCCATTGTTCTGGCTGAATACCCACTAATCAGCAAGTTGATGTCAAGTATATCCAACATGAAAGGAATACAGAAGCCTATTCAATGTGTGCCTGCAAAAACAACCCCCCCTCACACAGCTTTTGGATTCCAGCACCATTCCTGATAGTCTGCCCCCTGGGGCCAGCCAGACCTCTGCCTGGGGGGGGGTGCTTCCCACCTCTTTCCCATCAATTCTTACATGGAAAGGAGGATTAAAACATTCTCAGACAAAAAAAAAGAACTCACAATTTTGTTGCTAACCAAACTTACTCTAAATGAGCTACTCAAAGAGCAATTATACAAACCAAATCCCAATTTGTTTGTAAGAATTTGTTTTGTTGTAACAACAACAACCCTACACAATATAATGGCACAACAGTCCTTTTTGTCAATAGTTTCCTTAATGTCAATGGACTATCCTCTCCCATCAAAAAGCACAAAGTAGCAGGTTGGATCAGGAAACAAAACCCAGCTTTCTGCTTGCAGGAAACACACTTAAAGGTTCATGATAGACAGAGGCTCAGAGTAAAAGAATAGAAAACAAATATAGAAGCAACTAGAAAACAATAAGGCTAGGTCAGCCATATTCATATCAGACCAAACTACATTCAACCTCAAAAAATACTTAGAGACAAAAATAGACACTACTTATTGATCAGGAAAACAATAGACCAAGAAGCATTAACTCTGATCAACATTTATGCATCAACGTAGACACAGAAAAAAATATGTAAGGCTCTTGCTCATAAAACCTAGAGAGAAATATGGATGGAAAAGTGATAGTAGTGGGAGATCTCAACACCCCATTATTGCCACTAGATAAATCAATTAGGTGGAACACTACCAAGACATCAGAGCCCAAAATGAGAAACTTGAAGAGGTAGTACTAATGGATCTATTCAGGGCCTTTTATCCTCAAAAAGCTGAATCACACATTCTTCTCAAGTGCACATGGAACTTTCTGTAGGATAGGACACTTTCAAACCTATATAAAGTCACAAATATAAGAATTATACCAACCACCCTATCAGACCACAATGCCAAAGATCAAGATTGACTGTAAAAAGAAGATGTGGAGAAAATCTAACACCTGGAGACTAAAAAATATGTGGCTCAACAACAGCTGGATCAAATAAGAAATAAGAAGAAAAGAGACTATTTGAAACTAATTATAATGAAGAAAAATTGTCAAGATCTATTAAACAAAGCAAAAGCAGTAATTAAGAAGCACTCATAGCAATACAGGCCTAATTAGGAAAGAAGAAAATGACAAAAATCAACAACCTAAAGGGGCACCCTAAACACTTGGAAAACCAACAGCAAAGGAACTCAAACACAAGCACAGGAAAAGAAATAATAAAAACCACAGCATAAATCAACAATATGGGAACAAAGAAATTAATTAATTGTTTTAATAAGAATTAATGAGACCAGGAGCTATTTTTTTGTTTTTTTGAAAGAATAAACAAGATAGCCAAATCAGTAGCAAGACTCATAAGGAAAAAAGGGAAACTACAAATCAGAAATTAAAGGGGAGAGATTACAACAAAATTCCAATAAAGCCAAGATATCATGAGAGCTTATTATGAACAACTGTACCCAGTTAAGCTAGAGAACCTAAAAGAAATGGATAAATTTGGGCCTGGAGAGATAGCACAGCAGTGTTTGCCTTGCAAGCAGCCGATCCAGGACCTAAGGTGGTTGGTTCGAATCCCGGTGTTCCATATGGTCCCCGATGCCTGCCAGGAGCTATTTCTGAGCAGACAGACAGGAGTAACCCCTGACACCACCAGGTGTGGCCCCCCCCCCAAAAAAAAAAAGGATAAATTTCTAGAAAAATATCATCTACCAATACTTAGTGAAGAGGAAGTGGAAAGCCTAAACAGGCCAATCACCAGTAAGGAAATTAAAACAGTTATTAAGAAACACTCCAGGAATAAATGTCCAGGACTAGATGGGTTAAGAGGTGAATTTTATCAAACACTCAGAAAAGAATTACTACCATTGATCCTTAGACTCTTCCAAATCATCAAAAAGACATAAACTTTCCCTAATACCTTCTATGAAGCTAATATCACACTCATTTCCAGGAAAGAAAACTATAGGCTAACCTCACTAATGAACATGGATGCAAAATCCTTAGCAAAATCATAACAACCGAATCCATCAAAAAGATTATACATCACAACCAAGTGGGTTTCATCCCAGGGTGGGTCAATATATGCAAATCAATCAACATCATACACCACATCAGTGAAAGGAAGAATTAAAAAAAACACATGATCTATGAATTGATGCAGAGAAAGCATTTGACAAAATCCAACACCTATTCATGATGAAAACCCCCAGCAAAATAGGTATGAATGGAACCGTCCTCAAGATAATAATAATGATCTATAAAAATCCCACAGTCAAAATTATCCTTAATGGCAAAAACTGAAAATATTTCTACTAGGTCTGGCACTAGGCAAGGATGTTCACTGTCTCCACTCTAACTCAAAATAGTATTAGAAGTCCTAGTAATAGCAATCAGACAAGAGAGAGATCAAAGGAATCCAAATCAAAAAAGAGGAACTCAAATTAATTCTACTTGCAGACATGATAATATACATTGAAAACCTTAAAGACTCTACAGAAAAGCTACTAGAAACAATAAACCAACCAAGCAAAGTCAATACACAAAAGACAATTGCATTCCTTTGTACAAATAATGATTCAGAGAAGAAAGAGATCAAAGAATCCCATTTAAAATAGTGTCCAAAACCATCAAATATTTAGGAATCAACCTAACAAGACAGATGAGAGACCTATATCAAGAAAATTTCAAAACACTTCAAAAATAAATATATGAAGACCTAAGGAAATGGAAGAACATTCATGCTCAGATTGGTATAATCAATATCATCAAAATGATCATTTAACCTAAACTATATAGGTTCTATGCAATCCCTATTCAAATTCAGGCAATATTCAAGAACTTAGAACAATCAATTATAAAGTTTGTGTGGAACCAAAAAAGAATGAAAATAGCCAAATCGATATGGTAAACAAGAAACTGGGAGGCATCTCATTACCTAATTTGAAGCTCTACTACAAAGCAATAGTGATCAAAACAGCATAGTATTGGAACAAGGACAGATTTTTCAGACCAATGGGTCATAATAGAATATCCAGTAACAAGCCCCAAGCATATGGTCAACTAATCTTTGACAAAGGAGTCAAGAATATTGAAATGGGGCCTGGAGAGATAGCACAGCGGCGTTTGCCTTGCAAGCAGCCGATCCAGGACCAAAGGTGGTTGGTTCGAATCCCGGTGTCCCATATGGTCCCCCGTGCCTGCCAGGAGCTATTTCTGAGCAGACAGCCAGGAGTATCCCCTGAGCATCGCCGGGTGTGGCCCAAAAACCAAAAAAAAAAAAAAAAAAAAAAAAGAAAGAATATTGAAATGGAATAGATAGTTTCTTCAACAAATGGTGCTGGAATAATTAGATAACCATGTGTAAGAAATTAAAGATTGTTCTATATATCATACCTCACACAAAAGTCATTTCAAAGTGGATTAAAGATTAGACCTTAAGAAAGTCTTCAGTGATAGAATGTTTATGGCAAGAGATATAGCATCAAACCTAAATAAATGGGACTATAGCAAACTAAAATTTTTCTCTATGGCAAAAGAAACATGAACTAAAATTAGAAGGCAGCTAACTGAATAGGAGGAAATTTTTGCACTCAACACATCAGATAAAGGGTTGATATCTAGGATATACAAAGTACTCACAAAAGTTAACTCCACAAAACCCAAAAACACTATCAAAAATATACCAGTAAGGATGGCACATATCAAAACTACTGGGCACATAGCAAAGCTACTAGTGAGGATGTGGTGATAAAGGAATTGTCCTCCCTAGCTGGTGGGAATGTTGCCTGATGCAACCCCCTATGGAAAACAGTATGAAGGGTTCTCACTAAACTCAAAATTGAGCTGCCATATGACCCAACAATTCCCACTTTTTGGTATCTATCCTCAGAACAGAAAAACATTTTTCAAAGGAATGTATGCACACCACTATTCATTGCAGCACTCAGTTCAATAGCTAAGACCTGGAATCAATCTAAATGTCCAACAATAGAGGAGTAGATCATGAAGATGTGTACATATATAATTGAAAACTACATAGATGCAAGGAATTTGCAGCAACATGAATAGAACTAGATGATATTATGTTAAATGAAGCCAGAAAAGGGATAAATACAGAATGATATAACTTATAAGTGGTATTTTGAATAACTGCAATCAATACAATGGTCTAAATGGAAGTTGTCTTGAATACCATTAATCCCAGAGTATATTGAAGAGAAGAGAAGGAACTGCGTGCAAGAGGACAAACACAAAAGTTATATTCTTTTTTTCTTGTTTCTGTTTTTTTTTGGGGGCCATGCAAGGCAACTCTCAGGGGTTGCTCCTAGCTATGTGCTCAGAAATTGTTCCTGGCAGGCACGGGACCATATGGGATGCCAGGCTGTCTTCAATAAAGTTTACGCTCACTGATGATGATTTACCTAGGACATAGAAACTCTTTCCATCTTACTTGCCGGCTTTTTTTTTTTTTTTTGAGTTTTACTGATTTATTTTCTGAAAGTTTAATTAACTATTCCTCTAAATTTTGTTGGAGAGCAAGAAATATAAAATAGGAGCTAGAGCGATGGCACAGCAGTAGGGTGTTTGCCTTGCACGTGGCTGGCCCAGGACGGACCTGGGTTCAATCCCTGGCATCCCCTAAAGCCAGGAACGATTTCTGGGCACACAGCCAAAAATAAACCCCGAGTGTTACTGGGTGTGGCTCAACAAAAAAACAAAAAACAAATATGAAATAAGTTTACTATATGGCTGCCAAGGAGGCAGGCTGGGGGATGGGAGAGAACCTAGAGACATTGGTAGAAGGAAAGAGACACAGATGGAGGGACTGGTATTGTAACATTGAATGCCAGAAACAAGTCTATTATAAACAATTTTGTAAATTGGTGTCTTAATAAAAATAATAAAGTATATTTTAAAAGCATCTAGTTTTACTAGGGGCTTAATAAAAATTGATAAAAGAATGAGGAGACTGGGACCGGAGTGGTGGCGCAAGCGGTAAGGCGTCTGCCTTGCTCACGCTAGCCTAGGATGGACCGCAGTTCTATCCCCCTGGCATTCCATGTGGTCCCCCAAGCCAGGAGCGATTTCTGAATGCAGAGCTAGGAGTAACTCCTGAGCAATGTCAGGTGTGGCCCTGTAAATGGATCTAGCATCAGTTCTACTTGTTTCCAAAGGTGCTCCTTTTACAGATGTAAGATTCCGTGGCATAATCATCATGCATCTGTGGAATGCTCCATTCTGTGGACCAGTATCTCAATATCAAACTGACATCACTGTGACAGCCCCTGAGAAATACCCCCACATTATCTGTGAAGAACTACTTCATCTGAGGCTTTATTTTTTTTTAAACGTTCTGATTCATTTTACCTGGGCCACCTTTTCAACTGCATCCCATGGATTAACCCCAGTGTCTCTGTGTGTGTGTGTGTGTGTGTACATAAATGTATGTGTTATCCACCTCAATGTCTGCCTAATGTCTGTTATTTTTACCCCCATATGCACCAGTAGTATCATGTGGCATTGTTTCTTTTTGCATATGTACATTAAAATGGGGAAATCTTACATATGGAAACAAGTTCTTATCTACTAGGGATAGAAACTCATACATTTTTATATTGCAGTGGGGCCTTTCATCCTAAACATTTGTCAAAGTGACTTGGTTTATTCTTCAAATGATCAGACAATGGCCATTGACCCTTGAACCGTGGATCCCATTTGTGGAACCAGCATGGTTTTCTGCCCCTGCAGCAGGAATATTGGACTTCTATCCAAGAAGGCCCTAATGCTGCCCTGGCACCAACTTGCTCCAGAGTGGGTTCATATGACATCCTGTTGTCATATGTATATGTCAGACATATACATACATATGTCATATGTATATCTGTTGGAAACAGCAACAACTTGTTTTCAGGGCAGGGTTTCCTGCACTGGTACCTAATGGTGTGATGAAACCAGAAGATGATCATAACACCCTAACTTTGACATAGAATCTGTGCAAAAACAAGGATCTCTAACTATAGAAACCTGACTGCAACAACCATAATTGAGAAGAACTTTTATTGGGACCAATAAGAAAGACTTTGAGGTTAGACAATTTAGTATGACCAAAGCTTCTAGTTGGTCTTATTGCATGATGCTTCATAGGGTAAGGTCTTCTTGTTTTCAGGCCAAACATTTTTTCTTTTTATTTTTCCTAACTTTTGCTGTACTTATAGTAGGATGAAGAGAAGGAGGAGGAGGAGCAGGAGGAAGAGAAAATATGCCACATACACACACCTTTTTTCCCTTTCTTTCCTTTTTTTCATTTCTTATCTTTTAAATAAGGGCTCCTATCTGTATCACAGAAACTTGGGACAGATTACTTTGCCACACATTTCTGCATTTTTCTATAAAACAAGAAGAAAGGAAAAAAAAATAAAGGCTGGGGGCAGGGTTCAAGGGGTTTCAGAAGCATTAGTGGAGAAAAATAAAGACAGAATTAAATATCCAAGCCAAATTCAACAATAGAATCAAGAGACCCAAACTATAACAATCTAAACTTAAAATGGGCCTATTATATTGGCAGCCCAGGGGGGAAGGGAGTGGCATACAGAATGGTAATACTTCTTTGAGGTATTCAGAACATATACCACATTAACATATAGTAATCCATGAACAAATACAAGGGTCGAAAGAGTAACATCTCCAAACATCATAGGAGCCACCATATAGTGTCGAAATGAAGGGGAAGGTGGCACCATAAAAAGGAGAATACCCATTATAACCTAAAGAATCCAGCAACGATGGAAGCCACAGTTTTTGAGTGTACAGTTATGCAATCAACCTCTAACCACAAAGGTCTATAATAATGTCCTAATGTATTTTTCCACAGAACCAGGTGCAGAATATAATCTCCCACTGCAGTGACTACGAACAATATTCTTTAATGCCTTAATTCTACCAAGTATAAAATAACACTTCAGCTTCACTGTCCACAGGGGGCCTTGGAAACAAAGAATGGACATCCTAATTTTAAACCTTGGCGGTCAATCATGCTGGATACCATATACAGTGCTATGTCAATGTCTTGATAAAATACTCTAACCCACTGCCTTTTGTTTATGTCTTCAGTTAGGACCCAAAGCATATGATCATTCAGACCACTGAACTGTCAAAGGCACACCACAGACCTATGCTACAGGTCCCACTCATGGAATACGTTTTGGCAAATCACTACGTCCTTTTTTTCTTCTTTCTTTCTTTTCCTTTCTTTCTTTCTTTCTTTCTTTCTTTCTTTCTTTCTTTCTTTCTTTCTTTCTTTCTTTCTTTTCCTTTCTTTCTTTCTTTCTTCATTCTTTCTTTCTTTTTTTCTTTCTTTCTTCTTTCTTTCTCTTTCTTTCATTCTTTTCTCTTTCTTCTCTTTTCTTTCTTTCCCTTTTTTCTTTTTCTTTCTTTCTCTCTTTCTTTTATTCTTTCTTTTTCTCTCTTCTTCCCTCTACTTTTCCCCTGTCCTTTCCTCTCCTTCATCCATTCAATCCATTGCACTGTATTTAATTATTCCTTTCTCCTTTCTCTTATCTTTAGTTTTCCCCTCCTTTCTCTCCGAAGCCATATCTTAACCAATTATTTATCTTTTCTTAACTCAATCATATCTTAAGAGCTCAAACCCAGACTATGAGGGTCAACCTAAGACTAGAACACTAATGTATGTCTTTATGTGGGCATGAGTTGGTAGACAGTGGACTCCTCTCTGATTGCCAAACCTAAATTGTAAACAAGCCATGCCCAAATTGTATATAGCCCCTCATATATTACCCCACTTCCCCACCACAGAAATCCTTCTAGACACTCATCTCTGAATCTTAACCCATTATCCTTCCTTATTTAACCCTCTTTACCCTCAGTTATTAGCCCAGTACGTACTGGGACCAACCTCCTGTTCCAACAAACCACCACCAAGTTCTCAAACTGAAAGGACACCCTCCCAGCCCCACATCACATGCCTTGGCAAGAAATTACAACCAACACACCTGCTGATTCATGCTTCCTGTCCCTCACTCTCCTAAACATGGATAGTTGCATACTACTGACTCAGCCCCAGAGGGACCCCAGTCCAAGGACACTTCCCTCATGTATACAGTAATTTCACAAACTCAAGAAGACATGATGTGTGATGAAAAAATGCCCAGGACTCCACCCACCACAAGAACATCTCAAAAGACTCAATGTTTAATACCTCTATAATAATATTTCCTAGTCTGTTTAGACTCAAAAGAAAGTCAGCCTCATAAACAGCATTTTTCTTTAATGCCTTTTTTAAAATGTATTTTTCTTCTATTATATATCTATATAGATATAGATACAAATTTTTCTTTTCTCTCTTTTTTTCTACAATATCATCTGTTTTGGTTCTGTCTGGTACAAAACCTACAAGAAAAGTCTTCTCTCTCCTTCCTGGGAGCCGGGAGACTAGCAGCATGGGGTTCGGCAGGCCTCTGCCATGCCAGAGGCCTTCTTAACCAGGCCTAGGTGGGGTGCGGGACTTGGGTAACCCCAGCACCCCTCTGCCGCCTTGCTCCAGATCTCCAGAGCTTCCCCGGCCTTATGTCTGGGCAAGCCGGTGAGTTGGGTCCCTTGGCGGAGCTTGAAGGTACCCTAGGCTTTCCCCCATTATCCATTCAGCTCCTTAGGGAGGATCTGGGTGGGGCCCTGAACTTCTGGCCTCCCAGCTTCACTGGTAATCTCTTTCCAGTTTATATTTTCAAAATCGCGCGGGGGCACTAGCCCCCGCGCACACAAGATACATTAATAGTACTCAGTATCATTGAATTATGTTTTTATGTATGCAGAATGTTCATTTTGTACTCTGCACTTTAGCACACCCCTACAAAAGATCATTTTTCTCTTCAACTTCCTTAACCCCTATCATCTACTCCTCAATTACCCTTTCTAACTTAAGTACTGTAGAGTCCTAAGTCACAGACCAAAGTGGTGCCCTGGAGTTAACACCCACCCAACTATTCCAAAAGGCTTAGAAAGGACACGTATGTCTTTTCAACATTTTATGGGTGTTTTCTTTGACGGCTATAACTTTTTTTTTGTTTGTTTTTTGTTTTTTGTTGTTTTTTTTTGGGGGGGCCACACCCAGTGTTGCTCAGGGGTTACTCCTGGCTGTCTGCTCAGAAATAGCTCCTGGCAGGCATGGGGGACCATATGGGACACCGGGATTCGAACCAACCACCTTTGGCCCTGGATTGGCTGCTTGCAAGGCAAACACCGCTGTGCTATCTCTCCGGGCTCAAAATTCTTTTTTTTCTTTTTTTTTTTTGGTTTTTTTGGGTCACACCCGGCGGTGCTCAGGGGTTACTCCTGGCTGTCTGCTCAGAAATAGCTCCTGGCAGGCACGGGGGACCATATGGGACACTGGGATTCGAACCAACCACCTTTGGTCCTTGGATCGGCTGCTTGCAAGGCAAACGCCGCTGTGCTATCTCTCCGGGCCGACGGCTATAACTTTTGCTGAATATTTTCTTATATAGTGACAATTCCTTCCCCTTTTTTTATCTTCTCTGTCTGATCTGCTCAATATGGAATTTGGTGTGAAAGAATCCCTCAGTTTAATGCTTATATTTGAACCAAGTCATGGGTATTGTTGGACATGTTTTTATGCCCCCATATACTCTGATAACGCCACGTGGCTCAATTTATTGTTTGCCTAGGCACACTAAAAATGGGAAACTACTATACATACCAATAAGTTCTTATCTAATAGAGATGGGAACACACAAATCTTGTAGTGCAATGGGACCTTACATCCTGAACATTGACATAAAGACCTCGCACAGGCCTCAGAAGAATGGGCATTCTTCATTCACCCCTGATCTAGAGAAGACATCTACAAAACATCCAAGGTTGTCTATAACAACCTTGAGGCAATCCTCTACCAGGGAAGACCCCACAGCTGCTCTGACATCAATCTACTCAAAAGAGACTTCCCTTAACACTGAAAAGACTTAACAAAAACAATGACCTGCTTACTGACAGAGCTTGCTGTATTGCACCTTAATTGTGAGGTGAAACTAGAGGATACTCCACACCAGCCTGACTTCAATGTAGGATGTGCAGATTCCAGGATCTTTAATACAGAAACCTGATGCCAACAATAGGACTGCATGAAAAATAAAACTGTATTGGCACTACAGACAATGACTTGGATTGAATAAACTAGTTTGCCTGGAGCCTAGAGTTGGTCTTATGCCAGGAAACTTCAGGGGTAGGGTCTCCTTGTATTTAGACCAAGGCTATTCCTTTCTATGACCCCCATATTTTGGTGGGCCTATGCAAACAATATTTGCCACTCTAACACTGTTTTTACTGGGCCCTTTTGAATAAGCCAAAAAAAAAACCCCAAAAACCTCTTAAACTTTTGATTTTAACTTAAACTAATATGTATGTGTATGAATATATAAAAATACTATGCCTTCAAAGTTAAAGAATCACATAAATCTCATGGCTTTACATTGCTTTGTGTACTGCTAAAAATGTTATAATGTACTACAATCTGGGGACTAGTGGACAAAGTAATTGTACATGGGTTCTGCCTTATTTTCTTAATGTTTTTTTAACTGTAAATATTTAGGCGTCAGCAAGGGGATTTCTTTTGAGAACTCTGTTTATGGGCGATTGTTCTTTCACTGTAACTTTACCTTGTCCTCTTTGCATCATTGTTCTCATAATTAAAATTAAAAAATTAAAAAAAACAAAAACAAAAAAAAGAAAAAACTAATTTGAACTTATTTTTGTAGATAAAAAGGTCTCTTAATAAGAAAATATAAAAGTCACATCTATTTTTTGTATTTAAGATTAGATATAACAGAGAAAATGTATTTTCTAATAAATAAAATAAAATTACATATGTGTAATTCAAAAAAAAAAAAAAGAAAAGTCTTGCCTGGGAGTTCATATCAAAACTAGGGCACAGAGATTGTGCAGACTATCATCCTTACCTCCAAATCTACCAGCAATATAATATGTTACCATATTTTTTGCATAGGCACTCTAAATAAAGGGAAATATTATGCACAAAAACTAGCTCTTATTTATTAGGGATAAGAACCCATATTTATTAAAAATGCAGGGTCGCCTCCCACCATAAGCATGTCTCATGTAGACTCAACTTAGACTCCACGTGATTGGACAGCAACCATCCAACCCAGAACCTCAGATCCCTGACATGGAACTGACACAGGTCCCAGCAACAGTACCAGGAACCAAACTCCTTCGGGGGAAACTCGAAATGCCATACTGGCACCAACTTGCACCAGTGTTAACATGACATCCTGACATGAGGAAATAGCAACAACCTGAGCTAAGAAAGGGTTGCCCCATCTCAGCACTTAATGGTATGATGCAACCAGGAGACGTGTCATCCTTTGCCCTAAGCAAAAAACCAAAATTGCTATCTACAGAAGATTGACTTCTGGACAGAATCTATCGAGGGACCAATGAGGAAGTTCCTAGCCTAGGCCTCAGCCTAGGATTTGTACAAAAACCAAGATCTCTAATTCCAGAGGTCTATCTTTGACAACGGTGACTGAGCAGAACTTCTGGAACTATGCTAAAAGACTATATCCTAGGCTATGTTCTAGGCTCTGAACAAAAATCAAGACCACTAATTACAGAAGACTGATTACAACAGAGATAGAACAGAACTCCTAGAACCATAATGAAACACTTTCTCCTAGCCTTCACTCTATGACCTACACAAATAGCAAGATCTCCAGCTACAGAGGTGGGATACCATCACCCACATCTGAGTGGAAAGTTTCCTGGCACCATAAAAAAACCTTGGGGTGTGCAAGTGAGTGAGCATGGAGCCGGTAGTTGTTCCCATGGCAGTATGCTTCAAGGGTGGAGAAACCCTGTATCTCTTAGGATAAGGGAATTCCCACTGTAACTTTCCCTATATTTACCATGCCTTTTTCCATAGCTGATGGTTTTGTTTTTTTGGCTTATTATGCGTTTATTCTTTTTGTAATCTTGTTGATACTCCCTTATTGTTTTGTGTTTCTGGTTGGTCTTGTTTTACTACCTTTTTCTTCTTTTTCCCTTCCTTCTTCTAAATGGAAATTTATAACACCTAGATGAACTCCTCCTAGTTTTTCTCTTTTTTTGTTTGCTTTTTTCCTCCCTTTTTTCTTTTTTTCATTCTTCCCCCAGATGGTACCAAGGCCAGACAGTTGAATGTTCATTTGGTGGAAATACAAACTGATCAGACATGATTACCAAATCTAAAGTCAACGACAACAGAATCGATACCCATCTACAACAAGCTGTACAAGGGGGAAAGTTGCATCAGCATTATGAGGGTTAAAGAGGAAGACGTGGGATGCATGCTGGGAATAGGGGTAGAGGGAGGACAACACTGGTGGTGGGAATGCCCCTCACTTATTGTCACTATGTACCTCAAATATTACTGTAAGAGAATTGTAATTCACTTCCACCACAATAAAATTTAAAAAAAAAAGAAGAAGAAGAACATTAATAGAAGGAGGTCAACACTGATGGTGGGAATGTCCTTGGCTCATTGTATATCTGAAATTCAACTATAAAAGACTTTGTAGATTACAATGGTTTCAATAAAATAAAAATTTAAAAAAGCTCCCCAAAATGACCAAAACATCATACTTTAGAGCAATGATCCTCAAACTACAGCCCACGGGCCACATATTGTATTTATTCCCATTTTGTTTCTTCACTTCTAAATAAGATATATGCAGTGTGCATAGAAATTTGTTCATAATTTTTGTTTTTACTATAATCTGGCCCTCCAAAAGTCTTAAGGACAGTGAACTGGCCCCCTGTTTAAAAAGTCTGAGGACCCTTGATTTAGAGCATTAATTAATATAGTTCACAGGGAGTACTAAAACAAAAAATAATAATAAAGTGCAAGTGAACTCTGGAAAATTATAATGATAAATGTTTTTGAGGACTAACTCTGAGTTTTCTAGTATTATAGTTCACTTTTCTTCCTGCTCCCTTTGCTCTAAATTGGGCCATTCCTCTGGCCATTTCATGTCTCCACAGAAGCACACATTTTGCTTTCACATTTTTCTCCCTATGCCTTGAGAAGTTCTGCTTCACTCAAGAAACCTGATCTACCCTGTCTTTGCTCTTTGCCTCATAGTACCCTTGCCCACTACCTACAGAGCTATGACAAAGTCACTGATATGTATGTCTGTCCCCACCATTGCACTTTATACTCATAACCTATTCATATTTGGTTTTTCAACACCTTTATAAAGAATGTTGGGTAAATGAGTTCAAATAACCCAATCTACAAATACTGTTGGCAAAAGAAGAATAAATAAACTTTAGAGAAGAATCCAAGGTTTTCTATGAACTAAACACAAAGGTATCATTACTTGGAATTTCTGTTATCTATCTTAGCTCTTTAAAAATGATGATTTAGTGATTCAACTACAGAGCAAAAATGCTGCCAATTACAGCTGTTTTAATATTTATCTAAATACAATAATTCTTTAAATTAACATATAGTTCAAGTGAAACAAATCCATTTTATTCACGATCTGTTTAATTTCAAGCAAGAGATCAGGAAACAAATTGGGAGATATTTTATCATATTTGCATTAAGCAAAATAATATTATAGCAGTCTAATCAGTTATCCTATATATAACCATAAATTAAAAAACAGATTCACTTCAGTTTCTTTCCTTAAAGAAATAAAATGCTGATTAATACAATATACAAGCAAATGAATTATTTATTAAAGAAGTGATCCTAAGATTTTTAGAACACATTTGTATGTCCAAATCTAGAAGTAATACAAGACTAAATCAAGTTGATAACATTTCTCGTTTTTTCTTTAAAGAATGTTAAAAATAATAAAGCTAACAATATTCAGGTAGCAATGTTAGTGTTATTACAAAAAGAGAATAATAGTTACATAAAATATGACACTATTTTTCCAATCAGCAGTCCTACCTTTTAGAAAGTAAATCATATTCATTTAAAATCATCAGTAGATTTTCCACAATATTGAGTTCACTTATCTTCTCCCTGCATTCTGGACTACAAATGGGAAAGCATTAGTAATTTTAAAAATACACTTTACCATTTCCACTATTTAAATAATAGCTCTTATAGTCTCAGAAAAAAGTTATTACTATTACAGGGAGCAGCAGTACATTAAGCTCCAACATTCACTAATTATTATGTGCTGTGATTTGAACTTGTTTAATAATTCTACAATAAAAAACATGGTTCCCTTTACCCAAAGGGGTATCCATAGATGCAATGTTCAGAATTATTCACAATAGTAAAAATTCAAAACAAGCCTACATCATTTTACAAATGAATAAAAAAACAAAAATATATTATGTACTCATACTCTTAAATATGATAATTATAGAAAGAACCCCTGCCATTTGAAACAACATAGGTGAAATTGGAAAACATGCTAAGTCAAATATGACAGAGGAACAGCAATGCTGTATTACAGTGGAATCTAATAAAAAATACTTTTATTAAAAATATAACAGAATAGGGCTGGAGTGATAACACAGCGGTAGTGCATTTGCCTTGCTTGCACATGGCTGACATGGGACAGACTTGGGTTCAATCCCTGGGATCCCATATGGTCACCCAAGCCAGGAGTGATTTCTGAGCACAGATCCAGGAGTAACCTCAGTGCTGCTGGGTATAGCCCAAAAACCAATATATATACATATATAGATATATACACATATATACATGTTATAGGTATATATAGGTGTATATATGAAACATATAAAATATATATGAAACATATATAAAACAGAATATATGTATATAACAGAATAGAATGGTGGACATCTTGAGGAGCTAGTAGGATAAGAAAATGAGAAGCTACAGGTTTAAGAGAACAGGTTTTCAGTTATAAGAGGAATGGCTATTGAGGATCTAATAAACATTGTACTGACTATAGATAGTGATATTCATGAAGTTTCTAAGAAAAAAAATTTTTTTGTTTTTGTTTTTGGGTCACACTTGTCAGCGTTCAGCAGTTACTCCTAGCTCAGCGCCCAGAAATCACTCCTGGAAGGCTCGGGGGACCATATGGGATGCTAGGATTCAAACCACCATTCTTCTGCATGCAAGGCAAATGCTTTACCTCATGCTATCTCTGAAAATTTTAAGCATTCTGCCATATACACACACAAAAAAAATAAACTTTGCACTGTGAAGTGATAGATAAATTAATCGTCTTCATCCTGGTAATAATTTCACTATAAATATGTGTAGCAATCATCAATTTGCTCATATTTGTCAATCATCCCCAGTAACTCAGAGAAAAATTAAACAACAATTTATTTATTGACACAAAATATGATTTCCTATTTAACTTTAAGTAACCTGTACTTTCTAGAGAAACAGATCATCTAGAATTTCTAAGGAATAAGATGATTATATTTATTAAATAGGAGAAATGAAGAAAAAGTTCTGGGAGATTACAATGAAATAGTATAGTTTTTGCATTTTGAAAGTTAGAACTGAGTATTTTATTTTTTTAACTTATGTCAGAAAAAAATAAAATTTTAAATTGTGATTTGATTTTTCAACTTAAATTTTATTTTATTTTTTTTTAATTTATTTAAACACCTTAATTACATACATGATTGTGTTTGGGTTTCAGTCATGTAAAGAACACCACCCATCACCAGTGCAACATTCCCATCACCAATGTCCCAAGTCTCCCTTCTCCCCACCCGACCCCCGCCTGTACTCTAGACAGGTTCTCCATTTTCCTCATACATTCTCGTTATTAGGACAGTTCAAAATGTATCAACTTAAATTTTAAAGGAATTTTTCATCCAGGATTCCCTTAAATATATTAATGTTATCTCATGCCTTTTTTTTTTTTGGTTGCAATTTTTAAGTAAGTGGCCAAGTTTCTTGAAACCTGATATTCAATTTAATATCTCTTCAACCTAAATTAGAGCTATAAAATTTGAAAGTATATTAAAATACACTTACCTTTCGGCTAAACTAGCCAAAGCCAGAAGAGTACCCAACAGAACATTAGTATCTCGGGCACCAAGTAAATTTACTAATGTCTGAAAAATTAAGTAAAAGAAAATGTAATTAGGTAAGTGCTACAAGCATCTCAGATAGTGAAATATTTTCTCCTAAAGATGATATAGATGTTTATCCTCAAAGGCGGTTTTTTTGGGTTTTTTTGTTTGTTTGTTTGTTTTTGGTTTTGGTTTTGGTTTTTGGGCCACACCCGGCAGTGCTCAGGGGTTACTCCTGGCTGTCTGCTCAGAAATAGCTCCTGGCAGGCACGGGGGACCATATGGGACATCGGGATTCAAACCAACCACCTTTGGTCCTGGATAGGCTGCTTGCAAGTCAAACGCCGCTGTGCTATCTCTCCGGGCCCTCTCAAAGGCGGTTTTGCAAAACATTCTTATGCCCAGTCTTTTGCTTAGGCCTTACTTTTTCTTTAAACTACAACTGAAGAATGGCATTTTATAGCCATTCCTTGCCTTGTTTAATAATTGTTGCTTTCTCAGGCAGAAAACATAAAGGACTAAGCTACAAAGCTAGTATGGTTTTCAGACTTCATTCTATTTCCATGTGCCCGAGGTATCTGCTCAGCCTTGGGCCCTTCCCTGAGAAAGTGATTATTAATAACATATACCGAGCCTGGAACTTTCCCATATCATGGAACTACTCTTCGACACACTTGGTTTATTTGTAAAACAAGGAAGATATAGCAGTACTATCAAATACTGCATTTATCTTTCAGACTTTTATGTTGAATGAGCATAAACCAGTGTATTGAGGCATCACTGTAATATGAATTTCCATTAATGTACATTTCTCTTCTTTCTAAATTTTTAGGACATAAGAGTCCCCACAAAACTACCCATCCCCAAATATCTATGGTTGCAATTATATGGTTTCTATTCTGTGGATTTGCTTGCTTAGGATTTTATAAATGTCTTATGTGATTATTTGTCTACTTCTCTAATACTCTTTCTTCATTCAATTATTTTATTTTCCTTTTGCTTTGTTTTGTTTTGGTTGGGGGGGGGCTACACCCAAGAGTGTTCAGGGGTTGCTCCCAGCTTGGTACTAGAGTGCTGCTCTTAGCAGTAGTCCCTGAGCCACCATGTGGTTCTGGGATTAAATCCAGGCTTTCTGCATACAAAACATGATCTCTAAACCTTGGATCTATCTCTCCAGCCTTCTCACTCATGTTTTCTCCCAATCTTCTAATATGCTTTCCAAATGGAAGCCACTGACCTCACTTTCACATTCTTTGTTAAATACACTTAACACCTCTTTATTATTAATAATTGTCTTTCAAATTCTAACTAGGACCAGAGAAAATAAAGAAAATTGTGGCCCTGGGGCCGGGAAGGTGGCGCTAGAGGTAAGGTGTCTGCCTTACAAGCGCTAGCATAGGACAGACCGCGGTTCGATCCCCCGGCGTCCCATATGGTCTCCCCAAGCCAGGGGCGATTTCTGAGCTCATAGCCAGGAGTAACCCCTGAGCGTCAAACGGGTGTGGCCCAAAAACCAAAAAAAAAGAAAAAAAGAAAAGAAAAAGAAAATTGTGGCCCTGTATGTTACCTAGAATTAAAAATTAGCAGAATATATTAACAACTTCTATGAAATATCACCCTTCTCTGTTAGAATGTGGCATTCTTGGATATGAGAACTTTGATATGAGCAGATTTTTGAAACCTGGCTCAAAGCAGCAACCATATAGCTTCAATTTAAGTTTTTTTTAATTAAACCTTCATTTACCCATCTCAAAATGTATTTTTGACTCCTATGCATATAATACTAAACATTAATTTATTTTATAAATATATATTTTTTATGCCTTCACCTATCTAATATCTAGTTTCAATTAACATATTGCCAAAACTTTTCTAGTACACTCAAATTGAACAGTAAGGCTAGTACTAACTAGCACAGAAAAAAGAAAAAAATAGTCTTAGGAAACCTCTCTTGGCTGATTCCATATATACTACTTAGGTTGGTAAAATTTATATAGGATAAAAATACATATGCTAGAAAGACTTAGAAGAAATATAAAAATGTAGATGGTAGAATGTGAGATATTTAGAGGCCTTTATAATAATTTATAATTTCTCTTTTGTATTTGTTCTCTCTGCCTGCTTTCCCCTCTCCCCCTTTTAGGTAGGAGGCGCTGTTTGGATCTGAATAAATAGAGGAAAAGTTGAGAGGAAGGACCCTTTTGCTGCGGGCAAGCTAGCTCTGTATTTGGAACAGCTGGCTAGTTGGTAAAGGGTTTTGTGTCCGACCTTGCCTCTTTTTACCCTCTCGTCTGTGTGATTTGCTGCGGTTCTATACAACTGGAACTGCTTCTCTTGTCCTTGCTGGTTAGGGGAATGGAATTCCCTTTCCCTTCTGGGAACTGTGGAATAACCAAACCTCAACCCAGCTCCCAGAGAACATCACATTACAGTAGAAAATTATGATTTTTTTTAAACTAGAGTTAACAGGCTAATGAGTCAGAATCAGGTGTGGCTCTGGACCCCATCTATGAGCCAAGGCCAAAAGCAGCTGAAGAATTCATTTCTCTCATGACTCACCTTGTGGGCCCCACTTGTGGTGACCCATTCTCTCTGATCTTTGACAGCTGCAAGTTTTTGGAAAATATCTATAAAAGAAGAAAAAAGTTTCAAAGTTTCAGAGCTTAATGGGAAAATGTATTTCCAGAATCTTATGTCTGAAATGTAATGGGAACAAGAAACACGAAATACACACCAAAAAATAAAGGGAGCGTCAGGATTAATTTGAGCTGATACAGTGAGAATAACCTCTCTTAAGATATAATATAGTCTTTATTAATAAATGACTATAATAATAAAATGTGGAAAACGCCAAAGAATCTATTCTCTCTTTCCATTTTACTTGACATCGTTACAGGTTCCATGAAACCTATTCTTCAAGGATCCTCCCAAAGATTTCAAAGCTCAGAGAGAGGAAGGAAGGTTCATGAACTTGTCTACGCAGTAAGGTTCCTCAGCTGAGGGGTAGTTTTCCCCCCAAAAAAATGTCCTGGAGCACATAGACTTGTCTCCCTGTGATGAAGGTTTCCTGTATTAGAAACCAATATTTACACCAAGAAAGTGGGTTTATATCGCACCAAAGTCAAAAGCCCAGGTCCCCTAAGAACTGAGAGGTGGGAAAGTGAAGTGTAACCTCCTAAGAAAGAAGCACGAACTAGGAGAGATCAACCGATCCACGGGAGCCAGAATTTTCACATTTGCACTGTTATATTCTGTGGCTCTTTTTTTTCTATTTTTTTTCCATTTAGAGTTCTGACTGTTTCAGGTACAGATACTAGAATAAACAAACTTTAGAACCAAAAACTGAATGATCTTTGATATTTTAAATAAAACTCAAACGAAACTGAAAAAAAATTTTTTTACCAAAATTTGCTTTCATGCAAATGTCTCTTGAACTTCAGAGAATAAGTTTCACTCAGCAACTATCTCCTTTGGCAGGAAATTTGCCTAAATCTGTGATCTACAAGTTGCCTGATATTTTTACCTAAAAGTTATCTTCAGGGGGTTAGTTTGTTACTTAATATAAATGGAGGCAATATCATCAATCATAGGTAGGCCTGGATTCACTCATATTCCTGCTGCAAAGAGGGACATGTCCTCATGGCAATGCTTACACGTCATATTGACAAGCTTGTCCACACTGTGCTGCTCCTCTCCATAGCCCAGGTACTCGTTGGCCACGATTTCCATGTACTGGGGAAAGGAACCAAACCAACAAGTGTTAGGAAGGAGGGACCCCAAAGGCACCCCAGCAGGCAATGAACAGGAATGAGCAATTCTGAAGATGACCTATAGGTGGCACGACCGTTTCATCAACTGCTCAGAGCTCCTCGCCGGGTCCCTCAAAAGAGAAAAGTGGTTTTTCTGAATTCTTAGCCTTTTGCAGACTCTGGAGTTAGAAGAGGGACCGTGTAATGATGGCAGACCCTCAAATGTCCCCAAATTATTCCATTGAACAAGTTCACAGTGAAATAAACACAAGATGCACTTAAATGATCAATAGCACATAGAATTTAAATTCTTTAACTATTAGACTTAGTTGAATTGCATTCTTTCTTAGAACATGAGGGGGTCATTGGAACACATCTGGCAATGTTCAAGGATTAATTCTAATTTTCTGATCAGGGATCACTACTGGCAGTGCTAAGAAACTCAATGCAGTGCCAGGGATCAAACCAAGAATACCCACATGAAAGGCAAGTACCTTTTATATTAGGAGCCTTTTTGCAATAGTTACATATATTATTATATGTATTTATATATATTATATATGTTATTATTATAATACATTATGTCTTATTTATATATCCAATTAGATACAGATAAATAACAAAGTAAAATAATTATGGAATAGTTCCTCATGTAGTTAATTAATTATAATTAAGTAGCAGATTCTGAGAAATGCATGTAATTTTTTTTTTCATTTTTGGGACACACCTGGCAGAGCTCATGGGTTACTCATGGCTCTGCACTCAGAAATCACTCCTGGCAGGTTCAAGGGACCATATGGAATGCCAGAAATTGAACATGGGTAAGCAGCATACAAGGCAAATGCCCTACCTGCTGTACTTTCACTCTGGCCCAACATATAACTTTCTAATACCATAAATAAAAGTTAATGTAAATAAGTAGGCCCTTTACAGATAAATTTTGTTTAAAAACAAAGCTACTTCATTAAATAAAGCAAATCTTCAATCAATTATGAAAACAACTCTTTGTGCTTGTTTCTGGGCCACACCTCAGGGATCACTTCTGACAGTGCTCAGAGGGTCCATATCAGGTACTGGGAACTGAAACCAGTTGGTTTCTTGCGAAATAAAAACCCAATTCACTGTACTACCTCTATAGCCCAAGTATTAAAATAATTAAAACAAAAATTTTTTTGGTTTTTGTGTCATAACCCTGGCTATGCTCAGGGGTTACTCCTGGCTCTGCGCTCAGAAATCACTCCTGGAAGACACAAAGAACCATATGGGATGCTGAGATTCAAACCACCATCCATCTTGGATCAGCTGCTTGCAAGGCAAACAAACGCCCTATCCCTGTGCTAGCTCTCTGGCCCTAAAAAAATTTTAATCTAATTTTTTCCTAATCTAATTTTTAATTTAATTAAAGAATCATGATTTGCAAAGTTACTGATAGTTGAGTTTTAGGTATGTACTGTTCTAGCACCAATCCTATACCACTGGCAACATCCCTAAACTAGTGTTAAGTTCCCTCCTGCACCCCCCAGCATTCAGCTTTCCATTTTGACAGAAACATTAAAATTTTGGTGAAAATGATTATTAAGAACAAAGCTAGATATCTTATAGCAACTTCCTCCAAATAAAAATGCAATAAAAAATAAAATGGTTTTAACATTAAATTACCCATGAGACCAAAGTTGCCAATAACAATTCAGAGAGAGGGACCGATGAGGTGGCGCTAGAGGTAATGTGTCTGCCTTGCAAGCGCTAACCAAGGAAGGACCACGGTTTGATCCCTCAGTGTACCATATGGTCCCCCCAAGCCAGGGGCAATTTCTGAACACTTAGCCAGGAGTAATCCATGAGCATCAAATGGGTGTGGCCCCCCCAAAAAAAACAAAACAAAACAAAACAAAAAACAGAAACAATTCAGAGAGAGTTTGAAGAGTCATGGGTTTCTTACTCAAAGCATTCTTTCTGTACATGGGAGAGGTTTTAAAGGAAAATTTTAGGATAGGAACCAGAGAAAGCATTCTACAGGCTGAAGCAAGTGCTTTGTGTGAGGTGAACATGATAACCACTACACTATGGAAACTGCTGCTTGAAGCAAATGCTTTGTATACAGGAGTCTCAGGTTGATTTCTTAGCACTTCATGGACCCCAAATTAAACCAAGGTCCCTCCTTACACTACCACCCCTGAGTACTTTAGTGAGATGGCAACTCACTTGTGGGGGGGGGGGGGTGGAGCATGACCAAAACTGTCTTCCATTGAAGGTGTGTGCAATGCTCTGTGCTTGGACTTCCCAGAAACACCTCTTCTTTTCATTGACTTTTCAGAGCAATTTCCCACTTCAGCAGAGTTGGGAAAGAGCACCAAATTACCCAGATGGAAGTGTCATGCATCCTTCACTGCTTCCTCAGTGATCTGCCTTATACACACATTCACCTGCCTTCTTCTGCTGGTAGGAAACTTAGGATAAGAAAGCCCTCTTCTGTCACGTAGCTATGTCATCCCTGTTCAGAACCATGACACAAATGGAAATGCAAGACCAGTCATCGCCGTAATATTCTTACCTGAGCCAGGTTTTCAATTCCATTCAAACTATGGAGTATTTCCTAAGGAAACAAAAGCAACAGGAAAGACATAATGAGCATTGTGGAACACTATTTTATATCCCAGAGATTTATGACACTGAAAAGTGGAAAACTTCAGTATGTGCCATGAATTATATTTAAGATAAACTGCTAATGAGTATAAAAATTAATTCAGATTAGAGGAATGTAAATGTACTCAGAATTGTAAACTGCCCCTTCCTTCTCCACTCCTTTCCTGACATAGAAAATTCAAATCAAAAAGAGCTGTCAAATAGTATTCTCAAGACCAGAACAATAATAGAGGGGGTAGGGCATTTGCTTTTATTGCAGCCAACCAATTCCCAGCATACCACACAGTCCCCTGAATACCAAGGAATGTTTCAAAGAACAAACAAACAAACAAACAAAAAACAAAAAAATAGCTAATGTCTGATGTTACAGACTAGGAAACTAGGACCCTGATAGGTAATCAATTTTCCCAAGAGACTACTGTAAGAGTTCTGCATTCCCAAATTTTTGGGTTCTCATCCTGAGCTAAATCCATGAACCAGCAGCATCGGCATCACATAGAGCTAATTAGAAATCTGGAACCTTCTATTCACCCCAGACCAATGAGATCATACAGTGGATGATTTCAACAAGGTCCCTAGAGAATGTGCCCATACTAAAAACTTTGAGAAGCACTGCTCTCAAAGTAGAGTACAGGCTTCTCTAGAAATGATTTGGTTTAAAAACGATTCACCAGGGAGGTAGCTTAGTAGTAGAGCCACATGCCTGGCATGTAGAAGGCTCAGAGTTCCTTCTCCAACATCAAAAAACCATTAGTCGAATGGTTTTTAAAATATTAAATTTAATTTTAAATTTTAATTTTAAACCAATATGTCCTGAACTTTGGCCTAGTGCCCCCTCTGCAGAAAAATAAGCAAGGAAGAAATTTACTCAGCACAAAGCCTAGCCTCAACCCTAAAAGTCCTCCTTCTATAAGTGGACAAAGTGAACAAGTAGAAAGGATCCAGCATCCCCTGGGCAGAAGGTGCAATGTCACTCACTTTGGAAAATGCTCTAAATAAAATCCAGGATAATCTATGCAAAATATTCCTTGATACATACCTTTAAATCTAACCCCCTAAAAGATATTTGATAGACTCCTGAGGCTGCCTTAACAGTGCTGATAGGGGAAAAAGGCAGTGAGAAGCCAAAGTCAAATGACTTGTTGGGAATTTTACTGTCAGGAAATATTCTCAAGTTATTATCTACATTGACATTTAAGTACGGGTGAATGTTTCTGGTTTTCCTGGTCTGTTTAATTGAAGATGAAATGATGTCACTCTTTTTAGTAGGCACACAGGAACATATCTGACATATAAACACTAGCTAGCCACTATTTCAATTCTGAGGAGATTCAGAGGGTTAAGTACATGAATATGAGAGAATAAACTGGTTCCACCAGGAAGATGATAAAGGACACAGGCCAGGGAAAAGGCTTCGAATCTCAAAGCCTTCTGGATCAAGGGGGTTTATTTGTTTGTTTATTTGTTTGCTTGCTTGCTTGTTTATTTTTGGGGGGTTCTGGACCAAACTGCTGATGCTTAACTATGTTTTGGGGATCATAGTTCCCAGTAGTGTACAGGAGACCATATGTGATACTAGGGATTCAATCTAGGCCTCCTGCATGCAAAATATATGCTCAGTCCATTAAACTATATTTACAGTCCTGATTTCTTATTCTGTGTAAACTGGATTTAAAAACAATACACACCCTCATGTTCAAATTAAGAAGAAGGGACACCAATAACTCAATTTGAAACACTTATGTGACCACTTACAAATAAAAATTTCTATCACAGCCATTTAATTGCAAGAGCTATGATCATCATAGAACATGATCAATCCTGGTTATGGTAGAATATTTTTCATATGTAAGCAAAGTAATATTTTAAATTACTTATAAATACTACAGTTCAAGAGCCAGAAAGATAGTACAGCAGGTAGGGCATTTATCTTGGCATGTAGCTGACCTGAGTGTGATCCCTAAGATCCTCTATAATACCCTGAATTCACCAGAAGGTAGTGATCCCTAGGCACAAGGCCATAAGTAAGACCTGAGCACTGCTGAGTGTAGTCCATAAATGAAAAAAAAAATCCATTTTAAGCTATTTATATTTATGCAATAAACATAGTTTTAATTCCAGTTATTTGAAAGCCTGGAATAGTCTCTGAAGAACAGATAAATATGTAGATGCAGAGGAAAGGCCTACTTAGGTGAGCTTTAGATATTAAAAATAACTAGATATAGAATAACAAGATATAGAAATAACTAGAACTCAAAATATAATTGTTAATAGTTATAAGAAAGTTATGAATAAAATACTCTATAACCCCCAGAAAAGGGATACTTATACCCTGCTGAGAAAAATTTATGAAGACAGTAGCCTTTAAAAAGAATTATAAGGATGGATAAATTTACTGGGGAAAAAATGTAAGGATGTGAACAGGAGGGGAAAACAAAAAAGACTCCAAACAAACAAACAAACAAAATTTGACCTGAAGATGCACAGAAGTTGTATGGAAAGAGAATCAAGAATTTCAAGAATTCTGAAAAGCATGAAAGATATTTGTGGGACCCAGAGAGATAGTACAGCGGTGTTTGCCTTGCAAGCAGCAGATCCAGAACCTAAGGTGGTTGGTTTGAATCCCGGTGTCCCATATGGTCCCCCGTGCTTGCCAGGAGCTACTTCTGAGCAGACAGCCAAGAGTAACCCCTGAGCACCGCCAGGTGTGACCCAAAAACCAAAAAAAAAAAAAAAAAAAGATATTTGTGAATATAAGGTTTCAGAATATAGAAGATAAAACTGTAGGAAGACATACACTTGAACCTTAATTTTAACTACTCCAAGGAGACCTGAAGCCTGATGATAATCAGTGAACAAGATACATAACAGCATCAACAGGAAGGGCTTCCCTCTGTTCTTAGAATAAACTGGAAGCCCTGCTGGTCATTGTGGCAGTGGGAAGAAGCAAGGGTGTGTGAGAACAGTCTTCGAGCTACCTAATCAACTAAACATGTAAAAGAAAGAACAAACAGAAGGATGTATCTCCATATATGAGTCTTGAGAGACTGGGAATGAGGACATGAAGAGTAAAATCATGGAAGAAGAGAATGTAAGATGAAGTTGGAGAAATTCTATTTTAAGCTGATCATGGTATATTCAGGTGATAAAATATACAATATCCCATAAGTAGATGAATACAAAAGATTGAAATTTGGAAGTCATGGACATAAACAAGATTTAAATTTGAAATTTGGGAGCACGAAAACACTGAAGAAAAGAACAATGTTTAGTGATTAGAAATGGACCGTGGAGCAGATAAGCCTTGCTTCTGGCTAATCTGGGTTATCCCTAGCACCACAATCACCTGAACATAATAAGGAATAAGCCTTAAGCACAGCTGGACCCAAAAACAAACAAACAAGCAAACAAAAATAATGCATCATAGTCATTTTTAACTGTTATGTCCACAAGATATATAGCTCCTTGAAAAGCAATATTAACTCTATTAAACAATTATATGGGACTAAGTTATAACCAAGCTATGTTTTAAGATGGATCATTTTTTGTATAGTGTATATCCTTAGGCAGTCTACAAAATGTTTTAAAGTTTCATGATCAAATGCAAATGAACTTGGGAAACGCTAGGTTAAACAAAATTAAATAAGTCATTAAGTCAAAAGACTTTAGAGCTTTTTTATACACTGCCAGTCCCCAATGGGAAACCTGAAGTGCAGCTTTTCCTAAACATCATCAATCAAAGCCCTTTGCTCTTCATAGATGCATATTACTGCCGAGAAAGAACCACAGTTTCACGAGTGTAGTTATAAAAGATAGAAAAGGAAGAGAAGCTTTGCCATTCTGAAAATTTCGTGGCATTGCCCAAATTCTCAAAAATGTTATCCTTTCTGTAATGAAGACTTTCTCTAAAGTTCCTATGGAGACAGGAGCAAGGCCGGGAATTGCCCTCATGCCCTGCTCCTTCATTCTGTGCTTTCTTTTGGTGCTTCTACCAATGGGATTGTTCAAACCTGCAAGCATCAGGTGCTGGAAAAACAAAGAACCCAAGCCAGGATGAATAGTTCTAGTTGCTGATCCAAAAAGCAAACATGGCTTCAGGCTTTGAATACAGGCAATGCCTCCCAATGCCCCTTTCAGACTTAAGTATATTCTCCTGGTCACACGCCAAGAGTCAGAAGACCAAACTCTAGCTCTGCCTAATGAACCGAGAGAAGTTCCTCGGTCGATCCGACCTTCAGTTCAATGTACAAAATGTGAATTGCATCTGCTCTGCTAATTCCTCACACTCGCCTTCTTTCCTTCTTCCTTCCTTCCTTCTATCCTTCCTTTCTTCTTTTTTCTTTCCTTCTCTTTCTTTTCCCTTTTTCTTTCTTTCTTCCTTCATTTAGTTCTCTATTCTTTCTTTTAATATCTTTTTCTTTCTTTCATTCTTCCTTCTTTCCTTTCTTTCTCTCTTCTTTCTTTTTTTCTTTCTTTTTTGCGGGGGAGTGTTGGGCCACACCTGGTGACACTCTGGGGCTACTCCTGGCTATGCACTCAGAAATCACTTCTTGCTTGGGGGACCATATGAAACACTGGGGGATCGAAATGCAGTTCATCCTAGGTCAGCCGCGTGCTAGGCAAACGCCCTACTGCTGCTCCACTGCTCCAGACCCCTCTCTCTCTATTTTCTTCCTCTCTTTCTCTCTCTCTTTCTCTCTCTCTCTCTATCTATCTGTCTGTCTGTCTGTCTGTCTATCATCTATTATCTATCTAGATCTTTCTTTTTTCTTCCTTCCTTTCCTTTCTTTTTTCTTTCTTTTTATTTTCCTTTTCTATCCTTCCTACCTTCCTTCCTTCTTCCTTTCTTTCTCTCTCCTTCCTTTCTTCTTTCTTTTCTTTCTTTTATCTTTCTTTTCTCTTTCCTTTCTTTCTTCCTTCCTTCCTTCTTCCTTCCCTCCCTCCCTCTTCCTTCCTTTCTTTCTTTCTTTCTTTCTTTCTTCTTCCTTCCTTTCTTCTTTCTTTCTTTCTTTCTTTCTCTTTCTTTCTCTTTCTTTCTTCTTTCTTTCTTTCTTTCTTTCTTCTTTCTTTCTTTCTTTCTTTCTCCCTTTCTCCCTTTCTTTCTTTCTTTCTTTCTTTCTTTCTTTCTTTCTTTCTTTCTTTCTTTCTTTCTTTCTTTCTTTCTTTCTTTCTTTCTTTCTTTCTTCCTTCCTTTCTTCTTTCTTTCTTTTCTTTCTTCTGCCAGACTCATGGGACCAAGTAGGATCCCAGAGATCTAACCAGGTCAGCCATGTGCAAGGCAAACCCCCCACCCACTCTGTACTATTGCTCTGGTCCACACCTTTTTTTTTCTTAAATGGATACAAAAATATTACAAATTAAAAAAAAATAAAACTGCTTTAAGAAACAACCCAGACTGCAATGTTGCTAGTATGTATCTGTTTTTACCAAGGCCCCAAACTCAGTTATTGAACACCCTCACTTTAAAAATTCTGGAGAACTCCAGACAATTATATTTTTAAAAGACGTCCTTTATTCTCATCCAGTGAACCACAAACAATGACTGAGGCCTGGTGTATGGATCTCTTGGAATGGTGATCAGGAAAACTCTCCATACAGAACTTAAAGCACAAGTTGAGCAATAGGCCAGCCCTGAGAGAAAGGCAGTCTAACCTTTCATAAAATGCAATTCAGAAAATATGAATATTGGAAGTGACAGCTGAAAGGGAAATGTTACATTTGGGGGCAGTTGGGAAACTCCCACTGTGTTCAGGGATCCAGAGTCCTTCCCAAAGAATTTTAGCCAACGTGGCTATGGGTCAAAGCAAGGGCAAAGAATGTGATGCTTCTTGGGTTCTACAGTAACAGGAGCCTGAGTCACCCAAATAATATTTAGAGATCACAAGGATACCTGATGATTCTTGGGAGACCATGTAGTGCTGGGGATTGAACCACAGTCAGTGACATGCCTGGTAAGAGTTTCTGTCTCTATATTATATGCCCAGATCTGTAAAAAAGACCCTTCCTTATCAGGGAAGATGTAATAGGAGCCACTGATGGCCTAAGAAAGAGAATTACAATAATAAGTGACAGCAAGAATGAGGGGTGCTTCTTCATAAACAAATAATAATTAAATAAGTCCATGTATGTCTAGCAACAAAAAGGATAAAACAAGAGAACCTTTCCTGTAAAACAAATATTATTGTTATTTGAGACGAGTAATGGGAGCAGGAGGGACACTGGGAAGTGTCAATAGCCCACCAAACCCTGGATTTGTGCTTTCATATGCTGGAAAGAAATGTATCACTATGAGAAGGCTTGCAGGAATGAGGGCATAATTTGTGGTAAACTCCAGCATAGCTTTGTGACTTGAGCCAACAATACTTGGCAACTCAGAATGTTAAACAACAACCTGAGCACATGTTCTTTCTCTTGTAACAATGCCAGGAGGAGAAACTCTGAGAGAAGCCCCTTCTATGGAAAGACTGGAAATATACAGGAAGATGTTATTGAGCATGTGTTTTGGTCACAAAATCCCACAAATAAAGAGGCAAAAAATACTTTCCGTTAGAGACCAGCACAGACCACAAATGGGTAATGTCACTGGTCATTTCTGACAATACTGAGGAACAAGAGAGAGTGCCAAGGATTGAATCCAGCTTGGCTGCAAGCAAGGGAAGCACCTTTTGCATTTTTTTAATGTAGATATACATATAACATTTTAGTCCAAACTGGAGAGACATGTTGGAAAATAAGAGAAGGCACAAGGGCCAAAAAGATAGAACTGTGGATAAGGAGTTTTGCCTTTCACACAGCTGAGTTCAATTTCTGCTTTGAAACCTCAACCCCCATCAAGAAGAAGCCTTGGGCACAGTTGAATATGGCCAAAAAACAGGGGAAAGGAGGGTATGAGGGAATAATGTGTCATGATTAATGCAGGTAAAATGGAATTAATGGGCCATCCCATTCTTGTTTTTGTAAATGATCATATAGAATCACGAACAGCAGCTCAGAAACACACAGTTTGGGGAAAAAGATTAAACACACACACACACACACACACACATACACACACACACACACACACACACACACACACACACACACACACACACACACACACCTGTGAGCAACCCATCAGAAAGTCAACTGAAATAAGCCCAAATTCTAGAGTCAGAGGATAATAGTAAGACTCAATTGCATAGTCCAGCCTAAATGGCAGCATGATAGGGAGAGGGACCCAGGAAGGGAAGAGACATTCCAGGAAACTCAGAGTAGAACAGGTTCTGTAGCAGACTGGAACCCAAATACTTCGCTTTTAGGGAAACAAGATTCTTGCAGAAAAAGCAAGGCAGCAGCACATTCTGCTCTGATGAATAAAACCAAATCCAAAATAAGAGGTCGTCAGAGAGGTCTCAGCTTCCCAGTAGCTTACTAAGCCAGGATATAAAAAGAGATACTTAGGAAAAACCAAGATCAAAAAAAAATCTGGAAATCAGTAATACACACATGAATGATAAGGACATTATTTCAATAGTTAACACCAGAAAATGGAGGAATCTTTAATGGTCACTGGACAGTGCTGCAGTATTGGAGGAATGGTTCCCACATTGTGATTCCAAGATGAGCAGCAAACTTGGGGTTAGACTTTCAGACCCTGTCATGAACTGCTGAGCCAGAAATCAGGTAGGTCCCAGCTACTGACCTCATCCTGAGGGTTTTGCTCTACATGCGTGTTTGCATGCACAACACCTTGGAAAACTGTAGCTCTGTGGAAACAATCTCCAGCAGCTGGGAGAGCAATGCATGGCGGAGTGTCAAGTGTCCGCTTTCTTCAGAACAGCGTTGTTGAGACACTCAGTGCTGGCTATGCAAAGCTGGGGCCAATGGCATCAGTACTTCTGCCAGTTGCCAGAAATGGAGAGTCCTGTTTATATTCATCAAATCAGTATCTCCATTTGCAAAAGTCCTAGGTAATCCCTATACACGCTGAAATTTGAGAAGCACAAAATCAAATGGATGTAAATGCACTTGGCTGACTAAGGAGAAGAAAAATTCTGCATATAATCCTCATCGGAAACAGGTATACAGTCTGTTGTTCACTTTTTTTTTTTCATGCCAGGGGAGTGTGGGAGCCACATCTGGTGGTCCTCAGGGCATAGTCCTAGCTCATTCAGAGATGCCTCCTGGTAGTGTTTGAAGGACTAAATGTAGTATTAGGAAACAAACTGTGGTCAGTTGCACTCAAACAAGTGCTTTATACCATGTGCTATCTCTCTGGCCTTCCTACCTCACTTCTTACAATCTAAGGATAGAGATTGAGAGAAGCCTAGTCTCTGGAGCAGAGACTGTCCAAAGGACCTGGCTTCTTCCCTGCAGTTTTAGAGTTCCCTGAGGAACTGTCACCAATCACTGATGACTTTTACCCAGTGAGCAGCTTAGCTTCAAACAATGCTTGAAATAATGCTTGAAATACATACATCTCTGAACTAACAATGGTTTGGTTTAAAATGCCAAGCAGGGATAGTACAGCAGGTATCCCCTGCACCCTATATGGTCCCCTGAGCCTTGCCAAAAATAATCCCTGAGTGCGGAGCTAGGAGTAAACCCTGAATGCCACCGGATATGGCCAAAAAATAACTCAAAACAAACAAAAATTCCTAGCAATATGTACACAGGAAACTATCAATTTTTGGACGTAATAAATATTTTCCTTTTTTATTAAAACATGATGATTATGAAGTTTTGTGATTAAGTTTTAGTCTTACAATGTACATCACCCTTAAACTATCCACCATCACTCATGAACATTTCCTACTACCAGTGTCTCATTTCCCTCCTACCCTCCTATCCCGCCCTCTCCCTCCCTCCTCCGATCTCTCTCTCTCTCTCTCTCTCTCTCTCTCTCTCTCTCTCTCTCTCTCTTATATATATATATATATATATATATATATATATATATACATATATCTCTTCTTTTTCCTTTTTAGACACTGTGGTTTGCACTATTGTTAAGAAGAGATACTGTGGGGCCGGGCGGTGGCGCTCGAGGTAAGGTGCCTGCCTTACCTGCGCTAGCCTAGGAGACGGACCGCGGTTCGATCCCCCGGCGTCCCATATGGTCCCCCAAGCCAGGAGCGACTTCTGAGCGCATAGCCAGGAGTAACCCCTGAGCGTCACCGGGTGTGGCCCAAAAACCAAAAAAAAAAAAAAAAAAAAAAAAAAAAAGAAGAGATACTGTGCATATCACTTTATCTCCATTCAACATCCAGTTATTCTCCCAAGTATTCAGTTCCAATTACCATTGTCATAGTGGTCCCTTTTCTGCCCTAACTGCAATGCTCCACTATTTGTGGCAAGCTTCCTACCATCAACTGGTTCTCTTGGTCCTCCTCCCTATTGTCTCGATATTATTAGCATGCTATCTTTTATATGAATGAATGAGATTATTCTTTGTCTATCCCTCTCCCTCTGGCTCACTTCACTCAGCATAATACTTTCCATATCCATTCCATGTATATTTCATGATTTAATTTTTTCATAATAGTTGCATAGTATTCCATTGTGTAGATGTACCATATCTACACAGTTTCTTTAGCCACTCATCTGTTCATGGGCACTTTGGTTGGTTCCAGATCCTTGCTATTGTAAAAAGTGCTGTGATGAACATGGGAGTGAAGATGACATTTTTGTATTGTGTTTATCTGATCCTCAGATATATCCCTAGGAGTGGTATTGTTGGGTCATAAGGAAGCTCAATTTCCAGTTCTTTGAGGAATACAGGAAACTTTAATTAACAGTATTATAAATCACAGTATCTTAATCAATAGCAAGGTAAATACTAATAAAATAAAAGGCCAGGTAATGACAAAAACAGAACCCTAAATTTCAATTCACTTGATCCTGTAGCTAAGAGAGAATAACACAGACCTCACTTTTTGTCCCCTTAGATAATTCATCTCATACATTTTTTTAAAATAGCATCTAAAACAGCTCCCAACACTGAGTTGAAGAAAAGGGGGGTAAAAGGCGAATTTGGCTTTTCTTCAAATATACATCCCGCAATATTTTGTTTCATCTCTAGAATAAGCAAAAAAAAAAGTTTATTTTCCAAACTAACCTGGTAACATGGATCCCTCATGAGTAGTCTCAGGCAGATTAATACTCGCAGAAAATGAATAGATGGGGCCCGATTCACCCACTCTCTGAAAGAAGAAAACAAGAGAGAACATGTTCAGGTTTTAAAGACCAGCATGACAATTTAGGGATAATAAAGGGCACTGAGGAAAAAGAGTGGACACACAAAGGGGCCTTTATTCATTTTGGGCTTCCTCCAAAAGGGCTACAATTCCAACACTCAATGATTTTAATGAGAAATGTACCTGAGCTTTCTTTATCACCAGGAAGCAGAATTGCCCAAATGATGTGTTTGTTCAGTGCACTTAGCTAATGACTCAGTATCCACTTGACAAATAAAATAGGCAGATGTTAAGAGATTTTTTTTTTTAATTTTGGGCCACACCCAGCGATGCACAGGGGTTACTCCTGGCTCTACACTCAGGACTTAATTAGTCCTAGAAGGTCACAAGAAACTATATGGGATTCTGGGGGTCAAACCCAGGTCAGCTGCCTGCAAGGCAAACACCCTACCTGCTATACTATCTCTTCAGTCCTGAATGATATTTCTATTTTATTCTAAAATAATCACATTTACTGACAAAGGCTGTGAGTGCAAACCACATTGCAAGCTCAGAGATCATATGAGAGACCACCAAAGGTTTCCTTCTCTATCCAGTTCACCTGCTTTTACCACCACAAAAACTGAAAATCTGCCTTAGAGAGATTCAGTGGCATCTAAATCAAGGAAGGAAGCCCCATTCAAGGTGAAATTTGAACCTTCCCCAATCCCAGTAGGCTATTATTGCAAAATAGTAAATGCAAAATAGGACTAGAAAGAAAGCATAATGGGTTAGATACTTGCCTTGCAAGCACAGAACCAGGAAGAAGTCCTGAACATAATTTGGGCATGACCCAAAAATAAAACAGAAGAAAATGCAACAAAGCCCCTGATCCTCTTGGGGGTTCTCTGCAGCCCCCAGAATACACCAGTAAATATTTGTGTAATATGATGACAAAGCATTTTCTTGTTTGCTTGCTGTTGAGATGCCAAGAATCAGACACACAACCTTATAAATGTAACACAAGTGCTGCAGAACCACAGCCTCTGCCCAATAAAGTAATTTCCTATTTCACTGTCCCCAGGAGCAAATCCTAGGATAACAAATCTACATGCAAATGAATGATTAAGAGAAGAAGGTGGAGGGAAACTGAGAGAATAAGGGTTTTAAGACCAGTGTGGTCCCTGGAGCCTGACCCCAGGGGAACTCTGCACTGCAGGTGACTTTTGGTGTCCCCAGCTGAGGTCTCTGGGCTTTCTGGGCTTTCATCACCTAAGTGGCTACAAGCTGGTGCCTAGGGTGCTTGTTCCAACAACTTGCTGAGTTTTTAACACTGGAAATTCGCAAAGAATTAGAAAGAACTTGGGGTCTGGAGACTCATCAGGATCAGGATGTACGCTTGCACCCTGATCCTTGAGACTGGAATCTGATTCCTGCCTGACACTGCGTTCTCAACCCCATTCCAGGCAGTGCTGCATCAAGGGGCCTGAGCACTGACAAATCTGACCTGGCTGGCCAAGAATGACCAGGAGTGACCACCAGAACATAGAACACTGCTTGGGATTCTCTATCTTTAACTGAGAATGACAAGGGTGATCTTGGAAGTGACCTCAGGCCACTTCACATGCAGCTGTTTGGAGCACTGGGTAGAGCAAAAGTCAGCACCCCACAAGCTATTTGCTTGGACTAGAAATTTCAGCTCTCAGTCCCTTCGGGAATCATTGACTCAAAACTCTTAATCGTTTAGAAAAAGAAACTATTTTGGAATTTCTTTCTTTTTTTTTTTTTTAAAGCGAGGAGACAGATTTTTCAGGTGTGGGGCAGAAGCAGCTGAGCCTCCCAAACTCTGGAACTTGCTGGTTCCTGCCAGGGGACATTTGCCCTGTCTTGCCTTTCACATTAGTCCAACAACAGTGCTTGATGCAAAAGTTAAGCACAGCCTAATACAAAAAGGGGTGCTCTGCTCAAGCAGGCCAAGACACATGGAGGAAGAAATGAAAGCTGCTCCAGATAAGGAGTCACACACTATTTCTCACTCCGTCTCACTTCAACAGTCAGTGGGGGTGGGTGAGAGATGAGGGGATGAGGGGGTGCCTCCAGCTCCAGTTCTTCCTGCTATCACCAGGCTCTGGCAGCAGGTGCTGTCCCCACCACCACTTCTCTCCCACCAACTGTCACCCCTATGCTCTCAGAGACAAACTCAGTTTCATCTGAAATTGAAAGGAAGACTAACCCCAGTCCAGGGTGCTGGCCAGGGAGACCTTCCCAAAGCTCCTTTGGGAATTCCAACGCCTGTTCACCCCAACTTCCCTGTCTGGGGGAAATCAATGCAAATTAGAAATATGCTTTGAGTGGGTCTGGCTAATTATTGCGTGCCAGCAAAGCTGAGATCTTCATCCCAAAGATCTAACAGAAACTGGGATCCAGTTTCAACAGCTGCTGCAATCTAAGGCCATTTGATACTGAGGGCTTCTTATTACTGAAGAGAAAAATCCACGGGACACATGAAGGGTGACTCAGGAGAAAGGCGTGTGTGCACTTGATTTTCCTGTGCACTCTAGAGTTTCCTAAGGAAACTTTCCATTATTGTTCATATTAAAACATGAAAAGTATTTTTCTCACTTCTCCCTTAGAAAAAAAATAAATTCCAAAATAGGTTTTTGTTCTGTTTTATTATTTTTTTGGCTATTTAATGAGTATTAAGTAAATGAGACTTCCATCAGGAGCTCAGAGCTCAAAGTTCTGTTCCAAATCATTTTGGTGGGTTTTGTTTTTGTTTGTTTTGTTTTGTCTTTGCAATTTGGGGGCCATAGCCCACAACTATTAAAATTTCTAGGTAATCCTGGCCCATTTCTGTAAATGTAAATAAAATTCTTCGTAGCTAAGTCCTCCAACTTTTTCTCACCATGAGCTGACTTTGGGGGACATAATTGTTCCTGCCTCTGGATGCTGGGATTTCAGGATGTGCTTTGCAAGATGACCTTCTCTCTATATCTATGTGCCAAGAGATTGGGATCTAGGAAACATACATCCTAGTGCAAAGTGAGGAGCAGACAGGAAATCATGAAAGAGTGTGTGGGCCAGGAATAGGTAGTAGTGATTACAGCTGAACCTGCATAACAGTCACCAAGCTGGGTGTCCAGTGCCCACGCCAGTGATCAGGTGTGTCATTCCTCCTCACCACCACCCACCACCATTCAGCTATGCTTTCTCAATCTGCTCACTGTGCGATCAGGAATATTCCGCAAGAAGATCCGGAGGTTTTCAGTAGTGGCTCTGATACATTCAACTAGAAGCGAGTTGCCTGGAGGAAATTTCACAACAGAACAACCCAGGAGCAAGGTGGCCAAGCAGACACCCTGCTGTAAGTGTGCCTCAACTTTCCCAGAACTGCTAATCCAAGGCACTGAAAGCAGCTCTTTTCCCCCCACAGCCACCTGCCTGACTGCTTTTAGCTTCACTTTCAGTCATCAATATGGAAAAGAGGAGGAATGTCGCCCTGAACCAGATGGCATTTGGAAAGTGAGTGGTTGATGAAGCTTTGTCTCCTTGCACAATGGAAGAAGACAGGATATAATGTGAGAGCCACAGATAACATCACAAAGCTGTGAGATTGCCGACAGAACAAAGTTGCAAGAACTAGGATAAACAAGGACAAGTGCCCTGGGGTTTACTGAATCCAGGGCTGTGCAAGTGGCTAGAGGATATAAATTAGAACATCCCCCCTGAGAATCTTCTGTCACTTACTTGCTCTCCTCACTCACTCACTTCAACCACTTCAAATGGGCAGCATCTGCCTAATACAATGTTGTTTACAGGGCAAATTCTTCATATTGTGTTGTTTTCATGAAAACACAATACAACAACAAAACAACTACCTTCCACTCAAAGTTCAAATGTGGGGAAAGTTCAAACCTGTGTCCAAATAACTATCACCTACAACACACAAGTCAGAGTCCTGAGGTTTTTTGTTTGGTTTCGGGCCATACCAGGTTGTGCTCAGGGTTTATTCCTGGCTCAGCACTCAGAGATCATTCCTGACAGGGCTGGGGAAGCAAGGGCTCATATAAGGTGCTAGGGATAGAACACAATGCAGATTGGTCATGTTCAAGGCAAGTGCTCCAACTGCTGTTCTCTCTCTCTCTCTCTCTCTCTCTCTCTCTCTCTCTCTCTCTCTCTCTCCTCTCTCTCTCTCTCTCTCTCCCTTCCTCCCTCCCCCTTCCTCCCTCCCTCCCTCCTTCCCTCTCTCTCTCCCTTCTTCCCTTCCTCCCTCCCTACCTACTTGTCTATCCATCCATCTATCTATTTATCTGTCTATCTATAATCCAGGGCCCTATTTGGGGCAGCCACACGTGGTAACTCAGTGGTTACTCCTGGCTATGTGCTCAGAAACTGCTCCAGGCTTGGGTGACTATATGGGATGCCAGAGAACCAAACCGCAGTCCATCCTAGGTTAGAGCATGCAAGGCAGATGCCCTACCACATGCGCCACTGCTCTGATCCCCCCCTATTTATTTTGATAGCTAAAAATTCATGTCAAAATAAAAGTACAGAACTATAAAAGAATAGATGTATATGGCTAAAGGGACAATATGGAGGGTTAAAAAGCATGACTTGCATACTAATCAACCCAGGTTCCGTCCCAAGCATTATTGGTACAGCTTTGGAGGCCCTTAAGCACTGCCAGGTGGTCCATAGAGAGGTATCACAGGGTTTGAGCAGCATCACATACTCTGATCCTTATACTGACCCCTGGCCTCGTTGGCCAAGATTCACCATAAAGGGGCTCCAGGCCTCCTGGGTATCACTTAGGAGACTCCTACTCTCCTCCACAAATAAGATGAATAGATGTAAAAAATTAATAATAATTGAATATTCAAGAATGTTTAATGATGTGGTCCATTTTTAATGGACCTATGATTTTTTAATTTGAAGCACACAGAGGCGTACTAAAGTTTAATAACTCAGAATTACAGCATGCATAGTACATGTTCCAGCCCTTTCAGCTCTCTCCATAGCCTCATGTTCTCTTATTTTATTTGGTGACAGTTTTGGCTACATACCTCATGACCTCTACCCTTCATAGGTCAATATTCTTCCCCTATGTTCCCAGTTAGATCCACCCCAATTGAAGCTCCCTATCTGATATCCAATTAATTGATCTTGCTGCTTTCTGAAATAAAAGTGTTTCTTCTACCTAAATGATGAAGATTTCAGATAGAATTAAACAGACAGTTACTGATTACCCACTGGGAGCCAGGCATTGCCCACAGGGTTATAGGCCAACCATGCATCAGAGGCTATTTTATAAGGGGAGAAGACAAAAACACAAATTAAATTAAATGCACACCAGACAGTGACTAATGAACAATGACCAGGATTATAAAGAATCATAAAATGAGCATGATAGAAAAGAGAAGTACACACTCTGACCTTGATCTTAGGAAATCAGGTTTGGTGGTGGGAAACAAACATTTATGGTTAAGATACATTATAAGGTACATTGATAAGACTAGAGGTACATTATAAGACTGAAACTCAATTATGAACAACTTTGTAATCAGTGTTCAAATTTTAAAAAAAAAGAAAGAGAAGAATCTCTGTTCTACAGGCTGGAGCAATAATACAGTGAGGAGGTGGCTTGTTTTGCATGTGGCCAACTTGGGTTTGCTACCCATCTGGTCCCCCAAGTACCACCATCAATTCAGAATAATTTCTGAGTACAGTGTCAGAAGTAAACCCTGAGCATTTCTGGGTGTGTCCCCCAAACACAAACAAAGTAAAAGCTCTACGATAGCTAAAGGCAGATTGTAATTTTATATGTGTAATATATAGGCATGAACTCTCACAAAGGTGAAGAAAAAAAGGCAAAGAATTAAGATTAGAAGGAAATAAATAACAAGCTATTATAGCTATTTTTAATAGTAGTGCAGTCTTAACTTTTTTTTTTGGAGGGGGGGTAGTTTTAGGCACAGCTGGTGGTAGTCAAGGTTTATTCCTGGATCTGCACTCAGGAATCATTCCTGGGGGCTTGAAAAACAATATGTGATTCCAGTGATGGAGTCCTGATCAGCAACATACAAAGCAAATGCCTTAACCACTGTCATATTCTCTAGCCCCAGAGTTTTACATTTCACATTTTTATTTTTAAAGTGATTGAAATAATTTGATACAGGTTAATTTCACTTTCTGAAAATTCTCTTTCATACTCTCCAAAAGCAGCACCCATGGCTTGAGTCGAAGACAAAAGATTCCAATTTTTTTTTGTTTTGGGGCCACACCCAGCGGTGCTCATGGGGTTACTCCTGGCTGTCTGCTCAGAAATAGCTCCTGGCAGGCACAGGGGACCATATGGGACGCCGGGATTCGAACCAACCACCTTAGGTTCTGGATTGGCTGCTTGCAAGGCAAACGCCACTGTGCTATCTCTCCAGTCCCCCGGACTGTTCTTTTTGTTTTGTTTTGTTTTGTTTTGGGCCACACCCGGCGTTGCTCAGGGGTTACTCCTGGCTGTCTGCTCAGAAATAGCTCCTGGCAGGCACGGGGAACCGTATGGGACACCGGGATTCGAACCAGTCACCTTTGGTCCTGGATCGGCTGCTTGCAAGGCAAACGCCGCTGTGCTATCTCTCCGGGCCCAAAAGATTCCAATTTTAATCTCTAGAAATTCTGTGGGGAAAATGAGAGATCTAGGAACAGTGAGAAAAGGGGAAGGGGAAGGCTAAATATGAGGATAGCTAGAAAGGCAAAGAGGTGAGGGCAACAGAATCCTAGGGATAATTAGCATTGGCCTTGACTTAGAGGGGAAGTACTTTCCTAGAAAGTAGGCCCTTGCTCTGACCTTGGTGAGTCCCAAAGATGCACTGGGCAAGAGCAAGGGATGAGCCTGAGAATAAGAACTGAAAGACTTCCTGGTAAGGAATTAAGTCCTATGGAAGTGTTTTTTAAACACTTAGAATCCAAATTTGGAGCCATAGAGATAGTATACACTTGGTAGGGAATTTTCCTCAGATGGATGACTGAGGTTCAATCTCTGGCATCCCATATGGTCCCCCAAGTACCACTAGGATTAATTCCTGAGTACAGAACTAGGAATAAATCCTGAGCAGCTCCAGTATGGGTCAAAAAGATAAACAAATAAACAAACAAAAACACCTGAAGTCACAAATTCAACATTTTTGCAGGGTCTGCAGAACCTTGATCTCCATCCAGTTTGAGACACTGTCTGCATACCTGCAAAGGGAGGCTTGAACTCTGGCAGTTTGACCAAGGTAACCAATGTTCTTTTTCTAGACAAAAAAAACAGGCAGGCGACTTTTCTGAACTTAATCAAGAAACTGAAAAAAATGTTGCTGCATCCAAACTTCTGAATTTCTTCTCTCTCCTACTTGTAACAGAGTCTATACAGACCATGCAGAAGAGTAGGTCACTTAATAAAAAAGGACAGCAAAGGTCTGATTGGTATAAAAATAACTATTAGGCTGGAGAGATAGTACAGGGGTTTAGACATTTGCCTTGTATGCAGCCAACTCTCTTTGGATCCTTGGCACTGCACATAATCCCCTGAGTCCTTCCAGAACTGATCTCTGAGCCCAGGGCCAGGTATAAACCCTCACACAGCTGTGGCCCAAAAGCAAAAAAAATTATTATAATATTAACTCTCTAGGTCCCCTAGGTTTCAATAAGATTTAAGAACAATTTTATTAACATTTTAACAAGCTGGTGATGGCAAGCAGATATTACGCTCTTGCAGAGAATATAAATATCTTTTCAATCTACTTCAACAGGCTTATTTCCAAAATATTTGAAATTGTAGCATGTATTTCAGAAATTATAAGTAAAATAATAAAGACCCAACTTGTTCTTATAAAAATGTATTTTGGGACTAGAAATGTCTAACTTTTAAAACAAATTAGAAATCCTGGGTTATATTTACCATACCAAAGATCCAGTGGTAATAAAAAATATGTCTTGGAAATTCTTGGATAAAAATAGAAGAAAGAGACTATCTAAATGAACTCATTTTAAAATAATGCCAACTTTTCCATTAGTTATCAGAAAAGATGATTTAATTAGGACATTAACTTTAAAAGTATACATAAAACTAGATATTTTTATTTAACAAAAATCTAAGTGAAAATTACCATTCTGCCTTAATAAATAAAACAAAGCAGAAATAAATCCCAACAATGCTTATGGGGCATACATTTTTGTAAAAAATTGTTTTGAGACTCATGATCTGACTCATTTTGCTTCATGTTTGATAATTGCAGCATTAAAAAAAATCATGCTTTGAAAGTAAGGAAAATTTCATTATTTCCAAAAGGCAAATTCTAAATCCTTATTATTCAAAACATTCCATCTTGACATTTTTTTTTTTTTACTATTCATTTATTGTAATGTCGTCTCAACCTACCAGTTCCCTATTTGTCAGACTCCACCAGTTCAACATTAATCTTTTTTTTTTTTTCAGTTTTTGGGTCACACCCTGCAGGATTCAGGGGTTACTCCTGGCTCTGCACTCAGAAATCACTCCTGGCAGGCACAGAGGACCATACGGGTTGCCAGGATTTGAACCACCGTCTGTCTTGATCAACTGCATGCAAGGCAAACGCCTGACTGCTGTACTATTTTTCCAGCCCCAATATGATCACTTTTAATAGCTTCCTGAAATTCTGTATCTTTATCCAAATCTCCAAGTCTATTTATAAGTAAATTCTTATAAATTTTATTGAATTATTGAATATCCCTATCATCTTGAAATCAAGGAATGGAGCAATAAAGAGCAAATTCAAAGGTACAGATGCATTGAAGAGATGAGTAGAGTTCATTTCCTGTAAGTTGTCATTTAACTGGAAATAATGTCAATTTTGTGATAACCTTTAATTCTCTCTGTAACCTCCAACAATCAAGTCTTGAGGACCGAGCTTGCTTTAAACTTTGATAGGCAGGCAGCTAAGATTTTTATAAAAGGATTGCATTACTTTGTAATAGCAGACTCTAGACAAATGATGTTATGGCAGTAAAAAAAGAAAAAAACAAAAAAACAAAAAAAACCATGAATGATCAGAATTTGCTCCCATGCCCCATCATCCAACAAGATTCATCCCCAGGTGTAACCACAAGTAACTTCGGATTAAGCAGCACCATTTTCATTGGTTCTTTGAGTTTCACCAGCAGGTATTTGTGGCATTACCTTATGTTACAGTGGATTAACAAATTCTTATTCCAGACGCCACCTGGCTAATTCATGACAGAAAACAAGGTGTCACATCAGTCATAGGTAAAGAATCCAGAAAGGAGATACTCGAAACTGTGATTAAAGATAGGACTAAAGTTTGGGAAAGTGAGGAACAGAATCAATTTAGCATAAATTGAGAAGCATTGGAGGAACTCAGACTTCACAGATGAGATCAAGTTTCCAATAGCCTTTGAGTAAAAGGGAATGGCATAATATCCTGTTTGTGACCAATCCTGTCTACAACCAGAATTAAAACGAAGACAAAGCCCATCTTCCCAGTCTCATCAGACCTTTAATCTTAATACAAATAGCTGGCCATTTCTTCCCTTTGTATTTGGGATAATAAGATTCAGATAATAGATTCTGAGTGCCTAGAAAGATGCCCCATGTCCAATTTAACGTTTAACTTTTTTTCTTTTTCCAGCATTTGCTTCCTCTCTATCTCTCCTTCTCTATCTTGAACATAGTAGATGCTCAAGAATTTATTTATTGAATTGAATTGACATCGACCAGTCAACATTAAGTTTTATATTTGCAAAGACGAGGGGAATAGAAGCCATAGAAGTCCTTGAAAAGTCCTTGAAAAGATGCTGTACCTGAGTTACCTCAGGTCGGGCTAGTCTCTAGGCTGAGATCTCTGGAGCCTTCTTCTCTGGATGGGGGTGGGTTGCATCCCCAGCCTTCTGGAAGGTCCAGTTCTCTACCCACATCCAATTCCTCTGGCATATAAGTGCCCCAACTCCACAACTAATCTCAAAGAGATGCCAAGCTACTGCCTACTCGTTTAGATAACTGGACACCTCCAAATTACAGTACTGACAGTCCAGTTTGGGTAAATTAGATGGGAAAGTTGTGGTTCAATAAGCAAAAACAGTAATATAAAAGACTCAGCTAGCACCTAACAGCTTAGTAAAGTTTAAAGCAATGGCTTTATAAGATACATGTCATAGAATAATATGAATTATTTTGTGCCTGCTAAGGGAACAGGTTTGGAAGGAGGGGAAAACTGAGGAAATTGGTAGAGAAAAGGTTACACTGGCAGTGGGATTGGCATTGAAATATTAAATGCCTGAAACAATTATATTATGAATAACTTTGTAAATGACAGTTTTTAATTAAAGTTTCAAACATTAAATAAGAAAAAAAAGCCTTGCAATGCAGTCCTTCTAAAATTAGGGTACAGGGAAGATAATGGTAGCTACTGAATTTAGGAAGATAATAAGGAGTGAGAAACAAGAAAACATGTAATTTCTTGCTCAAATCTGATTTTAGAAAATAACTAAACATAACAATTTGTTAGTAAACAAAGATTGGCAGGGAAAGATACTCTTGAGGTCAACTTTCCTAAAGTCATTCTTGTATTGTGGCTGCAAAGAGATCTATAGTGATCTCTTTCTAGTTTTAATATATCCAGAGAATATTCGTGTTATGAGACAGCATCTATAATGTCATGTAAATGACTGAGAATTTTTAAATGTCTGGATACAAGATGCTTGTTTTATATTTGTTAAAATCTTCCCATCTGTTCTTCAGCCCGACAAATGGTCTATTCAGAAGAGTTTATGACAGCTATCTACAAAATAAAGAATATAATTTCATAATATACCCTCAGGCCTGATTATTCTGCTACTAGCATTGTTCTACTTGGTCCAAGTTCAAAAAGAAAACCGTTGCCAACATCTTTGTATCTTTTCCAATATGCACTAGTTAATATTTCTACAATCTTTGTATTTACTATCAAGCTGGACAGGGACCTAGCTACTCTGATTTGGTGAGAGAAAGCATCACACTGGACTATGACTAGATATTACCCACTGAGCCTTTCCCTATATAATCAACCCATGTATTGATCACCAAGTAGCTTGGTGTAACACGTTTTCTTTTTTCTTTTTTTTTTTTTTTTTTGGTTTTTGGGCCACACCTGGCGGTGCTCAGGGGTTCCTCCTGGCTGTCTGCTCAGAAATAGCTCCTGGCAGGCACGGGGGACCATATGGGACACCGGGATTCAAACCAAACACCTTTGGTCCTGGATCGGCTGCTTGCAAGGCAAACACCACTGTGCTATCTCTCCGGGCCCCTTCTTTTTTCTTTTATGAAGACCCCTGAGGTATACAAATTCAAAATGAGGAAACAGAATGACTTGAGTTTTTTCCATTTTTGCCTGATCAAACATTAAATTCAGTGCCTATACTACTCAGTCAAAAGAAAAGTTAAAACCAGAACAATAGTAAAGTGTGTAGGGCATTTGCCTTGCATGTGACCAACTCAAATTCAATCCAGGATCCCATATAGGTCTACAGAGCACCACAAGGAGTGATCCCTGAGTGTAGACTCAGGTGCAACTCTCTGAGTACTGTTGTGTATGGCCAAAAACAAACCAATGACAATAAGGAAAAAAGATCAAGTCATGTAATTTTCTGATATGTAGATGTATTTGGAAAGTGTCACATTGAATAGAGTCAATCAGAAAGAAAGGAACAAACTCATAGTGATCTCTCTCATATGTCGAATATAAAGAAACTTCATCAGAAATATCAGATACCCAAAGGCAATAGAAACAAAGGGTAAAAGACCAGATCAATAGGATTTGAAGAAATAAATTAGCTAAGGGAATACTAGGACAAATATGAAGGGGAAAGTGTCTGTCCTCCAGCCTCCAACCAGGCTGGTAGTCAGGGGAGAGAGTAGACACAGGTAAAGGGAGAGGTGTTAAAAAATTGTGTGCCTGGGCCAGAGAGATAGCATGGAGGTAGTGTGTTTGCCTTACATACAGAAGGACGGTGGTTTGAATCCCGGCATCCCAGATGGTCCCCCGAGCCTGCCAGGAGCAATTTCTGAGCATAGAGCCAGGAATAACCCCTGAGCACTGCCGGGTGTGACCCCCCCCCCAAAAAAATTGTGTGCCTGAAAATCGTGAATATCTATGTAACTTTATAGTTCATAGTCATTCAATTAAAAAAACTTTAAAAATAAGTAAATTCATTTCTTAATCAGTGATTAGGTGATTTTAATGAGATCCTTGATAGTACCTATCCATTCCCCTCCTTTTAATAACCTTTGCTCTATTTTATCCTTTATGCATGGATAAAAGTATGCTGGCTTAATCTTGTAAGCCACTTGAAAATATCTGTTAGAAGTGGGATCTATGCTCTTGCTGGGGTAAATGGCATGTCTTTCCCAGGACAAGCTTACCTGCATATGAGTCTATTTTTCACCAAAGCTGTAAAGATTTCCTGAAATAGTTCATGCTGAGGATGTTTGCTGAAATTTCTCTCATTTTTGTAGTTTATACTGAGATAAAACAAAGAAAAAAAGCATTTTGTAATAATGAATTATTTAAGCTGCGTCAGCATTACCAACAGATAGGTCACAGGTAATCATGTAAATATTGATATAGTCTTTAAATTTATTAAATGGCCAAAGGTGATCATCAACTGTTAGAAAATAGATTATAAAGATAAAAATAAGATTATTATGTAGTTATTTATAGATATATTTCACTTTACTATATTAATGAAATTATTTCCTATATGCATTTAGTTAAAAACTAGTTAGAAGAAGGAAATGGATATATGGGAACAAAGAATGAACAGGGTGTCAAGGGATCTGGCTTGACCTTTTGCATCTAAAGTGGCACCCATGTTTATCTCTCTATCTATCACATATCTAGCTATGTGAACAACAGACAGGGAAGAATTTACTTCTTAAGTAAACACCCACACACAACATTCTTGGCTGCTCTACCTTCAACACCAGTGGTTGTCACAAACATTCCCTACAAATAACAGTGCTTCAGTAAACACAGTCTACACCTTCAATTGTAAGTTTTGCTGATTGTATTATAGTGTGTCTGTAAACTAAGAAAGCATTATGATATTTCGGCAGCAGCTTCTTTTCGATGTTGTTTATTTGTTTGTGGACCACACTCAGCTCTACTCGGGGATTAACTCCTGGTTCTGTGTTCAGGAGTAACTCCTGACTCTATGCTCAGGGAATACTCCTGGTAGTGCTCATGGAACCATACGTGGTACAGTGAACTGAACCTAAATTGGCTGTATGCAAGCAAGTGGTTTATCCACTGTACTCTCTTCTGCCCCTCTGCTTCAATTTCTGATTTTGCATATCATCAAAGAAGTTTTTTAAAGATCCATTTCAGAACTGGAAGAGGATAAATGGTAATGTACAAAGGGATTTCACTGTTATAAATATGTAATACATTATTTTTGTGCATGCTAATGTAGATTAAAACGTTTTTTTTTGGCTTTGGGACACATCAAGTGGTGCTCAGGGGTTACTCCTTGTTCTGTACTTAGAAATTACTCTTGGCAGGCTTTTGGGACCATATGGGATAACAGGAATCAAACTCCAGGTCAGCTGAATGCAAGGCAAACACCCTACTCACTGTGCTATTACACTGGTCCCCAAAATAAAAAATAAATACTAAAATAGGCCAGTTAACATCCAGTCTAAACAAGCTAGAATAACATAAATATATCACCTGTAGAACACCCGGTGACTCTCAGGGGTTACTCCTGGCTATGCACTCAAAAATTGCTCCTGGCTTGGGGGACCATATGGGACTCTGGGGATTGAACTGTGATCTGTCCTAGGCAAGTGCGGGTAAGGCAGATGCCTTACCACTTGCACCACTGCTCCAGCCCCAGGTTGGCAATCTTGTTGTCATTTTCATAATTCTGCTTTTGCTGCCTTTCAGATGATATAAGACTTCTGAATCAAGTGAGTGCAGTTGGTTTTCCTAATACTTGATAGACTGTATGTGAAACAAATGTTTAGGATTTCCACGTTCCTCACTAAAAATATACTTTAAAAATAGAAATGCATGGAGACAAGTGGAAAATATTTAAAGTCTCTGTCATAAAATGAAAGATAAACAAAACCTAGGTCAAAATCACCATCTAAAATATTCACACTAAAGCTCCTGCCATCTCTTATTGACACAGCCTTAGTGCCAAAGACCTTTGTACATTGTAAACAGGAAGAACCAGCTTCTGGGAAGGATATGGCTCCAAGGAAGAGAATGGGCTGCTTCTAGGAGATGTGCTTGGTGATAGAGAGATAAACATGGGTGCCACTTTAGGTGCAAAAGGTCAAGCCAGATCCCTTGACACCTCGTGAAAACCTGCATTGTTTGGACAACCATAGTCTTAGGCCATCGCATTTGTTCACAGCAACCGATTCTATTATGCCTTCTTATTCCTGGCAAGACTTGGACAGACCAAACAATGCTGGTAAGGAGCCTAGTTGGGTCAATAAGCCAAACCTGAATCCACTTCCTCCTGGTATAAATGCCAAATGTACATCAGTGAGAGTTCTGGTGACACTTTCGAGACTCAGTGCCACCATTATCCCTGAAGCTGGCTGTTAAGACATTATTTCTGAGAGTGGTGCAAACACTGGCTCCACATCTCCTGGGAAAATTCTGAAACAGATTTTTAACTCCTATGAGAAATGTAAATAAAGCTTTAGACTCATTGGGTCCAGCTGATGAACTAAGGGAGTTAGACACTGGATTTCTTACCTAAAATTCTCAAGTTCCACAGCTTCTGTGGACTCGTGCCACTGACCTCGAGCTCTGTGTTCACCGACCTTGATGGCAGGCTCAGATTTTGTCATGTTATTTTGGGTGCTATCAAAGTTGATGGCTGGAAGCTATAAAAATAGAAGCACAGATAGAAGGAAAACAATTTAGCACAGGTAAAGAAAGTCATGGGAGTAGGGTGTTGGGATGAAAGAACGAGTTTATTTCCAAGCAATAAGAAGAAGTATAACTAAGTTAACTGTAGAGAGTTTTCAAAATGCAAATGTCTTTAATTTAAACATTTATACCTTCTTTCTTTATTTTACAATACCATCTATCATATATAAGTTATTTATGACTCCTTGATTATGTGGGATCTCCCAAAGCATTTGGCATGCAAGTCTAGGTAAGATCAGCAATTTAAACACACAACTCAACTACAGTTTTGAGATCCAACTGCAGCACTCTGATGTAGAGTAAGGCCTCAAACTGGCCTATACCAGAGTAGGGCCTCAAACTGAGAATGAGTCCTCATTCATCTGTTCTTACAAAATCTTATTGCTCTCCATCATGTGCCAATCAAACAAGTATTTTATAAAATTCATCATGAAAAAAATATGAATATTTGATCAAATTAACTGTAAGAACTTGAATAATTTGCTATAGAGTGTCCCATTTATATGATATATATGATAGCAATTACTCATAGAATTATCTGAAAACTGTTATTCAAACACACTTAATATTTGCTTATCACTGTGATAACCCTGAGATTTGTTTCTTGTGCCACAGTAAAGCTGGTTACAGTATAAATAATCTATTTTTTCCAAAGGACACGTGAAAGGGGGATGTCTTATAATTAGCTACATCTGAAATTATTACAGATATATTAAGAAGAACATGATATAAAGCAACAAGAGAAGCAAGAACTAAGCGTCAAAACAATGTCAGGTTCAGACCCAGCAACAACAAATACAGATGAAGGGCTAGAAAAAAAATACAAGTAGAGTGCTTGCCTTGTGGCCAACTCAGGCTCAACTCCCAGCATGTGGGTGACCCACTACCCCGCCAAAGTCCTTTCAGGAGTGATTCCTGCATACAGAGCCAGGAGTAAACCTTCCTTTTTTTATTAGATCATATTTTTTATAATATCTTTATTTAAGCATCTTGATTACAAACATGATTGTGATTAGGTTTCAGTCATGTAAAGAACACCCCCTTCACCAGTGCGACATTCCCACCACCAATGTCCCAAATCTCCCTCCATCCAACCCCACCCCTACTTCTACTCTAGACAGGCTTTCCAGTTCCCTCATTCATTCACATGGTCATGGTAATTCTCAGTGTAGTTATTTCTATAACTGCACTCACCACTCTTTGTGGTGAGCTTCATGAAGTGAGCTGGAAGTTCCAGCCCTCCTCTCATTGTCTCTGAGGATTGTTGCAAAAATGACTTTTATTTTTCTTAAAACCCATAGATGAGTGAGACTATTCTGCATCTCTCTCTCTCCCTCTGACTTATTTCACTCAGCATGTACATCATTGTATAGGAAAATTTCATGATTTCATCTCTCCTGATGGCTGCATAATATTCCACTGTGTATATGTACCACAGTTTCTTTTTTTGGGGGGGTCACACCCGGTGGTGCTCAGGGGTTACTCCTGACTGTCTGCTCAGAAATAGCTCCTGGCAGGCATGGGTGACACTGGGATTCGAACCAACCACCTTTGGTCCTGGATCGGCTCCTTGCAAGGCAAACGCAGCTGTGCTATCTCTCCAGGCCCATACCACAGTTTCTTTAGCCATTCATCTGTTGAAGGGCATCTTGGTTGTTTCCAGAGCCTGGCTATTGTGGATAGTGCTGCAATAAATATAGGTGTGAGGAAAGGATTTTTGTATTGTATTCTTGTGTTCCTAGGGTATATTCCTAGGAGTGGAATAGCTGGGTCAAATGGGAGCTCAATTTCCAGTTTTTGGAGGAATCTCCATATCGCTTTCCATAGAGGTTGGACTAGATGGCATTCCCACCAGCAGTGGATAAGAGTTCCTTTCTCTCCACATTCCCGCCAGCACTGATTGTTCTCGTTCTTTGTGATGTGTGCGAGGAGTAAACCTTTCACACCACCAGGTGAGGTAAGGGCCAAAAACAACAACAAAAATGTTTTAAGTCCCCAAGCCTTCCTGGAGTGATCCCTGAGAGCCAAGAGTAAGCCCTGAACATTACAAGGTTTGACCCGACTCCCCCAAAATTAAAATTTTCAGCAAATAATTACACTCCATATATTAACATTCTCAAATAAAGTTAAATTATATTAATACTTATGATCTCTTTCCATTAAATTATCTTTTAAAACTCTCATTTAACTCATCTTATAGAGCCTAATTTATTTATACAAAGAGATAGTCCCAAAAGGCAGAGAGAATGTCAAAAGAGATATATATTATAATAACAGTAGGTGTGGCTGTGGAGAGAGCTCAAAAGGTGAGAGCATTGTTAGACTTATTCTGCTGGAACCCTGGAGTCAATACCCAACCCTACAAGACCCCTGAGTACCACTAGAAGTGGCCCAAAATAAGCAGAATACAGAACAAGTAACAACATCATTTAAAAACTAACAAGTCCTTATTCATTATCTGGTAGTCACCACTGAATTATCAAAAGACTAATAAGAAATTATGTAAAGTGACCTCTCTGTCTCAGTTCAATAGGCTGATTACAGAAGAGGTTAGGTTAGTTGTACTATACTGAGCTATATTTTGGCACACCAAACAAGTCTCAGGGTTATCACTGTGCTAAGCAAATTGTAACTGACCAATCACAGACAAAGTAAGAAGAACATGGTATGGGACCAAAGGAGATAGTTCAAAGAGGAGAGTACATGGGTTTGCCATTGCCAGACAATTTATAACCTTCACAGTGGGTACTTGTGAAGTACCCATACATAGCAAGTAAGAAAACAGTAGGTCAAGTGCCATGGTTTTGACTCTTATCATGTGGGAATTGGATATGTGATTCAGAGGCAAAGTGCTTGCCTTGTGTGAGAGAGGTTTGCCCCCAGCACAGCAAAAATGAATAAACAAGTAGACATGAAATTAATCTAACAAGGCCAGAGCAATAGCACAGTGAGTATGTTTTGTCTTGCATGCTGCCAACTAGGGTGCACTCCCAGGCATCCCATATGGTCCCTCAAGCCTGCCAGGAATAATTTCTAAATACAGAGCCAGGAGTAACCCTTGAGCACCATTGGGTATGGCCCAAAAATCAAAAAATAATCTACCATGAACAAGCTGTATGATTTTATAAAAGTTATTTACTCTCGATATGCAGAGCCAGAGAGATAGTATAGTGGATAAGGTACCAATCTTGCAACCTGTTAACTCCAGTTTGAGAGCATTTTTGGAGGTTCCTGCAGGGAAGTGCAGTTACTCATACACCCTCACCCATAAAATGGTCCCTCTCTCTTCAACCAACCACCTCAGCTGAATCAACCGTGGGATCGTCCTGTCAACCCTGGGTGACAGATATTGCAGCCAGTTTACCTCACACCCTACACTACTATGTGAATTCCAGCACCACCAGGGATCACTCCTGAGCACAGAGTCAGGAGTAGCCTCTGAGCATCACTGGTTTTGGCCCTCCAAAATCAAAAGCATCAAAATTTCCCTATGCATTAGTACCAACATCATGAAAATAGGGAAAAAAAAGTCAGATATATGTATATAACTTAAGAGACATTATGAAAACCAAATGAGTTGGCATTTGTAAGACATGCCATGCATAGTTGTTCTTCATACTTAGTAGTGTTTCAGTACTGATGATTTCCATTGTAGAGGTGGTTTCTGGATATGAGCTGACTACTCAAGTAATTTTACACCTGAAGCCTTAGACTGTTACGCAGGAAATATGATACATGGTAAAGAGGAAGTGGCTTTTCCAGGTCTGAGAAGTTTCAAACTCCTTACCACAAACTTTAACACCCAGAATACTGATTCTTGGGGAGAAGAAAGTGGCACAGGAGCCCTGAGCATTCCCCAGTAAAGGCTAGATGAGCGGTGGTGCAAGTGGTAGGGTGTTTGACATGAGCTAACCTAGGATGGATCGCAGTTTGATCCCCCAGCATCCCATATTGTCCCCCAAGTCAGGAGTGATTTCTGAGTGCATAGCCAGTAGTAACCCCTGAGCGTCATCGGGTGTGCCCTCCTCCAAAATAAATAAATAGTGACATAAAATAATTAATAATTAAAATATAAATAATAAACATAAATAATTAAAATTTATTATTAAATTAAGTTAAATACATTAAAATTTATAAATTAAAGTATAAATAAAATATAAAAATAATAATAAATTATGTAAATTTTATCAGAATTTAGATATATAAGCACACTCATTGTTCCCAAAACAAGGAACAAAAAGAAAGTTACGACAGGGGCCGGAGAGATAGCATAGCAGCTTTTGCCTTACAAGCAGCCAATCTAGGACCTAAGGTGGTTGGTTCAAATCCCGGCATCTCATATGAACCCTCCCCCCCCCCCCCCCCCCCCCGTGCCTGCCAGGAGCTATTTCTGAGCAGATAGCCAGGAGTAACCCCTGAACACCGCTGGGTGTGGCCCAAAACCCAAAACCCAAAAAAAAAAAAAAAAAAAAGAAAGAAAGAAAGAAAGAAAGCTACGACAGTAAAAATAGGCATTATGGGAAGAAAAAAATCACTTCTGGTAGTCTATTTATATTTGGTTCTTGGAGATAAGTATAGTATTGAGGATGTTAGAAAGGGAATTTCCTTGGCCTAAGAGATTTCGGGTTTCTCTGCCCTTGAAATATACTGTCATGAGAACCACTGCAGGCTCCGTACATGCTCTTTTTCTCTCCCTAAGGTCTTTTTATGGTGCCAGACATCTTTCCACTCAGTTGTGGATGATATAATCAGACCTCTTTAACTCGATATGTTGTTATTTACGAGGTCATAGGACAAAGCCTAGGAATAGTTTTTCTTTATAGTTCTAGAAGTTCTATTCCATCACTGTTGTTGTAATCAGACTTTTATTATTTGTGATCTGGGTTTTTGCACAGATCTTAGGGAAAAGCTAAATCTTATTCTTAACAGCTATCAAGCTGAGTAAATCTTATGAATATCTTTATTATTAGTCTGGCTGCAAACTAAACCTCCAAGGATGGCCTTGACTCACAGGTTTTCTGAAATAAGACTGGAGCAAAACCAAAAGACACATTCTCAGATCTCTTCAAGTAGAGATGCCAGGTTTTCATGAGCAAATGTTCAAATAACACTACAAATATAGCAGACATTCCTTTCCCCCTTTGAGTGAGATGCAATCTGCAGTAAGAGGCAAACATGAAGTGGTGAACTGATAAATAAAAGCATAGTAATTAAGGTTTGGGGAGAATTGATTTCCTAAGATTCTGAGGAGTTGAACAGTGGGAATTCACTTGAACGAATATTCTGTTTCTTTGTGCCTTAAGTGTTACTTATAAGAGTCGTTGGATTTTATGTTTCACTATGTAAGAGGACAAGTTAAAATATTCGATTCTGGAAGATGGAGTTATACTTCTGTATCAGTTTTTTTTTAACCAACCTGGGGTAAACACATACAAATGTTGAGGAAAGAGAGACAGAGAGAAAATTTCTAAAGTGTATTCTAATCAGAGCAGATGAAAGACTGCAGTCATGAGAAGAGAATGACAGATTGTAGGTGCTATGCCTCAGTAGAGTCTCAAGCTGGTATCAGATAAACCACCGAACAAAGGAAGAATAAACAAGCTTTAGAATAAGAAGTAGCCTCAGCACACTTAAAGATGTTATGCCAAGCGCTTTGAGAATCTGCATTCTCACTTTTACTAAGGCATACACATTCTTGGAAAACACTACCTGTTGTTTGCTTGATTGAACGTTCAAAAGGCAGCGAAGTCTTTTAAGATCTGAATAATCCCTAGGAGAAAGCACAATACAATGTCAAGCTACAGAAAAGTCCAGGCAAATCAGATAGATTTACCCCATAATGCCTATGCTGGTGAACCACAGCCTGCACAGGGAACCTTTCCTTTGGAACTCTAGCAGCGACCCAACCTTTGGTAAACATTGTCTCCCAGATTAGCTGTTGTCAGAGACTGCTCTTTCTCAGCAAGTCACTAAACCTGGCTGTTGGCCAAGGACTAGTTTAATAATCAGAGAAACTCAGTGTCGGGTTACCTGGTGGTGACTCCTTGCTGTTTTTTATCTGCTGACTTGTCTGTGGTCTTCACCTTTTTGTCTTGATCAGGCATTGTAAGACATCAATGCACCAGAATTAACATCGCATTCCTTTCAAAGAGGGAAAAACTTTAGTTGACTTGGGTATTCCAAAAGTGTCCCAATCCACACAGGTAAAATTCACTTAGGGTACTTATTTAAACATGCCAAATCTAACATTTACTTAATATATAATAATAAAGCTATTACTATCAAAACCATTTATTAGTTATCACTTAAAGGCCTCTAGAGTCCCATAGGAGAATTCAACACCTAGCAAACCAGCATTATAATTTAAAAATGTTAATAGATTTTCAGAAACCCTAAATCTTTTGAGCTGCCACCTAAATAACCCTTTGAGTCAGCTCCAGTTATAAACTTTTCTAAAATGGTTGAGCCTGCAAATCACCAAACTTATCAACCATCCTGCTAAAAAGTAAGATAAGGAAAAGGGACCAGAGAAAAGACTTGGCGGCACAAAGCATCTTCTCTGCAACCCTGAGACCATAAGTACAACTGCTAGTGTCCACATATGTGACTAGTACAATTAAAATAGCTCTGCTTTTTGTGACACCCCCCCCCCCCCCGCCAGTGTCTCTTTAGAGTGTGTGTGGAGTCTCTGGCACACATTTGGGTTTGTTTCAATACCATCAGTGAGGTTTGAAATACCAGCAAGCACAACATCTAAAGATGTGTGGACACTGCCCAGGACAGTGCAGCCATTGTCAACCAAATATATGAACACCCCCAAAACTTCCCAGAGCACTACAACAAGAATATAAGTGAGCACCCAAATCACATTGGTATGAGAACCAGCAAACACAAGCACGAAAGTGCAAAACAGATTCTCTGCGCCAATATATAGCAGTGGCCACAAAGGCAAGGAAAATAAAAATGCAAATACGTCAACAACATCAAGGCAAGCCTAGAATGAAGTTGCTCATGCTAAGCCCCATATCAACAAACCAAAAGAAATCTTCCATTTCTTTTTCTTTGTTGTGGTATAGGGCATCAAATCCAAATGCAAAACAAGTACTGTTCTTCTGAGATTAATCTTACACAAGTGACAGTAATTATAGATTCAGTTTTCCCTAACGCAGAAACCTAAACACTGATCAAAAATCAGAAATCCCAAGATCAACGCTAGCTAAATAATGTATCTGCTATCTGCTTTAGGAAAATTTATTTTATAATTCCTCAGGTTTTTGACTAGTACAACTTCTTTGTTTCTAATTCTTCTGCCTATGCCATAAAGCCTTTCCTCTTTTCATTTACTCAGTGGTCTTCTCTCTCTTCTAGGCTGGATACTGTCTTGATTTCTTTATCACTAAGTAAAACCAATAAAAGTTTTGAAGGTTACTCAGTTGAATTTTGATTGGGATTTTGTTTGTTTTTGTTGTTGTTTTAACAAGACAGGTAGTGAGGAGATTGCCTGGGAATAGTCTACTAGGCACTTCAAGCTTCTGAATCAAAATTAATAGTATCATGGTCATTCCTCCTAGAATAAATTATTATACTATTTCTCAGTTTCTTAAAATTTAAGTGTGAGATCACCAATGGACAAAAAAAAAAAAAAAACCCAAAACCCTTATTTGTTTGCCATTTCATCCTTAATTAATTTCTAGTTAAATGTTTCCTGTTTCAAGAAAAGAAACCAAAAGAGAGTTTTCAATTACACAGAAAATGCAAAATAAAATAGATTACTGGCTAAACTTGAGTATGTAAAATTTTCCTACTACTTTCCAATGTCATCATATAACTTCTATGTGCTTTACAAGCACAGAACACAACATCATGGGTTTCTAACAGGCCTCAATGTATTATAAAATTGGTAGTCAAAATCCAAGTGTTTGAAGAGGTATTTAGGAACAAAAGGAATAGGCTAATGGGTGCTTCACTACTACAGAATTTACTGAAATTTAATTTCATAAAATGTACAGAGGCAGTTTATCTAGGAATTTTAAAATCAGTTTGCCAGCAGAGTTGTCTTATTAGTGAAAACAAATTATGCTGGAATGAAGGGTTCAGGGCCAAGGCTTATCACAGATGTGTGCCAAGGGAAGCAAAATATTTGTATATTAAGACTGTGCCCAGGGGCAAGAAAAAGAAATCAAAGGTTAAAGGTAAATTGAAAAACTGAAAAATTTAATCATCAGTATTTAAAGATGACATGACAATATACACAGAAGACCCTAAAAGAGTCCACAAAATAAGCTCCTAGAAACAATAACAAAATAAGTCATATGTTATTTCATTTGTTTGTTTTTGTTTTTGGGCCACACCCAGTGACACTCAGGGGTTACTCCTTGCTATGCACTCAGAAATTGTTCCTGGCTCAGGGGACCATATGGGACTACGAAGATCGAACCCAGCAAATCTGTCTTGTGCAGCCGCATGCAAGGCAAATGACTTACCGCTGTGCTATAGCTCCGGCCCCGAAGTCATGCCTGTTCTTATATACAAAGAATAAATCAGAGGAGAAAGCAATCAAGGAGTCTATCCGATTTAAAATAATATCCAATAGGAAAAAAATAATATCCAATGAAGAGCATTATGGTAATGAGAGAGATGGATAGACATAGAATAATTACATTCACTTGTGGGATATTAAAAAAAAGATAGTAGGGGCCGGAGAGATGCATGGAGGTAAAGCGTTTGCCTTGCATGCAGAAGGATGATGGTTCAAATCCCGGCATCCCATATGGTCCCTCGAGCCTGCTGGGGGTAATTTCTGAGCATAGAGCCAGGAGTAGCCCCTGAGCACTGCCGGGTGTGACCCAAAAACCAAAAAAAAAAAAAAAAAAGATAGTAGGGCAATAGTATCCAGAGACAATAAAGATGAAGGTCAGAGGAACAGTCCATAGAGGAAGTTTGTCACAAATAGCAGGGGAGTAGAGTTATGGCAGAGAAGGGACCACACTATATGATCACTCTGGACAAGAAATTGGTGATGAGATAAAGTGATATGTATGATATTCCTTCAGTAACAGTATTACAAACCACATTGTATTCAGGGGGCAAAAAGAGAGAAAGAGAAGGAAAAAAAATGTCTGCCTAGATGCAGGCAGGAGGAAGGGTGGGAGAAAAACTGAGGACATTGGGTAGGAGAAAATGTGCTCTGGTGAAGGGTATTGTGATTGTATGACTGAAAATCATTAAAAATTTTGCAGTTGTGGGGAAAAAACTCAAAAAAAAAGGTACAACCTTGTAACCATGGTTTTAAACAAAGTAATTAATAAAAAATAAAATAGTATCCTAAAACTTTAGGAATTGATTTAACAAAAGTTGTGGGATATCTAAACATGATAGCTTTAAATTATTTAAGATATAAAAATAAAAAAATATTGCATGCTTATACGTTCAAAGAATCAATATTGTTAAAGAATTAATATTGTTAAAATGACTAAACTATTACATAGATTACAATCCCAATCCAAATTCAGATGACATACTTCAAGGATCTAGAAAAGTCAATAATAAAGTTTTCATGCAAACAGATAACACATGTTAAAAAATAAGAAATGTGATGTAACTTATTACCTAATTTGGAATTGTATTATAAAGCTATAATGATTATAAATGCCTGGTACTGCCTGGTACTGATTCTCTGATCCATGGGTCAAATATTCAATGACAAAATCCCATGTGTATATCTAGTAAATTTCAGATAAAAGAGCTGATAACATGAAATAAAGTAAAGATGGCCTCTTCAACAAATGGTGCTTAGAAAATTGGATAACAACATGCAGAATATTAAAGTTTAATCTATATCTCACACCTTACACAAAACTCAAGTCAAAGGAATTCAAAGATCGAGATCTTACCAGAAACTATTAAGTACATTGAGGAGAATATAAGCAGACACCAAAGATCTGGTGTTGTCAATGACCTTATATCACTGGCAAGACAACAAATTTAAAAATAATCAAATGGGACTATATCAAATTAAAGAATGGATGCATGGCAAAAGAAACATGCGCTAAAACTAAAAGATAGCTAGATTTTTTTTTTTTTTTTGGTTTTTGGGCCACACCCGGCGGTGCTCAGGGGTTACTCCTGGCTGTCTGCTCAGAAATAGCTCCTGGCTGGCATGGGGACCATATAGGACACCTGGATTTGAACCAACCACCTTTGGTCCTGGATCGGCTGCTTGCAAGGCAAACACCGCTGTGCTATCTCTCCAGGCCCAAGATAGCTAGATGAAGAGGGAAAATATTCACATTAGACACTTGATTTAAAATCCAGAATATATAAAGTACTAACAAAGATCAGCAAAACCAAATTCAAATATCCTATCAAAAACCGAGGAAAGGAGAGGAAGTGATCAGATTCTAAAAGACATATAATGTGCTCAGCATCATTTATTATTAAGGAAATTCAAATTAGGACAACATAAAACACCATCAACCCCACAACAGTGAGTATGGGACATATCAAATATAGAAAAAATCAGTACTGCCAAATACGTAGTAAAAAAGGAAAACTCATCCATTGTTGGTGGAAATGTTGTTTGGTTCAACTCCTGGGAAAACTGTATAGAGAGTCCTCAGTTAATTTAAAATTGAGGTACCATATGACCCAGCAATTCCACTTTTGTGTATCTATCTCCAGGACTTAAAAACATTCATTCAATAGAATGTGCTCATACCATTATTCATTGCTGTACTTAGTACAATAGTTAAGATATGGAATCAACCTAGATATCTAGCCACAGATGAATGAACTATAAAGATGGTGCATTCTATACATGATGGAATACTATACAGCTATAAGGAAAGATGAAGTCACGCAATTCATTGCAACTTGATTGGAACTGGAAGATAGGTTGAGTAAAGCCAGAAGGAGAAAGACAAACACAAATGATCTATCTTATCTGTGGATGTAGAACAACTGTATGAGGAAATGCAATGTGGTAAAGTGAGGTGGATGCCGACACCACCCTCAACTAAAAGCTTAGGGAGGAGGAGAGGGAATAAAAGAAATTAAGAGGGAAGACAGAATATAAAAAAAGGAAAGTACTGGGAACATAGAAATTGGAACTTCAGTTTTAAGGTGATGAAAGAGTGATATAGCTATATATCCGAAGCACAAACTCAACAACATGAGCTCTAAATTGTGACCAAAGAACTTTGTAATGTACTTTTCAATTTAGCAGGTGGGGGTGGGAGAGGTGACATAAAGGGGGTGCAATATGTGGACACTGATGGAGGGAAGCTGACACTGGAGATGGAATCGGCCGTGAAATATTATATGCATAAAATTCATCAATAACTTTGTTAATCATTATTTTTAATTAAATAGAAAAATGCTTTTTAAAATATTATTGTGCCCAGGGGATGATACAACAGACTAAATCATTCAGTAAATATTTCTTGAGCATTTATCATGGGCAATCTCAAACCAGAAACTGCACAAAGTGAAGGAGACTATCAGGAAATGAAATGCAAGGCCAGAACAATAGTACAGTGAGTAGGGCTTTTCTTGCTTGCACATGTTTGAACTGACCCTTGAGCATAGCCAGAAGTGATCCCTTTGTGCAAAGTCAGAAGTAAATTCTGAGTTTGTTGGCCAAAACCACACAGATCCCCCATATGAAGTGAAATGCTAGCAAGCAAAGATATTATCCTTTAGGAACTTTGGAAATTTGCTTTGTGAAGTATTAAGGCATGTTTTGATGTAGCATCTGCTTAACTCTGAAAATAAGCAAGAAAGCAAGAAAGCAAGCAAGAAAGCAAGAAAGAAAGCAAGAAAGAAAGAAAGAAACAAATAAATAATTAAGAAAGAAAGAAAGAAAGAAAGAAAGAAAGAAAGAAAGAAATAAAGAAAGAAAGAAAGAAAGAAAGAAAGAAAGAAAGAAAGAAAGAAGAAAGAGAGAAAGAGAGAGAGAAAGAAAGAAAGAAAGAAAGAAAGAAAGAAAGAAAGAGAAGAGAGAGAGAGAGAGAGAGAGAAGATAGAAAGAAAGAAAGAAAGAAAGAAAAGAGAAGAAAGAAAGAGAAGAGAAAGAAAGAGAGAGAGAGAGAGAGAGAGAGAGAGAGAGAGAAAGAAAGAAAGAAAGAAAGAAAGAAAGAAAGAAAGAAAGAAAGAAAGAAAGAAAGAAAGAAAGAAAGAAAGAAAGAAAGAAAGAAAGAAAGAAAGAAAGAAAGAGAAAGGGAGAAAGAGAGAGAAAGAAAGAAAGGGAGAAAGAGAGAGAGAAAGAAAGAAAGAAAGAAAGAAAGAGAGAGAGAGAGAGAAAGAAAGAAAGAAAGAAAGAAAGAAAGAAAGAAAGAAAGAAAGAAAGAAAGAAAGAAAGAAAGAAAGAAAGAAAGAAAGAAAGAAAGAAAGAAAGAAAGAGAGAGAGAAAGAAAGAGAGAAAGAGAAAGAAAGAGAGAGAGAGAAAGGGAGAAAGAAAGAAAGAGAGAGAGAGAGAGGGAGGGAGGGAGAGAGAGAGAAAGAGAGAGAGAGAGAACTGGTAGAAAGTGGGGAAAAAAGAATAGTCTTTAATTGCTGGATATCCAGAAATCCAGGATACCCTAGGCTAAAAGATGATAGTCTGAGGAGAGGGGCTGAAAAGGTGATTTACAGACCCTTAATTACAAATTACCAAATACCTGCACCTTTAGGGAATGTCCTATTGGTGAAGGTCCTATATTTACTCTTTTATCTACCACCTCTTCCAGAAGACAATCTAAAGACTTTGGCTTTAGCCATTCCAGTCCCTTTGATACATAAAGGCCTACCTAGGTTAGATTAGCAGATCAGTCAACTTTTTGTTAATGTTATCCCACCTTCCTGTGTTTACTGGTTCTAAACAATATATACCATACAAGAAGTGTTTATTAAGTCACAAGGGTGTGAACCCCCTAACCCCAAGCTTTTCTCTCTTATAGTCTGTCTTGATATTTTTGTTCTTGCTGTGCCCCTGCTTCAGGCCCATTCACCCCAAGCAGGTCCCCAACATTTAATATCATCTTTTAAAGCCAAAGGCCAGGGCCAGAAAATTAGTACAGGAGAACTCAGATTTAATCCCCACCACCCCATATGATCCCCTAAGTCCCACCAGGGGTAATCACTGAATGCAGAACCAGGAGTAACTAAGCACAGATGGGTGTAGCCCAAAAACAACTCCACAAAAATAAAATAAGAAATATAAATAAAAGCCAAAGGTTCCAGAATTTTCTAGAGGGAGACTTAAAAACTAGCCTCTCTCTCCCTCTCTCTCTCCTTCTCTCTCCTTCTCTCTCTCTTTCTCTCTCTCTCTCTCTCTCTCTCTCTCTCTCTCTCTCTCTCTCTCTCTCTCTCTCTCTCTCTCACACACACACACACACACACACACACCAAGTAGAAACCCAGTCCAAAAAAAAAAACAGATTCTAATTTTACTTTTTCCAAGGTTTAGCCCAGGAAAGAGTTTGAGAGAGCCCTGAGTACCCCGGAAAAAACTCAAGCACCCACTACATTCAAATCCTTTCCAACTCCCTGCTTAGAGTCTGAATTAAGCTCTCTAATTTTGTTGACCTGATGTGTGAAAAGGAAATAATCATCGAATAGCTTTATCAGTTTAAGATTAGTGCCTACTCTGTGAGCTGGAATGGTGAAAATAGATAATGCTCTGGAAACATTGCACTTGATTAAACAGTAAACAAATTCACTAGAATCTGTAGAAACAATTTCTTATAGGATCAAACAGCAAAATCCTTTCCACTTGGTGGCTGTTAAAATGGAAATTATTCAGGGGTGAGGGTAGTGATAAGGACTGACAAATTGGAAAAGCTTTATTCTAAGCCCATTTTAAATGAACAAAATGATTATACTAGTGTCTATAATCCAAGCTGGGAAGTAGGGCAAAAGAGGAAGCAGATTTCGGGGGTTGTTTTGGGACCATACCCAGTATGCTAGAGGCAACTATTGGCTTGGTACACTTGGAGGACTAAGCCCAGGCTTCCTGCATACAAAGCATGTGTCCCAGCCTTTGAGCCAGGGGTCCTCAAACTTTTTAAACAGGGGCCAGTTCACTGTCCCTCAGACCATTGGAGGGTCTGACTATAGTAAAAACAAAACTTATGAACGAATTCTTATGCACACTGCATATATCTTATTTTGCAATGAAGAAACAAAACAGATACAAATACAATATGTGGCCCGTGGGCCATAGTTTGAATTGTCAGGCAGGGGGCTGGGTCTGAGATGAGGAAGGCAGTATTTTAAGCATAAATCAAGTTGTGCAGAGGCATATCACTTATCAATGCTTCCCAGAGGGGTAGAGCAGGGGTTCCACATGGGGTAATTAACTGCCTATAGAAATCAGATCTGAAAGAAGTTTTAGGGTGTCTGTTATGCCTTGAAATTTGTGGCAGATCTTCACTTGGTCAAGGTCTTTTAGGGGAAGCACCCAGATTTCCAATCTTGAGATGCAGACTCCAGTACATTGGAAAGTTTTTTTTAAATTACAATACACATACACACACACACACACACACACACACACACACACACACACACACAGTCATAAAAGCTGAAAAAGATAGTGGGCCTGTGGGGAACAGCCAAGGATAGGGACTACAGGGGCACAATTGCAAGGGAAGACTGTTTGAGACAGGCTATCATAGGCTCCCTCAGTTCCTAGGTTCAGTACACCTTATCATCTGAACTACCCTGAAGCATGCATGATCTGCCCTAGTAGTTCATATACTCCCTCACTCTTTGACCTCTTCTCTCTCTGTTGGTTACCCAAAGAAAGTTTGTGCAGTCCCATAGTCATAAGTATCATGAGGACACCATCATTACCTCAACTAACCTCACTTCTTGAATTCAGTCACTAACTAAATAGCTCATGGACACCCGAAATCATACCTATTCCAAAACCCAATAGCTCATCACTTCCCTCACTGGCATCAATTGGCCACTCTAGACAACAAACTCATCACCCCCATTCAGTCTGCCTCGTCCCATCAGCTCTGTCTCGTGCCACTCACAGCCCCCACAAAGGTTGTCATCTTCTGTTGTCTAGAGCCCCTGATCCTCATGTCCTCCTTATCATTTCTCTGCTCTCCCCCTTGACACTCTTCATCCATAGGAACCCTGGGAAAGGGGGGCAGACATAATATTAAATGTAAATCAGATCACACCACTCCTGTAGCCATTGGCTTCTGCCCATGCCTTGCACATTCTTCATTCCCCTATCCTCTGCTTCATGCCAATCTCAGCTCTTTTAGCTTTCTTCCTGGCACAAAAAACATGCCGACTCCTTCTCACCTTAGATCCTTGGCATTTGCCACTGGCTGTTCTCATAGTCTCAGACTGGCATTTTTGTGTCCATTCCGGCCTCTGACCAGTTGTCACCTCAGTGAACAGGTACTTCAGTGACCTGTGCATTTCTTCATCTCCCTAAGTCCCTTATCACCCTCTGTTAACTTTTCCAGGAACCTCTCAACAACAGAAATCTTCTGACCTGTGTCTTGGTTCCCTTACACTACTTCAAAAGCTCCATGTGTGTAGAGATGGTGTCTGTGTTACCCACAAATATATATCCCTAGAACAATATATGTCATGGTGGGAGCACAGTAGAAAACCTCAAAAACTATTTATGTTACAACACAATAGTGCAGTTACCTGATAATTTCATAACATTAAGGATTAGTCTCTTTTATCATACCCACTCTAGGCAAACAAAAAACATTGACTAAATTAAAGAATACATAGACAAATGGATTAAAATAGTTTCTTAACCCTTAACCTATGCCATTCCTTTTCAGTTAAAAAATCTGCCAAATTTTTCTTGTCAGTTGATGAGTATTTGTAATGTAATAGGAAACTTGAATATTTTCAGGAATTGTTTACTTCTTTAGAAATTATTTCACTTTAGAAGAGACTATTCTTATTTGTCAATATTAATGAATGATGACTTTCCAACTGAACTAGCCATTTTTAAAATGTCCACTATGTTATGAACCCATAGTTTAGGTCTATATTCTGTTCAAAAGATTAAATGCACTGACCATGTGGTAGATGGGCATGGCAATGCTAAATATCTTGCAACATTTCTAAATGATTATTCTCAAACTCTGAGCTTATTTCCCAGCGGACTAGTAAAACACCAAACTCAAGACTGGCATAGATGGGGCCGGAGAAATAGCATGGAGGTAAGGCATTTGCCTTTCATGCAGAAGGTTGGTGGTTCAAATCCCGGCATCCCATATGGTCCCCTTAGCCTGCCAGGAGCAATTTCTGAGTGTAGAGCCAGGAGTAACCCCTGAGCGCTGCCCGGTGTGACCCAAAAACCAAAAACCAAAACAATAAATAAATAAATAAATAAATAAATAAATAAATAAATAAATAAATAAAGACTAGCATAGATAACTAAGGTTCATCCTTAGTTGTAATATATTTACTTGTAAATAACTGTTATAAGCTTCTCAACAACCCTAGCTGATTTTCTGGAATCATGGCCCTAAGGACAGAACATGAGACTAATGCAGCAGTTGCTACTTCCACAGTAACCAGGAGAGGTGGTGAGCTTCAGTCCCAGCAAGAGCAGTGGACACTACTTATTACAGACCAAGGGCTTCCTGCTTCAACCCAACAGTCATATTTCTTTTGGGTTATATATATACTTACATGAGAAAAGAGTTCTACTGTTAGAAAATGGAAAACTATTTACAGAAAATAATGTTCCAACTACTACAGATGAAATGAGGTCAAAGAGACTGTGACACGTGCTCCATACATGCATTTTCATGGATTTTAACAGGGAAATTGAACTGAAGTCGTTTTTGTTATCTTTTCTCATTTAAAAAAGAAGGGTGGGATGAAAAGACAGTACTGGAGGCAGGGTGCTTATCTTCCATGCGGCCAACCTGAGTTCACTCCCCAGAACACCACATGTTACCCTTGTGCACTGCTATTGGTGACTCCCGGAGTACAGAGCTCGGAGCAATCCCTGAGCACGGCTAGGTGTGATCCCTCCCTTTCAAAAAGAAACCCCCAAAAAGAAGGAGGTTAGGGAAGTGGACACAGATGTGAGACTGGATATAAAATCCAAATCCATACTACTTGAGTAACTGACATTTAGGGTATCTTTCCTTTAGATTATCTTTATCATGGAATAAGAATCCTATCTCAGGCTGGAAAGAAAGCATCATTAGGAGTTCGCAGGAAAGCCAAATGGGTTTGGTGTTTACATGGCCAGATAGAGTTGTGATTCACTCTTGACGTTTTTATTCTTTTTCTCAAAAGAAATCCTCTGAAATGACTTCTCTCTTCTATTGTTATTTGAAATTTGGGTTAATGCTAACAGCAGTCCCCAGAGACACGCCTCATTAGCTTGTCTTAGTAATTGGAGAGTAAACACCTATGACAGAGAAAGAGACTGTAATGAATCTAAACTAAAATGTAAGCCACTAACAAGTTAGATGGTAAGAACCTGTGATACACTGTTCAAATTCTCTACCTAGGACATTCTTTTTTACCTCACAATTGCTCAAAAGAATTTTAAATGCTCCCTGAACTAACAATGAAACAGAAGGTCATTTAATTCATTCTGACAAATAAATAAATTGTCTTATTACACACTTGAACTGCATCTTTGTAAGTCTCCCTTTTTTCCTTATATAGTTGCTAATGGACTTCTTAAATAGGACTTACAAAATAATAATAGTAGGAGAGCTTAGCATGACTGAAGGTAATTACAACTTTGACTACCTCATGCTTATTATTTTGCAAAGGCACAAAATTAAACTGCTATGAACCTTACCACATAGGGAAATTAGAGCTTTTTACATCAGCCATAAAGCCCAGATTTTCTTTGTTAAGTCATGGTTCTCTTCCGTATTGGATAACATGTCACAGTTTTGCTGTACTCAAACACATTTAGAAAACATGAAGAACTTTAAGTCTTAGATTTCACAACTAAGGCAAAATAAAGTGTTCTCTCTAGCTGTTTTACTATATGGATTTTTCCCCTTAAAATTATTTTGATAATGACTCTTAAAGATAAGTTAAAATAAAATAGTATTAACATATGTAATTTCTATAATTTAGATAAAATAGGCTGTAATTCACATTTGAATATGCACTGGTTAAATAATATTTTCTTAACCATGTAACCATGGTAATGCAAGACCCTAACATTAAGGGAAGCCGAGCAAAGTGTATACAGAACTTTCTGCACTATTTTTGAAGCTTTAAAGTCTAAAATTATTGCTAAGCAAACACTCAAAAATGTGCAGGCCACTCGAGCAGTCTATTTAAGTAAAGTGCTTGGAGAAAAGACGATTTCTTTTTATAAAGAATAATGGTATTGACTCTCACAGACACAGATGCTTTCGTCTTTGAAATTAGTTGCTTTCGAAAATAATATATCTTGTACAGAAAGCATCACTTAAATTGGTCACAGTACTGAACCAGAAACACCCACCAACACATGTTTTAAAAGTAAAAGTGATCAAAACCGCAAGGAATTCCTGTAAGAATCAAGACTATCTTATTGCCTATAACTATTCCTAAAGGAAGCCTATTTCTCAAAGCTGTAGGATTAATTTATTCCTTCTGTTACATAGTTATTGTTCTTCAAAGGGAAATATGTGGAGAGTTAGTAGAATGGAGACAGTTATCAGAAAGAAAAAATCTTGGAAGACATTCAGTTATAGAGGCCTAATACATTCAGGTCAGGAACAGCCTATAAAGAAATGACAGGTGTAGACCAAATGACAAGAATCTTCAGTCAAAAATGACAAGGCTCGGGGCCGGGCGGTGGCGCTAAAGGTAAAGTGCCTGCCTTGCCTGCGCTAGCCTTGGACGGACCACGGTTCGATCCCCCAGTGTCCCATATGGTCCCCCAAGCCAGGAGCAACTTCTGAGCACATAGCCAGGAGTAACCCCTGAGCGTTACCGGGTGTGGCCCAAAAAAAAACCAAAAAAAAAAAAAAATGACAAGGCTCGTCCTCCCTAAAGGAATATGAAAATGTAAAAAATGTAAAATATGAAAAGTAAAACACAACCAAAAACTTGCAGAGGACTGGCAAAAGAGGCCCACAGGCTGTCAGCTGTATGGATGACTCAGCATCCTTCATTTAAAGAGATAAAGAAACTGAGGCTCAGAGAGGTCAAATATCCCAAAGCCACTCAGCCCTTTGAGAAGCACAAGAGGAAGGAAAGATGTTTAGTTCCCCCTCAGGATCAAGATCTCAGTGGCAAGCTCTGGAGTAAATGGAAAAGATAAAACATGTTGACACTGGCCCCTGGCTGAGAGCAATAGGTGACCCAAAAACAATTGGAGCTTGCATAACTTCACCTCCCAGACTATGGAGTGCTTACGAACATCTATTCATTCATCTGGGTTCAGTCTTGTGAAATAGGTAGGTGGTTTATTTTCTATCACCCTCTGATAGAAAACTAAGAGAAGTAGTCGTTACAGATTCTTTGTTGGCAGCAGCGTGTCACAGGCTAAGGTCAAGCATTATCACAGCCTTGCTCCTGAGTCAACTGACTTGACGCCTTCCTTTTACAAAGAGGGAACAGACCTAAATAATCAATTTTATACTTAAACACTTGGAGGTTAAAAAAAGAAACCATTCAAGTAGCATTCTGACCATCTCCCACTCTGGCTCCCTTTCCCCAATATTTAACGACCTTCTGTTTCATGTTAGACACCCTTTCAGGAATCACCTTCAAGACTGGGGAGACAGTGCAAAGGCTAAAGCACATTAGGCCTGGGTTTGAACCCTAGCATGACATGTTCCACTGAGCATATCCAGGAATGACCCCTCAGTATATATGGCCCCCAAACCAAAACAGCAACCAAAAGCATGCTTTCATTTTCTTCTACCCTGTTTAAACTACTCAAGCTGGTCTGAGAATGCCACTTCAAAGTCACTTATAACAAGGGTATCAGATCACATAAAATCTTTTTAGTCTCAAGCCTTATTCTCATTCCAGCATCTATTTTGTATACAGAAATAAACCTGCATTAGCTGCTACTGCCTAATGATATTTGCCTAATGATATGTCTGTGTTCACAACTTGTGAAGCTTCTAATCCAAAATATTAAGCATAATAATAAAAAAGTAATGATAATGAGTGGGTTAAGGTAGACACAAAGGAGTATAGATTCAATCTAACTCTTCATAGTTGCTATAAGTAAAGAAAATTCTGGATGAGCATATTAAAGTGAACATTAATTAAAGTTCATAATAATTGGTAGGACAAGAGAGAGAGCTCAAAAGACTGAACATGTGTTTTGCATGCAGGAACACAGAGCACTGGTATGCCCCTCAAACAAAACCAAACAAAACAGATGAGGTAGGACTGAAAGAAAATAGGAGTTGCTTCTATGTCATGAAATAAAATAAAATTTCATTTAAGAATTTCATTTTAAGTAGCTACTATTATAGCTTCCCCCTTAGTAAGCAGAAATGACATAAAGCAAAAATTGCTGATTAATTTGACACGCTTGACTATATTCAGGGTTTATTTGTGGCTCTGTGCTCGTAAGTCATTCCTGGACTTACTGATAGAGATAAAAATGTGGTTCTGTGGATTTGAACTGGAGTCACCTGGGTATTTGGGGGAGATCAAACCCATAGTGCTCAGAGGTTATGCCTGTTTCAGTGCTCAGGGATCACTCCTGGTGGTTTTTGGGGACCCACATGGGTGCCAGGTATCGAACCCAGATCAAGTGTATACAAGGCAAACATTCTACCAACTGTACTATTACTCTGATGCCTAGAAAAAATTTACATAAAATGTTTTTTTTTTTCTGGGGACCTCAATATAACATTACATTAAATCATAGCAAACAACACAGGAAGCCTAAACAATCCCTCACATTTATGAAAAGCAGGTAGGTCTGACACAGAGAGCCTGCCAGAGTAGCCCCTCCCTGGACAAGCATCTTAGCACTTGCCACTCCCTATTCAGAAGACTTCTATCACAGCCACAGCACTTTTCTGTTAGCAGAAAAATGAATTTAATGTAGGTCATTTGTGAAAGCCAATCAGGAGAACTCCTTCAAAAAGCAAATGTTTGTATTTATTCTACTTTGTGCATTGGACATACTTGGCACCACAAGCATGTGTGTGTGTGAAATCACAAATACATGAGAAAAGTGTGAGCACTGTACCTTAAAAAATAGGGGAAGGAGGGCTAGAACGATAGTACAACAGGTAAAGCTCTTTCCTTTGCTTGCAGCTATCTCATATTCAATCCCTAGCACCCCATGTAGTCCCCTAGGCCTGCAAAGAGTGATCCCTGAACCCAGAGCACTGCTAGATGTGGCCCCAAAACAGCAACAAAAGATTCTCCATACTGGGGGTTATTTGCATCTCAGTCTCTGATGTGAAAATCCTTTCATTATGATGTATTGCTTTCATTCAATTTTTCCTGCTGGAAAAGGCTACATTCTCTCTTGAGCATGCTACCTCTTGTTCTTTCCCTTCTATTTCCCTGAAATGAAACAATTCTACTTAAAAATAAATAAAATTGAGATGATTTTTAAGGTGCAGTATTCTACAAAGAATTAAATAAGTAGAAAAGTCAAGAAGCAGAGAACATTAATTTTGGAGGGAGACTAAATGGAATTAATTCAGAGGAGAGAAATGAAAGATGAATGTGGTTTGGAGAGCTCTGCAAATTCATAGAGTAGGCATATGAAGATGGTTCAGAATAGTCCAGTGAAATGAAAAGGGATGGAAATCAGATCCAGGAAGTGTTTGGAGTGATGGCATACAGATCTTTTTTTCAGCTGGAATGAAAAATTGTGAATGGATAGGAAATCCGCTACATGAATGGTGGCCACCAAGACTGCAGTCAACCCCAGAACAAAATTTCAAATACGTAGTTTCAAATAAGACACAGCCTTTTGGCCTGAACTTCAGAAAATAAGTTACCTTCCTCTCCAAACTCCCAGATCTATTTGGTCACTAAGTTCTATTTTTCACTACGTATGATTCCTGACTATACACTTCTTTACTCTTCACTCCCAACAATTTCATCCAAGTATTTTTGATTTAAAGTTGACACTTCCTCATCTTCCCCCTCTTTCAATGTTTCTTTCCTCCAACAAGAGGAGAGTCTTCAAATGGCAACAAAAGTACATTTGCTATGGTACTAAACTTATCAATTAAGTCCTTATATGTTTCCTACTTCTTTTTGGATTAAAAAAATAGCTGTAAGGTGTGCCATGTAATGATGCCATTAATTATGATCTCACCTTCTACCCATTTCTACTCAGATTTGGCCTCTGAATTAAAAGTCCAGGCTCTTTTATCCTTGACACCCCAAGATCTTTATTCCTAGATTTAGATTGGAACAAAATTCCTGGAAGTCTCATCCATAATGTTTCAACTTATAGCTCTATTTTTAAGAACATTTTCAATGACCTCTTTGATGAAATCACAACCCTACCAAAGTAATAATAATGCAGGCAGGCTGTTGTCCAGTCAACATGTATACCTGCCTCCTTTAGTTCACTATGAAGTCTCAGGGAAAATGGCAGCCACCACTTGCTCATCAGGGCATCAAACTCATCATAATTTACAAGAGCAAAACAATTATTAAATAATTCATGGACAATTAAATTATTAATTAATGAATAATATAAATTAAAATATGATATAAATACTTGGAAAGCTTCAATTATTACTGAACTGTCATTGGCTGTATATGGGGAGTGAAAGTAAATAAAAATAAACAGCAAATGAAGGGTTGTCTCAACTCACCAAGATCAATCAACCCTTAATCTGATATTACTTTGTCCAAGATATCCCAATAAATGCAAAGAAGCTGTTGAACAATGGATCTGCTAATGGGAAACAGAGACCACTTGAAGAAGGGGATGTCACTTACCAAAGGAAAGATAGGTAATTTCCACTTGTGTCTACTGCAACAAATAAAAGAGTATCCAGGGGGGGCTGGAGTGATAGCACAATGGCAGGGGTGGGCTTTACCTTTAATGTAGGTGATCTGTGCTTGCTCCACAGCATCTCATATGATTGGGGGATCCATAATCACTTCCAGGAGTGATTTATGAGCACAGACCGAGAATAAACACAGAACACTGCTGGGTGTGGTTCCCAAATCAAAAATAACTTACTATCTACTCAAAGATTGAGTGATATTGGAATGTCTTTTGTGCCCACTAATGATCAATTTTATTATTTACCAAGAATGGAAATAACACTATCACTATTATAAGGTTGTAGTTGAAACTAAAATAAAGTGAAAGCCATATAAAAACGTTATTGTTATTATGATGACTGTTGTGACTTCACTAGTAATACCATTATTACTTCAATTTTAAAATGTTTATGCTTCTTTTAAATATTTGTCTATATTCATTGACTGATTCACTGATGAAAAATTCTAGACCAAAAAACAAAAAATGGAAAGAGTTTAATTTCCCTGCTACAAATAAAGTTTATTTTTATTTTTCAAACAATATTATTTAGGGGCTTGTACTATAAACACTGTAGTATATTTATTTGAAACTCAAAATGATACTATGAGATGGGTACTATTGCTTCACCACTCTGCAAATGAATAAATCAAGGCATTGAAGTTACATGGCCAAGACCTGGTATCTAGTAGTACTGACAACAAATGCAAATATTACATGGTGCTGAAACTGTGTCCTTTGCCTTTCCATACATTGGTTTTCCTGATAAATCTACAATGTAATGCCATTCTCTCCTCATTTACAGATGAAGGAAGTGAGGTCTGTGGAAGTTAATTAAGAACCCATTGGGTCACCCAGAAGGTGAGTGGAAGTTCACTGAAGGCGGGCAGAGCTTTCGCTGTTGTCTGTGTCTCATTTATTGGAGCTCTCTATTCTCCTGACTGGATATCCCAAGTAAAGGTTTACCTCTTCAATAGCCAACTAATTCTTAATCCCCACATTAGCCAACTTAATTAGAAATTCCCTGTCTTTTAGATAAAGTACACTAAAACCTGCTTTAGAATATCCTAACGGTGCAGGGTCAATATTATGATGGACAGTTGTGTCTTATTCAGTCTACCTCTAGTGTTTATTTTAACTTAAATAAGAGGGTTTATTTTTGTTGTTGTTTGTTTTGTGTGCATGTCTTTTTAAGATATGAGGAAGTTTACAGGAATTTTGTTATGTTGACTCTGCTAAGGGCTAATGCCTGAATCAATGGAAAAGATTAAATAAGCTCTGATGTCATCTCCCAAGTCTCAAGTACATCACCTTTATCAAAACTATTGCAGATTTCACTCAAGTGATGGCACAATTGACTTACCTAGAGGTAAGTATGGTGATTACCAAGTGAGAAATTATCTATTTAATTCAGAACTTTTATGATTTTATCATTATACACATCAGGCATATGAGTATGCAGAAAGTTTATCTTCCTAATCAAGTCTATTTTCAAGCCCAAGCCTCATACCCTGAGAACCAAACTGATTTTCTACTCCCCACCATATATATATTTTTGGTTTATGGGTCACACCCAACAGGGGTTACTCTTGGCTCTATGCTCAGAAATCTCTCCTGGCAGGCTTGGGGCATCATATGGGATGCTGGAATTTGAAACTCTGTCCTTCTGCATGCAAGGCAAATACCCTACCTCCATGCTATCTCTCCGGCCCCCTCCCCACCATATTTTTACCTTTGTCTCCCCTCCAGGTAAAATGTATTACAAATAAGTAATGCTTATGTAATACTTTCACAATTCAAGAACTTCTGTCTACATTAATTCTGGTTTTTTTTTTCTTTGTTTTGGGCCACACCAAATGACTCTCAGGGGTTACTCCTGGCTTTGCATGCTCAGAAATTGCTCTTGGGTTGGAGAACCATATGGGACACCGGGGATCAAACCGAGGTTGTCCTGGGTCAGCCGCTTGCAAGGCAAACACCCTACCACTGCTATATCACTCCAGCCCCATTCATTAGTTCTTATGCTATAACTACTCCACTTAACAGATGAGGCCAATCAGGTGTATATGTGAAATGCATTGCCAGAGGCCCATGATCAGACTGTGAGAGAGCTTAAATATGAACCCAGGCAATCTTTATCTGGAGTCTCTATATCAAGGACTCTTACTACTTCTGATAACATTAGTTCTAGGAACATTAGTTCTAAGTTACTACAATTCATTCATTATTGAAAGTCAAGGTGCTCCATACATTTTAATCTACATAACTTTCTACCTTTCTCCAATGAACCACACTTTTTATTTCACTCAGACTTTATCTTCAAAGTTTTATGGGCTTTGGCAAGTAGAGTCAGTCCTATCCTAGGAATATTTTGCACTTTTAAATTAGTTTTTTGTGGGGCCAGAGAGATAGCATGGAGGCAAGGCATGTGCCTTGCAGGTAGAAGGACAGTGGTTCAAATCCCTGCATCCTATATGGTTCCCCGAGCCGGCCAGGAGCGACTTCTGAGCATAGAGCCAGGAGTAACCCCTGAGTGCAGAAAGGTGTGATCCAAAAACAAAACAAAAAAAAATTAGTCTTTGTTTGTTTGATTTTGGGCCACACTCAGTGGTGCTCAGAGGTTACTCCTGGCTCTACACTCAGAAATCGCTCCTGGCAGGCTGGAGGACCATATGGGATGCTGGGATTTGGACCTGGTCAGCCATATGCAAGGCAAATGCTCTACCCACTTCCGTTGTGCTATCTCTCAGGCCCCTGTACTTTAAAATTCTACAGATAGCACTTCCTTTTGACAAATCCTCTTGGTGCCCTGGACTTATCAGACAAGGAATACCTTGCATAAGTAATTTACCTGTATAGATCAGTTTAAACAACCAAAAGTTTGTGATTAAGTGCAATAACACAACAATCTGATATCATAAAACTGCACTTCACTGAATCACAAAATTTTCACTTTTTGTAAGCTGACTGTAGAAATTTTACAATTTTAACTTTCAGTGTGTTTATTTATAGTTTCTAAGACATTATTATTAGGCGGGAACCACTCTATATTTTCTTATTTTCAGTGTTTCCTTTTCCAAGATTCCAGATAATTGAGAGTTATCTTCATTATATTTGATTTTCATATTTTATTATGTTGGTTTTTTTTTTCAGACTGGTTCTTTCAGGTAGCAATATTAATGGTTCCTCTATGTCTTTTCATCTTCATGGTTCTTTTTTTAGCACTGAATAATATTCCACTCTCTGGATGTATCAGTTTGTGCATCCACTCAGCATCCAAAAGACGTCTTAGTTGCTCGCAAGTTTTGACAATTGATAGATATCCATGTACAGCTATTTACTAGATATGAAAATTTACTATGTATGTATGAGGTACTAAGTAAATAATATAGATTATTCATATTTGATTTCTACCCAATTCCAAAATAGGTACAACTATAAGTCTATCGTAAAGATTTAAAAAAAGCCCTGGAGATAAAAAGAAAAAAATTAAAAATTAAGAAATGTCTATGGGGTACAGAACTAAAATGCTAAATTCAGAATTCATATCTATGTATGTCTAGCTGGCTTCAATCTAACCTCTTGCAAACCACGCACTACTGTTTCCCATTGTAAATGTAAATGTTTCCCATTTTCTCATGGAGTCCTACTAGCCCCATGCTTAGTTTGAAATGTTGACTGAGTTGAAGTTTATTCCTATACTATATCTTAGTAGAAGCACTAAGAAAATCAATGTAAAAGCTATAAATTTTAATACAGCTCTTATAAGCAAAAATTTTATTCGCTGAAAATTATTTGACTTTTCTGGAACTAATAAGGATGCCATAAAAAACAGTGACTTATTTTAAAATATTCATTCAGGCAACATTAGCTGAGCCCAAGCTAAATACAAGGTTCGGTGACAAATGCAACATTTTTACTGGGAATCTAGAGGAAGAAGCAGATAAGCAATCTAGGAACGCACAGAGAATGACTGGAGAGTGAGAGTAAGATGAAAAGGAGGCATAAAACAGTCAAGAAGAGTGAGCAACAGGTGAAATGAGCACAGGTGGAAAAGAATATGACATGTTCTGGGGAACAGCTAAGGTGGAATAACTGAAGGAAGGCCTTCTTAAAGAGTTTGAGTTAGGCTAATGAGGGATCAATGAAGGAAGTAAAATATAGACATGTGTTATATGTATATATAGATATAGATATATATGTTGCACATATATAGGTATATATAGAGAATCTTACAAAGTTCACTCAACAATATCTGGGAGAATAGATTGGACGGAGATGGTTTGAATTTAAGCAAAGGACTAGTGGCGAATTAAAATACAAGAATGAAGATGGTAGTTTGGGATCTGATTTGACAGCTGTTAAGAAAGTAGACAGCCTTGTGTGAGTAAGAGAAATGCTTAAGATCGGGTAGGAAGTGCGCAAGATAACGTTTTTGCCAATTAGGTGGTGAGGCTAGAGAATCCGGAGACAAAATTGTGTGAGTGTGTGGAGGCAAGTGGTGGTCGGGATTGCAACTTGTAGTTCCATTTGACTGTCATTCTTGGGGGGTCTGGTGCTAAGTGGGTCAGTCTGGGTGGAGGTGCGACTGCCCGGGCCCCAGGAGACACGTGTGGACCTTGTCACCAAGAGCAGCAGACAGGAGGGGGCAGTCGGAGCAGCTTCCGATGAGGGGGGCGAGGGAAGGAGACACTCGGGCAGCGTCATTCATTCATGGGAATGACACCTGGGCAGCTCCATTCATTCACCCATCTAGTAGGGCCGTGGCAGCAGACCGAGGCATGCTCGGGCTCCATTTGGAGGATCTGCATCATCTTCGACGGAATCGCCATGCCCACTACCCCGACTCCCTCCGCCCGGCCTCCGTCCAGCCAAGGCGGACTCCCGAGCACCCCAGGGCGCCTCCCGGGGGCCCACTCACCGCGCCCGAGCGGGAGGCCCTCCGCAGGCCGACCGGGCTCTAGATCCTTCTTGCCATGGTCTCTGCCGCCGCTCCCGCTCCTCCGACTCCGGCTCACGACCTCGGCAGGCACAGCCTGCTTTGACAGTTCCTCTGTCAAAGCGGCCACCAGCCCGGCGGAGCCAATGCCGGCTCTCCTCCCCGAGTCTCGCCAGGAGCCTCAGCCCATCGCCAGCGGCTTTGCTGCGGGGTGCCAGACTGCTTAGCGACGCCTGACGCCGGCCCGGGGTGGCCATAGCAACCACGGAACGCGCAGGGCCCAGATCCCCCCTGCCAGCGAGGAGGCGGCGCTTGGGCCTGCCCTGGATGGAGCCTCTGGGCCAGGACCGCTGGCTTTGCCAACGGGCAGGACTTCCCAAAGCCTGCAGGGGCTTTTCGGAATTGTTGCGTCCAACCAGGAATAGCATGAGGAAAAAAAGAGGTGAAAATGTGCACCGGTGAAAGATGTTGTACATTGTATGGCTGAACGTCACTGACAACTTTGTATCTATGGGGGTGGGGGGGGCAACTATTATGAACCACCTTGTAATCAGTGTTTACATACATTAAAAAAAGGAATGGAAAAGATGGAGAAAAACAGCTTCCCTTTAGGGTGCTTTAGTAATGGGCGTGAACTAAAAATAAATTCTCTTCCAAAGAAAGTAAAAATGATTCAATTTTAGAAAGATCAAAGCGAAAGTGCTTCATCAGACTTTCAGACACGATGCTGTCTTTTTCTGGCCTTGGGCAAATCTCTTTCCACTTTTGGTTAAAGTTTGAAACTAAAATATTGGTAATGACTGATGGTAATAATAATGGTAGTTATTATCCCTAATGACGATTCATAACCTCTCCAATCATCAACAAGATCAGAAAGATCTGATAGGCTTCTATATATTTAAAAAAATTCTAGTTATAAAATATAGGCCCAGGAAAAATCTAAATTTTGCAGAACATGGCCAACTAGAAATGAGGGCAAGGAAAAAAAAGCCCCAGTGTTAGTCTTAAGCATGAAGATGCTTCCTTGACCATGTTCTACTCAACCCATCTTATTATGACTACAAGGGGAGGAAAAAGCATCTTTACTGTGATGATCAAACCTCCCCAATGCAGATTTAAAATGAAGCAACTCTTCCCCACCCCATCTTTCTCTGCTTTGAAAATAGAAAAGGAGGAGCAAAGAATAAATGAGTTTGGATGTTTTGGAGACAGTCCAGAAAAATGAAAGGGGTGCCAAAACTGTGGTCGGAGTATCTCAGAACTAACAAAACTTTAAAAAACTAAAACAATTAAGTAGGATCAATGTTTCCAATCAACAAAAAGACGTAACCAGGTGAACTGACTGATGATGAGTATTCTCTAGACATTTGAACTGTTGGTTGATTCCACTGCACTTATTTTCATGAACACACACACACACACACACACACACACAATGTTTCCCATGGTTCTCCTATAACAGAATAAAATCTTTAATATTTTGAACTTTTCTAACTGAAAATTGAGGCATGGCAGACTGGTATCTGAAGAGCCGCAGCAATGAACTCTGTAAAGCTCCAGAATCAGAAGACAGAGAAGACCCAAGATTTTAACAAACTTACAGCTTATTTGGAAAGGTTCAAATCTGCAACCCTGTGACCTTTATAAATTTGCTAATAGTCTTTTCACTATCCTCAAATGAATCCAGATAATACAAATCGAGTAATTCAAGAATAATATAATGTCTTCACTCTTAATAAAGGACATTCAAATACATACACACTCAGAATGAATTTAACGAAAAGACAAAAATGCTTTTGCCCAAATTTCTAAAATATCCCAGGAATTTTGTCACAGGGGGTTTGGGGGAGAAAAAGAATTACTTACAGTACGTACTGACTTAAAGGATGATCAATTTGAAAACAAAATAGAATACCAGGTTTCAAAAAAAAGTTTTTATTAAAAGCAGAGATAAGACTGTAAGGATAAACCTTAGGAAAAAAATGAAAGAAAAAATGAAAGAGATGCAAGAAACCAGAGATTGTTTTTGGCCACACCCATTTGATGCTCAAGGGTTATTCCTGGCTAAGCGGTCAGAAATTGCCCCTGGCTTGGGGGACCACTGGGACGCCGGGGGATCGAACCGCGGTCCTTCCTTGGCTAGCGCTTGGAAGGTAGACACATTACCTCTAGCACCACCTCACCAGCCCCAAGAAACCAGAGATTTTTATAGTCAGATCCAAAAGAATTTTCCTCTTCCTCTTTTCCCCGTGTCCTTAAAACAACATCCATGTTCTTCACATAAGAATAATAAATACTTTTGAAGGGAGGAGGCACAGACACAGAAGTACTCCTGGCTTTATTCAATCACAGATCACTTGTGGTCATGTTCAGGGAACTATATGCATTGGTAAGAATAAATCTGGGGTCAGCTGGATGTAAGGTAAGTGCGTTAACCCATCTATTTATTCAGTCTTGGCAAAATTTGTTTTCTGAAAATTTTTAGATAAAATTTCAAACCGTAAGACTGTTCCTCCATATTGGTTCTAACAGTTATCAAACTATGTTGAAATATTAGAATCTTTTCAGTTAATCAAATATAGGTGGAAAGTGTCAACATAACACAAAATATAATCAAATGAAGATCTGTCCTTTTGGGGATATGAGGAAGGACTGCCCTATGGTGGTGCTTAGGGGCTATTCATGGCATTGCACTCAAGAATCAAGACATGGTGATGGAAAAAAACAGTGATGTGGTGAACAAAGCTACACCCAAGTGCCTTAGTTCAAGACCCTTTTAAAAATTTCAAAGCAAGAAAGAGGGGGAAAAGGGACAGAAGGGAAGTATTATCATATCCATTTCATAAAGCTGATAAATTCTAAATAAATTAACCTTAAATTAGGGAAAATAATGGGCCAGTCTTTCTTAAAAAAAAAATCTTTGAGTATTTATAAAAATGTCACAGAGAAATAAATCTTATTTGGTTCCACTAATTCTCATCATTTCCCCACTTGTCTCCCTAAAAGCATAGGACTAGTATACAATATAATCAGTACATGAATATACTAATATCTTTGAATAATCAAAATAAAAAGGAAAGATAATATCCAACAACTAATTCAGTAGACTTTTATTGCTCTTTTACCTTCAATAACATTTTCAAAAAATAGGTTTTTCTAACAGTTTTGAAACAAATTTGAAAGGCAGAATCATTCACATTATTGACTTGGTAGAGAGACTAGTACGTCTGTAAATGAAAAATATTAGTTCTATTTTTACTGTTTAATTAATTTGGATTTTATTATAAAAGAAAGCATTGTAATTATAAAAGTCATAAAAATTTGAACTGTGAAATTATAATTATACCAAGCTGTCAAATATCATATAAATGAATAACAAAATTCAGTTTTTATTTTAAACATAGTAAACATTGGAAGATGATACCCCCTACAAAACAAAACAATAAATTTTAATATTAAAGCAACCAAAAGAAAGCTACAACTGAAATCAATCTATGCACAAAAGTCTGAATCAAAAAACACTGGGATTTAACACTTTCTCTAAGTGAACTAAAAAGTCAATACATTTTCATTAAATTAAATTTTAAAAATTATTTCACCTACACCTTTGTTTTTCTATCATTACATCTATGCTACTTTTGAAAAGCTAGAAAAGAACCAAACTTTATATCGTAAAATTACCAAATTCTGAATTTTGGAACACTATTGTAAACTTTGAATATCCTTAGTTCTTTTACTTTCTAGAAAATAAATAATTGTTAGATTAAACCAAGATAGTTCACACATTTGTACTGTATACAATAACAATGATGTGATATACATAAATATATTTAAAAATTAAGTTATTTAATTTAAACATTTTGAATTACAATGTGTCATCAATGGCTTACATATCTGAAAATCTGCACACTTTACAACAGGGTTCACGTGTAAAATGGCTAAACACATTTACAGAATATAAATGATACAATCATTTAAAAGCTGCAAGCTCTGGTATTAGATCTCAGTTTCAGAAACTATTTTCCTTTTAACAGAATTTTGAACCTGTTTTTGGGAAAGGAAAAATTACAGTTATTATATACATAATGAAGTTTAAGTACAAGGAAGAAGCTAATGTTTTTTTGAATGGCAAAAACCAAACAAATAATTCTGAGTGGCAAAAAAAAAAAAAAATGTTTTATAAATACATGCATCAGAATATAAGAAAAGTCTGTCCTGCACATTTTACAGAAGTGTTGGCAATATGAACACTGGTTCACCACAGCTTTCTAAAACAACTTAAGAAATTTAAAATTGATAATATCATTTCTAAACACGTTCATACACTGCTTCTGTCTGTCTCGCACACAAACACAAGCACACACAGACTAAAGATTGCATGTTTCATTTTGGTATAATTCATATTATTAATAATATATAGACTCACTCTTTTAAGGAAGTTAGTTCATTGTTTTCTCAAAAGCTGCTATTTTAGAATAAAATAGCACTCCAAAGAAATTAAATTTCATTTGATCAATATCAGGTTTCATTATAGTCTTTGTAAACAGATATCTATAAAATAAATAAAATAGGAGAGGGAGAATATCCTGAGGTTGCCCTGCGACCAGGGTAATTCAGTAGCACTAAGCTCCTTCCTGGAAACCAAGGCATTTAAGAAAGTGCAGGCCTGTTTATATGAATTTATTTTATAAATTGAATATGTACAACAGGTTTAATTGTTTTGCACCTTGAGGTAATCGTACATAATAATTATGACTGCTCATTTATACCTATTTAAGGCAACACTTAAAAACCGATAGATGCAGTAAATTAAATTTTTCACTGTCTTGCAATGAAGGTTATCCATGAATGCTTTTAAAAAAGTAGAAAAATGCCATAATACCGTGTAAAACAAGCAGTTAATTACTTAAATGAGTTACCTTTGCTCTCCAATGGAGTAGTCATATCAGATCATTTTGTAAGTCAAGTAGTCAAAAGAAAGCAGGAACCGTTAATAATTAGAAACAGCAAAAACATTTTGAGTGCAAAGTATTTTGCAAGTCATGGTTTTGCTGGCAATGGACAATTACTATACATAACTAAATAAAATCACAGAAACTCTATGATGCCAGGTAGTTTTCAGTTTAAAATTTAAAATCAACTTCCGCCAAGTAAGTATATTTTGTTAATCCTGATGGCCAGACATAAGAAAATGATGTCAGGAAATTCACTTGATTCTGGCACATCAGGGAAATTTACAAAATAGCAGCAAGTACTGAAGTCTCTGGAAATGACTATGCTGCTATGAATAAGAAGAAAAATCACTTCAATGGAAGATCATAAACAGTAACAAGCACCATGGGTAATATTCTATTATTAATTACCGAGAGTCTATTCTTCTAGATGCCAGCTTTATTATTGAAATAAGTTAAAATTTCCAACCTCTCATCTAAGACACAAGTTCATTCTATTTTCAACCAGAATTTAATAAGATAATATAATCTCATATGGGAAAATTATATCAGGTAGTTTAGACTAAAAACAACTTATACTTATTAAAATATCACCTTAGAATTGCTAAAATATCAGCTTTTGGCATTCCACATAATCCTCTGTAAGATCAATTTTTTACACATCTGTATTTCAATGAAAAATGATTAAAGAAAACACGGGAATCTCAATAAAAATTTTGTCCTAGTATTTATATCACCAATTTAAAATATTTCTGTGGCTTTTCAATACTCATATGATTTTTATAAATTTCTTCTTGCCAAATCAGATCCATAACCCTATTCATCCAGTTCCTACAGGTATAAAAAATATTTATTTCTTGTGGACTAAAGAGTATAAAAGATAGCTCTTTTTAAAAAAGATTTCCTAAAAGTAAAAAAACAAACACACGAAAAACCCCCAGAAAATCAAAAGCTAACAAACACTAATAAAATAGAAAGAATACAATCAACCTGACTTATGTATGTCTAAATTCCTTTTAAAATACAAATATGGCAGTGCTTTATATCAAAAGAATGTGAAATCTGTCAACTGCTACCAGATAATAAACCATAAATGAAAGTGAGCACCAATTATTTACATTAACAATTCATTCTATTAAAATATTAAAATATTTTAAAATGAAATCATGGGTAGCAGTCTTTTAAAAAATAACCCACATCTACAGTAATACTGATCATAAACCCATTTAAGAGAATTCTGACTCCTGATTATTCAATTACACTACTCATAATGGAAAAATAATCAAGAATTTGAACCTGCTGGAAATGATCAATTTAAATAAAAAGCAGATAAAGAGTGGGAAATCTGGATTCTAATGAAGCACTAGACTTTAGAAAAACAATTCTACAAAATGAAAGAAAATCTAAGTATTGTAAACTGCCTTTATAGTTTCTAAACTTCATAACATAGGGCTGACTTATGGGCTAAATTTTAATCAACTGGGACTTTAATTGTCAATTAAAAGTGGAAAAACCTAGATGTTTCTAAGGTGTGTGGCTCTAAAATTAAAAAAAATAACATGATCTCATGAAACTACAGCTTTTCTCACGTAAATTCCACTGTCCTACTCTCTATTGTCAAAAAATCCCATCATTTGTGAAAACATAATGGACATCTACATAAGTGAAATACAAATGAGCCATAATGTAATTGTTCGTCTACAGCTCTGGCATAAAGACTCCCTGCACTTCCTATAAAGCCCTAACTGAAGTGAAATAGGATGGCGAAACTTTTGGTAACTCTGGTAAAATTTATAAACACCTGGACAAAGCATATTATTTAATTGCTACTAATTAACAAATATATTTAAAAGAAAATAGAATGAATGCATTTCCACATCTATTACAAAAAGAAGAAAAAATAATTTCCAACAGAATACATCTCTAAGTAGTAGGAATCATGTACCTCTTCTAAGAGACCATTTCATAGTATACAGTCTTCATGGTGCTCCCAAATAAACTTCGCACACTATTTAAAAAAATCCAGTAGTCACACATAAACAGTATGACATAAAATATTGTTATATACAGTGATATGAAACATACACATTATATATATGTATACATATACATATATGTCTGTATATCTTTATATAATTCCTCTTGGTTTAATTCTATAACGAGGTTTCAGCATCCATGTATTTCTTTGTTGATTCATCTTCAATATCAATTTTCACACTCTCAGCTTTTTCAGGGCTATTTGAAACAAAATATAGTATTATATTCTAAACATAATCAGCAGTAAATTTTCAAATAAGTAATATTACTATAAAATCTGATCTGATATGTATGGGAAGAAAACTTGACATGCTTGTCTTTTACAACTTTAAGAGTAGCTCTTTAAAATTGTTCAGTATTAAAAAATGGTCAATATTTTACTATGTTTATTAGTTTTACTTCATTACATATGAACAGATGTACTTTTACTGACAAATCCACTGAAGTTAATCTTTATTAATACAAACAAAATAATTTCTGAAAACAAATTTATAAACCATTCCCAACATTTTTGAACAAAAAATTAAAAAAATTACTTTAAATTTCTAACTTATCATCATATATATATGAATTTAATTAACAAATATATTATTTTTTTGTTTGTTTTTGGGCCACACCTGGCGGTGCTCAGGAGTTCTCCTGGCTGTCTGCTCAGAAACAGCTCCTGGCAGGCACGGGGGACCATATGGGACACCGGGATTCGAACCAACCACCTTAGGTCCTGGATCGGCTGCTTGCAAGGCAAACGCCGCTGTGCTATCTCTCCAGACCCACAAATTTATTCTTAACAGGATATACGAATTTAAAAACAATATTAATAAGCTGGAGTGATAGACAGTGTAGGGCATTTGCCTTGCACACAGCTCATCCAGAATGGTCTCAAGTTAGATCCCAGCATCCCATATGGTCCCCCAAGCCTGTCAGGAGCAATTTCTGAGCACAGAGTTAGGAATAAACCCTGAGCACCATCGGGTAAAAACAACACTAAAGACTTAAAAATACTGTTTGCTGCCTTCCCCAGCAAAACTGAATGGTCTCCCCCAATATTTTTTCCATTAAACATAATCCAAGATCCTTATCTTCCTATATTGAATAAAAGGCAAAATGAATAACAGAAACATGAAATTTACATTACTATAAGGTATTTACTCTTTTAAAAACTATACTAAAAAAAAGAACTATACTGACAAGAGGAATGTTGAACTGATGTAAAAAATTACTGAGAAATCATTTAGTGGAATTCTAGTATGCAGGATGATCTAAAATCACTACAAATTTAAGAATTATAACAAAAAATGACAAAAAAAAGAGAAAAAAAATCAGCAAGGTTACAGAAGAAGGCAGAGTTTAAAAGAAAATAAATCACTACTAAAAATGTGTTCAGAAAGCTATTAGCTAAAATAACTTGCTTCCTTAAAGAATGTTATCAGATGTCCCAGTAGAAAATAATAGTCTGGCACAACATGCACATAAATTGTTGAACAGAAGTGTCTGTGTACCTAAAGGATAGTACTCCTCATTTCTCTGCAGACTTAAGATCATAAGAAAAACTATAATTCAACTAGAACCCTGGGGGCTCAGGTTTTCAAGTGACAGCAAAAGAAGAAAGATTATATAACAAGAAACATAAGAAGGCAATTATAATATTACAAATTCAGTACCTGGTCCATTATAAAATAGAATAGCCTTTACATATATTTATTATGCATTTTATAAATATAAAAATATCTTTTTAAATTGGGGCTCAACAGTGCCCAGCATTAATTCCTGGCTTTGCACTCAGAAATCACTCCTGGGAGAAGTTGGTGGGGGCTTATGGAATGCTGAGAATCAATCCTGGTTGGCTGCAATGCAAGCAAGGAAAAAGGGCCCTATCCACTGAACTGCTGCTCTGGCCCCTGCCTATATATCTTCATATACATAAACTGCATTTCTCCCAAATAGCTAAAGAAAACTATTACCTGGAGGCTGAGAGGTACCAAAAAACAAACCAAAGGAGGAAAACAATGTTTTCTTTTTAACACATCAAAAAATATGATTAGTGTAACATTCAATCATATTACTTAATCCCTAGTACATGTTCATTTACATGATTTCTGAATTTTTACATATGAGCCACATTCTACATGTATGTATTCATTATAAAAATGTTCAGTCTTTTTGATAAAAATGCAGCTATATATTTATAAGGTTAACAAAACATATCTTTAATACCTATATGATTCCAGTATATAGTGAAATAATGGATATATAGATGAAAGAACAGAAGGTTGATTTTGTTAGGAAGACAGAACATAAATTAAGTAAATTTAGTTAAATTGAAGGGCTTTATTAAGTAGCTATCCACAAGAAAATGAAAAATTGATTGCAGTTAGAAAATGCATAAATAGTTAAAGCTACCTCATGTTAGCTCTGGTTATTTTGGCATTCTCAGTATTCATGGAAAGCGCCTTCCACTGTGCAGTTTTGGCCATTTCATCTGATATGTTAACAACTGATGGATCATCACTGAAGAATAAATACACTTTCTGGTTAGTATTCAGTACTTGCAAAAGTATTAATATTATCCTTATTATCTATATATTTAATCTACTTAAGGCTAATAACAGACTTCTGCTATGAACTAAAATCATGGTCTAGCAAGATAAAATGTTGTGAAATTGTTATGTCTCTTGAAGAACTGCAATTTTTTATGACTAAAATTAATATAAAATTAAATTGGTAGTAACATTCAAAGGTTATCTTGACTGAGTATATCAACCATTAAAATAGCAAAAGAAAATACTAATGTGTTTATCAAATAAAAGTCCCAAGACAACAGAGCAATTTTAGAATATGCACAATTTCTCACCAAATAAATATGCAAGTCACAAGATAAATTAAGATCATGACTTTTTAAATTCATTTTTTAAAGTCATTAAAAATTAAAGTATGGAGAGAAGGCCAGGGATATTACCCAGTGGTATAATATAAACTTTATATGTATGAGGATCTGTATTCTATCCATAATACCAAAATGACAGACTGAAAAAGGAGCTATTTTAAACAGAAAGCAAGGCCCTAAAGATATGTATCACTGGCTTACATAGGCGATGCTTTAAGATGCATTAACATTTAAATGTAGTTTCACTATATGGGGCAAATGTAAGTATCACAAATCTTTATTATTATAAAACTTGCTTCAAGACCCCAAATCCAACAGCAATCATCAAAATAAATTGAAGCACAAAATTGTTAGTTGCAAATACTACAAAGTTAACAGAAATATATTTACAAGCCTCTTTTGTTTACCAAAAGAAATTTCATGCAAACAAGCAATAAATAGAAATGTCAAACTGGATGCTTATAAAAACAATGCAGTAGCAATTAGGTCTATGAATAATTAAAACAATTTTTTTTTGGTTTTAAGGACACATCTGGTGATGCTCAGGAGTTACTTCTGTCTCAAAAATCACTCCTGGCTAGGGGGACCATATGGGACACCGGGTATGGAACCCTGCCACTGAGCTATCGCTCAGACCCCAAATTTCAATTATTTTTGAAAGCTCTAGTTATGTTCACAATTTAAGTCCAAAATGTCATTCCGGAATTTTCAGTGGTGAGGGCAGAGTGATAAAGTGCTTGCCTTCTATATGGCCCAATTCTACCACTGGCACTGTATATGGACCCATGATGAGCACTACCAAAAGTACTTCACAGTGTGCCTGAACCCCAATTCTCCCCACAAAAAGTTTCTTTGCTTGGCTGCCATCTTCAAAAAGCAGAGAAACACAAAATATCCTAGCTTTTAGGTGTTCTAAGTTAAGAAACAGATCAACTGATGAGCACATGCTTAGATGAAAGAGGTCCAGTTTGATGCCTCTCACTACAAGATTTATATTACCCTGTATCTAGCATTGCAGAGTATGACCCCCCTTTCTACCTCCTGTATCTAACATCGCGAAGTATGAGTCCCTTTCTACCTCCCAGCACTAAGACAAGCCAAAAATACCCCAAGTACTTGTAATGTTAAAATAATTGTTTTACAAATAAATTTTTCATTAATACGAATTATTTAATAAAGTAAGTACAATTTTTGTTTCCCCTAAATAAAACTAGATGGTGAAATTTGTCTATATTACTTCCCCATTTTATAGAACTTTAGAGTTTCCATTTGATTCCACATAATATCATTTAATTTTCATAGCAAGTAGCCAAACCCTATATAGGATTTAGAACTCTGATATCATTGATGCCGAAACTTTAGCAAAGTAGCACTAATAAAGGCCTGTATCATTACTTAAATATGAAAGTAAGCATAGAGATATCTTTTTTTTGTTAAATATCAGACCATTTATGTAATGGAAACCATCAAAATTATCAAGGTCCAAGGATCTGCACTCAAGACCTACAAAAATTAAATAGCAGACAATCTCAGCAAATAAATTTGAGTCACTAATAATATCCGGGCAGTTGCTAGACTCTTTAAGATCACAAACAACAAAGCTAATAGCACAACACTACAGCAAATAATAGGATGGTGATACCTGGAATTTAAGATATAAAAAGATTTAAGAAATCATAAAAGAAATCAGAAAAAAGTTGCTTGATAAAATCACTTAACAAACATGTATACAAATTCAAATATGACCTCTAGAAACTGAAAAGACGGGGTCAGATTGATAATACAGGGGAAGGGCACTTGCCATGCACACAACCAACTTGGGTTTGATCCTTGGCATATCATATTTTCTCCTGAGTTCCGCCAAGAGAATTCCTGAGCACAGCCAGATGTGGCCCCAAAGCCAAAACTAACCCCCCAATCTAAAAAAGATTAGATTATGATAAAGGCTAAAACAAGTTAATTAACTACAAATAATGATATCTATTAACTTCAGAAAGAACCTGTGTATGGGGCTGGAGTGATAGCACAGCAGGTAGGACATTTGCTTTGAACATGGCCGACCTGGGCTCGATCCCAGGTGTCCCATATAGTCCACTAGCTTGCCAGGAGTGATTTCTGAGCCCAAATCCAGGAGTAAACTTTGAGCGCTGCCAGGTGTGAACCCCTAATAACTATGAAATAAAAAAAAAACTATATATTTTCTAAAATTAATTTCTGTATAATGGGATTTTGTATTATAAAGCTACTGAAAAGTAAATATAAAAACAGGAATATATATAAATAGTATAAGCTAATAATCTTTCCATACAACAAAGATTTATACATTTTTATTTCTAAAATTTAAATAAAAATTAAAAATCTATGAGAGAGAGAATGAAACTTAACATTTCCTTAGATACGAACTCACTAGCAATGGTCAAGACGCCTTGGAGGTGAGTTTCAGTGTCTTTGCACATATTGAGTATTAGATTACAAATATTTGATTCAAAATACATAATAACCCCAGCCTTACTGAAGGAGAAATACAGGAAAAAGGCTATACTATTAGCATAAAAATAACTATGATTCATGAACTAATTGTACTTATTTATTTTTAGTTTGGGAGCACACCAGTGCACAGGTGGCATCAGGGGCTGTTTCTAAATCATGAGGTGCCAAGGAACAATTTGGGTCTTCTGTTTACAAAGCGTTGAAATATCTACTAAACAATTCCTCTAGAACTGTGTACTAACATTAAACTTAGCGAAAACAATAGAGTATTTATAAAAAGGCAAGTAAAAACTTCCTGCCATAGAAGGTAAATGTAAGGTATGGTGGGTTCAAGTTCAGTTCATTCCTTATTTTTTTGGTTTTGGGTCACACCTGGCAGCACTCAGAGGTTACTACTCCTGGTTCTAGACTCAGAAATCGCTCCTGGTAGGCTCAGGGGACCATATGGGATGCCAGAATTCGAACCAGCATCCTTCTGCATGCAAGGCAAGTGCTCTACCTCCATGCTATCTCTTGGGCCCAGCATTCATTCTTTAATCTAGTCTATAACCTGAATGGGAAACAAGAATGAAACCTCATTTAGAATATATCAAGCAGATTTAATTAGCTTTTAAAACTGCATTCATTACTACTTCAAAGCAGTGTTGTACGACTTACACAGATATGAAACACATTTAATAAAAGAGATATATCTCACCTATATTTAAGGGCTTTAACTGGGATTTGCAACAGACTTCCTCCTTCAAATGGAAGGTGCACAGTATCATCACCAGCTTGAAGCATTCGTTCAGCCTCCTTTAGAGCACAAAGAGATTACTTTCATCAAAATATTTTCAGAGGGACCAAAGAACTAAGAACCCTAATTAATGACAATTTTTAAATAGTCTGTTATAATGAAAAATTAATTAATCTTTGAGCATATTGTACATAAAAAGATTTGCAGAGAAATTCTTAAAAGGCTATAGCTTCTACTTCTCTAAGTAACTTTTTTTCAATTTCCCTACATAAACTAAGTAATCAATAATTATGCAGGTAAAATAACTGCAAATATTATTGTTCAATCTCACCAATATTAATATTTAAGGTTAAGCTAGTCTCTGTGGTAGATAATTCAATTTACAAAGGATATTTAGCAGTACCCTCAATCTTTAACAATAAAATCTCGGGGCCAGAGTGATGGCGCAATGGTAGGGCATTTGCCTTGTACTCGGCTGACCCAGGACGGACTCATGTCCCATATGGTCCCTCAAGCTAGGAGCAATTTCTGAATGCACCTGAGCATCACCGGGTATGGCCCAAATATCCCCCCCCCAAAAAAAAACATAGTATGACTGGAACTCAATCATGAACAAGTTTGTAACTGTGTATCATGGTGGTTCAGTTAGAAAATTTATTAAAAAAACTTGCAAGATCAAATTATTTGGAAATTACTAATGTTTATAGTTTTATTTTAGTGTCATTTTATTAAAAAAACTTGAACCCCCTCCCAATCGGCATTAAAAAATATATATCCTGAAAAGAAGCTGCCCAGGTTGAGACTTTAAACAGGAGCTAGTGAGAACATCTTCAAGCATTTCACAGCAGATATCCACTGTATGAAGACAACACTGTGACTACCTTAAAAATATTAAATTAAAAACAGAGAACTTCAAACTAAATTTATAAGCATTCTTTGCAATTCAATGTGACATGTGGTACAAATGGAACTTGCTGATGTACATTTCTGGGAAAACACATTGAACATCACGGATAGTCTTTCTGTTTTCTATCTCCCCCACTTTTTTCCTTTCTGACTATGAAAATAATATTGACATAGAAGCTATTCAAGTACATACATTTGATTCATACAGTGATTTTAAGAATAGAACTCCTATGTTGAGGAATAGAGAAAAGTGGAACAATTCTTGCTGAAGTCAGCACACTACATTATTCATACTTCACAAATTCATTTACAAGGAAAAATTAACATAGTGAAACCCAGTTTGCTTTCTATTATGTACAACTTTTACCTTATCTAATTGAAACAGGAAACAATAGGATAAGTTACCATCAGTATTTTAGTTTATGAAACATCATCAAAAGCCCAAATTTTATATACAAATTTTATCAGAAAATAAAAATCCTAATTTTTAAATTCTGGAGTCAATGTATACTCCAATTAGGAGCATAATTAAAAACAGCCAAAATATATATTAAAAAGTGAATATTAAACCAAGTAGTTAAAAAACTAAACAAGACCGTAACTTTTAAAAAACAGAATCTGTCTGATCTTTACTTTTTATTTTTATTATTTGGGGTATTAAGCTTTGGCCACATCTGGCTGTGGCCATGGCTTAACTTTGTTCTCCACATAGAGATCAGTCCTGTGTCAGTCCTGGTCGTGCTTGGGAGACCATGTGGAGTCCTGGAATTGGAACATGGGTTAGGCAAGTACCTGGTTAAAAGCAAACACCTTACTGAATGTACTCTTCTTTAATTTAAAATAAATTCTAATTAAGGCGCTATGAAATTACCTATGCTACATATTTAGAATGGACTTTTACTTAAATGAAGTAATACCATGGTTAGTTAAAAAGAAAAGCATGGTGCTGGATGATAGCACAGTGGTAGGGCATTTGCCTTGCACATAGCCGACCCAGGTTCAATCCCCAGCATTGATCCCTGGCATCCCATAAGTTCCCCCGCACCTGTCAGGAACACTTTTTGAGTGCAGAGCCAGGCGTAACCCCTAAGCACTGCCAGGTATGGGCCACAAAACAAAAAAACAAAAAAAAAAGAAAAAGAAAAAAGAAAAGAAATCGAACTCAGAATCAAGAATTCATATAAATTATAGCAAAATTACCAATTAATAATATGCATAAAGTTATGCATTGATCAAATAAGCTCTTATTGTTAATACATGTACCAAATTACTGAACTACTACAAAAATTTAATGTACACTGAAATATATTTAAATAAGACAGACTAAATTGGGTGGTAGACTATGATGCAAGATTATATTCTGTTGCCTATGTTTAAAAACTGTTAGATTCTTTATTAACAATAACATTTCATAAAAGCATTTTTGTTTGAAGTGCTGTGAGAAAGCAAAATGATGAAACATTAAATGCTTAAGTTGGGACAAGCTCCTTAACTAATCTCTCTGTATCAGTTTTCTTATTTACATATTGGGAATAATAAAAATTCCTATAGTTTAGAAAATTCAGATTCCCATCACTGGATCATGCTTCACCAGAAACAGCATCTATCAGATGTGTAGTATTACCAGTAATGATCTCCATATCAACAAAAAAAGCAGTAAGGTTTTTAGGAGAGTAAGAGGAGCTGATGACCACAAACAGATTGTCATGGTAACTGAAACTGGTGTAACATATAAAACGAAACAGGATAAATTTATATTTTAGAACCTTTATTTATTGATTAACTGATTGGTCTCTAGGCCAAACCCAATGGTGGCCAGGGGCCACTCCTGGCTCTGCACCCAGAAATCGCCCCTGACAGGCTGGGGACCTCCTGGGATGCCAGGAATCGGGCCGAGTCCCTCCAGGTCGGCCACACACAAGGCAAATGCCCATCACTGTGCCATCTCTCCCGCCCAAAATGGGGTAAACTGAAAATTACTATCTTTTTACCTCTTTTTCTTTTTTTTTGTCATCTTCTTTTTTCTTCTTACTTTCCGGCATTAGATCATCAAGCCAACTAAGTTCTCTCTTTGTGAAACACAGGTCCATGAGTTTGCGTATAAACACTAATGCAAGAACCTTTTTAAAAAGAAGAGCGCAGATATATGAAAATACATAAAGTGTAACACTTGAAGAAAACTACAAATAACAAAAAGTACATCTATTTTATCAAAATACTCTCTATACACCATCTTTTTCAAAAGAATCGTTATTTATGTACGTGTCTTAATTTCCCAAGGATATAAACAAATGTTTCTTGGTGGGGGAGAGGAGCCCCACATGCAGCAGTGCTCAGAGCGTACCCTAGCTCTGAGCTCAAGGATCACTACTGGTGGACTCAGGGAACCATATGAGGGACTGGGATCAAACCTTAGACACCCGCAAGGCAAGTACCCACTGTACTATTGTTTTAGCCCCGTTTGTCACTTTTAATACTTTTCTAATAAAATCCTATTCCACTTAAAATGATAAAGGTCACCACAGTCAATATTACCACAGTATAAGAATATCATTTTCCTGATCACTTTATAATAATATAAAGTATGTAAATATGTAAATATATACAGCAAAAAATTTCAGCAATATTAAAAGAATCGATTTTTTTGCATTACATTTTACATTCTATTCATTAGTATTTGTAAAAAAGACATCAATGCTTTCACTTGCTTTTCTTTAAAAATTAACACCACACTTGAGAGGAGTGAGGGTACCATATGCAGTGATGAGTCCATGCATGATAGAAGGGTCCCTATGAGATGCCAAGGATCTAACCTGGGTCAGCCAAACCTAAGGCAAGCAGCCTCTACCCTCTGTACTATTTAATACCCTGGCCCCAACTGAATTCATTTTTATATCATGTTCATTAATTGACAAGAGTTTTCTATAATTTAGATAAAAACTATTTTTTGTGTCTTAAAAACTATACAATATCCGGGCTGGAGAGATAGCATGAAGGTAGGGCATTTGCCTTGCATGCAGAAAGAAAGTGGTTCGACTCCCAGCATCCCACATGGTCCCCTGAGCCTGCCAGGAGCGATTTCTGAGCATAGAGCCAGAAGTAACCCCTGAGCGCCGCTGGGTGTGACCCCAAAACCAAAAAAAATAAAAAATAAAAAAATAAGAACTATACAATATCCATGAACAAGCTATTCTCCCAATTCAATTTGATTTCAACATTTATAGTATTTTTGGTTACACACAAAATATTGTCATATAATGAAATATATCTACATTAATAGTTATGTTTTTCTTTCTTTCAAAAACCAGCTTTATATGTGTGTGTGTGTGTGTGTGTGTGTTTTGTTTTTGTTTGCTTGTTTATTTGTGCCACACTAGCAATGATCAGGGGTAACTCCTGGCTCTACAATCAGGAATTCAGAGAACCATATGCTATGCAGGAAATCAAACATGAGTTGGCTGTTTGTAAGACAAGCACCCTACCTGCTGTTCTATGGCTCCAGGCCCCGGATTTAATATTCTTATGTTATGCTATAATGTCTTTGAACAGGTGAATTCTAAATTACTCATAAGTCCTAGTGAATCAGGTAGGAAGGGCAACTTTATTTTGCTCCAATATATAGTCAAATCTTTTATTACAGGCACTTACTTTTCTCATTTGAATGTATTTTATGGTCTTTAAGTGGCATAATTTGGAAAGCTTCTTGACACACCAATTCTTTTTTTGGAGCCATTTGTCTACTCTATTGTCAATTCCAGATTGTGACTAGCTCAACTGAACTGGACAACCTCTTATGAATAAGAACCTGAACTAATCCCAGGCTCCTTATGTGCGATTTTGATGGCCCCATCACAGGTGCATCCAAAAGGCAATGCATCACCAGCCGAGAGTACTGGATTGCAGCCCAGTTACAGTATTAGAGAGCACAGGGGTTAAAGTGCTTGCCTTAGGCTAGGGCAAAAAAAAAAATATCAAGAACCCAGCACCACTCTACTCCCCTAAACTACCAATTCCTGAGCATAGAATCAAAAGTGGTCCCTGGGCACTGCTAAATGTCACCCAAAGAAACAAACAAAAAATCCCACCATTTATTAGAATTATTAAATAATGATTATCAAAACATGAAATATTATTGGCAAAAAAAAAGGGGAGAAACTTACCATCATGGGAAAGACTACTGCAGCAGCTGAGGCTTTAATTACCCATAAGAGAACCAGGCAAGTGAGCTGAATGACTGTGAAAATATGCACCTTCCAGAGAGGCACATAACGAAGATATATCAAGTCAGGCTGATGCTTAGCAGGCATTCCAAATAATTTTATACGGTCAAAGAACTGTTATCAAATAGAAAACAAAACAAGAACACTTTTCATCAAAAGTTCCATTTCTGCTACAAATAAACAGAAATTAAGCGCAAACTGTGAAAGTTTCGTGATTTAATGTCCTTGCCATGTTCTCATAATAAAAGACTATTTCAGTATAAAATCTCTAGATCTAAGGGTAGTAATGTGATAAGTGGGTGATGTCAGAAAGGCAACCATTTGAATTAATACAATTTCATCAGAAAATTCAAGCAGAGGGGGGAGTTCAAGCCAAAATATATTAATTTGAAAAATTAAAATAATGTACTTGCTGTGATCAAATACATAGGTCATCTAATCTCTTTGAACTTGTTTTTCTAATGCATACAAGAGAAGCAGTCTGAATGGTTTTTATGGATCTTGCCAAATTTAATAGTAAGTCTCTGAAAATAACCTGAGATGACATTTATCTATTTTTCACTCAATGAATTGAAAAACACAAGAAACTTTCTGATCTTTTTAAGTTATGAAGTCCTCATTCATAAACTAGATTGAAGGGTAGTTTTAAAAAATATATTGAAAAGCTGTAAACAGCATTAGAACTTTGTCCATTTTCTTTTCCTTTTTGGGGGGAGGGGGTCAAACGCGGTGGCGCTCAGGGGTTATTCCAGGCTATACATTCAGAAATCACCCATGGCTTGGGGGACCATATGGCACGTCAGGGAATCAAACCGCAGTCTATCCTAGGTTAGCGTGTGCAAGGCAAACACCCTATCACCTGTGCCACTGCTCTGGCCCCTATTCATTGTTAAATGTTCTGATATACTTTACTACAGATTTATGTTCATTTTGCTGCTTAAATGTTCCTAAAACTATTGTGTAAACTAATGATAACAATACAGAATTTTCATATATGTAAGCTGCATGTTAGACATTTGTAATAGCTAAAATAGGGGTACTGATGTGAAGTATCAAGTATGGAAGTAATCACTTAACAAACTTGCTTGGATCTGTGGTGTCTATAAGGTATGAGTTACCTATGCTTATATAACTAGTGCCATAACTTAAAGAAATAGGGAATATATATTTACCCCCCAAAAAAACATATTAATCTCACAACATTGGTCTCTTAAAAAATGAGTAAATGACAGAATTTCTTAAGAGAAGAAACTATATTGTACTATGAGGAAAAAATTTTTTTTCAAGAGGCCACACTAGTGATGCTCAGGGGTTATTTCTGGCTCTACATACACACAGGAATTATTCCTGGTGGTACTCAAGGGAACATATAGGATGTCAAAGTCTGAACTCAGGTCCCCTTCAATGCAAGACAAATTCCCTATCCACTATACTATTTCTCTACCCTCTGAAAAAGTTTAGCTGGCAAAAAGCTATTCATTAGAGGTGGTCATGTGGTACCTTGTTTTAATAGTTCAATATTTATTCATTTATTTATTTATTTTGGTTTTGGGCCACAACCATTTGACGCTCAGGGGTTACTCCTGGCTATGCGCTCAGAAATCGCTCCTGGCTTGGGGGGACCATATGGGATGCCGGGGGATCGAACTGTAGTCCGTCCTACGCTAGCGCTTGCAAGGAGGACACCTTACCTCTAGCGCCACTTTCCCGGCCCCTCACTATTTATTTTTTATTGTTTTTGTCTTTAAATAGCTCAATGTTTTACACTGATTGAATGCATACAAACTATAATAAAATCCACCAGGAGGTAAGTCCCTCTTGGGGGTCAGAGAGATAGCATGAAGGTAAAGTGTTTGCCTTGCATGCAGAAGGACAGTGGTTCAAATCCTGGCATCCCATATGGTCCCCTGAGCGTGCCAGGAGTGATTTCTGAGCATAGAGCCAGGAGTAACCCCTAAGCGCTGCCGGTTGTGACCCCAAAACCAAAAACCAAACAAACAAACAAACAAAAAAGAAAGTCCCTCTGTTTCCTGTTTACAATTAGTATTTTTTCCTTTCTTGATTACCACTGTTATCTTAAGGAGCACAGAAATAAATTAATATACTATACCTTAGTATATACCATTTATCTGACACCAAAATCCCTTCTCTTTTTAGGCACTGAAAAGTTCTACATATCAGAAAGATACTTTTCTCCATTCCAAACCATACGATCCTCTCATTACTAAACTAGTTTTTACAGATACATTTTCAATAGTGTTAATTAGAAGTAGTATAGCACCGTATCATCATGATCTCACTGTTTTATTGAGGGAGAAGGAAGGAGCAAGAGGAGATAGACAAAAGTTATCCTAACTCAAAACTAAAATGTGAATTTCAAATCACCAGTTAGAAATTTTTCTCTAAACTATCAGAATTAAAATATATTGCTAACATGAAAAACTTGCAAATTTAAAATATGACATACTTAAGATTTTATACATTCAAATGTACACTTGCCTGAATTCCTTTCAGCGAGGAAACTCCCATGTAAAGGAAAACACCATACAGAACAGGCATTGGAATAAACTGTAAGTAGATGGCCACAATTAGAGAGCATGCTACTAAAATAACTTTACAGCAATAAATTCACAAAAATACTCATAGTGAGTTCCTACAGAAACGGAAAAGCTCTTTTAGTGATGATACTTAAAATACCCTGCACATTTTAAAAAATGCTAGTAAATAATTATCATCTTGAAAATCTAGTTCATCTACATTTTTTTTATAAAAGGATTTATATTTAGTGGTTGAGAATATGGGCACTATAATCAATCAGATTACTTAATGTAAAAAGCTCAAGTAGGCTCATACTGAACCTGAATGTCTGCACTTGAATTGCTTCTGTATTATATGGATATGAAAACAGAATTTCATATAAGAAGTTTCAGAAGTATGTGCTATGTGCCAATCATTCAAAAAGCATCAGCAAATATACCAAAAATACCAAAGAGCATCCTTTCTTAGTTCTCACTACCTATTAACTACAAGACTGTTTATGTGTTCTTGCAGCATTTACATTTGTATAAATTAACTTTTAAAAATAGAATGTTTCTAATTACAAGACAAAATAGAAATGTTAAGTCTTACAATAAAAATTTAAATAGCACAATATTGGGGCCAGTGACATAACACTCCAAGAATGGAATATGTCTGGCATGAACAGGCCCCCAGTTTAATACCTGAGTGTAGTTCAAATCCCCTTCCCCCACAAAAAGAGTTATTTCTAGAAAGTTGCTTTTGCAGGAACCGGAGAGATAGTACAATGAGTAGGCATCTATCTGTCTTGCACATGGATGGCCTGAGTTCAAACCCTGCCATGCCACATGGCCCCAAGCATCACCAGATGTAACTCAAAAAAAAACAAACAAAAAAACCCAAGGGACCGAAGAGATAACATGGAGGTAAGACGTTTGCCTTTCATGCAGAAGGATAGTGGTTTGAATCCTGGCATCCCATATGGTCCCCCGTGCCTGCCAGGGACAGTTTCTGAGCATAGAGCTAGGAATAATCCCTGAGAGCTGCCGGGTGTGACCCAAAAACCCAAAAACAAACAAACAAAAAAACAAAACAAAAAAAAACAGAAGTTCTGTTTCGAAAATGCTGGGGAATATAGAGACTGACTTCATTTAAAGCTTTTCAGATATGCTAGTTGAATGTTTCTATCAATATACAGTTACTATTTAAAGTAATTTTAAAACTTTATCAATAAGGATAATCCCCGTCAGAAATTTATTAAGTATCTCTCTTCCCACACAAGCATTTCCAACAATGTAGTAATTGCCTGTTTTACCAGATAATCAAATTCTCACAAGTTGATAATAATAATGTATTTTATATTTTTGTTGTTTTTCTAATGATTCCCAGAAAAATTACTAGAATATTACTAGAATTTCCACTAGGAATCTGGTGGAAAAGTATCAGATATATTGGAAATTTTCAGATGGCATACTTGTTTCCTATGACTGTAATTATTTTTATTCATTCTTATGTATCAACAAGATGCATATATTGAAAATCAAATGTGACTAAAAATGTTTATTTTCACATTCATCGTTTATAGCAGCTATATAGCAGCTTTTATAACTGAGTACTACTAATATTGTTTCATTTTACCAGGCTAAGTCATGGATTAAGATCATACTAAGGCCATAATAAGCTATGGATTAAATTCTTCCTAAAGAATAAGTTTTTAATTTTTTTGAGCCACACCTGGTGGCACTCAGAGGTAATTCTTGGCTCTGAGCTCAGAAATCACTCCTGGCAGGCTGGGGGATATAGGGGATACCAGGGATTGAACCCAGATCCGTCCAGGGTTAGCCACATGCAAAGCAAAGGTCCTACTGCTGTGCTAAAACTCTGGCCCCGTAAATAATTTTTTTTAATAATTAGAAATTACTTTTAATACTAACTTTTTGCTGTGGGTATATCTAACACTAAAATGCCTGTTATAATGAAAACTATACCAAAATATTATTTTCCAAAAATTTTGATGAAATAAAACTTTAGATGTTGTTACGTTTCATTTCTCATTTTTATACTAACAAGCATAAATTTTGATAGATTATAAGATATTTTAAGAAATTTACCTTTAGTGCTGAAGTCATGAACACAGACAGGCCCATGAGAATAAATATCACTAGCCCTGTAACCCGTTGTTCACGAATTCCCAAAAATTTGGGTTGTTCCCCCGGAGCAGAACATTCAGATTCAACTTTCAAGCTGTTGACATGACTTATAGACAACACTGTTGCAGCCACAAACCATGGAAGTCCCATGACAGAGCAAACTCCCAACATAACACCAACCATGAACAAATCAAGGTGATAACCAGCTCCTTTCTAAAAACAGAAATAAAGATAAATAATTTTCATCTTACATACTTGAATATTCTGGTCACTATTGAAAGATGCCTTAAATTGAAAAAAAAAATTACCTTCAACTTGTGCTCCTTTCTGTTTATGATTACAGCTGTAATTTGTTGATCCATAAAGATGAGAATGGTACAAAGTAGAGCTGGAATAGCAGCTATTAATAAAGTCCACCAAGGATTTTCTCCTAATGGGCTTATGATCCAGCCCCTATTTGGATCAGTAGGCTGTTAAAAAAAAGGTTTTATTTAAAAATTAATCTCTTCATGGCACAATTTTCTTTCATTTCTTTGGGTAGTGGTGGGAGATTGCATCCAGCGGTGTTCAAGGCTCACTCCTGGCTCCGTACCCATGGATCACTTCTGATGGTACTCAGGAAATGAGACCGGAGTACCATAGATAGAACCCATATTGGTGGCATGCAAGGCAAGAAACCTACCTGACTTGCTATACTATCTCTCTGGCCTTATACAAAATTTTCACAGCACAAACTATCTATTCTAAGAAATAGTATTCCAAGAAATACAAAGCATTTATATAGAACTAAGTAAGGGCCAAAGGGCATGCAGGTAGGGTATTTGCCTTGCATGCAGATGAGCAGGGTTCACCCCCACTCTCGCAGCATCTTTTATGGCTCCCCTGAGCCTGAGTAATTTCTGAGCAGAGTCAGGTGCAACCCAACTGCCTCCAGGTGTGACCCCCTCAAACCCTCCCCACTAATTTAAATATTGGGATTCATAACAAAAATTATTTAAATATAGTCACAGTAATCCTTCCCATTCCTGCCTATATTCCTACTTTGAGATGAAGTCTTCTACTTCTCATGAATTTGGAATGATCTCTAGGATTACTTTAACAAACATGATCAGATCAAAATAAGACTAATTTCTGAGTCTTAACTCCAAGAGCTCTTACAATTTTTTTCTAATCCTCTAGGCACTCAGAACTTAAACTGTTAAGTGAGCCTGGGTAAGATTTTTTGAGGAATTAAAACAATATTTAGAGAAAAGGATTGTAGGACAACTACTCCAAAGTTTTAGTCATTAGAAATGAATTAATGGGGAGGGAGCAGGCCGGAGAGATAGCATAGCATAGCAGTAGGGCATTTGCCTTGCACACAGCTGACCGGGGACGGAACTGGGTTCGTTTCCCACCATCCCATATGGTCCCCGGAGCCTGCCAGGAGCGATTCCTGAGCAGAGCCAGAAGTAACCCCTAAGCATGATCGGGTATAGCCCCAAAACAACAAAAAACAAAACAAAGAAATGAGGAGCTGGAGAGATAGCACAGTGGTAGGACATTTGCCTTGCAAGAGGCGACCCAGGACCAACCCAGGACCAACGGTGGTTCGAATCCCGGGCATCCCATATGGTCCCTTGTGCTTGCCAGGAGCGATTTCTAAGCACAGAGCCAGGCTGTGGTGCAAAAACAAAACAAAACAAAACAAAACAAAACAAAACAAAACAAAAAAAAGGGAAAAGAAATGAGTTTATGGAGAACAGAATGAGATCATAGCAATCTAACAGAAAGAAATGACTGTTGTCCCTAATATATCCCAAAACCAAAGATCACCTAAGCCTAGGTCTACTAGTTAAACGTTTGCTAACAAGGAGTTATGATTTGAAGATTTATTACATTACCTACCTACATACATCTACCTACTTTTATTTTAAATGACATTAATATAACTATTAGTGTTCTTGCAGGGTCAGAACTAGGCTATAATTGATCTTCCAGGAAACTTTTTTCTAAAATATCTACTTAACAAATATTAGATTTCACTGTTAAGATAAAATTTGTTTCGTATCAAGAAAACTTCAAGGATTATCAGAGTATTTATTTGGTATTTAGGAGATACTCTATATACTAAAATTAAACATGTGCTTTTATTTATTACCAAGACTTCATATACTAATCATATCTTTTAAAACAAAATAAAGATCCAATATTATAAAATTCAGGCATTTCCCCCCCACTCCTTTATATTACATTGTTGTAAATTCAGTATTATATACAATTATTTCATCTGTAGGATATTGTATATTTTCAATGTGTTTTAGTTGAATATAACTAACTATATACAAAATTTTTTATCAGCTACTAAAAGAAACTAAGTATTTTCTAAAAATAATTTCTTAGGAAGCAGAATCGCATTTTAACATGGGGTTGCCAAATAATAAAAATCAAGGTTTTTAATACTCACCTGAAATTTCTCAGGAACATGAAGTTTAGGAGATGGAACTCCTACAAGGTAGTCAACTGCAACCATTATTACTATTGTGAGAAACACGGCAAAGTCACTGATTGTAGATCGCACCTATGACAAAAGGATTATGCTAATTAACATGGAAAAAGTGTTCCCTAGCTATTTCTTTTAGACTTTAAAACATATCACTAAAAAACATGAATGGGATTTCAATTAGTAATAATGTGTCAATGAAAGAAATTATTTCCATTTAATATTTTTCCTAAAAATAGATTATAACCAATGTATTGGTACCTTTAAGTTTGGAGATTAAGGACACAATTTTGACAATAAGCAATTTATTTGTAACAAACATCTTTGTAACAATAACAGATTGACTTAAATGTATTATCATTTTAAATTAAATCAAGGAAATGAAAACTGAAAATTTAATAGTACTGGTGTCTAAAAGTTATGTTCGTTCAAATTACCTTAGTAGGAAAATAGCGCTTAGTCTTAAATTGCTTGAGAAATGAAGACAGGAAAAATGTTGTGAAAAATAAGATGACACACCAGAAGAGCACATCCGGAATATAAGGACCATGAAGACTACAAGCTGATCCTACAAATTCACCATGGAAGGCTTTACATTCCTGGGGAAAAAAGAAAAAAGGGGGCTGAGGGGACTCCCAGACACTAATAAATGACTTATGTCTTTACTGACTCAAAACACACCATTATTTTATATTTCTGTTGGGGGTTTTGGGCCACACCTTGTGATGCTCAGGAGTTACTCCTGTCTTTACACTCAGCAATATTCCTGGTGGTGCTAAGAGAATCATATCAGATGCCAGGGATTGAAACTACTTACATTCAAGGCAAGCTCTCTATCTCTTACCCTAGTGTTCAAGTCTGACTAAACTCAATTCAATTTGTCATTTAGGACACAAGCAAAGTAGTCATGATCTAAATCAAGAGTTGTCAAATTTTTTATGGCTTTGTTGGACATCAGTCCACAGTGGTTAAAAACCACTGCTAAAAACAAGTGATTCATGAAGCAGAAAATCTGAGAAATGAAATTTAAGAGAAAGCGTTATGGACTGTTGGAACCATCAACTCAAATACATGCAAATATAGTATTACTGAACAGTTCCTCAAATTTGTCAATTTAAGTAAAATTATTTAATAGTCAAATCATCTATCTTTATTTCCCTTATAAGCATCATCCTTCTTGGCTCCAAACAAAATTTTAAGTGAAAATACATGAATATGTGGTAAGTCCTATTTGGTTAAAACTTTGCTAGATCCTTAAAACATGATACCCCATTGGTCAAAAAGAAAATACATGTCTAGTCAGATCAGAACAGGCTAACTACAAAAATCTTTGATTTCACTGTATACTCACAGAAACAGTGAGATTTTCCCAAGAAACATCATTTGCTGTTATATTCTTTTCCTTCCACACCATTAGAGTCTCATTACTAGGGTAAAGAGGTTCAACACATACACACCTGAGAAATCAGAACAGGATAAAAATTTAAGGATTTCCCGTTTCATATTTAGGTTTTCTTAAATCTATGCTTAACTATGTTTCATGTTGCAAATCATGGAGACTGGAAAGTAAGAACATATAAGAAACAACAAGTAAAACAGAGCTAGGCTTATTTCTAAGTCAATATAACACACAAGTATCAGTACAGGATTCACTTACTAAACCTTGTTAGGTAGTATTCGATAGCAGAGAGATGTTACTTTTTTAAAAAGCAGCAAGGTCACTGGGATAAATTTTATCTACTAACTTCTGTGACAGCTACCACTGCCTCCCCCACCACAACATGCAAAGTTATGAAAAATGTCATATTCCTATATATTCTTTGTATTCTAACAAGCAGAAGGAAAGAGGAATGCAGGAACAGAATGGGGAAAAGGGAGCAATGAAGGCTCTTCAATTTTAGGTGGCTAAAATGAGAAGTTATAGCCTTGTTTCTAGAGAGCCACAGTCTCGATAATTCTGTGAGATGCACATTCTCTGTCCATCTATGAGGGACCACATTTTTATTTAAAAGATAACAATAATATCTAACTTTATTAACTCCATTTTTTTTAATTGGGTATCTTCCAGCAGTACTCAGAGGTGACTCCTGGGTCTATACTCAGGAGTCACTCCTGGCAGTGCTCAGGGCACCATATGGGACACTGGGGATCAAACTTGGTTTGGCTAAAATCCTACCTGCTGTACTATCAATTGGACCCCTATTAACTACTTTTATGTAATTTCCCACAAAAATTATTATAAAAACCCAAAAGATAGGATAATGGAAATAAAAGACACATCCTATATCTAAGGTTTGCTTGAAAAATACAAAATCTATATTGTCTTTTTTTTTAACATATGGTGTCTATAAAACAGCAAGTTTTAATTGACCATTCCAATTCAAATCTAAGACTCAAAGTATTGGGATCAGATAGGGTACTTGCAGGCTGCCAATCAAGGTTCAATCCCTGGCACCCTATATGGTCTAAATTCTACCAGAAGAAGGATTCAGAAGAAGCCCTGAATACTGCTGAGTATGACCCCCAAAACAAGACCTAACAAACCAAAATACTGATACAAATTATTTCAGTGAATAAATATGACTGAATATGGAGCCAGGTATATAGTATAGCAGATAAAGTAGTTGCCTTGCATGCAGTCAACCAGCATTCTAAATGGTCCCGAGTTCACCAGGAGAGTGATCCCTGAATGGTATGCCAGGAGAAAGTCCTGAGCTTAGCTTAGTGTATGTATCTCAAAAAGAAAAAGAAAAATGACCACATCTGATTAACCATATATGTGTTCATTGAGTGCTTTAATAAAATACCAATCATAACAAATAGGTCAACCTCTATAGGGCTAGTTGGAAAGCCAGATAAAGTGAGATTCTTTTTTCTTTTTTTTTTTTGGTTTTTGGGCCACACCCGTTTGGTGCTCAGGGGTTACTCCTGGCTAGGTGCTCAGAAATTGCCCCTGGCTTGGGGGGACCATATGGGACGGCGGAGGATCGAACCAAGGTCCGTCCTACACTAGCGCTTGCAAGGTAGACACCTTACCTCTAGCGCCACCTTCCCGGCCCCCCCCCCTTTTTTTTTTGGTTTTTGGGTCACACCTGGCAGCACTCAGGGGTTACTCCTGGTTCTATGCTCAGAAATCACTCCTAGCAGGCTCAGGGGACCAGATGGGATGCAAGGATTCAAACCACTATCCTTTTGCATGTAAGGCAAAAGCCTTATCTCCATGCTATCTCCCGACCCCTCATTTTGCACACACACACACACACACACACACACACAAACAACTTTACACATACATATTATAATATACATTATTAAGAAAACAAATACTTACGAGTAGCTTGTCAATTTATCTAAATTATTGTGCATATTAAATGCATATGTTTTTCCTAAGTGAAAGAGCTTCTCCAAAGCCTCATAAATAAAAATGATACAAATGAGAGCCGCAAAAGCCTCTTCTGTAAATCTAGTAATATAGCATACAAGGCTGCTTGCATCTGTTGCAACCAAAACAATGCACAGGAAAGCAGTCCATAGACCAATACTGGTTCTTAAAGATAGATAGGAAAGGTGATAATCTCTGTTTAGAAAGAAAAATAGGAACAAAATTAACATACACATTACAAACAACATGTATACTAGAATTTTATAAAACAACAGTACAAAAAAAAAAAGAAGCAAGATTTCTGGAGACAGTAAATTACCACAATAACAAAATAACAACTAAAGATTTTAATAGCCTTTCTACTTCAACCGATAAGATTTTCAATGACAGACTTCATAGTGACATTCTACTATTTGCATTAAAAAAATCTAGGTCATGAACATTTTCAAAAACCAAAACTTCATTTTAGAATCAGTAAGGAGAAGTAATGACAGGTTAGAAAGTCCATAGGGTAACTAAATATGACTCTGCCTAAAGACCCAAGTATTGTAGTATGAATATGAAAGTCACAAGTCTACTCCACCAGCACTGTCACAATCTCCTACCTCTTTACTAGTGTATCTGCAGAAAGCAGCTCCATTTTTTTTTCAAATAAGGAATTATTACCAGAGTCTAGAACACTTCAGGACATATCTCTATCACATCAGGTAAGAATTTAAATAAGCGTATTCAACAAAGAAGAGTTAGGATAAACTATTTAAAGCAATTAAGTTGCTTATTGAAAAAATATTCAATTACCTTTATTGCACAAAAGGAATAGCATTACTAGCCATGACAAATTCCTGTCTACTATCTTCTACAACCTGTATCAAACTTCTACATTAATCAAGAACCCCACTAGTGGAAAAGGATACCTCATTCTACTATGATTCCAGTAAGACCAACATATAATCCAGTAAGCAATTCAAAACATAGGTACATATACCTTTTTACTAAGCTGAAATTGGCTAGCTCAAAAGATTTTAATATGCTTATCAGTACTCAACCTCATTTATTATAAAATTATAAAAAGGAAACTTGTGGTTTCTGCTATTGCTCCAGCTCCTCCTGATAAGGGGATAATGATAAGATTCAGAGTAGGGTGAACTATACAGTTGCCTAAAAATATATATTGAATATATATATATATATATATATATATATATATATATATATCAATTGATCAGATCCCTTTACCAGTTACTAAATATCTAATTCTAACTAAAGAAACAATATAATCATATACATATGTAAACAATAATATAAGCACTGCTATTACATACCTGCAGAATTTAAATAAAATTTTTTCAAATACTAAAACTGGACCTGTGCTTCCCAATATGGTCAGAGGTTGCCCAGCAAACAATGAATAGGCAATCCCAGTTATTGATGCTCCAAAAAGAGATTCTATTGCACTCTGTTTAAGGAAAAAAGAAATGAATAGAAGTAATATGAAATAACACTACTAATTTACTAAAACATACATCTGTAAAATAAAAAAACTAATCAAATATTTAATAAAGTTAATACAACTTCAGGCATTAAAATTTAATTTAAAAACTGTGAAGTTTAAATATATAAGTAAAACTGCTTTCTTTCTACATATTAAAAGTGAATGTGTGCAATCAATCTTAGTTCAAAGCTGCGGGAGGCAAAAAGAAGAAGTAAATGAAAGAAACATTAGGAGCTTCAATTTTACCTGAATACAAAGATATATTAATTATTTTGATTTTTCTGAACTATTTCACTTGAAAAATAAAAAAAATGTTAAGATACTCCATTATATAAAAAAAAATAAATCAATGTGATCTTTTATAAAAAGCAACTCTCCATGCATTTTAAAGAAAGGAACTTGATAATACATCTTAACTAACAGATATAACATTTGAAATATATAACAAACAAATATAGAAAGATATCTTTTAAACAACTCACAGAAGATAAATGTAGAATTATTAAGGTTTGGTTAAAAAGAGACCATAAGAAATTCTGATTAATACTAGTAAACCTATTTGTACCACTGTCAACACTGCATTTTACTGATTAGGTAATAGGAGAACAAGATGTGCCACTGGGCTAGAGGAGGAAGAAAAGAGTTTACTATTCACAAACAACAAAGTCAACTGGAATGCACCGATCAAGAAAGGGAAAACCCAGTATTGGAAAAGTCAAGGGATAGAAGCTCTGAAAAACAATACTCTTGAAACTGAGAAGCAACAGCACAGCAGCAGGCAAACAGGATCTGAACATGAGATTGATTCCTAATAGACATCAAGCTACAGCTATACCTGCCAACTTCTTACATCAAATCTTTGTTTGAAGTGAGCTGATGATAATCAGAAGAACTTACTGAATCAAGTGTTTGCAAAAATAATAGGGAAGCATATTTTCTGGCAGAAAAAAACATGCATTCAATAAATGGCTGAAATTTTCATCAACAATAACAGCATCTTCCAAGATCAAAACCACAAAATAGGAGTAAGCAGTAAAAATAGTCCACAATTAGCAAATTAAAACATTACACAAACTTGCTTAGTCAAAATGAAGTGATTAGTCATACATTAACAAAATATTTGATTGTAAGAGACATTTGTTTTCTTACCCATCAAAATGTAAAAATTTGTTATAGAAGACACAACCAAGCCTTTATAAAAATTTTTGATTCAATTAGGATATGTAGGCAATGCTCAAGTCAAAGGAAAAAAATAACTACTACAAGAGACACAATGCACAAACTGAGAGGAGAAGATGTCGAAGAAAGAAATGCTCACAGGGCTGGAGATGGGCACAAAGTTCTAGTTTCACTTTCCAATGTTAAACTGAAGAAGCAGATCCTGGCACATCAAGACTGCCTTTCTACAACCCTAACACACACTGTACTGAAACATTACAAATTAACTTATCTTTTTTTCATTTTAGTTTTTAAATCCTTCCAAATTGAACATGACACTGGCAATAATGCCTTACCCATTAAGTTTCCACTTAAATTAGAAGGCTCTCTTTATGGCATTGAAAATTTGACTGCTCATCTTTCCTCCTTAAGACTCTATTTTGGTTTAACAAAATTTTATCATCCTGAATTCTCTTATAAGAGCTCTTGATTATGTCTATATCTGATTTTCTAGGTGATTTTTCTCCTCATCTTAATCCTTGTTCCATTCCACAAATATGGGTGAATTATAACTCATTTCTTCTTTCCCTAAAAAAAAAAATTCCCTTCATGCATCCTAAGTTCAACTATGACCTATATTTGAATCATTCCCATTTTTTTACTTCCTTCTTATCACTATCAACTCTGAAATGTCTACATCTCTACTTGGGAGTTCTAATAAAGCACCTTAGAAAACATTATCATCTCCAAATAATTTTACTCCATGATACTCTAGATTTCTATATTCGGGTTACTTCAACTTCTTTATCTCACAAATTTGTGTGGCATGTCATATTCTAACACTATCTGATCTGGTCACTTGGGTTAGAATGACTGAGGGCAAAAGCTACATGCTCATCTTCCCCCTAGCTCTAGTCCTCCAATTATCTAAAAATCATTGCCTGCACAAAACATTAAATAGCAGGATAAGGAGGCTGGCAGAGAATGAATGACAGTCCAAGAGCAAAGTAGCAGCATTTTTCATAATAGTAACAGATAGGACATTTTCACAGGGACCTGCAGTTAGATGTAAAACTTGTGATAGAACATAAAGCAACTCGCTAAAAGTATATAACCTTGGTACAGTGATTAGAAAGTTAAAAAGATTTTGAATATTCAAAATATTCTGTGTCGATTCGTGTCCAAATAAATTTGTTTTAGCTCATGTTTAGCTCATCTACTTGAATTAATAAATATCACTGATATTTAGGGAAGTCATTTTTAAAACTTTTGTCTGTAAAATATTCATTTTCTCAGATAAAAATAAATTAAGACCTAAAAACAAACTCTAATTTAAACTCCACTAAAATGTATATAGGCTTAAGATTTTCAAAGTATTAGAAACTTGTTTTAATTCTCATAGTTCCTAATATTAAAAAAAAATCAATATATGGCCTCTAGTTTTAGTCATATCAAATGATAGATGTAGCTCTCACTTATGCTTTCCAAGTAAAAATATTGCTACTGTCACACAAATGTATTAAAAGCAAAACTAAATTAAACACCATCTCAAATATCGGTCATTTGCCCGAAATCATGGTCTCTTCTTCCAAATAATTTGTTTGAGCCTAATGACATGGTGATTAATTATTAAGCATGATTCTAACTATTCCTAAGGGATGCCATATTGCATGTGAAACAATCTCTCTGATCAGCTCCCCCACCCACAATCCACCAGAATCAGTTTCAGGTCATCACCCCACAAAGTCCTTCCCACCGCACACCCACAAATACCAAAGACAATACAAGCCCTTTACTGAATTAATAAAACCATTCAACCCAACAAACCCCCCCAAAATTTCTTTTTTTCTTCTTCATTTTTTTTTTACCACAACTGTGCATCTTCTCCTGTTCAATTGTTTTCCATAGCAATTACCTTTTGGGGGAAGTCTGCTTTGGGACAGGTTAATCATGCTGTGGGTCAGTAGACTCTTCAAATAAAAGTATAAATAGTGAGACAAATGCACAGAGACACTTGCCTCTGAAGAGCTAAGAGCCTGGCCACTACCAATCTTTGTACTCACTATTCTGCCTTCTGTAGCTTCTCCAAGCAGCCCTCCAAAAGTGATTACAGGAGACATACAGGCACAGTATAGGAAAAGAATCGAGGCCAGGCACTGCAGACTTAATGCATCCTTGAAGTCACTCAAGAAAAAAGGTGCTTTCCTTTTGATGTCAAGTATCAAACCACCAAAAAGCCTAAATAGGTGAGATGAAACTCGTCAAACTGTACACTAGAGGATTCTAGCTAGTTCACACTAAAACTATGGGCTACATAAAACTGCTAGTACCTAGTGTGTTGTCAACAAAATTTAATATCCTACTTAAATCATGGTATAAATTATAGAAGATACTCATTTAATTTAATCCACTAATGATAGAGGAAAGACAGATGTCATTAAGTTAAAAGAGACATCAAAATCTGTTATTTGTGTATTATATGCTGAAAAGACTATAAGTAAATGTTTGTTTTTACATGATTAAATAATTTTAAGCATAAAGTGCACAAAATCATACAATGAAAAAATAAAGCTTATTAGCCTATTCATGAAAATATGTACAAGCCATTTTAATTATCATCAATATTATGAACCTTAAAAAGGAAAGTGTCAGAAATAGGAGGAAGGCAATTATAAAACACAAGTCTCCAAATACCCATTAATGTGAGTGTTATAAGCTCTAATTAGATACTCTCAGTACTGAATTCAAAGGAAGTCTACCTACTGAAAATTGAAATTAGTTTTTCAATCACATAAGTATTTCTGCTCCAGGAAAAATAACTAAAAACAACTTCAGTATCTTTAATTTACTGTACATGTACACATGTTAAAATCTTTAAGAAAAATTAAAGATTATCTTGGAAAGATCCCACTTAATACAAGCTCTGTATTCCTATGTTATATCTAGAATCTAGAACAATAGTTATCATCTGCCTACCTACAGATGGCGGTACTGATATTTTATACCGAAGGTATAAAAGGTTATATTGCAGACAGTGGTTTTAATTTTTTTTCTACCTGAGACTGGCTCCAAACTACGGTTCTAACCACTGATCACAATATTGCCCAGGACATAGGGTACCTATTTCAAAAGTCTTGTGACTCAGCAAACATAATTATTGAAATCCTTATAATAGCCCCCCCCCAATCTTATACTTTTAAAAGTGTAAGGCAGGTTTTGCAATTTTTACTGTTCCAGTTTTTGTTCTGTTTTGGTTTTGGCCATACCCATTGGCGCTTAGGGATTACTCCTGGCTCTGTATTCAGAAATTACTCCTAGCTCTGGGGACCATATGGGATGCTAGGAATCAAACCTGAGTAGGTCCCATGTTGGCCACATGCAATGTGAATGCCTTGCTGCTGTGCTATTTGCTCTGACCCCATATGGTTCTAGGTGGTTCTTTTTGGCTTTTTGGGCCACACCTGTTGACGCTCAGGAGCAACTCCTGGCTATGCTTTCAGAAATCACTCTTGGTTTGGGGGACCATATGGGACACCAGGGGCTCAAACCGCGGTCTGTCCTAGGCAGACAGATGCCTTACCACTTGCGCCACCACTCTGGCCTGTTCTAGTTTTTTTTAATTTAATATTAAAATAAGTCCTAAGCACCTATAGAGAAGTAGAGAACATTATCTATAAATAAATTGGAAGTACAATCACCTTCAAATAATAAAGGTGCCTCTGATAAACTAGAAAATAGAATTATGTGAGCAGATCAATAATAGTTGTATGATACTCTCTGGTTAACTGTTAAAAGATCTGTGGCTGAATGATGCTTTCCATTAATGGCAAACCCTCTCTAGTGTTTGTGACCCAGGAAGCAAAAAAAAAAATATTAGCCAATTAATACTTTTCACAGTAGGGAAAGTTGTATTTTGTTATATTTACAAACTAGGTGTTAATGGTTTGCAACTAAAATGTCTTTAAAGTTCAATTAATATGAGTTGTTTTTCTTTTGTATGCTCTTTAAGCATATTATTGATATCCCTAATAGTGTTCCTATGATATATCTTGATTTAAACAAATATTAGGTCAAGATCATTCAGTTCGAGAAGCCACAATGTAAAATAGTATCTTCATGCTTTTCTATAACATTAAAATAACCTAACATTTTCCTAATACCATGAAAGGTTTGAAACTATGTTTGTACCTAGCAATATTTTACTTCTTTATCCAAAATTTTTCTCTTTAGCAATTTTTCTAATGAGATTTCTAATATCATGTTTGTACATCTATTTTTACATTATCTCATCACATAGTATTTTCTTTAGTTTTAAGAAAATGGTACTCTGTTCCCATAGTCCTCTAACTTGAGAATAACAATAGGATCTCACACCTTTTCAAGAACCATCTTTAGAGGTAATGTAAGTCCACCTATTTACTACATAACTTTAATTTTCTTAACATACAGTCCATAATGTTTTCATTTGAATAAATTCATAAATTCTTGGTAAATGAATCCATTTATTAAAAATAATTAAAATATGTCCTCTATAAAAACATATCTTCTATAGCAAGACATATTTTGAAACTTAAAACTGTACAAGATTAGGTTCAGACACATTGTGAAATAAAAGGATATTTGTGCCTTTTGAATAAAATGAGCCCCTAGACTCCAAAGACACCCATAATATACTGGTAATTGTACCCACCGTCCGGTTCTTTGAAGCTCGGGCCCCGCATGATGAGCTGCCTCTTTAGGAATCTCACCAGAGCTGGGGGCAGATCCATTGGGAAATACAGGAATCTTTCTCTTTTCCTGCATTTCAAAAAAAAAAAAAAGCAGAATTCTGCTTTAAGAAAGCTGAGATGGCATCTTCAATTAAAGGAAACATCAGATCCCATATTACTTATACATATAACCAGAGCCCCTACGGGGAAATGCTTCCCATTATCAACTTTCACTTAAGTTGCTACTTTGGTAGAATATAATGTTTAACTCAATATTTAGATTTATGATTGAATTCTTACCATTTCCTGGTCTTCTATAATATAAAACATATGTATGCACACCTCTCCAAATTCTTAAATATTACTTAATAAAAATATATTAATCATTAAGAGAAAAGTAAAGCCTACAAGTAATATGAAAGGAGTTAACTTTTCAAAATGAGGAAAACTATGTATGAAATTCTATGTCACTATACTATAAATGAGCTTACCAACAAACTTAATAAGATTAATATATTAGAAAAATCAAGTAACTGGTAGTTTTCAAGAAAATTATCAAAACTGACTCCAGAAAAAATAAACACAAAGGAAAAAAATCAATCTGAGGAAATTTTGAAAATAAGTAATCCTTGGGTCAAATTATTTGAATGAATTCAACTTTCATTTATACCACATGAAATATCAGAATTGGAAGAATAGGTTAACAAGTATTTCTATCACAAATATAGCTGAAAAATTGCTACATATAATGAATTAACAAAGGTAGACAGCAACGTACATTTTTAGTCACATACAACATATATTAGCGAAAAATGGTTGGTATACTGGAACACAGGTCTTGTGTATAACAGAAGTGATAAAATATTGTGATACACTCACCAAATGCAGTTAAGGAGAATTTTATTACATTCCTTAAGGATACAAAAACTGACTTGAAACAGATAAATAACTAAAGAGAGATATACCACATTTCTGAGTAGAAAGATTCAAAGGCAGAGATGCTAATTCTCTCTCAGTAAATTTAAAAACTTAATTCAGAATGATTTTTCTTTTGAAAGTCATGTTTACTTTCTGGAAACAGAAAGCTGATTTTAAATGACATAATAAAGTAATTATTCTGATAGCCAAGAAAGCTCAAAAGGGTGGGGAAAAGGAAGAGAAAGCAAGAATAAATCCTACTATGTATGAGAGATAGCATGGAGGTAAGGCATTTGCCTCTCAGGCAGAAAGTCGGTGGTTCAAATCCCGGCATTCCATATGGTCCTCTGAGCCTGCCAGGAGTGATTTCTGAGCATAGAGCCAGGAGTAATCCCTGAGCAATGCCAGGTGTGACCTTCCCCCCCCCCCCCAAAAAAAAAGGAATTGATACATAAATAGACCAATGGAAAAGAAATTCCAGAAAATAGAACTGAATGTACATAAAAATTTAAGGATAGTTAATATTATCAATCAAGCAAAGTAATGCTTGAATTTTTAATAAACAAGGACAACCAAGCAGCAATTTAGAAAAGAGAAATTATTGTTTAGTTTTGCTTTGTGGAACACACCCAAAAGTGCTTCTAGCACTGTGCTTAGAAATCGTTCCTGGCAGGCTCAAGGGATCATATGGGATGCTAGGGATTGAACCCAGGTCTGTCCCAGGTCAACCGTGTGCAAGGCAAATGCCCTACTGCTGTGCTATTGCTCTGGCTCCAATAAATTTAGATAATCATCATATAATACATCATGATAAAAACACCAGACTGTCAATGAAAAGTTAAAATTTTTTTTAATTTGGTTGAAAGCAATAATTAAAAATAACTTTCAGAAATATTCAGTTATTAGTTACAGAAATGTAAATTCAATTATATATTAAGATACTGACAAAAGTTTGAAAACACACAGGACACTGAGTCTAAAAGGACACAGAATCCATATAATGGTCAAAAAGCATTCAACTGAATGAAAGTACTCTAGTAATAGCTACTATAAATTAAAAATAAATTCCTATGAGTCATAAATCCTATTTCTGAGAATCTATCCTATATCAACAAATTCAAAACAACATTTGAATGCTATGAAATGACATGTGATGGCAAAAATACTGAAAATAATCTCAAAATATGGTGAACAATAATTTATCTATCCATAAATGCAAGAGCTGTGAGAAAATTTAAATATTTTCATAATTTTTGTGATTTCTCCAGTATATGCCGTTACACAAGAAAAAAAGTGAAGTCCAGAATAAAGCATTGTTAACCTTTAGTGAGAATAAAGAGAAAATAATATGATATGTTCATATTTCTTTACACTGAAGAAAACTAAGAAAAACAAAAACATTTGGTAAACTGTTAAAGGTGGATATCATGTATAACAAAACAAGATAAGGAGGAAACAACTATGCTAAGTGTACCTCTTCATATAGCTTATCTAACATTTCTTCATATAGTATTTCTAACATTTAAACTATATAAGAAACTTAATTTAAAAATAGTCAAGAAGAGTGATAGACATTTTTACCTGAGAAGGAACACTTTTGGGTGGCTCAATACGTATAGAAGGATCCCACTCTCCTGGAGGTAGGACAGTTACTTGATCTAAAAATTCATCTATTCCAGATAAAAGGTCATTTCTGTCTTTTGCTTTATAAGCTACATCATGAAAAATCTAAAGAAAGAAATAGTAAAAGAATTAGGTATCACACAGAGGTCTAATAAAGCTCATAATCTAAACTCTAACCAGGCAGGTCTTCATCTCACCACAGTAAAAACTCTTTTTAAAAAACGTATTCTTGTGCTCACTTCAGCAGCACATATATTAAAATTGGAATGATACAGAGAAGATTAGCATGGCCCCTGCACAAGGATGTCATGCAAATTCGTGAAGCGGTCCATAATTAAACAAAAATGTATTCATGAATTAACAGTAAAATCAACTAAAGAAAACAATGATGTAGTAAGACAAAGATTTAAGAGAAAATGTTACATAAGAAATACTAATACATACAAAAAATTTTAGACTGTTATCTAGTCTTATATAAAACTTACTCTTAAGTAGTAACAATAGCTATACAACCAATTTTATTACATAAATAAATAATTAACTTGCTTATTTATTTTGAATGTCTACTATGTGCTAGGCAAATTTTAAGAATAGTATACAGTATAAATAAAATTAAAGTATACAGTGTGAATAGCATGAAGAAGGAAACATTCCTGCACATAAGAACCAAAAACTAAAGACAGTAAAGCATGGATAGTAAGTGGGTAAACTACTTTGACTTTGATCCTTGGCAACATATATGCCCCCTAACAAGCACGCACATAGCACTGGAAGTAGTTTTTCCTGAACAGAATCAGGAGTAAGCCCAGAGCACTGCCAGGTGTGTACACCCCCCCCCAAAAAAAATGACAGTGAAGTAAATAGGTAGATGAGCATGTAAATGCAATTAATAAAAAGTGTTCTGGTAGAATTAAAGGCAAATAAGGGAAGGGAAAGTGGTGGAGGAGATAACAAGGAAGGTATCTTTCAACACAAATGACCCTCCAAGAATTGATACTGGAGGAAAAAATTCTAAATGGGAGGCTGAACCATGTAAAGGATGTAGTTGAAAGGTAATAGAAGACCACTCAGGCAAAAGAAACAGCAAATGCGAATATTGAGAGTGATAAATGACCTTAAGACATCTGAGGAACAAAGATTTTCAGGGAAATGATAGAAGGGCAGATGAACAAAAGCAAACTGCAAATCTTGAGAATTCTAGAAATGCTACTTTCTTTAGGTAGACCTTTTTGAGACAGAAACTGGTAAAATACTTTAATTTTTAGAATTAAACCGGATGTCACGCACATATAGATCAAGGAAATTATATATGTAAATTCTGCATATTATTACATTATAGAATCAAACAAGTAACAAAAAGTTCACTTAAATTTTGGGGATTTAGAAGGTGTCATATCTGGCAGTGCTCAGGGCTTACTTCTGCTTCTGTGCTCAGGGCTCACTTTTTGTGAGGCTTGGAGGACCTTACTAGATGCTGGGAATTCTACCTGCTGTACTATTGCTCTAAACCCAAGAAGTCTACTTTATTTGCCAAAGAAAAGAATAAGCAACTAAAGTTAGAAAAGTAGGCAAATGGAGACAGGATGTAGTCAAAAAAGCAAATGTAAAATGCACTGGATGTCAAGAGAATTTAGTGACTGGTAGAAAAAGGATAGAAAAAGAAAATCAGGTTTGAATTTTATTAGAGCAGATATCATAGGGACAATACGCCCGATTACAAGGCTATCTCTTCAAAAGAGACAAAGATCATGATCAATAAGACCTAGTCTCAAAGATAACTACCTACATGACAGAAATGATAAAGAAATTTGTAAAAGAACGGTAAGGGACAAAAGTTGAGAAGAAATCCAATTCCAGATGAATTCCAGAAAATTTCAAGAATACAGTCAATAATTTCAAATATGGAGAAGAGGAAACAAAAAATTATCTAATGCTCCTGACAGAAATATCTTGAATAACTGTCCAAAGGAAAACAGACTGGAATATGAGACAAAATTATACAGCCAGCAAGGTCACTGTATTCATTATTACTTTCTATGCTGTTCAACAAGGATCAAACTCAGGGTATTACACAAGCAAATGCTCTGCAACTGTCCATATAAAACTAAATTCCTGGCATCACTATGAAAAAAATGAGAAGTCTAAACTTATATATATATATATATAATATATATATATATATATATATTAGATGCATTATAATCATTTTCTGCCTCAAACAAATTTTAATTACCTCATCTGTCATGAGAGTGGCTATTGATCTTCCAATTTCATGGTACTGTGGAGCTTTGCCTGCTGGTCCCAATAATAGAAACAAAAACCTAAGGAAATATTAAGATACAGATTTTAAAGTAACATACACATAAATCTAGGCAATCCTAAGAAATCACTCAAAAAGAAACATAAAAACACCACTCGAGACTCTCGGACAACTTCACGTCACAAAATTAAGGCACTCATAATTAACTTTCTACATTATTACTTTGTATCACTTAAAGTAAATATAAGATGCTGAATTTTTTCATCAAAAGTTTTCAACTTCTATATTCTCTTAAATTTGAATAAACAATGTTATCTGACTTCCCCTACAGAAAAAAATAAATTAGTAACCAAGTTACGATTAATAAATCTGATTTACTAGAAAAAAAGTATTCATATAAATACAAAGTCCCTCAAATCAAAGGCTCAAGACTAATGTAATAAGAATTTTACAACTGGGGCCGAAGAGATCATACAGTTGTTAAGATAGTTGCCTTGTACACAGCTGATCCAGGCTTGATCCCTGGCATCCCATATGTTACCCTGAGCCCCACCAGGAATAATTCCTGAGTGTACAGTCATGAATAACACTGGGTATCATCAACAAAAATTTTTTAAAAATAGAGAGTTTTACAACTAATCATTTGAATAGAAAGGTAATTTTTACCTCTGACACTAAATTTAGCATAAGATCATTTAGAGGTGAGTGAGGTAGTTCAAAGGATAAATGCTTTGCATGCAAGAACCCCAGGTTCGATTCCCCAGGACTGCCTGGCGCCCAACCACAAGGAGCAATCATCTAGCAGAGTCAACTATGGCCCCTGAACCAAACAATAAGGTAACTCATTAGTTATAGCCTAATTACAACACTTTAAATAATGTGTATCATACAAATCCACATAGAAATATTCACTTTCCTGTTTTATGATCATTTAAATGAGAATCAAAGGGTTTTACTTCTCCTTTATTTTAATACCCAATAATTAGTTCATTTTAGTAAGGTATATCCACAATAGCTAACCACACTGCAAACTCTTAATTCTTCACCTTTACTATTATTTTTTAAAAAGAATAAAAAGTTCCTTATCAATGAATTAATGACTTATTGATAATTTTTTAAAAAGGTACATGACTTTTTAAATTCAACATGACTTACAAAGCTGTTAAAGACAGTTTTAGGCATTCAATGTTCCAGCTACAAACATACCACCAGCGCCAGCTCTCTTCTACCCTCATTCCTTTCCTCACCCCACCTCCTAGAAAATTTTATGTTCTATTTTTGGACCACAACCAGTGATATACAGGGCTTACTGTTGTCTCTGAACTCAGGAACATGTCTGGCAGGCACCAGGGGCATATGTGGTGGCAGGGATCAAACTCGGGTCAGCTATATGCAAGGCAAAGAACCCTGTCCACTATACTATCTCTTCAGCTCCAGAAAGTTAAAATTTAAAAATTCTTCTCCAGGAACTGAAAAGAGAGTTCAGCAGGCTATGGGAGTACAATCTTGATATATGGAAGGTTTGGGGTTGAAGTCTGGATTCAGTTCCTGGCACTGAAACTTTAACACCCATCGTTTTAACACCACACCACCAGAACTGACCTCCCTCTCTAAACAGCCAGGAATTAAGCCCCAGAATATCACTAACCCTGATGGACCTAAACCAAAAACAAAAATGTGTTCTTGTTGTTTGCAATTAATGTTAAGCAATGAGGCTGACATAATCAGTGGATAACAAACTGGTTATGTTAAACATCTTTATATTGTTTATATAAATATTACCTCTATTTACATTTTTTACTTATAATTGCACAGAAGATCCTGGCCTGAAATTTGGTCCTGGGGCTAGAGAGAATTGAGTACAGTGAGTCTTGCATTGCTTGCATTGCAAATGGCATTCCTGGGTTTGATCCATGGCACCCCATAGAGGCTGCATTAAAAGTAATTCCTGAGTACAAAGCAAAAGCAAACCCTGAGCAGTGCTAGATTTAGCCCCATACCAAAAATAGATAAAAAAAAAAAAAAGTCTTGCAGTCCTTCTTTCATAAATAAAACTTTAAAAATTTAAATCACGGGACCAGAGCAATAGCAGTGGTAGGGCCTTTTCCTTACAAGCGGCTGACCCAGGACGGACCTGGGGTTTGATCCCGAGTGTCCCATATGATACCCAGAGTCAGGAGCAACTTCTGAGTGCATAGCCAGGAGTAACCCCTGAGCATCACCAGGTGTGGCCCCAAAACAAAATAAACAAATAAAAAAGTTTAAATCAAGGTTAGAGATCAGGAGTGTGTTTGCCTTGCATATATCTGATCCAGGTTCAATCAAATATGAATCCTTGAGTCCCACCAAAAATGATTCCTAAGTATAGAACCAGGAATAATTGAATATAGCCAGTGTGGGCTCCACAAAAGACAAACACAATATTTAAGTCAGGCTCTGTCCTCCCTCAAAAAGTAGGAAAATAAGAATTCAACCCACTTCATATTCAAGAGCAAACTCAAGGACACTCAAGCTCCTAAAATTCCAAGTTTATATATTTGGGCGGTGGGTGTGGCCACATCCCGTGATGCTTAGGAGACCATATGGGATACTGGGGATTGAACCCGAGTCCGTCCCAGTTCAGCCGTGTGCAAGACAAATAAATGCCTACCGTTGTGCTAACTGGCCTCCCAAGTTTCTTTTTAAAAATATAAATGCAGGAGCCAGAGTGATAGCACAGCGGTAGGACATTTGTCTTGCGTGCGCCTGACCCGGGATGAACCCAGGTTCGATCCCGGGTAACCCATATGGCACCCGGAGCCTCCGAGGAGTGATTTCTGAGCACAAAGCCAGGAGTAACCCAAGAGCCACCATGTGTGACCCAAAAACCAAAAATGAAATGCAGAGAACTTTTTTTTTAAAGACACCTTTTGTTTTGTTTCAAGAAGAGAAAGAACTCTTTAATGTTCTCATATTCAAAGCACTTTGGTGCAATGACAGTGGAAAAGTGAAAATGAGCTTTAATAAATAGTGTACTCCTTCAGTAGATAAAAATGTTAGATTTGGGATATGCTGCAAGAATCTTCATTGAGTTTAAATTTTTACCTGGTAGGTACAGGAACTTCAGTCAATCCTGAGAGGAGAACAGCAGGAGCTAATCTCACAAATGCAATGATGGGTCTTTCCAAAAAGTCTACTTCACCCACCAGAACATTAGATGCCTCAGCCCCCGAAGGAATCTTTCTCATAAAATTCATATCAACCTATTGACAAGCAAGTACATAATGATTAAAAATAGCATTTGATTGTGAAAGACTAGGTAGAAGAGGCAAACAAGAAAGAAGGGATGCCTTTAAGAGTACTACTTGCTCATCAAAACTGGATGCATAATTATGAATGATTATGGATGTATAATACATCAAAATTCTAACATATATAAAGAATGGGGAAGACAAGTACAAAAAGGCAAGCAAAACACATCAACCAAACAATACTTCCAAATGTTTTTTTTTTGTTTTTTTTTTTTTGGTTTTTGGGCCACACCCGTTTGACACTCAGGGGTTACTCCTGGCTATGTGCTCAGAAATCGCCCCTGGCTTGGGGGGACCATATGGGACGCCGGGGGATCGAACCGCGGTCCGTTCCTTGGTAGCGCTTACAAGGCAGACACCTTATCTCCAGCGCCACCTTCCCGGCCCCACTTCCAAATGTTTTAACTGTAATAATTATTTCTACTACTTCAGATATCAAAATTACCAAATATGAAAAATATTTTCAACAGACACAGCACTATTCATTAAAATCTACTGAGGACAAGAATAGAGTTCACAAACTAACAATGGTCCATGAAATTATACACAGTGCTAAAATCTTCACAATTACCTACTTAAACTTTTTATATTTTATGCGTATTGAATTTTGGTCATTCTTTGGCATCTTAAACTGAAAAACATTTCACTTTGAATTTTAGTTAAAGCTAAAATTAGTAGCCTTTATTGGCATAGATACAGAATACTGCTATGACCAAATTTCGTTATCTGTGTATAATTACAAAGAAAAAGTTACAAAACGTAATTTCAAATTATGGAAACTCCTTCATTTATAATGCAGTTTCACACAAGTCACTAAACAATCACTTACAGGGCTATCTATTAAAAATAAAAACCAGCACTTACAGCGGGCCTCTTGAGTCCCACACCCAGTGTGCCACAACTACAGTGCCAGGAGGCAGACTCCTGCCCAACAGGAGACAAGGAGGTGTACACAAGGATAGGCCAATTAAAAAAAAAGGAACAACTGTGACAAAGGAACAAAAATCAACGGCACCTGCCATGTCTAGAGATTTCAATCTAGGTCAATTATAACAAGAATAAACTAATTTGGTTACTAAACATTTTTCATACATAAGAAATAATAGGATCAGTAAAATATGATCACATTAGCACAGAAAAATTACATCTACAACAGGAATTTTGAAAAGTCAATGTTCCTTATTGAGTTTTTGAAATAATGTTAAGAGTATAAAGTTTAGGAAATTATCATTAGATTCTTTTTTGCACAATATAATTATAGTTTGCTTCAGAAAAAGTTGAAAAATTTTACTTGAAATAAAAATCTAGTTAAAGTCTTATACTGAAGAGAAAAAGTATCAAGGTTATCTTTTAATCAAATAAATATTGCAACAAATTACAAATGACCATGGTCACTCAGAATCAATTGCCCAAAACATTTTTCATTAAGTATACTTTATATTTAGTTATAACTTGAACTTGCCCTATACTTTAGAAATAATTTTTCCTAATATATGTAAATATTGATTTACTAAAATAAAGTCCTAAGACTGAAGAGTTGTTTTTAAGTCACGCCTTTATCTACCTATAGGGAATGAATGATATGTTTCCCAGTTACATTCTAGAAAGTACGATACCATAAGATAGTAATTCTGAACCTGAACACAGTCAAGAAAAAAAAAAATCATTAGTACTATAACTTCACTTCCAAAATTAATCTTTCTAGTGGTAACAGCTCCAGGACTTAATTAAAAAAGTACTTTAGTTTCATGGTATCTATGGGTAGGGATAGATGGAAATGCCATATTCACATAATCTCTTAGAATTTCTAAAATAATAATTATTAAAGACCCCGAAGTTGGTAGCTTTATCACAACTTATGACCTTCATCACAAATATTATATGCATTTCATTAATTATTAATCTACTAAAAAATATAATTATGGCCAATAAAGCCATATTGCTATGAAATTTCTTAATAAGAATTATTCAACTTAATTATACTCATTTCAAGTGCTATTTTAGATCTAATGCCACAATTACCTTGCTGAAGTCAACAGTACTATTTTCTCTGCTTCCTCCACCTCCATTACCTTTCATTTCTCCACCTTTACTGTTGTCCAGATTTCCAGGTGCAGATTGTGGAGAGGCCAAAATACCTATATTGGAGAACAAATTACAAATTAGTAAGGAAAATATTCACTTTGCAGCCTGACTATGCTCATTTTCTGAAAGGGACAGTTTGCTAAAAGCAGTGCGACCTTGAAAATACAATGTGCAAGGTGTTAGTACCTTATTAGTCAGACTTGAACAAAACTTTAAATAATGTAATTATTTTACAATTAAAATTTTAATGTAATTGGAACTTATAAAATGGTGGGATTTTGCAAAACAAAAAAAGTGAGTAGATGAAAAATTATAGACTGCATATGACTATGACTACATTATTTTCTAGGAAAGTGTCTAAAAAATGAAAATATGATTCTAATATATCACATAAACCTGTAAATTACGAACTTAAAAATACTAATTACACTTAAACATGCATATATCTATAACAATATAAAATTTCAGAAACAAATCCTATAACTCGGAAACTTTAGGAGCCAAACCAACTACATGCAGAATGCTTATCATAATCTTCTATAATCATAAACTTCTCAAGAATTTTCGTTTAACCCAGCTACAATCATATTTGGAATCAAGGTGTTTAAATAAAGATATTAATAAATAAAGAATTTTCATTTATGTTCCTTTAATAGTATTTAATTATTCCTAAGATATATACTTAGGTTTAAGTAAGAAATATATTCAGTATTTCTTTGAAATGCTATTAGCACTAAATACATTTAGTTTATTTAGAAATATTATTAGTATGACATTAGAATAAAATATCAATGTTTTTGTAATTAATAACAAATGGTAACGGTTACAGTGAAATATATTTGTTATAAAATAAACACTCTGCACTTTGTAGCAAGCAATTTTAAGTAACTCACTGAAAATAAAAGATTTGTGAAAACAAAATTTGTTTAGGTTAGAACATTAACTGTATATTTTATGAAACTAGCTTATGTGTTCCAGGTGACAGATATGTGTGTTCCAGTACTGTTCTTTTCATTTCAAGTGATATCCATCAACATGTCATGATGAACACACTGTAAAATTATCAATAATTATCATAACAAATTTTGGATAAAATTCAAACCTTAAAAAATATATTCAGAGGCCAGTAAGGTGGCACTAGAGGTAAGGTGTCTGCCTTGCAAGCGCTAGCTAGCCAAGAAAGGACTGCGGTTCAATCCCCCGGCGTCCCATATGGTCCCCACAAGCCAGGGTCGATTTCTGAGTGCTTAGCCAGGAGTAACCCCTGAGCATCAAATGGGTGTGGCCCAAAAAACCAAAAAGAGAAAAAAAAAAATTCAGGTATACTACCTATCAAAGCAACTCATTCTATTTCAAAGTTTGAGATTATTAATATTACCTCAAATACTGAAAAATAACAGAAACACTACTAGATGGAGTAACAATCATTTTTGTTGTTGTTGTTATTGTTTTGTTTTGGGGGGCTACACCAGTAAGTGCTCAGAAATTATACTTGGCTCTCCACTCCGAAATTGCTCCTAGCAAGCTTGGGGACTCCTAGCAAATGGGATGTCAGGGATGGGTGCTGGGGATCAAACTTGGTCAGTGCATGCTACCCACTGTGTTACTGCTCTGGCCCTGAAATGTAACCTTACTTTCCATCAGTACAATAGTGAGCCACAGACATTCAAAGAAACTCGATTAAGTTAGGTATTACAAACATTTAAGTTAAACTGGTAATTAGGCTCCCAATCTCTAAACATATCATATGTATTAAAATGCATGCATCACCTCAATTTTATTTTTCTAAAATATACAATTCTATAATAACTTAAACAAACTTTTTTTTTTTTTTTTTGGTTTTTGGGCCACACCTGGTGACGCTAAGGGGTTACTCCTGGCTATGCACTCAGAAATTACTCTTGGCTTGGGGAACCAAATGGGACACCAGGGGATGGAACCGTGATACGTCCTAGACTAGTGTGTGCAAAGCAGATGCCCTACTGCTTGCGCCACTGCTCCGGCCCCTACTTAAACAAAATTTGTGTTTTCACTTCATCTTAAATATCTTTGGATATAAACTCTGTCAAGTTGTATGCCACTATCTCTTAATGGGCTGGGGAGATAACTCAAAAGACTAGAGCACATACTCTGCATATGTGAGCCCTAGGTTCAACCCCTAAGTACCACATAATCTCCAGAATAATACTGGATTCCAGAGCGTAACACTGCCATGAATAGTCCAGAGTCACCCCCATTCTTCCCATCAAGATGCGTATGCACTCTATTAAGTCACACTCATTTGCTCGAGAAAAATATAAGAGCCTTTTAAAATATAAACTGTTAAGGCTTTTATTCATCAAGTTAGTTTGCTTCACATAGAAACATCTGAGTTTCTTCTCTCAGCTTCATTCCTAAATTTCCAGATAGAGTTTGTTCCCTTACTAAAGCACAAGTTTAGCCAAGGCACCATAGCACTGGTACAGTGGACAGGAGCAATTGCTGTGCACATGGATCTACCGGGTTCAATCCTAACACCTCTTATGATGAGCTCCTAAGCTATGCCAAGAGTGATTTCTAAGCACAGAGTCAGGAGTAAGCTGAGTACTCCCAGGTGTGAACCAAAAATCAAAAAGTAAAATGTAATACATGCCCAGGAAGAAATTAAAAAAAAGCTAAAAAAGTACTTTAAGGTGGCTCCACCTATTTCTCATGTAAGAAAATGAAGAGTGGCGAGGGGATGAGGGAAAAAAAAATAAATGAAGTATCATTAAAGCCCTACTAGCAACTGCATCCAAACACAAATATCCTATATGCAGTCAATGTATAGACAAGTGATTTTCCCCCAACTGTTCTCATAATCACATTTTGGGGAAGAATAGTGAGGGGGAAAAAGAACATATTTCACTATGGTGAAAATAATAAGAACAAAGAGAAGAAATGATGTGGAATGTAATACTAATAAAGCCAGAAAGGTGACTAGATTAACGTCATCATCTTAAACCTGTTAGAAGTCGTGAGATACATACCCAAGAGTTTTGCAACATTATCTTATCGCTGTAAGATCCCTTTCAGTTATCTTACAACTGCTTTTACAACCAGCAAAAGGAATTCTACCTGTTTCTCTAATGAATTTTGAGTACTCAGAATTAAGATTAAAAATTTACTCAAAATAAAAGCTATTACAGCATAGATTCATAGAAAAAAAATCCTTGCTTTAAAAAACAATAGTAAATAAAACTTTTATTATGGTAAATCTATTATTTTTATCCTTGCATTTTTTTTCTTACATAAAGGGGCAAATCTAATAGGTAAAAAGACAAGCAAAAATAACTACTTGAAAGCAAAAAGTATTAGAAAAGAATTTCTCAACCTTAGAAGATTCTGCCTTGCCAAAAAATTGGCAATGTCTAAAGATCTTTTTGATAGTTGAAAGTAGGATAGAAATGCTTGCTAGATATTCTGATACAAGGCCACTGCCTACAACAAAGAGGTGCCCAGCTCAAAATGTCAACGGTGCCATGGTTGAGAAACATGAGTTAGAAGATAGTCACAAGCAGTAAAAGTGAGATTACCAAAATTATTATGCCAAAAACAACAAACAGGCAATATCACTCTTTGAATATTATACATATGGACCTACAGACATCATGATTCCGTGATACTAATAAACTGACTGACATTGGTTTCTACAAAATGATTCTGAGGTTATTTTTCTTCCTTTTTTTTTTTTTTTTTTCTTTTCTCTTTGGTCACACTTCACAGCGCTCAGGGTTTCCTCCTGGCTCTACACTCAGAAATCACTCCTGGCAGGCTAGGGGGACCATATGAGATGCCGGGATTCAAACCACCATCCTTCTACATTCTAGGCAAACGCCCTATCTCCATGCTATCACTCCAGCCCCGTTTTTGTTTTTGTTTTTTTTTTCTTGAATGTAAAATCAGACTTCAAGAAAACTAAACATGCATAGCTAAAACTAAAAGGAAGGAAAGATGTATAGTCTCTACATTTTTTTTCAGTAATTGATAGCTATTCTAGAATTCTTTTATAATAAACACTAATTAGGCTTTTCCTTGTCTTTACAAGTTTCCTCCTGCCTTCATAATAAGTTTCTTCAGAAGGGCTGATAAATCTCATATATAAGGCAGAGGGAATAAAATTTTATTCTTCAACATTTAGTTAACTGTTCCTTTTATTCCTTTAACAACATGGTTTAACAAGCTACTGTAAGCCCATTTATAGCTTGCTTCCTGTATAAGTTCACAGTTCCTTATTAACATGGAAGCTGGTAAAAACAAGAAATATTCAGTGTTGCCAATTAATACTAACTTAAAAAACCGTGAAGCAGTATTGAAAATAAATGTCCAAGGAAACTATTTCTTACTGGTTCTAGTTAAAATGTAAAAATTATTAATTCATTTTGTTCACTTACCTCACTATTATGTCATGTATTTTTCCTGAATTGTAAATTTACAGTGATACTAAACTTTCTGAAAATAGAACTGGTTCAAGTCCTTGTCCGAAGCATTTATAGAATGATTAACATCTCAAAGTCTTAGTTTCTTCATTTAAAAATATAAACTTACTCAAACTGTCAGAATGAAAACTATTCTACTTTTAAAAACTACATTATCACTGTGCAGAACTAAAAAAGCTATCACTGTGATTATAATTAATGCTACATGATTTAGCCACAGAGATGCCATTTTTAACTTCTAAAAATGTATTACAGTTTGACATATTCAATAAGCTGTGATTATATGGTTTTAGTGTATTTAAATAAAGCCAGTAAAAAAAAGAACAGGTCTGAGATATAGATTAGGAATACAATCAGAAGATTTTGGAAGTTATCTATAATTCAGGGAAATGTGATATGAGTTTTGCCAAGTCTGAAAATGGTGTATCCACTACAATGTTCATGAATATGCTATTCTCATAACAATGTAGAAAATATGATAATATTCATGCAATTAAAACTACGTATCACATTAATACATAGCCATTAGTAAAGTTTTTAAGAAGTGCAGGCCTAGGCCAAAGGTAAAGGTGTGGGTTTGAGACACATATGTTAAAAATGTAAGTCCCCAAGTATGATTCTTCCAGTGCACAGATCTGTTGGGAGTGTGGTCCTAGTGGTACCTAAGCATTGCCAATCTAAATCTTCTGTCTTGGACCACTAGGCAAACTATTGCAAATGTGGTCTTTGGGTCTCCTACCATCACTGGGGAGGCAAAGCCCCACTGAATATGCTTCTTCATGTAAACTGGCTGTAAAGCTATGTCTGTAAAGCTGTGCAAAAATATGTAAAAATCAAGTCACCAAAGCAAATACACCTTAAATGAGTTACATCTGTCTATCTATCACAAAGTACATTTTCTAATTCTCTTACAAAAATCCAATTTGGCCAGACACAAAAACTCTGATACTGAAGATTTCAAGGTGAATTTGAATGAAAGATTTATATGGCATAACTAAATGTATTCCAAACACATTAAGCCTTAAAATACTAATGATTTCAGGCAATCTGAGAATGTCAATCTTTTCAGAGACAAAGAGAACATTCAATCTTACATATTTTAGGGAAGTTAGAATTTGACAAATTAAGTCACTTAGATAAATGTCTACATTTTCCTGAACCATGCAAATGCCCTGACCTTATAATTTCAGTGAAAACATTTGAAAGGGCTTTATTTATATGTAGCCATCTTTGCAATATTTTTATAAGTTAAAAATATTTTAATTTTTCTCTGTAGCACACTATAAAGAAAAAACATGCAGAAGTCAAAATAAATCATAAGCATTATCTACATAGGCTGCTAAAGCTATGTGCTGAAAGGCATTCCAAGTGCAAGTGATCCAAAGGCAAAAAGCACCACACATGGAGAGTTTGGGATAGTTGCCTGGTGTTATGTCAACATTTTCCTCATTCTTCTGCTCCTGGCCTTTCAGTGCTTCTAAGTCTTCCTCAGGCGGATGAATTACTACTGTGGGAATATCATCACTGGCAGGTGTAATCAATAGTTCTGGGGCCTGAAGCTGACTCTGCTGAGAAGTTCTGGAGGTCAGGCGAATGATGCTAGGACTGGAAGGAGGACTGTTTTGAGGGGTGGGTACTGGGGTTGTGAAGCTCGAGCCTGCAGAGGTTCCAGCTCTTGAAGAAGGAAGAAGATGACTGAGAAGAAGAGATAAAGGCGATTCTCCTTTCAATGAAAGGTTTGAGGCAGACAGACCTGTTCGCAAAGAGTGGCGGGAGGCTGAAAGGCCTTCCCCTGAGATAAAACAAATAAATGAAAAACGAAGTTCACCACAGGAGGCAAATATAGAAACACATAAAAAACTATGTATACTATAGCTTGCAAACTTGAAAGGTTAAAAATTCCAAATTCATGTTATCAGGTTAACTTAGCAATCAAATTTTTAAATATTAAGACCTTGAAAAATTGCTTAAGCTTGGGCTGGAGAAGATAGCACAGTGGATAGGATATTTGCCTTGCTTAAGGCTGATGCAGGTGTGATTCAAAGCATCCCATGTTGTTCCTCGAGCATGATCAGAAGTTGACTCCTGGGGCCGGGAAGGTGGCCCTAAAGATAAGGTGTCTGCCTTGCAAGCGCTAGCGTAGGACAGACCGCGGTTCGATCCCCGGCGTCCCATATGGTCTGAGCGCATAGCCAGGAGTAATCCCTGAGCGTCTAACGGGTGTGGCCCAAAAACCAAAAAAAAAAGTAGTTGACTCCTGAGAAGTGTCATAAGTAAGTTCTGAGCACTGCTGCGTATAGCACAGTAAGAAAAAGTAAAAATAAAAATGTTTAAACTATAATTGAATCCCTAAAAGTGCATCCAAAAAAAAGAATAAAACTGCCAACAAAGTAGTAAAAGAGGGTGGACCATGTTATTTTCCATAACTAGGATACCCTATAGGGTGACCTTAAAAAGGTAGCCAGAAACATAACTCAATAAAAGTAAGCATATGCTTTCCAAATATGATGATGAGTTTCCTTCTTGGTATCAAAAAAAAAAAAGGGCACAAAAAAATCCACCACATGAATTTTCTTTGAATTTTTAAAGTCCAGTGAGATGGTACAGCAGGTAAAATGTTTGCTTTGCGTGCAGCTGACCGAGACTTTTTACCCAGCACCCTATAGAGACCTGCAAGAACTACCAAGAGTGATCCTTGAGCAGAGTGTCAGGTTTGAGCCCTAAACCCTAAAGCCATCTATGGCCCCAAAACCAAGTTGTCTTTTTTAATAATGCCAATACAAAGCCACCTCTTCAGTAAATGACAAATAGTAAATAAGAATACAAGGTCACAAAAACAGAATGAAGATCATAAGAAAATGAACTTATTTAATACTAGACTGCAAAGGATAATCACTGTCAAATTTAGACATATTAAATGCTATCATGTGTGGCTGTTTACTTGTAGACCACTATAAAAAAAAAAAGTCATACTATTATTTCAGTGGCAAGAAAGAGAAGAAAGACACCAAGTTCCAATCTCTACTTTTACTATAAGTAACCCTTAGAGCTGTGGATAATGATAGCTGCCAGCTATTAGCAACCAAAACAAACTATTCCAATTCTCAGCATCTGGCCTTACAAGAGTCACTGTCATCACAACTCTTTGAGAATGATATATTCCTGTTTTAAAAAGAATAAAATGTGAAAAGGCAAAAACCTCCAAATGCACCAGACTATAGGTTGTGAGAGATAAATGTCTATAATAATACTGTCTTCTTCATGTCTACTCTAACCCCCAATTTGTCTGGGAATGACAGCAGAAAGGTGGAACGTATGGTTTGAGAACATTTGCATGGCTTGGAAAACAGCAAAAGATAGAAGCAATCACAAAATTTTTTTTCATAAACTGCATTAAGGAAGGGTAGCATTGTCCATCAATCAACATAGAAAAGTCATATGTCCAGCAAATTTAGTATATTCAGGAGACCCCAAAATATTAGGGAAAAAATCTAATAAAGATAAAAGATTCAAACCAAAGATTTAGAATTTTTAAAAGACTATACTTATAGCTGACTTATATATATCTAGTCAATATTACAAGAATTTCTAAACAAAAACAAAAAGCAAAAAGTTATTTAGGGTTAGGGATAATTAATAGGTGTTGAAATACTACCACTACCTTAAGTTAGTGTTTTGTTTTTTTTTTAACAGCACACACTAATTTCTGTCCAATTTGTATAAATAATTCTGTCACACTGGGGGGTGGGGAAACAGGACATTTAAAAATAATAAACTGCTCTACAGAGTTATCTGGAAATATTCCCCCCCCCAAATTCTTATTGTAAGCCACGAAATGCTTTTAGCATAGAAGCATTCACAGAAATTGGATGCCACAACTTATCTCACCATTCCTTTCAAGCAAGTGAGGGTCAGAATGTTTCTTGCCTATATCTGCAAAAGATCGAACAAGGGGAATCCGACTGACGAATCGTTTCTCATTTTGGTGATGATGTCTCTTCAGAAGAGCTTCACGGACATTCTCCCTTATGGAATCATCCAGTTGGCCTGAGGCAATCATATTATCTAATACCATATCTATCCAAAGGGAAAAAAAAACCAAAATCAATGTTAACATTCAGGTAAATATAACAGAATAAACTGAATAAAACTTTACCTTGCATAATATTTTAAGTAGTTCTAAAAATTACTAGTTCTATTGCTAAATTAGGTATGTATAAAGATATATCTAAAAATCTAACAGAAGTGAATGACTTATAAAAGAAATTGTATTAAAAAGTACTGTATTTATAAAGAGGCTACTGTTGTACATTCATCACCTTTATTACTAGTAGTAGTATTGCTGAATCAAAACCCAGAACTTCACACATGCAAAGCCTGTATGAAAATTACTTCTGAACTATATCCTCAGTCCCACTAATTGCTTTCTATAGCTGAAAGTGCTTTCATAAGATGAAAACATTAAATTCTATTAAATATTTAGTAATACTAATTCCTTAAAAAAAAGTCATTGTACTTGTTCCCCTCAAACTATTCCTCAAACTGTAATACCTAAACCCATTTCATAAATCATAAATTATTTACTGTGTTTGTTGTGTGTTGGGAATATAGTAGTTGACAAAGCAGTTCAATTTTCTGATCTCACTATTTCAGAAGTAGAACTGATGTAAAACAGACAAAATTACAACAAAGGACTAAGTTCTATGAAAATATGTCAGGTTGTGAGTAGCATATATAGAAAGGTTATGCTGATAGGCCATGTTTAAATTTAAAAGTATCATAAGTAATTTAACTAGTGACACTAAGTTGATTTTTTTAAGGCTTACAAACTATAATAAAATTATTTTGAAATAAAATTTAGCAAGCAAATTGTCTCTTGAAAATAATGACTACATGTGCAGGAAATGCAACTCATGTTGTCAAGGAGGTAAAGCTTTTGCCTTGCATATAACCAATCCAAGTTCATTCATTCTAGGGTATCCCATATGTCCCCTGAGTCTGCCAGTAGTGATCATTGAGCATAGGGATAGGAGTAAGAACCGAGCATAACCAGGTCTGACCCCCAAATAAAATATAAATAATGAGTTTAAACTACAGTATGCTTATATAATATTTACTAAAATATAACACTGTACTATGTGATAACTGCAGACACAAATGCCAAGATTAAGACCTAGTGTCCAGGGGCCGGCGAGGTGGCGCTAGGGGTAAGGTGTCTGCCTTGCAAGCTCTAGCAAAGGAAAGGACCACAGTTCGATCCCTTGGCGTCCCATATGGTCCCCCCAAGCCAGGGGCAATTTCTGAGTGCCTAACCCCTGAGCATCAAATGGATGTGGCCCGAAAAACCAAAAAAAAAAAAAAAAAAGACCTAGTGTCCAAATCCATTATTCTAACCCTGAGATTTAATTTTCAGTCATTTTTAAGACATACAAATAAGGGCTGGGCTGGAAATATAAATCAATGGTAGAGAATTTGTGTTTTATGTGTGGAGACCCTGGACTTAATCCTTGGCAAGAGAGAAAAAAATTAATGGCTTTAAAAATTTAAAGATTTTTCAATGCAGGGCCCAATCTAGCAATCTATCTATCTGAAAATATCTGAAAACTTACAGTAAGCTAAAGTCTTTTAAATATAAGATACTATAACGTTTTTTTGTTTGTTTGTTTGTTTGTTTTTTTGTTTTTTGGCCACACCCTGTAACGCTCAGGGGTTACTCCTGGCTATGTGCTCAGAAGTTGCTCCTGGCTTGGGGGACCATATGGGACACCGGGGGATCGAACCGCGGTCCATCCAAGGCTAGCGCAGGCAAGGCAGGCACCTTACCTTTAGCGCCACCGCCCGGCCCCACTATAACGTTTTTTAGAAAAAAATCTATGATAGTTACATTCCTCATAGTCCCCTCTCCCCTGCCAGGAGTGGATTTTTTTTTTCTCTCTCTTTTTTTTGGCTATACCTAGTGAAGTTCAGGGGTTTCTCCTGGTCCTGTGCTCAGAAATCGCTCCTGGCAGGCTCGAGGGACCATAAGGGATGCCTTGAATCAAAGCTGGGTCCATCCCAGGTTAGCTGTGTGCAAAGCAAACGCCATACCACTGTGCTATAGCTCCAGCCCCCTAGGAGTGATTCTTGAGTATAGAGCCAAGAGTAATACCATGCAAAACCAGATGTGGCCAAAAATAAATTCAATAAAAAAAATTAAATTTTAAATTTTAAGCTAATTTGAGGAATGGTCAAGTAGCTGCATTATAGCTGTTTCTCCCCTCCACATTCTGCTATCACAATATCAAAAAAATGCCTTTCATTCCTACTGCTCTTACTTTGGCATTCCCACTGCTACCACTTGTTCTTGCTTAGAGTATTCCTAGAGAATATTTTCTTCTTAACACACATCTAGTTCACACCACCCTCCTAACTTAAAAATCAGTGGCACATATCAAAAATATTGGAAACAATCTCTGTTGGTGGGGATGTGGTGAGAAAGAACTCTCATCCAATGTTGGTAGGAATGATACCTGGTCCAATTCCTATGAAAAACAGTAAGGAGGGTTCTGGTAAACTCAAAATTGAACTGTCATAGGACCCAGCAACCCCTCTTTTGGGTATCTCTCCCCAGGGCAGAAAAACATTCATTCAAAGGGATATATGCACAGCATATTCATTGCAGCACTCAGTATAATAGCCAGCACTTGGAATCAACCTAGATGTCCAACAATAGACGAGTGGATCATGAAGATGTGGTACCTAGAAACAACTGAATACTACATAGCTGTAAGGAAAGATGCAATTTTGCAATTTGCAACTACATGGATGGAACTGGAAGATATTATGCTAAATGAAGTAAGCCAGAAGGATAGATACAGAATGATACCACTTATATGTAGTATTAGAATAACTGCATGAAAAATGCAATGATCTAAATGGGAGTTGCCTCAAACACCCTTGGCCCCAGAGTATAGTGAGAAGAAAGAAACTGAGTGAAAGAGGACAAACAAATATGAAAGGATAGGGCACCAGGAGCCAAGTGGTCTCAGGTGCATTGGTAGTGTTATAAAGGAACAGAACCAAATATCAAAGTCAAAGGCAAGAACATGGACTAAAGAGAGCCAAACTTTAACAATCAAAACTTAAAATGGGCCTGTTATACTGGCAGACTGGAGAGTAGGGGGGCATGGAATGGGATGCACTTGGGGAACATTGGTGGTGGGAGGTGGACACTGATGGTGGGATTGGCCCTGATTCATTTTATGTCTGAAACCCAACTATGAAGTACTTTGTAAATCACAATGTTTTCGATAAAATTAAAATTAAAAAGGAATTCAGTGAGAAAACAGCTACCCAAAACCAAAAATCAATTTCTAACTCAGTACTTTAAAACACAATACTTCTCTACTTTATTTTCTCTACCTTCCTATTATTCAAGAAATTGGTATACTCACATGGAACTTATTCTACTGTGTACACTTCCTAAAGTTTTTTTCTTCCTCCTCAAATACTTTCCACCTGCTCCTAGCTCTCATGTGTTCAAATTCTATGACTATATTACATAATAAATGTACCTAGGATATTCTTCCAGACAAACTTGGTCCAGAAAACAAAGAAACAAAAGCTCTTTTCTCAGTCAGCACTTCTAGGACCTAACTCCATAGCTTATGGCAGTCACTTTCTTCTAGATACTATTGGTATGCTGTCTAATCTAATCTTCTAAACTACTAGTTTATCATAATCAAAAATGTCTTTTCCTCTTACTTCACCCTGCCCAAAATGAAATCACAGCAAAAGGCAAATAAATCAATAGTCAAAGATTCTAACGTATGTTCCTTATTTAAATATCTAATCATAACAAATATTTAAAAAGTCTATTTGCTATAACCTGCTATTTCGTCAAGTGTGCTTGCTCTCATATCCAACATGACTGTTCCATTCAGTATACAGCTTCTTAGTTCAAAAAGACTGTGCAGAGAAAGAGTTGCCACATAAGGTTTACTCCATCGGTCACCACCATCTTCGACGTCTTCTTCAAATTTTAGCCATCTGAAGTGGGTAGTATATAAAAATACTTTATGTATGAAAATCTACTTATTTAATATATGACAGGATTATATTCATTCATTGATAAACGGAGAGGTTACCAGTACCAAAACAAAATTTAGTTTAAATATACAAATATGTTTTTACAAACTATATAAATAGGCAATAATATTAACCACCGTAATTTACTTTTCAAATATTTTCTTGTTATTCTATCACAGTAAGTCTACAAAAACTGAAAATATTTTCCACTTCTAATGTTCTTTTAAACATAAACATGAAATATTTTTATTTCTTAAGTTTGATTTCTTAAAGACATTAAAATTTGTAACATAAATCCCTCTTGTGCAACAAAGCATATTCAATATAATTTCAGAAACAAACTTTTAGAAGAAAAAAATATTTAGATTTTTTAATCTTTAAAATTTAATTTTATCAAGAAAAAAATTAACTGCCTACTGTTTTAAAGCATAATTTCAATGATATAGTCAAATATGTAAAGTCATTTAAAAATTCAAGCTCAGTTTTATTACCTGGCAGTTTCTTTCCATTCATACTCTTCTCCATCTCTGTAACATAGTTCATCCATTTCCGTAAAGAGATCATGAGGGATATGTTCTTCATCGTCATCTTCAGTACCAAGGATGAACTGAACTCTTTGGGATGGTGTATCTTGACAAAATAAGAATTAAATGCACTGACTATTTCCCTCAATTCACTCAAAAGTTAATTCAAAGTTTCAAAGTTATGCATACTCCATCAAAACTCTGAATTATACAAGTATTAGATAAATATCTCCACAAAAAGGATTAATTTTGTTAAAAATAAGGAAGGCAAACTATTATTGATGTATAAAATATACAGAAATAGCATAGTAAAACGCTATGATCAAACACATTGCTTTTTCTTCGCTAAGATATGTAAAAAAATATTTAAAATACATAATTAGTATGTAGGTAGGATGGAATTTAAAAAAGCATCTTAAGTTTAAAACATGATATAAAAACTCAAAACTAGGGGTGCACAGAAAGTGATTTTTCTCACTACCATGGAGGCACAAAACTGACTGTCAAAATTAGGAAATAAGACTAATCATTATATATATATAAAAAATTCTAATAAATTTGAGAGAATAATTTGCTCAAAATTTACATTTAAATAAACTTCAAGTATACTTGTAGGTGCAGCAAAGAAGGATTTTAGGACAGTAAAAATTAATTAGAAAAGACAGATCTTCAGAAATAGCACAAATGTGTCAAGAAGAAAGAACACAGAGAACATAAAGGGAAAGAAAGAAATGTAAGATAACAATAAAAAAATCAAACAGGACAATCACCAGGAAAAATTATGGACTAGGAAGAAAAGAAATATGAAAAATGTATCTAAAAATTTCCAAATGTAGGGCCACAAAAGCTTGCTTTTGCATTTGGCCAATCCAGGTTCAATCTCTGGAAAGCCTTACAATCCCACCATTTGTGATTCTTGAGTGCAGAGCCCCAAATACTAGCCCAAATACTACCAGGTGAGAGAGGAAGGAGGAAGGGAGAAAATGAAGCTGAAGGGAAGAAGGGAAGGATGGAGGAAATAAGAGAAGGAGGGAGAAAAGAATGAAGGGAAGAGTACAGGAAGAAAGGAATTTGGGAGGAGGGGAGGATGGAAAAGAGGAAGGAAGAAAAGAGTAAGGGAGGGAGGGAGGACAAGGGGAGATAGGGAGAGAGGTAAGGAGAAAGAGGGAGGGAAACAATTTCTAAATGTACATGAAATGAGTCTTCTGAAGGACTATATTGAGACCTATGCATTGCACGATAAAAACATATTGTGACTGAACATCCTAATATTTTGAAAGTTGCAACAGATCTTATACGGCTCTTAACTATACTTTACCCAATATTTTAATGTTCTGCTACCATAGTGAAATAGACAGATTCTGTACATATTTTTGTATCCTACAACATGTTTAAACCTGTTTTTATTTTATAAAGTATTTCTAAACTTATAATAATAAGAAAATATTTAGTCTAATTCATACTGCTGTAACATCTTTATCTACTGTGGATATCAGGATATTAGATTCATATAATAAATTGGCAAGTATGCTATCATCTTCAACTTTCTAGTAAAATCTGTTCTTTCTCCTTACAATGTTTGATCAGATTCATCATGGAAATAAATTTTACTGTGCAAATGTTTATGACTAAAATTTCAACATATGGGGTAATTGAAGCTAGACATTCCTCATATATCACTTGTATTCTTATAACGTTTTCATGTTATTAAAATAAGTTGTGGGCAACAAAATCTTTTATAACCTCCCTCAGTTATTTATTTATTTATTTATTTATTTATTTATTTATTTTGGAGGGGGAGTGTGTGTGCACCACTTTCGGCAGTGCTCAGGGGTTACTCCTGGCTGTGCACCGAAATCACTCCTAGCAGGCTTGGGGGAATACATGGGATGCTGGGGATCAAGCTTGGGTAAACTGTGGGCAAGGCAAATGCCCTACCCACTAAACTACTGATTTGGCTCATCCCTCAGGTTTTTAAATAAAATCCAAAGTGAAATATCTGATACTGGTAATTTTATATCTTTTTCTCCAGATAGTATGAATACAAATTTATCAATATTGCTAAGCTGATCTTTTTGTTTATTTGCTTTTGGGACATGCTTAACTTAGGAATCTCTCCAGGAGTGCTCAGGGGCCACAAGCAGTGCTGGAGATCAAACTGGGGTCATCACTGCATTATCTACCTCTTGGCTCTGTAAGGATCTTTATTCAGGAAACCAGACTTAATCTGGTTTAATTTAATCTAACATTTCTAACTCTTTTTTATGATGATTTGGTTTGGATTGTTTCTTATTTTCTTTACTTTAGCTTAGTTTGGTTTACTTTATTTTATTTTATTTACCTTTTATAAGTTGTAAATTTTTTTTTTTTTGGTTTTTGGGCCACACCCAGTAACGCTCAGGGGTTACTTCTGGCTATGCGCTCAGAAGTTGCTCCTGGCTTGGGGGACCATATGGGACACTGGGGGATCGAACCGCGGTCCGTCCAAGGCTAGCGCAGGCAAGTCAGGCACCTTACCTTTAGCGCCACCGCCCGGCCCCTATAAGTTGTAAATTTAAATTTTTAAACCACTGTGACATTTAAAAAAAAATTGTAGTAAGCTGTAAATTATTGACTCAAAATCTTTCCTCTTCTTTTTTCTTAATTTTGCAGGGTTTGATATTTATTATCAGATGACATTCTCATTCCTCTATCAACTATAATGCCATTTTTCATTCTAATTTCCCTAGCCTATTGGCAGTTTTGTATTTCTTTGCTCTCTAACAGAAAACCTTTCTTCTATAGATAAAGCTATCAAATTACAGCACTCTTAAGCAAACTAATTTAGTGGAAAAAATTCTCTGGGCCATTAAAAAATACATTTAAAATAAAGAGTTCAATCTTTTCCAAGAGTCTGAAGACTCCCATATTTTTACTGTATTTTTTAAATAATAAAATACATAGTAGAAGAAATAAAGTCATCCTAATCCTCAACGCTTATAATGTGCCAAAGCTATTTCAGGCATCATATTTTTAAAAAGAAATAAATATTCAATAAAAAAGAACAAAATTTATACTGGAAAAAGTTTAATGTTTATGAAAAATTAGTGTTTCCTCTCACCATAAGAAGGAGATTCTCGTCCATCTTCTTTATCTGATTCTTTATCTTTTTTTTTCCGATGATGATGTTTGTGTCCACGATGTTTATGACGTCGGCGACTCTCTTTACTAAATGGGACGTGAACACCAACATACACAGCTCGATGACCTACCAAAGGTTAAGAAATGGTGTTTTTACAAAAGGGAAAGAAGTGTCATACGTAGACATATTCCCAGCTTTACTGTGATTATGAAGATAGAGGATGTAAGTTGTCATAATAATGCTAGTCCTGTTACTTCTCATGTTTCAGAGTACACTAGACATATTTTTACACTAGTATTACTGAGTAGTAAATATATTAAATTAGGCAATATAAGTACTTTGCTTGCTATAAGTCAAAATTTTTTTTAAGAAAAATGAGTTTTGGGTCCAGAGCAGTGGTGGGCGTTTGACTTGCATGCGCCTGACCTAGGACAGACCGCTGTTCGCTCCCCCAGCATCCTATATGGTCGGTCTTCCAAGCCAGGAGCGATTTCTGAGCGTATAGCCAGGAGTAACCTCTGAGTAACCTTTGAGCATCAATGGGTGTGGCCCAAAAACAAAAGAGGAGAGGGAGGGAGGGGGGGAGGGAGGGAGGGAGGGAGGAAGGAAGGAAGGAAGGAAGGAAGGAAGGAAGGAAGGAAGGAAGGAAGGAAGGAGGGAAGGAAGGAGAAAAGGAAGGAAGGAGGGAAGGAAGGGCGGGAGGGAAGGTCGGAAGGAAGGAAGGAGGGAGGGAAGGGAGGGACGGAGAGCAGGAGGGAAGGAAGGGAAGGAAGGAAGAAAGGAAGGAAAGGAAGGAAGGAAGGAAAGGAAGGAAGGAAAGGAAAGGAAGGAAGGAAAGGAAGGAAGGAAGGAGGAAGGAAGGAAGGAAGGAGGGAAGGAGGGAGGGAAGGAGGGAAGGAGGGAGGGAAGGAGGGAAGGAAGGAAGGAGGAAGGAAGGAAGGAAGGAAGGAAGGAAGGAAGGAAGGAAGGAAGGAAGGAAGGAAGGAAGGAAGGAAGGAAGAAAGGAAGAAAGGAGGGAAGGAGAGGAGGGAAGGAAGGAAGGAAGGAAGGAAGGAAGGAAGGAAGGAAGGAAGGAAGGAAGGAAGGAAGGAAGGAAGGAAGGAAGGAGAAAAGGAAGGAGGAAGGAAGGTGAGTTTTGCTTATCAAAAATTGTATTGTTTAGTCATAATGCATCCATGAATACTTGTGGACAACTTTAGTATATATCCTTAAGCAATATGCCTTTAATAATATTCAAGTACTTTATAATCAATATTCACAGATGAATTTATAAATGCTTATTTAATTTCTAAAAATCTCAAGTCAGAAATATGACTGAGGCCTATATTAAATAGAAATAATCTACTCCAATTGAGAATTAGAAAATGTCACACTGGTTTAGAAGGTAATACAGCAAGATTATCATATCCTATCTTCCCTTTATTTACATTTTAATAGGCAGTTACAAAGTTGATCATGATTACATTTCAATCATACAATATCCCAATACTGATCCCTTAACTGGTGTACATTTATTTACCACACCTTCCCACCCTCACCTCCAACATGCCTCATAGCAGACACTATGCTCTCTTTTTCCTTTTAGGCACTTTGCTTTGCAGTAGTCTTACAAAAAGGGTACCATAATATCACTTTACTTCCTTTCAAAACCGAGTTCTTGGCCAGAATGATCATTTCCAACCATTATTGTCATAGTGGTCTCTTCTCTGCCCTAAATGCACTCTCCCCAACACTTTGTCACAAGCTTCCTACCAAGAGCCAGTCCTCCTGGCCCTCATTTCTCTTATCTTTGACTAATATTCACAGAGTGCATCTACACAGTGGAATTACACAGACGTTAGGAAAAATGAAGTTGTAAATTTTTCTTATATATGAACGGACATAGAGAGCATCATGCTAAGTGAAATGAGTCAAAAGGCTAGGAACAAATATAAAATAAGAATCACACTCATTTGTGAGATTTAAAAATAAATCATATCCATTTATATAGAAAACTACTAATTTGCATTTCCTGCCTTTGTATTTGGCCAATAAATCAATTCTGAAAGGCAGTCTCTCCTTTCCCCCATTAAATGAAAACCCAACAGGGAACTACAGGCAGCACTATGACTAGAACTGAAAGGCATCAGACTTCATTTCTTTGTATATGGAGGTAATAATATCACCATTCAAGCAATGCTTAAGAGGTTCCAGATCCCATCAGTGATTCTCAGCCAGGATTGGTGACTGGTTCAGCTCAAGGGCCCAACAGTGACACTGCTGAGACCCTGTTAGTCAGGGTTACTTGAGCCATCCAGCATTTCTCTGCCCTTACATACAATACTAGAAAATTAAAATGGTATTACTTTCCAAATAAATGTTATATATTGGTCAAAAATAAGTACTTCAAAAAAACATGTGTACCTGGGTATTGCCAGGTGTGGCCCAAGAACAAGCAAATAAATGTGAGTGACATTGTAACTCAGTCTTTTCAATGTCAAATTAAACAATGGTAAATATCAAAAAAAATTAACTATTCAGAAATTCAAGCTATACTAATATTTTAGTTATTTGAATGTTTATCATATTACTTTTAATAAACTATTCAGGAAAGTTTAAAAACTCTTAAATACATCATGCTGAGAATAAAATACTGCACAAAACAAAATAAGCATAACATAAAGGACAGTAATAGATATATCTAATTTATCCTGGTAAACACAGGCAACTTCATTTCTGTTGTCTAATCCAGTTGTGTTGTGTGACCACACTCAGCAGTGCTCAGGGGTTATCCCCAGCACTGCTGGGGGATATTTCAATGCCAGGGACTGAGTCACGTGCTTCCGTCTTTTGAGCTACCAATTAAAAGTTGTTTTCAACAAACTTACTTTCTAGTTCTTCTTTTTCAAATTTGGTGTTCACAGTTGAACTGGTTTTGCCAAGATCCACCACAGCTTCTTCATCAGGACCCTAAAAAAGAAATCATTCTCATTCACTCATGAAATCATCATGCTCTGAAGACCTACTAGAATAGATAGATAGATTAAATGAGACACTCAAGTCACAGTCCCTGAACACTACTCCTGGCTCTGTGTTTTAACTGTTGTTCTCCCTGCAAAGCATGGTGCTCAAGGAGCCAGGCAATAACAAGGACTGAACCCAGGTCTCCTGACTACACACAGCCCACTCTGCTTAGTCTAATACCATGATCTTCTCTAATCTACAAGAAACCATCTCAAAATTTCACATGAAGAGATGAAAAAGATTTGTTATTGATCGTCTACGAAGCTCACAATGTAAAATCTTTTATTTCCTTCCATAGAAAGTTCAAACTTAAAAAGATCAAGGTGATGGGGATCCTCAAATATCAGTAAAATGCTTTCTTAGATTTGTTTGTGGTTTTGTTTTGTTTTGCTAGTAAGTTCTCTGACTTTAAGGAAATATTCTCAAATATTTAATCTCTACAATATAGGATTGTAAATGGATATAAAATTGTCCAAAATGTATATAGTCTGAATATAAAGTAAAGAGTAATGCAAGCAACACAATTTTACTTCCTTACACGGTTAAAGCTACACCAAAGCTGAACTTAAAAGGAGGTTCAAAATTTGAATTGTAAGTCTATTTTCAACTTTTGTTCCTCTCTTCAGATCAAAGACCAAATATATTTATCAAAACACCGCGATAGAATTTGAGCTTAAACTTCACTTTATCAGCTAACTGACCTTTTAAAGAAAGGTTAATAATCTAGATGTTTATGTATAATAATATGTAAGTAGTTGTTGGAACAACTACTTGTTACAACATATTGTACAAGAATCTGTGCTTCAAATAAAAATGAAAACGAGTAAGCATTATGATGATTGACTTCAAGAAGTCTTCACTATGAACTGAATCCAACATGAGTCTTCAAACCACAATGAACCCCCACCCAACAGAGGCCACTGCAAAGGGGCAAGATAATATATGGCCTTGAATCTTCAGTAGACATCTCAACAGATGTGCACAACTAGATGAACTAAAATGTCATCAGGGAAGATAAGACCTATCAACTTCCAATTTCTTCAGGAAGTGTTTTCTATTTCAAGTGACAAAGATTATAGAGAGTAGGATACTATGAGAGCAGACACCAGACAAAGATCTAGCTCTGCAGGTCTATGGAAGCCTCATGTTCAAGTACAGTACACAGAGCAAACAGGGATAAGAAATCCTATTCAGAAACTGTTCCCTCAGCAAAGTCCCTGATTGTAATACAATGTTATTATGTGGAAATTTATAAAAGGATGAACTAGGACAAGGCTCAAGAACCAGGTAGAGCAGGCAGGGCTTGATGAAGAGACAGAGAATTTAAATACAGATATTTAAGAATAGGTAGAAAGAAGTCAGAGGCATAATGCAAAGGTTAAGGCCTAGCATATAGTTGTAAATCAATCCCAGCACTGTTTAGAGTCCCCCAAACCCTGCCAGGTGTGAAGCCTGAGCACAGAGCCAGCAGTAAGCACTGACCAGTGTTGTCCGACAATCCTAGCCCCTGCCCACAGTAAATAAATTAAATACACATATTCTTTGACTTTGGGAGGGAGGCCATACCTGGTGACACTTAGGGGTTACTCCTGGCTATGAGCTCAGAAATTGCTCCTGGCTTGGGGGACCATATAGGACGCCGGGGGATCGAACCACGGTCTGTCCTAGGCTAGCGACGACAAGGCAGATGCCTTACTGCTCCACGCCACTCTCCAAACCCAATATTCTTTGACTTTTAAGTGACACTGACATCTATCATGACAATGGTAGTGAGTGGGAGAAATAGAATGTATGTCTCGAATGCAGGCAGAAGGTGTGGGAGAAGGGAGATGGGGCATTGGTGGGGGGAATGCTGCACAAGTAAAGAGGGGTGTATTTTTTTGTCTGAAATCCAACTACAAACATGTTTGCTGCAATCGTGGTGCTTAAATAAAGATACTAATCATAAAAAAACAGAAGTCTAATCATACTATACCCTGATTAAAAATTAATAATAAATACCATTTTTAAAAAGATACCTGTGTCATAAATTGACAAAAAATAAAGAGGACTCCTGACACATCCTTTCAAAGGACATCTTACATCATTTACTCACTTATTCATTTTTCTCAGGTCTTTAAATATGCAAAGCACATAACCTACCACTGAGCCATTACATCAGCCCTTATAAAAGTCATTTAACCAGATGATCTCATTCATTCGTCTACAGAATATATGAATATCAACAGTAACAAACCCTTGGCATTAGACTACAATATTAGAGTCTGATGTGCCTGTAATAATCTGACTAGAGGTGACAAGAGGCAGTAGGGTAGAGGGTTGAGGGCACTTTGGTGGTAGCAGATACAATGCCTATATATCAAAACCACATACTTTGGCACTAATAGGCTATTTAACCCAATCTATCATAAGTACCTTTATACTTCAACGAAAAAAATCAAAAAGTAGTTGTGATAACTATTTCATAAAATGAAACTTTCAAATGATAAACTATGTCTATTAGCATAAAGCCAAATTATTAATATCCAATGAAAATTCTGACTATGAAAAATAAATCATTTAACGTTAAATATAAATAATATTTATTATTGCATGAGTTATCCATGCCTTCACATATAACTTGCAAAACAAATGAAAGTTAAAATTTTGGGGCCCGAAGAGATAGCACAGTGGCGTTTGCCTTGCAAGCAGCCGATCCAGGACCAAAGGTGGTTGGTTCGAATCCTGGTATCCCATATGGTCCTCCGTGCCTGCCAGGAGCTATTTCTGAGCAGACAGCCAGGAGTCAGGAGTAAACCCTGAGCACCACCGGGTGTGGCCCCCCCCCCCAAAAAAAAAGAAAAGTTAAAATTTTATAAAATGGTGCCAGGGAGATAAAATAAGGTTTGCCTTGCCAAACTAAGTTTGACCCCCAATCCATGTCAAGAGTGACCCCTGGACTCAGCCAGGAGTAAGCCCTGAGAGTGACTGGGCATAGTCCCAAAACATAAAAACAAAACAAAAAGTATAAAACTTATAAGTCCAGCATTATTTTTTTAAAGAGGTTATCTACTTTTCTCCTTTCTCTTAAGAGTATTGTATATCTGGGTTGGAGCAATAGCACAGCGGTAAGACGTTTGCCTTGCACGTGGCCAACACAGGATGGACCCCGGTTCAAATCCCAGCATCCCATATGGTCCCCAGAGCCTGCCAGGAGTGATCTGAGCACAGACCAGGAGTAATAACTCCTGAGCACCACCAGGTATTACCCAAAAACAAAAACAAAAAAGGGTATTGTGTATCTTTTCATAGATCATGACAGATTAATCTAGTAAAATAATAAAATTATATACTATACTTAAATTTCCAGGACTTTAAGACAATGCTTCAAGCAATATTTCTAAGGGTTATATGAATATCTTATACAGAGCACACTTGGTGTTTTTAAAATATGTAAGTGCAAGAATATAGATACATATTAAAATTTGGAAGATTAAACATCAAACTTTTGGCACTGTCTCACTCTGACAAAGCAATGGGGAATAAATAAATGATAACCAATTTTAAAGTGTTTCATTATTGGTCACAACACACATACCTTACTTCCAGTGATTAAAAATTTTTTCAAATTTCAGTGTTAATATTACTCTTAAATTTTCGTTTAGGAAAAACTTTGCCTTTAACTAAAATAATAAAGTGGGGAAGCTAAAAATAAGACTAAAGAGCAACCGCTGACATTAAAATGTTTTCTTTCTTAACCTCAAATGACCGCATCACACAGCCTGTGCAAATAAAGTCAACCTGAAAATGAAAAGCCGAAGTCTGTGAGAAACTCAACTACACAGAAAACTAAAATCACTCTCAAACTGTATCAAAGCAGTTGACTCAACCAAACCTTAAGAAATATTCACAATAAGATGATAAAATTTATTTGTATATAAAATGACACATACTCTGTCAGGCTATTTTCCTCAGATGCCAAGGGCAATGTACTGAAGTTATATAAATAACAATGTGGTGAGTTTCCAAGCAACTTTAATTCCCAGACCTACTACCATGAGTTGTAATATAAAGTGCTAAAAATATTTCAATTTATGGGCATAAATAGCTTAAGGGTGATTTCTTATAATTCCAAGTAAAGAGAAAAATGAGACATTAATACTGGTCTATATGATAAAAAGTCAAAGAATGATATTCTCATTTTCCAAAGAATTTATAATTATTGTAAAATAGAGAAAGGAGATATAAAAGTTGAGTAGAAAATAACAGTGCAAATTTTAAACTCAAGCAATGATGTAACCGGGTAACGTATGCAATCATTTTAAGTTTCAAATTTCCACAGAAAATATTTAAGCCTAGAGCAAAATAATTTGTCACCAGTGGAGGAAACAGAGATCCAGACATTGAAACAGAAAGTTCCAGAAATAATTACTTCAAACACCATACCACATACTGAAGACAATTTGTGCTTTAAAGTAATGAATGGAAATAGATTGGGAAAAGAAAGCACCAGGGTGACAACTTAAAGGGGTGTTGTGCAAAAATAAGTCTTCTGAGCTTAAGCCCCAAATTCAATACCAGACACCACATGGTCCCCTGAAAACCTCGTTATAATTCTGGTGGCCGCCCAGCTTGTGCTAGGTAACAGGCTAAGGCTAAGTAGCTGGAATTAGCCCCTGAGCACTGCTATGTAGGTTTTAAAAAAAGGAAAAAGAAAAAAAATAAAAAACAGAGAGGTGGGAGGCAAGTGGAGGCCAGGAAATAACTCAAAGAGCTGCAAGTGCTATCAATCATGTGCGAGATCTTCAGTTCAACTCCCAGCACAACATGCCTACTCCCACCCCTAACCCTATCAGGTGCATGAACCCTCATGAACCCAAGCACTACCAGACCTAGACATATGGCATAGCTGGGCTGAGAACTATACCAACACCAGGCTTGCTGGACCCTGAGCACAACTGGTGAGGACCTATTAAAATGAGAGATAGAAAGTTAACAAGTAACAACCTTCAAATAATAAAGATACCTATTTCTTATACTTTACTCTCAGATGCTTCCATGCAAGGCCTAAGAGTCATTGCAAATGGGAAGTTTCATCAAGGTTCTAACTGAAATTGCGTATCGTGGACACCATAATATTCCCAGGAAGAGATGCATTCATGCATTTCAAGTGTTCATTTAGTACATAAACATGCTCCCCACGATCCCCCACCAAAACATGGGAATTATTTACTTTTCAAGTGTGTATAAAGGCTTATCAAGTATATATAAATTTATTAAGAAAAAATTATAGGGGCCGGTGAGGTGGCGCTAGAGGTAAGGTGTCTGCCTTGCAAGTGCTAGCCAAGGAAGGACCGTGGTTCGATCCCCCGGCGTCTCATATGGTCCCCCCCCCCAAGCCAGGGGCAATTTCTGAGCTCTTAGCCAGGAGTAACCCCTGAGCAAACGGTTGTGGCCTGAAAAACCAAAAAAAAAAAAAATTATAATAAAACCTATTTTCAAAACAGACTTTTAAAAATCTATCTTAGACTAAAAAAAGAAAATAAACCCTATATACATTTACCAGCAATTAAAATGTAGAGTCAATGCAATCTTCACAAAGGAAAAATAGCCACAATCATACAGCAGGTGATAGTGAAAGGAAGTGCACATGTCAGTGTGTAAGGTTTTATTACGAGGTTTCAGGGTGCCACTGCAGTTTTCTGTGGAGACCAAACGTAGAGAGAGCCAGAAAACTCCTCAGAGGCATGGTCTGTTTGATCTGTTCTGCCACTCATTGATTTCTTTTCCATCAAAGATTCAATTTCTTAAATAAAATTCATGTTCAAGGACCGGAGAGATAGCACAGCAGTAGGGCATTTGCTTTGCATGCAGAAGGATGGTGGTTGGAATCCCGGCGCCCCATATGGTCTGTGAGCCTGCCAGGAGCGATTTCTGAGCATAGAGCCAGAAGTAACCCCTGAGTGCTGCCGGGTGTGACCCAAAACAAAAAAAAAAAAAACAAAAACAAAAACAAAAAAAAGATTCATGCTCAAGAAAAAATAAGGATTTCTCCAGAGTGGGGAAAAAAGCAAAGCACATATCCTAAGCCGGGATGAATAGACGATTTCCCCCAGGATGGTAAAAATGTGCCCTAAAGTAAGCAAGTCCACATCTCAAAAAGTTGCAGGGCAAAGAAGCAAGTATCGGGCCCGGAGAGATAGCACAGCGGCATTTGCCTTGCAAGCAGCCGATCCAGGACCAAAGGTTCGAATCCCGGTGTCCCATATGGTCCCCTGTGCCTGCCAGGAGCTATTTCTGAGCAGACAGCCAGGAGTAACCCCTGAGCACCGCCGGGTATGGCCCCAAAACCAAAAAAAAAAAAAAAAAGAAGCAAGTATCAGAAAGTACACACCTCAGAAATGTAGACAAGCACATCTAAACTTGAGTCTTTACAGAATGAGAAATTAAAAAACTCATTCCTTCATTCAAATATTTAATGAGTACACAATATAATCTATGCACTCTAAAGATACTGGAATCTGATTAATGAATAAAAACTGTAATACAATCTAATGTAGAGCTCGCTTCACTTTATTCCATAAGATTCTAGCAGTAAATTTTCTTTTCAATTCCTAGTGCATGCATCTGATCTAACAAATAATATCGGTCTATATAACACATATGTGCATATATGCACACACACATTAGAATTAGAATTCAAAGTCCTCTCCAGGGTTCCGATTACATGGATACTTTACTTACAAGGCAGCAGATCAGGGTCATTCCTGAGAGCACACAGTACTTTTCTTAATAGTATTTATTAAAATTTGAAATTATCTAGGTAACTACTTGCTTGACAGTATTTTTCCTTTATTGTATCTATTAAAACTTGTAATGCCTATTATGTAACTTGTGATGTCATTTATGTAACTACTTGCTTAACTGTGCCATCCTGAACAATATGTATGTCTATTCCATTGATTTAGGGGACATGCCTACTGGTGCTTTGGGACTACTCCCAGTCTAGCATTTGGTGACTCTTTCCAGCAGTACAGGGAACAGCGTGTGCAGTAATCCTTTGAACTAACTCCCAAGCCCATACAAAATAACTTAAAAAAAAAAAAAAGCCAGGAAACCACATCTGCTTGGCCTCCTATTATACTCTTATTATCAAGTTGGGCTTGGCCTTTGAGTAAGTTCTCTCACCAATCTTGTTGAATGTTTCAAAAGACAAGTCCCTCATTAAACTTCATGTTGATCCATAAAAAGTCTGTGTAGACATTAAAAGCTCAAACATAGAAAGTATTCAATGTTTTTAAATCTAATAAATCAACTTATAAAAAAATAAGTCTAATATATAGAATTAAAATTCAATTCACAGGTTAAAATTCAATTCCAGCAAAATAAAAACTACTTTGTTAGAAACAGGTTTTATAACTAACCACTACATTTTATTAAATCACCTCATAGTCCTTTCAGGCAGAAGCCTGAAGACATAAAATCTACATTTGCATTTCTAGTAAAATAATAAAAATATTTTAACATGCCAAAAGCATATTAAATAAATTTACGGAAAATCACTTTCCGTTATATTCATAAACTTTGATTAAAATCCTTTGACATTTGTGCTTGCTTCGGTAGCACATATACTAAAATTGGAAAGATACAGAGAAGATTCTCATGGCCCCTGCGCAAGGATGACACGCAAAATCCTTTGACATTTATTGGGGCCAGAGAGATAGCACAGTGGTAAGGAGCTTGCCTTGCATACAGAAGGTTGGTGGTTCAAATCCCGTATCTCGTATCGTTCCCCTGAGCCTGCTGGGGGCGATTTCTGAGCATAGAGCCAGGAATAGCCCCTGAGTGCTGCGGGTGTGACTCAAAAAACAAACAAACAAACAAACAAAAAATCCTTTGACATTTATCATAAAAGCCCCACTACAATACAATGTTATAAAACATATTGCCATAGTCCAAAACTAATTCCTAAATTATCAGCAAGGTTATTAAATAACTGTATTGTAGCTTCAAAATATATTTACTTATTAAAAATAGTGATTTTCCTTAATATCTTAGACAAATAAAAATGTTTTATTCCTCAAGGTATATTAACTAACCAAAATTAATTATATAAGATATTAGAAGTGCTATAAATGCTGCTAACTTTATCAAAAAGTGCTCTTCCAGGCAAATGACTTCCACAAGGACAGAAACTGATACTATTCTAAACCAGGACTAATAAGCCTAACATATCTACAAACTTCATTGTTAAACTTTGAAAATTTCTATATTGCTTATAAACAAAATAAGTACATACAAGTAACTTTTGCTCCAGGTAATAGCTATCCATAATTATAAGTCTTGAAGTCCCTTGTAGATTCAGACAGTAAACACCTATCTGATTTAGGTCACTGTGCTTTAAACAGCTCAGCTCAGCTGAATTCTTCTAAGATGCTAAGTACAGCCAATCACTGTCTTGTTACCTAATCATCCAAGTTAATAACTGTATGATAGACAGGGTTACAGTGTCAGATACTGACCTGCAAAGTGTTATACAAAATTAAAACTGAACATGCCAAAAGAAGAAATCCAAGAAGCAGTTCTCAACGCAATTCACTTTGTAACATTTCCATACAAAATAATTTCGAAGGAACATGTCATAGATTATATACAAGTGAAAGAGAAAGGGGAGTTAAGTGAGAATGTGTCAAAGTGAAAATGAGAGAATAACAGGATTAATGAATTATATTTATATTAATATTCTAACTCCAAATTAAGTACTCATATGAATAATAGCTCAAGAAGAAAAAAATGTGCAGTACACCTCCAACATTCAAATTCAGTATCTTTCAAAGCAGCTTTAATGTATATCATACTGAAAGTAAAATAAAGTAAACAAATAATTTAAGTTCACTTTTAAAAATAAATTAAACAGGGGCCAGAGCGGTGGCACAAGCAATAGGGTGTTTATGCCTTGCACGGGCTAACCTAGGATGGACTGCGGTTCGATCCCCCAGTGTCCCATATGGTCCCACAGCCAGGAGCAATTTCTGAGTGGATAGCCAGGAGTAACACCTGAGCATTGGCAGGTGTAGTCTTAAAAGCCAAAAATAATTAAATATTAATATAAGGATAAAAATTAATTTTCAAAACTAAAATTTAACAGGATAATTTTTTTTTTGTTTGGGTAATATATTCACTGATACTCAGGGGTTTCTCCTGGCTCTGCACTAAGGAATGCACTGTTGGTGCACTCCCCACTGCTGGTGGGACTTGAGGACCATATATGAAAGATGCTGGTGAAAAGACTCAGTTTGGCCACATGCAAGACAAGTGCCTTAATGCTGTACTATCTCTCTGATCCCCTAAAAGAATGGCTTCAATATCTTTATCAATTTTAGTTTTAATTAATAAAAACAATTATATTGTCTATCTTCACTTATCACCCTCAGTTATTTGTATTTAGTTGAACTATACTTTAAAAAAATCAATCTCACAAAAATACTGTTGAAAAAGAGAGCAGTGCTCATTTTTCCAGGTAACAAGATGCCTTTCTCGAGTCATTTTGTTGAATTTATGATTTCTTAAATGTTAGTTAAAAGTAGAATCTGAAACAATTTCAAATGTATGTTTCCTATGCTGCTCTGTTTATAGAGATTGCCATGCACTCACATTATCCATACATAAAATCATTGTGTTTTTCAAAGCTTCATTATATAGAAGTTCATTACATAAAAAAATATTATAAAGAAAAAATAGCTTAATATCACTAATTCTTAGCAGATTAAGTTCAAATGTCAAGAAAATATGTTGAGGCCGGAGAGATAGCACAGTGGTAGGGTGTTTGCCTTGCAAGCAACCTACCCAGGACGGACGGTGGTTCAAATTCTGGCATCCCACGTGGTCCCCCGTGCCTGCCAGGAATGATTTCTGAGCACAGAACCATGAGTAACCCCTGAACGGTGCCGGGTGCAAGCCAAACACACAAACACACACACACACACACACACACACACACACAACTAATGTCATGGGTAAGTGGCAAACACAAATTCTCAAAAATTTTATTTTTTTCATGAAAGACTTAATTACCACTCTCCAATCAAGTGGAAGCAGAGATAAACAGATGGGATTATATTAAGCTGAGAAGCTTCTGTAATTCAAAGGAAATAATGCCCAGGATATCAGAGCTACCCACTGAGTGGGAAAACTATTCACCCAATACCCATCAGATAAAGGGCTAATATCCAAAATATTCAAGGCACTGATAGAAATTTACAAGAAAAAAACATCTAATCCCATCAAAAAATGGGGAGAAGAAATGGACAGACACTTTGACAAAGAAGAAATACAAATGGCCAAAAGACACATGAAAATACGCTCCACGTAACTAATCATCAGGGAGATGCAAATCAAAACAACTATGAGATACCACCTCACACCCCAGAGATTAGCACACATCACAAAGAAGGAAAACAAGCAGTGCAGGCAGGGATGTGGAAAGAAAGGAACTCTTATCCACTGCTGGTGGGAATGCCATCTAGTCCAAACTTTATGGAAAGTGATATGGAGATTCCTCCAAAAACTGGAAATTGAGCTTCCATACGATCCAGCTATACCACTCCTAGGGATATACTCTAGGAACACAAAAATACAATATCCTTTCCTCACACCTATATTCATTGCTGATCTATTTACAATAGCCAGACTCTGGAAACAACCAAGATGCCCTTCAACAGATAAATGACTAAAGAAACTGTAGTACATATACACAATGGAATATTATGCAGCCGTCAGGAGAAATGAAGTCATGAAATTTTCCTATACATAGATGTACATGGAATCTACTATGCTGAATGAAATAAGTCAGAGGGAGAGAGACAGACGCAGAATAGTCTCACTCATCTATGGGTTTTAAGAAAAATAAAAGACATTTTTGCAATAATTTTCAGAGACATAAGAGAGGAAGGCTGGAAGTTCCAGCTCACTACATGAAGCTCACCACAAAGAGTGATGAGTGCAGTTAGAGAAATAACTACCGTATTTGCCGGCATATAAAGACGACCCTTCAACCCATGAAAAACTTCCTAAAAGTCTTAAAAGTAAGTTACTTCTTAAAATTAAGAGGAGTGCGGATCACTCGTCCCTGAAGCTGGAACAAATTTCAGCATGCCATATACCAGCATATAATATGACTCCCGACTTTTAGGAAGTTTTTCATGGGTTGAAGGGTCGTCTTTATACGCCGGCAAATACGGTACACTGACAATATAAAAATGTGAAAGAGTGAAGGAAGTAGAAAGCCTGTCTCAAATACATGTGGGGGAGTGGGGTGGAGAAGACATTGGTGATAGGAAGGTTGCACTGGTGAAGGTGGGTGTTTTTATATGGCTGAAACCCAACTACAATCATATTTGTAATCAATATGTTTAAATAAAAATATTAAAAAGAAGATATAATTACCTTGATAATGACCACTAGTTATTTCTTAAAATTGAAGGCTCCTATCTTTCTGAGATGATATCCATCAAAATATCAAATATGATTAATCACAGTGAGTCTTTGTTTTTTCAAATATAATGCATGAGACCAGATACAACTGAATGTTGGTTGTGAGCAGTTCGGAGGGAAAAATCCCTCAGTTTGAATCTAGCTGAGCTGTTTGAGACCAGCAAGAGAGCAGCTGCAATCCACAGATGCACAGCAGTTCCTTGACTGGAAGTAGCATAAAACCTCCGATCAGGACTTAGAAAATGTTAAGGATATAACCTCCCAAGGTTTAACCAAGATGACCTGGAATATCTGAACAGACCTATCACTATTGGACATATTGAAATGGTAATCAAAAGGCATCCCCCCCCCCCCCCCGAAACGAAAGCCCAGTCTCAGAAAGATTTTTCAGGCTCTTTCAAGAAATTTTGAAGAAATACTACCAAATAGTTTTTTACAAAGCTAGCATCACCATGATACCAAAAGCAGACAGAAATACCACAGAGAAAGAGAGTGAAAGAGAGACAGAGAGAGAGAGAAAGAGAGAGAGAGAGAGAGAGAGAGAGAGAGAGAGAGAGAGAGAGAGAGAGAACTACAGACCAATATCATTGATGAATACAGATTCTAGCAAAATCCTAGCAAATAGGATGCAACATCTCCTCAAGAAGGTCATACACCATGACCAAGTAGGATTCATTCCAGGGATGCAAGGATGGTTTAAGATATGCAAGTCAGGGCCCGGAGAGATAGCACAGCGGTGTTTGCCTTGCAAGCAGCCGATCCAGGACCAAAGATGGTTGGTTCGAATCCCGGTGTCCCATATGGTCCCCCGTGCCTGCCAGGAGCTATTTCTGAGCAGACAGCCAGGAGTAACCCCTGAGCACTGCCGGGTGTGGCCCAAAAACCAAAAAAAAAAAAAAAAAAAGATATGCAACTCAATAAATGTAATACATGATATCAAAAAAGGAAAAATAAAAACCGTGAAATCATACCAATAGATGCAGAGAAAGCAACTGATCAGGTCCAAAACCTGTTCATGTTAAAAACTCTCAACAAGATGAGAATGGAAGGACATTTTCTCAATATAGTCAAGGCCATTTACCACAAGCTGGGGGCAAATTTATGCAATGGGGAAAAACTGAAAGTTTAGGATCTGGCACAAAACAAGGTTCTCCCCTCTCACTACTCATTCACTGCTGGTGGGAATGCTGTTTAGTCTAGTCTTTCTGGAAAACAATATGAATATTCCTAAATAAAAAGTGGCTAGAGGGATAGCACAGCAGTAGGTTGTTTGCCTTGCACAGAGCTGCCCAGGACACACCTGGATTCAATCCCCGGTGCCCCATATGGTCCCCCGAGTCAGGAGCAATTTCTGAGTGCATAGCCAGGAGTAATCCCTGGGTATCACCAGACGTGGCTCAAAAACAAACAAACCTGAAAACTAAGCTTCCTTTTCCCTATGATCCAGCAATAATACCACAAGACAGCGAGTGGATGATATCCAGAGACAACAGAGATGAGGATTAGGAGGACCAGTTCAATGGTGAGAAACTTGATACAAAAACCAGAGTGCATAGGGAAGTGTCTACTGTAAAAAGGACATGCCAGGCACCCCTTCTTACAGTAGTGCAAACCACCGTTTTAAAGATATGTAAACTGGGGACACATTAATGGTGAGAAATGCTCACTGGTAAAGGTTGTTGTATATTATATGACTAAATCATGCAAAACATTGTGAGATTAAACTAGTATGACCGTTGCCATAGTAATCATGGTGTTTACATTAAAAATGATTTTAAATAGGAATAAAAATAATGTTCTCAGCCACAGTGAGTACAGTGAGTAGGGCATTTGCCTTGCATGTGGCTGATCAAGGTTAGATACAAATATCCCATGTGATCCTGTATGGATGGATCCAGGAGGATTGACTGAGACCACTTGGTATGCCCCCCCAAAAATAACAAAAACAAAAAAATAGTGATGTTCCATAATAATAAATAGATGAATAATATATGAATAAATAGATAAGCTGACAATTCATATAATCACAATAATGCTTCTTTATATTTCAGAAAGGAACAAAAGATTTTTGGGGGGATAAAGAGTGTTTGGTTTGTTTGGTTTTGAGGTTCCATACAGCAATGTTCAGAGCTCACTTCTGGCAGTGCTCAGGGGATATATGAAGCTACATGCTCAGAGAACCATATTAAGTTACTCAGGAGACCCTAATGGGATGCCAGGGATCTAACTCAGGACAGCTGTAAGCAAAGCAAGTGGCCTACCCTGCTGTCCTATTGCTCTGGTCCCGGAGCAAAAGTGTTTTTATCCACATTTTCTACTTTATCATTCAAAATACTAACCCAATATGTACTCTGGCATTAATATAGCTCTTGAGCACCACCAGATTTAAACCAAAAAAAATGAACAAAAATTATATTAAAAATAATCCTCCTGGGCCCGGAGAGATAGCACAGCGGCGTTTGCCTTGCAAGCAGCCGATCCAGGACCAAAGGTGGTTGGTTCGAATCCCGGTGTCCCATATGGTCCCCCGTGCCTGCCAGGAGCTATTTCTGAGCAGACAGCCAGGAGGAACCCCTGAGCATCGCCGGGTGTGGCCCAAAACCAAAAATAATAATAATAATAATAATAATAATAATCCTTCTTATTCGGGACATTGGTGATGGGAATGTTGCACTGGTGAAGGGATGGTGTTCTTTACATGACAAACCCAAGTACAATCATATTTGTAATCAAGGTGTTTACAGATATTAATAAAATATAATCCTCCTTGAAGGGCTGGAGGGATAGGATAGCAGATAAGGTGCTTGCCTTTCACCTGGCCTATCAATCACCCAGCATCCCGTATGATCCTCTCAGAACTTTTAGGAGTAATTCTTGAGTTCAGAACCAGGAGTAAGCCCCAAGTATCACCAGATATGATCCCCAAGAACTAAAATAAAATTCCTTTATTCCTGAAATTACCTATCTATCTGTGACATATAGTTGTCAAATAAATATAAATATAAATACAAGAAAATGTTGTTATATTTACTATATTGTTAAAATGTGTATAAATTAGTATGCAAACAAATTGCTTATAATATTATGCATTATATATTACATGTCAATAATTGTATAGTAATATGTAAATATAAATTTTAATGTGATAGTTAGATTTTATTCAATTTCAACAAATCATGTCCAGAATGAGGGTTATCTCGCACACAACCAGGTCTAATAGCAATTTCTTCAATGTCATTCCAATATTTATCATCTGAGCTGAAGTAAATCCTGGCCTTCCCCTAGAATCTAAATGCTAATCTCAGAGACAGGCATACTTCTCTCACTGGATTAAAAAAGAACTGTGAGCATAGTGATTTAGATAAAAAGGGGAGGAGGGAGGGAGGAGATAGGATAAAGGAAGGTTAAGAGGCCCAGAGGAAGAAGAAAGGAGTAAGAAGCACAGAAAACTTTAATTTTCTAAACTAAAAAAAAAAGAATGCTATTTTCCATCAAAATACAACTTCATACTGGTCTGCAATTTATCTCCTGCAGTAACACACCACCAGGCAAAGCCTTCAAATAAAATTTTAAAATCAAGTTTTTCAGATCAAGTAGAAATGCAAAAGCAAATCTAATTTACTGTTTTCTGTTGTGTATGTAAACATTTTATGGGATTATGATGTTACTGACCCTACCCTGATCGGTGATTGTGCCCTACCCTAGGGTGTGACCTGGCATTCTGCCCCCACCCTAGGGTTTTACCTGATTCTGTTTCTACCATTGGGTGGTATCTGATCCCACCATTGGGTGGTACCTGATTCTGGGGGATAAAAACAAGGGTCTGTGGAAGGCGAGAGGCTTTTGGCTGGAACTAAGGCTGAGACTTTGGACTTCAGTCTTGTCCACCGAATAAAGCTAATATTTCCACAAGCCTGACTGTCTGCGAGCTGTTTACCCGCCGTTTTCACCTCAGAACCGTCTGCTGAACAGGGTGGCAGACGCCTGCTCCGAGCTGGAGGGGAAAGACCTCATCCTCCATCCCTCCATCAGTCAATCGTAAAATGTTATTTATTAGTTAAAAAGATTAAACTTGAAAATTTTTATCTGGTTAGTTCCTTGAAGGTTATTATCAGTTTTATTGTTGTTTGTTTCCTATGGGGAGCTGGGACTCAATTCCAGGTTTCTTTTTAATTCATATACTGGTATGTAATTGAAATATAAAACGCTGTTCATTTATGTCTATAAGGAGTTTGGAGATAAATATGTAATCATGATGCCATCATTAAAGAAGCATACCACTTATCACCTCTCCTTGTGGCTACCATTATTGTACATTGTGTGATAAAGATGTTTAGCATGGAAGATATAACATCCTTAGAAAGCTTAAGTAAACAATATTGCTATCTATGAGCACTTTGCTGTAGAGATCTGAAGAACTTATTATCCTTCATAATAACTAAGCTCTGTATCACTCTTGACCTTTTTACTCCTAATTTCCCCTTTTCCATAGTAAGCAACACTCCTTCCACTCTCTGGTTCTCTAACTTTAGTTACCTTAGTTTAGATTCTAAATATATGTGAAATCACACAGTATCTGTGCTAACATATTATTTAGTAAATCAAAAATCCAACTGAGGGACTAAAGCTATAGTACAGAGGGTATAGCATGTGATTTTAGTTACCAATCCAGGTTTGATCTCCAGAGCCTCATGATCTCCAAAGTCCTGTCAGGAGTTATCCTTAAGCATAGATCAGGAATAAGTCCTGAATGATGCCCAGTGTGGCCCCAAAACAAATGATGCAGGGCCAGAGTGAATACAGTACAGTGAATATGATGCTTGGCTTGTACTATCTCTGGCCCTGTATCTTTATTTAAAAATACTTTAACCTGCAAAACAAAATGAACAAAGATAAAAGAAATAACTTACGAATTGTAGGCATACCAGAAGGGGAGGAAAAAGGAAAAGGAGAAGAACAAGTAGTGAGGGAAATAATAGCAGAGAATTTTCCCACTAGGAGGCAAAAGAAGTCCCCAATAAAATAGACCCTAACAGACCAACACCAAGACATATGGTAATCCAACAAGCAAAAAACAAAGAGAAAGATGAATTCTTTAAAGCAGTAAGGGAGAGAAAAACCCTCAAATACAAAGAAAGGGACAATCAAACCAGACTTCCCATTTGAAACAATTCAAGCAAGAAGACAGTGGAGAGACATATTTAAACTACTGAATAAAAGAAACTTCCAACCTAGGGTACACTACCCAGGAAAACTCTCATTCATATGGGAAGGAGAACTAAAAACATTCTTAGACAAAGAATTCACACTATTTGCGCTAACCAAACCATCTCTAAATGAACTTCTCAAAGATATTCTACACAATCCAAACCCCCGATTGTAACAACAACCACTCTACTCAATAAAATAGCACAATAATTCTCTCTGGTGGTAATCTCCTTAAGTGTCAACAGGCTAAATTCCCCTATTAAAAGACAGAGTAGAGAGATGGATCAGAAAACAAAAACCAGACATATGCTGCCTCCAAGAAATACTCCAAGAACAGGACAGGCACAGGCTTAGAATTAAAGGATGGAAATCAATTATTCAAGCCAGTAGGGGAAAAAAAAAGGCTGGGAGAGCCATTCTTATATCAGACCAAATTCCATTCAACCTCAAGAAAGTGCTTAAAGACCAAGAGGGTCACTACTTACTGATCAGGGAAAATTAAATCAAGAAGTACTAACTAACCCTGATCAATATTTATGCATGACTATAGAACCAGCAAAATATATGAGGCTCACAAATCTAGAGAAACATATGGAAGGAAATGTGATAGTAGTAGATTTCAATACTCCACTACCACCACTAGACAGATCCACAAGGCAGAAAACTAGCAAAGACGTAAGAGCCCTAAATGAGAAATTAGAGAAAATGGGTCTAACAGGCCTATACAGGTCTCTCCAGCCCAAGATGGAAGAATATTCATCCTAAAGTATGTATGCACTCCACTATACATCGCAGCACTCAGCACAACAGCCAAGAACTGGAACCAACCTCGATGCCCAACACTGGATGAATGGATCATGAAGATGTGATATTTATACACAATAGAATACTACATAGCAGTTAGAAATGATACAATCATGAATTTTCAGCAACATGGATGGATCTCCAAAATATTATGTTAAACTAAGTAAGCCAGAAGAAGAAAGATACATACAGAACGATAACATTTCTTTGAGGTATTCAGAACTTATATCACATTAACATATAGTCATGAACAAATACAAGGGTCGAAAGGGTAAAATCTCCAAACACCATAGGTACCACCATATAACGTGGTTTAAGTGTCCAAATGAAGATCAAAGGGCACAGAGATTGTGCAGACTATCATTCGTACCTCCAAATCCACCAGCAATATAATATGTCACCATATTCTTTTGCATAGGCACTCTAAATAAAGGGAAATATTATGCACAAAAACAAGCTCTTATTTATTAAGGATAAGAACCCTTTTTTTTTTTTAAAAAGGCAGGGTCGCCTCCCACCATAAGCATGTGTCATGTAGACCCAACTTACGACTCCACGTGATTGGTCAGCGACTGTTCAACCCAGAACCCCAGATCCCAGACATGGAACTGACACAGGTCTCAGCAACAACACCAGGAACCAAACTCCTCTGGTGGAAACTCTGATTCCTGGTACCAACTTGCACCAATGTTTAACATGACATCCTGACATGAGGAAACGGCAGCAACTTCAGCTAAGAGAAGATTGCCTCATCTCAGCACCTAACAGTATGATGCAACCAGGAAACTTGTCATCTTTTGCCCTAAGCAAACACCAAAATCACTATCTACAGAAGACTGACTTCTGGACAGAATCTATCAAGGGACCAACGAGGAAGTTTCTAGCCTAGGCCTAGGCCTAGGATTTGTACAAAAAACCAAGATCTCCAATTCCAGAGGTCTAACTTTGTCAACTGCGACTGAGCAGAACTTCTGGAACTATGCTGAAAGACCATACCCCACTGTCCTAGGTTCTGAACAAAAACCAAGACCACTAATTACAGAAGACTGATTACAACAACTGTGATGGAACAGAACTCCTAGAACCATAATGAAAAACTCTCTCCTAGCCTTCACCCTATGACCTACACAAATAACAAGATCTCCAGCTACAGAGGTGAGATATCATCATCCACATCTGAGTGGAAAGTTTCCTGGCACCATAAGAAGACCTTGGGGTGTGCAAATGAGTGAGCATGGAGCCGGTAGTTGTTCCCATGGCAGTATGCTTCAAGGGCAGAGAAACCCTGTATCTCTTAGGCCAAGTGAATTCCCACTGTAATTTTCCCTATGTTTATCATGCATATGTAAAAAAAAATGAAAAAATGCAACCTTTTTTTTTTTAAGAAGTTGCTGGTCTGTTTTTTCTTTTTCTTTTTTCTTTTTACATAGCTGATGGTTTTGGTTTTGGGCTTATTCCTTGTTTATTCTTTTTGTAATCTTGTTGATACTCCCTTATTGTTTTTTGTTTCTGGTTTGTCTTGTTTTACTACTTTTTCTTCTTTTTTTACTTTTTTTTTTCTTACTTTTTCTCTTTTTTCCCTTTCTTCTTCTAACTGGGTATTTATAACACCTAGACGAACTCCTAGTTTTTCTCTTTTTTTTGTTTGCTTTTTTCCCCCTCTTTTCTTTTTTCCTTCTTCTCCCAGATGGTACCAAGGCCAGATAGTCGAATGTTCATTTGGTGGAAATAAAAACTGTTCAGACATCAATACCAAATCCAAAGTCAATGACAACAGAATTGATACCCAATCTACAACAAACTGTACAAGAGGGGAACAGCTGCACTAGCATTACGGGGGTAAAGGAGGGAGATGTAGGATGTATGCTAGGAACGGGTGAAAGGAGGACAACACTGGTGGTGAGAATGACCCTCATTCATTGTCACTATGTGTCTCAAATATTAACTGTGAGAGAATTGTAATTCACTTCAACCACAATAAAAATTTTAAAAAATCTGTAGATCAAAAGAAATTTCATTTTAAAACCTGTTTCAGTGAGAAGCACAACCAGTCTATTATATTCCCCACAGCCAAGTATCAATGCTCAATTTACAGTTCTTATCTTAGGCAACCAATTCCATTTTTATCACCTACCACAATACTTGGCCTTCATCTATGTATAACACTGCCATCTAGTGACTATTAGTACAAGTGAGAGATTTTTCTCTCATGCCTCATTGAAAACAAAATACACACCTGTTTGAAATAAAGAAATTAAGATATTAAAAAACCTACATATGCAGCTATTTTTAGAAACTTGGACAAGAAAATGAGATAGAGTATAGCAGATAAACTGCTTACCTTGTACAGAATTTCATTCTCAAACCACATATGGTTCCCTGGGCAGAAAACCAGGAATAAGCCCTGAACACAAATCCTGACCCACAAACACATCCCCAATGTCTCACACGGACCAAATATGACTCTGAAATTTATGCTACGAGATAACTGATACTGCAAACAATACCTAGCTGCACCACAAAGTAAAAGAGAGGAGGTTCCCAGCAAGTCCATAATAAAATGATATTGGGAGTACTAGTAAGCACCAGAAAACGATGTGCCTAGTGAGCATGTGGAGTGTATATGCCACAGCGACCACCCCCACAGTCAGTACTAGAACTCTAACTTTGGGCTTCAAGAGTATAAGATTTAATGAGCACATACATAAGCAATACAACAAAAGGAAAGCCAATTTCAATGACCACCATGGTCTGGTGTATAATAATCTGTAACCTGATATACTACAGATCCCAATCACCAGTAAAAAAAAAAAAAAAAAAGAGAAAAGGCAGCAGGAAATATAACAAAAGGATACATATAAATGCTAGGAACAAAGAATATGTAGTTCATTTATCATGAGAATTATTATAACTTTCATCCTGGGTCAGTACCAATAATTACAAAAATTTATCTAATGAACTAAATATTACTTTCATTGGCAAAAAATTATGTACACATATATGCACATATACAACATATGTGGCAATTACCATGGTTCGCATAAAACTTTCAGACATTTTTTAGGGGGTGTGTCACACCTGGCTGTACCAAAGTTGCCCCTGGCTCTGAACATAGGAATCATTCCAGCAGGCTTGGAGGACCATATGAGATGGCAGGGATTGAAGTCAGGACAGCTGCATGCAAGATAAATGCCCTACAAGATAAACTATCACTTCAGCCCCTTCACACAAATTTAAACCCAGACTTGCAAGACAAGTAAACATTTCACTTCCTCTGAAATCATTCAGAACCAATAAAGATTAACTTCTCTAACTCCAGTAGTTCAAGTATTCTTTAGTATTTTGAACCTTTTGATCTTTCAATCTTATCTTGATTCTAACCCTTTTTAATAGACTCTCCACTGCTTCAAAAACTGCTAATACTTTGAGTTGACAATATTTATTGGAGGGTTTAGGTACTGAGTATTCTAAGATGTTTAATAGCTTAATAATAATAATAATAATAACAACAGATGACAGCTGAATACTCCCTTTACAAAATATTCCTATTAGAGTTTTTTTGTTTGTTTTGTTTTGTTTGGGGTCACACCTGGCAGCGCTCAGGGGTTACTTCTGGCTCTATGGTCAGAAATTGCTCCTGGCAGGCTAGGGGGACCATATGGGATGCCGGGATTCGAACCACCGTCCTTCTGTATGCAAGGCAAATACCTTACCTCCATGCTATCTCTCCGGCCCACCTGTTAGAGTTTTAATCAAACACTTTTAAATAAAGGCAGGATAAAAAGCTTTTTTGTATATGTGTATTTTTCTATATAATCACAAAACCATTCCTTGCATGTATGAGGCTCTGAGTTCAATTAATTGCAGTGAGCACTGTTGAGCATGAGCCCTCAGAACCCAATTCAGCCAAATGTAATTCATAAATCAAACCAAAACAATTTCTCAGGCCTTATTCACTTAAAACACATTTTCAAGTGGTTTTAAAATCAGGCTAGAGACAGACGAGAGGTTAAGACGCTTGACTTGTATACATTTGGGTTTGAATCTAGTACATATAGTCTCCAAATACTGTTAGTGATCATTCCTGAGCACAGAGCTAGGAATGGCCACTGATTACCATCAGGTCAAGCTCCTGCCCTCAAAGGAAAAAAAAAATAATAGAATGTCTTTACATTAAGTCATTCAGACCAATTGGATAAACTAAAAATCATTAGACTTGACCCCTGGTGTAGAGTTCCAACTTAGGAAGCTCCAAACTTGACTACGAAAAAAAAGAAAAAAGGGAAACTGAAGTAGATGCAAATAGAAAATATGAGTTATTTCAAGTGGCACCTGACAATGCAGAAAATGTCAGAGATGAAAAGTTGGACCTAGGAATACTTGAGAGCATCCCTTTTTCTGAAGTCTTTATTCACAGTACCAAAAAATGCTTTACTGGAATGTGTGCCTGTGTTCTTTCAACCATCTCTCCATGCTTCTGTACTGGTGGTGCACATGAAGGTCCTGGCCAAGGCTCTCAAAGGCATCAATACTGAAAAAGAGAGGCAAGCACTAGGTCCTTATTAGGCCTGCAGCAAGTCATGACCTGTTTCTCATAGTGGAATCTGGGTTGTACTGGAACATTGAATCACAAAACCGGGGAAATAATGGTGGCTGGTGTGGTGGCACTAGAGGTAAAGCATCTGTCTGCCTCACAAGCGCTAGCCTAGGACAGACTGCAGTTCGATCCCCCAGAGTCCAATATGGTCCCTCAAGCCAGGAGCGATTTCTGAGCGCATAGCAAGGAGTAACCCAAGCATCAACAGGTGTGGCAAACAACAACAACAACAACAACAACAACAACAGGGAAATGGCTGTGAACTCACACAGAGGTTCAAGGACAAATACAGAGCAATCAACCCCAGATTTGATCTAAAATGTCTGAAAAAGTAAAAGTAAAAATAATCAGCTCTCTCAAAATTCCCATCAGTATGGTTTCATTGTACTAACTCAGTATCAATAGACCATATAGAAGCAAATCAAAACCATGCAGGAAGGAAGGAATATTCTTGGATTCTTCTTTCAGTGATGTAATCCATGTATGCAAATAAAATGCCTCAATGAACATAAATATATACACAAATTATATCCAGTAAATTTAAATATATTTCTGATTTGACAAGGCTAAAAAAAAACTTGCCTTCTAAAATACTCAATTTCTATTTGCTGAAGTAAAAGCTATAAATTATAAAACAATAAGAATGTAAGATTATGGGCCCGGAGAGATAGCACAGCAGCGTTTGCCTTGCAAGCAGCTGATCCAGGACCAAAGGTGGTTGGTTCGAATTCCGGTGTCCCATATGGTCCCCAGTGCCTGCCAGGAGCTATTTCTGAGCAGATGCCAGGAGTAACCCTGAGCATCACCGGGTGTGGCCCAAAAACCAAAAAAAAAAAAAAGAATGTAAGATTATAATATAGTGAAATTTAACTGTTACATGGGGCAGGTTTTAGAAGGGTTATAGTCAATTAAAAGAAATTGCTACTTCTAGGGGCTAAAGAGAGAGTCCAGCTGGAAGGGCATTGGCCTTGTACATGGCTGACCAGGGTTTCATATCTGGCTTTCCATATCATTTCCCAAGCATCAACAGGAGTAATTCCTGAATACAGAACCAAGAATAACCCTGAGCATCACCTGTTACGACTCAAAAGCAAACAAAAGTGCTTTTAGCAATACTTCATTTTAAAAAAATGGTACTTTTAAGTACTTCTGGAAATACAGTAGAATTCAGAAAACTCTATTCAAATAATGAAACATGAAAACGTATTTTATTAAGATGATTTTTAATATTTTTAAAATTGCATCGAAAATCCTATTTTAGAAAATTCTCTATGTGTTACATTAGCATAAAATTAAGATAGCTACTACTCTAACAATATGTATACATTCGTCAACCAGTTCACTCTGGCTGAAGACAAAACATTAATGAATACTGGCTCTGGAGATAGATTATCCTAATTCAAATCCTGGCTCCACTTCTCAATAGTGGAGCATATCACTTAATCTCAATAGATCTGTATTCTTATCTACAGAATACAAGTAAATATTACAACTATTAAAATTAAATAAGTATAAGAAACTAGAAGAATACTACCACAAAATATACACAAAATTAATTAAATATTAATTTAATATTAATATTGGTACCATCATCTTACACAATAATAACAGGTCAATGGGCTGGTGTAGATGCTTCCTTTGCATGCAGGAGGCTGAAGCTCAATTCCTGTCACCACATAGTACCTAAGCATGGGCAGCAGTGACCTTCATCCAATAAGCTGGGAGTAGTCCTTAAAGACCACCACGTGAGGAATAAAAACAAATGACAGAAACAGCCTACAGACTGGAGGACATATTTTGCATGCAGGAGACCAGGGTTCGATCCCAAGCTGAAAGTGACCCCTGCCAATAAGACCTAAGGAACAAAATGAAAACCAAAAAAATGTCTGGGGGAAAGAGAGATAGCGCAGGGGTAGGGCATTTGTTTTGTATGCGACCCTGCCCTGGAGGGACCCAGTTTGATTCTCGGCACCCCATATGATCCCCTGAGCCAGCCAGGAGCGATTTCTGAGTGCAAAGCCAGGAGTAACCGAAGTGCCGCTGGGTGTGGCTCCAAAACCAGTCAATCAATCAATCAATCAATCGATCGTTTTTTAAAAAAAAATTAGGGGCTGGAGAGAGAGCACAGCAGTGTTTGCCTTGCAAGCAGCCGACCCAGGACCTAAGATGGTTGGTTTGAATCCCGGTGTCCCATATGGTCCCCCCGTGCCTGCCAGGAGCTATTTCTGAGCAGATAGCCAGGAGTAACCCCTGAGCACTGCCGGGTGGCCACAAAAAACAAACAAAAAAATTAAAAACAAAATGTCATTCATATCAAAGAATTCTTCAAATCAAAGTGCTCCATTTATTTTAAACAATTTTACTGAAAAATAGAATATATACAACTATCCTCAATCTCCAAATCGCCCTTTTCAGCTAATTCTGAAATTGAACAGAGGTATATCTAAGTATACTTTTCACTGCTTGAATCATTGGTTATTTAATGTTCAAATTTTTTGTAACAAGACACTTCCATTTCTTCATTTATGCACTTAGTTATCTAATAGATGATACCTAGAAGGTTTCAAGAGTTCAAGTATAATATGCAAAGACCCAAAGATGAAAATGGTATAGTATATTCAAGTATAAATATAAATGAAATAAGCTGATTAAATGTCAAACAGAAAGGAAGAGTAGAGCTGACAGGAAAAGATGGAAAAAACAGGCATTTCACACCTAGGAATTTTAGAATCATGCTGAGATTAAAGGGCTTAATCATCAGTGCATAGCAACGCTGTAGCAAATTCTGTAGAGAGTTGGTAACAAAGACGTCACCAAGATTCTTTGAGTCCCCCTTGGCTTCACACTCTATCCTCATACCCCTTATCTCTGAAGTTTCCTCTTAGAAACTTTCCACTTAACAAGACTTCCCCCTGTCCCCCTACATCTGGGCTATAAAGGGCCCTAAATCAATGTTAAATTTGGAGTTGAATTCAATCACTCTTTTCTCTACTAAAAGATCCCACCATAACATTTTCCCTTCAATGAGATTTGCTTAGCATTCTTTATCACAAAATTACTTTTGTTCTCTAAGAGAATAGTATTTTCTTTAATACTGAAATAAACGAAAAAGGCAGTGCATTACTATAAGCCAAAGAATATCATTGGATATAGAGGGTTTAAGGAAAGATGAAGAGAATAAACTAATATTTTCTGGGTAAAGAGAGAAACATACCATGGCGAATGCTCGCTAACAGTTTGAAATCTGAGTAACCAACACCACTTACTCAGATAAGAAGTGTAAAGAGAAGGGAAGGTTTGATAAAATCTGCTTAAGACATGTCAGGATTCAGCTCAGTTATCCAAGTAAAAATAGCAGTGAACAGAACTACTGTTAATCTATCTTCTATAGATTCTCAAGAAAGAAGTAATATATCCTGGGATTATGGAGAGAAAAGATACAGTTTGAAGAAAACAGTTGCTACCTACAGAGAATAGTAATGTACTGACAATACATGAGGCTATTTTCTACTTTAAAAAAAATCACTGTATAAGGGTATCAATACACAAAGCGATGACTTAATTTTTTCCAGATGCTTTGAACTCTCTCAAAAGATTATTAGGTATTCATAATGACATCAGATGATGACAAATGTCTTCAAACAAAAGGCTGAAGAGCCATGAATTCTAAAATACAGTGAACTGGCAACAGGCTATCAAAAATAAAAGCTGAGAGAAGTAACTGAAGAGCCTAAAAGTTTAAACGGTAAGAATTTAGGGATCTAGGGAGCTAATTCAAAGGTCTAGTTTACATGCATTACATGCTGGAAACCAGGGTTTGGTTCTTAACACTGCCAGGAGAGAAGCTCTAACACACTATGATGAGTCACCTCTGTTTACCAAAAAATAAAAACAAACAAAATATATATTGAAGTAAATAAAATGTTAGGGAGAAAATGAGATTCAGTCAAACTAGAATATCTAAATTTAAGAATTCACAGGGAGGAACTTAAGGAGAAAAGACATTTTAGAGAGGCCAGAGTGATTAGCACAGTGGGTGGGTATTTGCTTTCACATGGTGCCCACTCAACTTCAATTTCTAGCATCCCCTGAATCTGCCAGGAGCAGTTTCTGAGTGCAGTGCCAGGAGTAACCCTCCCACCCACCCCCAGCCCCAGCTGGGCATGACCCAAAAACCAAAAACAAAAACAAAAAAATTCTAGAATTGAAGAGCCCTGGTAGAAAAACAACTAACCTAAATGGGTTGCCCATTTACTGAACTGATAACTCAACTGCACTTTGAAAAAAACCAAAGATAAATGACAGACCAAGAGGATGAGCAGTAACCTAAGGGAACAGAAGAGTAACCAACAGAAAAGAGGGTAGCATAGCTACAGGGCATAGTTCACAAAAGGGCTTGGATGATAAACATGTCTACTAAATCAATAAAAATAAAAGGCATTTTAGGGGCCAGAGAGATAGCATGAAGGCAGGGCGTTTGTCTTGCATGCAGAAGGATGGTGGTTCGAATCCTGGCATCCCATGTGTTCCCCCACGCCTGCCAGGAGCGATTTCTGAGCGTAGAGCCAGGAGTAACCTGAGCGCTGCTGAGTCTGACCCAAAAATAAAACAAAAACAAAAACAAAAAGGCATTTTAATCTGTTCTCTCATCAGAAAAGGGAAATAACCTCACTAAATAACATGAGATATCATAACATTTCATGTTTTATTGTCATGTCAAATTCATTTATCTCAGAGAATGAGACATGCTTAAGAAAACATTAACAATATAATGATATTGAACAATAAATTGCCTCTAAGCAAAATTAGTACAATGATACTATTTTTATGATCTGCACATCAGTCTCTTGATTAAACAGAAATGCTATCATTTTCATCTTCTACAATTTTTGCCCAAAGAATATTATTTAATACTATTGCAGATACAAGGAAAATCAGCAATCTCCAATGATCTGAAATTCACTGCCAAAAAAATAAAAAAATCAAATTGCCCTATCCCTACTTGAAGTTCATAATTATACCATGAAATATCTGATAATACCAAGTATAAAAACAATTGCTCGTGGCTAATACAATCAATATTCTTCACAACCTCTCAAAACCATTTATTAGGGGGAAAAAAGCACTGAAGAGATGGCACCAGATTTGTGTTAGTGGCCTTGCAGGTGGCCAGCCCTAGTCCAATCCTCCACATTATATATATAGCTTCCCAAGCATTGCCATGAGTGATCCCTAAGCAGTCAGAAAAAAAATGGCTAGCAGGGTGTTCCCCAAAACCAAACCAAAATCTATTGCTTTAATGAGATTAACTGGAAACAGAGATGTGAACTTAGAAAAGCTGAATGGATATAATCACTTAAAACCTGCAATAGACATTTTTCTATTGTAATCTATAAAATTTAACTTAAAAATTATTTTTCTCACTCCCTTTATTACCACTTAATAGCTCCCATCTGCCCATCATTAAAGGGATAGTGCAGCAGGTAGGACACTTGCCTTGATGTAGCCAACCATATTTGATGCCCAGAACCATCATATGAGATGGTACCCCAAGCCTGCCAGAGTGGTTCCAAAAAATGATTATATAGATAAATAAAAGATTCCTGAAGTATGTCTGTAGTCTATAGAATGAATGATTAAGAGAGAAGAGGTATTAAATGAAAATGTGGTAAACTCACAGCTACGCTATCTAGTTTTACGAGTGGTGCGTATAAGAGACACTTTCAGGTAAGATACTGTAAAAGATGAAGCTCCTCTCACCAGCCTTGTGCAAGTTTGCAACTTCGTAAACGAGCCTTCCCCTTACCTGCCTGTCTACTGTAATTCAGACCAATGAAAGTGGTCTCTCTCCTTGTCATGATACAAATCACCTTCTTCACAAATTCCCACCACCGGGGCCGGGAAGGTGGCGCTACAGGTTAGGTGTCTGCCTTGCAAGCCGATGGACCGCGGTTCGATCCCCCGGTGTCCCATATGGTCCCCCCAAGCCAGGGGTGATTTCTGAGTGCATAGCCAGGAGTAACCCCTGAGCGTCAAACGGGTGTGGCCCAAAAACAAAAAGAAAAAAAATTCCCACCACCACTAAGGACTCTAAAGAGCAGTAAACTTTGAGGGCAAAAAAAAGATAATATCCCAGTGGCCAAAGTAAAATTCAATGGAAATTTCGCTTTTAAATTCTTTTTTAATGTCATAAAAGGACTTTTTATTAAAAAAAAAAAGGGAAAAAGCAGCAGCATTCTCAATGAACTCAATAAGGAAAGGCTACTAGAATTTATTAGACTACAACTTTTGCTGAGTACATAAATTACAAAAAGGAATTCTGTGTACTTTCAGCATTTTCTCAGAATAATAAGGTGAAAATATTCTATATGCAGAAAAAACAAGTACCAAGCATAAAAGCACCAAATACTAATTGTAAGCAAAGGCTAATTAATTATGAGAACAAGAATCATACTCCCCCTTCTTGTAGTCTTTTGAGCAACCTTCTGTACTTCCTTCTAAAATAAGAGTCTGAGCCATACAGCAGGTCAATTTTCAGAGATGGGGTTGGGGAGATAGTGTGGAGGTAGGGCGTTTGCCTTGCATGCAGAAGGAGAGTGGTCGAATCCTGGCATCTTATATGGTTCCCCAAGCCTGTTAGGAGCGATTTCTGAGCATAGAGCCAGGAGTAAGCCCTGAGTGCTGCTGGGTATGACCCAAAAACCAAAAATAAAAAAAAAAATCAATTTTCAGACATGCACCCACTCTTTAACTTTTAAATAAGAAATGATATACAATTCAACAGCTTCTTCAACTCGTACAATCTGAAAAAGATATTGGCATACAGAGTAAGGGGAGGAAATAATATTATACTGCCAAACATATGAACAGTTATGAGAACCAAATGATACTAATGCACATAACTTTCACTACAAATATATTCAAATTCAAAGTATGGATTATAAAATATTTTAGTATTAAAGGGCAGTGTGGGCAAGGCAGGTTCGATTTGCCTTGCATGTCGCTGACCCAGGTTCAATCCTTGGTCTCTTACATTGTCCCCCAAACCTGCCAGGTGCTATTCCTGAGTGCAGGGCGAGTGACCAATAGATCAATTGATAGATATGTTAAGTATATATTTAAAAATATTCTTTCCATAGAAAATTTGAAATTCAAATCTTGTCATTATCTTCTAAAACAAACACTGAAACATAATTTTATCCATACGCATCCTGGAGTAGTCATTAAAAAGTACCTAGCCCATGGAAACAGCCTGAAATTTGGAAACCTAGCACTATTCCAAACCACTAGCTTTCTACCTAAGAATGACTCTTAGAAGCATGGCTAAACACTGCCACAGCACCATACCTTCACCATGGTTCACTATCATCTAAAGTATAAATAAGCCTAAAAGTCTTTCAAAATGATAAAATTCAGTGAGAATCACTAAAATACATAAAGGTATCTGCTAAAAGCAAAATAAAGGCAAACTGTGAGTTACCATATTAGAATATTAATCTAACAACCACCTTGGCAAAGGAATCAAATTCTTTGTTTCAAAATTCCTTGTTTCATATGGGCCAGAGAGACAGTACAGTAGTTAATGTGTTTGGTTCCAATCTCAGCACTATATCTGATGACTCAAGTACCTCCATGAGTGATCCTTGAGCAGTCTCAGGAGTAAGCCCTGAGCACTACTGGATGATCTCCCCTCCCACAAAATGTGAGCTCAAACATGAAAGGCACATATACTGACATTTTTGTAATGAGGCATGTTTACTGCAAAATTGAAAAATCTGTATTAAAAGTAATAATTATGTAAAAAATAATCAAGAGAAAGATGAGTTCTAAATGAAAATCATACCGCCTAATCTAACATTAACCATAAGAACAACATCATTAAAATGACCCATTTTGTCAGTTGCAGATCCTTCCTATCCTCTTTAAGATCATATTTGTGGTAAAACATACTAAGAAGGGAAGGAAAGAGGAGAAAAGAAAAAAAAAAAAACCATGACAGGATGTTGACAGCACAACTACCAAAGCTTTAGAATATAGTGGTTAGCTAGCTCTACATACACCACCAAAAATAATACAGCAGGTTCCTCCAACAGCAGATTACTTTGGGTTTCGATTTTAACCTACTCAAGTAACAGGAGGCTAATGTAACAACATACACAAAATCTTTAGACCCTAAGCTCTCTTTGAACAAAACCTATGTATGTACTTCAAGGCCTCAATTACCAAGTAAAGCAATTCTTCGATCCAATTCAATTGTCCTGCAGTTTCATTTGGACAAAGGACAGACTTAACTGCCTCTGTCTTTGCTACAACTTCAAGAATCAAGAGCCAGAAATGCCAACAAAGGCCAAAAGGGAGGAAGCACCCAAACTAAAATTCTGACAAAAGGCCTGAGGTGATATTTTCTCTAAGAGAGATCAAGATCTAATTACATCCCCTAACAGATCTATCCAAAAAGCCAACTAGTAAATCACTGCTAAATTTATACAATTTCATTTATTTATTTCATTTATTCTAACGACTACATTTTCGTAACTATAGACTGATGAAAATTGTTTTAACTGGTTCACAAATGAAATTAATAAAAGCTATTACTGTGTTCAATATACATTCTAAGAAAATAGACTTAGAGGTTAGGTCTCTACCTAGCTTGTCTGTATGTATCAGAACTGTGCCACCAAGCAGACAATAAGTATATATAAAATGAATGAGATCCTACAGTAACAAAATTAATGGAACAGTGTCCAAAATTTCAGTGGACAGAAAACTGCATTAAATCATTTCACGCCTTAAATGAAAATACAGCATTTGCTAAAATTTCAGAACCTTCTACACAGTGTTATTCATAGTTGAATTTAAACTATACAGAAACTAGTCAAATTTGTAATTGAATTTAAACTATTCAAGAAACTAAGTAGTACACTATAATGCTAGAAAAAGTTCAAATCAGGACTAAGGAAGAGCTGATTTGATAACAATGCAATTAAAGATGCATTTCTGCATAAGATAAATTACTTTCATCTACCCCCAAATTAGGAAAACCGAAAATTATAGAACTAAGGTACTTACCCTAAAGCCTAAATTATGAAACAGATGGGCTCCAGTTTCAAAGTAATATGAATTCACACAAATTTATTCATGTTTCTGCATAATCACATGCCCGATAACATGTTAGGAATATTAATTGCATTGTACTTTCTTTTTGGCTATCTAAGCAGTTGGCTGTGAGTTAGAGCAGTTATGACTGATGAACTGATCACCATATTTCATTTCCAAGACTTCACTTACCAGGGGAGGGAATGATGACAGAAATCTTTTATCAGAAGCAACAGTTTGGTTCTACCCAGTTTTCAAGATCTCCACAGCTTAAACCAAGCTTTCCTATTCTATTTTTAGGCTGTACTGTAACTGTTGCATTTCGACAACTTGTTGCATTGCGACTCTAATACTGATTTTGTTTTCTATAGTCACAGTCACACTGTAGCTTTTCAAACATACTGAGTATGCTTTCTATAGCCTCAGTCACCTTGTATCTCTTCAAAGACTTAAGGGTGTACAAAGAGTCCCCAAGGCCCTGGATTGCCATTAGAAACAGATTACCTGACGATAATCCCTTGTCATTTGTTTCCTTATTTGAAATTCTATGAGAGAAAAACTGGGTCTGTTTTGAATAGTCTAGGGTAAATCCTAAGGCAGTTAGTTCACAAAGAATGATTTGGGAATCAGTGGTATAGATATCGTGTGCTTCTCTGCTAGTAGGTAAAGCACTCATTAATCCGGGTTAGGAAGAAAAGGCATAGGCAACAGTCCATTTGATAACATCTATTAGCATGCAAGCTAAAGAGATAGCTCCAAGGGCTGGAGAGCCAACCTTAAAAGAGGGAAGCTCCAAATTGCACAGGGCATGGTCCCTCCAGCAGCGAAGGGGATCCTAAACGACTAAGTGCAGCCTTCAAAACAAAACAAAAGAAAAGACATACTAGAAGGAAATAACCCTAATGTCTGAGAAGTACCTGCAAAGCCAAGACTCAAAGACTGCAGGACGGATCCAATTCCTATATTGCATTCCCATCTTTGCCAAAGTCTTTCTCCAAAAATATTGCTAAAGGGCTACTTTAATCTTCTAGGAACTCTCTCTCTCTCTCTCTCTCTCTCTCTCTCTCTCTCTCTCTCTCTCTCTCTCTCTCTCTCTCTCTCTCCCCTCTCTTCTGTCTCTTGTCTCTGTCCCTCTCTCTCAGTCTTTCCTGTCTCTCTCTCTCTCTCTCTCTCTCTCTCTCTCTCTCTCTCTCTCTCTCTCTCTCTCTCTCTCCCCTCTCTTCTGTCTCTTGTCTCTGTCCCTCTCTCTCAGTCTTTCCTGTCTCTCTCTCTCTCTCTCTCTCTCTCTCTCTCTCTCTCTCTCTCTCTCTCTCTCTCTCTCTCTCTCTCTCTCTTTCTCTCCTTCCTACTCCCCTTCTCCTCCTCCTCTTCCTCTCCTTCCCTCCCAATCTAGTAGTGAACACAAGGAAGCAAAATGAACTTGTACTCCTCGGGGTCCTTATCTTGCGAGTGATGAGGTGAAACGGGGCGACGAAGGGAAAGAGAAGAAAAAAAAAAAAAAAAAAAAACCCTGACATTCAAAAACCATGTGCGAGGCAAGAAAAAAAATTTCCCTGCAACTTGCCCTCCGGGGCGGGTCACAAGAGGAAGGAGGAGGACTGGGGAGGAGGAAAATTCCCAAGACCTCCACGTCAGGGACACGGGGGGGGGGGGGAGAGAGAAAGAGGGGGTGAGGAGGGAAGGAAGCACCATCACGGAGTCGCGGGGACCCCCCCGATCTTCTTGGGGCGCCCCAGTCCTCCATGCGTGGCGCCCCCGTCCTAGAACGCAGCCGGGGCGCCCAGGGCGCAGCGGGGCATCGAGCTGGGGGGCGCGGAGGGCTCGGTCTGTCCTGATGCCCAGCAGGACCCGAGCCCCGGGGGGCCCCAGAACAAAGCGGGGGGCCGGAGACAGGTGACGGCGCTGCCGCTCCTCCTCTTCATCCTCCTCCTCTGCAAGCTCCCCTTCGCGATCGTCTCCCTCGGAGGGGCGCGCACGCTCTTCGGGGCGCTGCTCGGAGGCGCCGGGTGCGCGCGGGGACGGAGGGAGGCGGCAGCCAGCAAGGATGCTCGCGGGCGGGCGCGGGGACAGCGGCCACACAAAGGGACGGCGCGGCGAGGCTTTCGGCTCCCTCCCGCGATCCCTCCCGGCCGCCTTTGTCCGCCCGGCGCCTCCCCTCGCCCGCGCCTTCACCCTCGCCCGCGCGCATCCTTCCTCACCCGCGTGAGCAGCGGCCGCATCTGCTCCCCGGCCCCGTCCGCCTCCATGGCGGAGCCCGACGCGACGCCACCGGACTGACACCCCGACTGGCTCGCCAGCTCGCGCACGCGCGTTTCAGAGCGCCGGAGGCTCGCGCGGGGCGGGGGGCGAGCGCCGAGCGGGAGAAAGCGCGCCCGACTGCGCGTGCGCTCGCTCGCTCACTCTCCAGACACAGTCTCGTGGAGCGCCGCGCGACGACTGAGGCTCCGAGGGCTGAGCCGCCGGTGGGGAGGAAGACACGGAGGCGGAGGCGAGCGACGCGCGGCGGGGGCGGGGCCGCGGGAGTGACGTACGCGCGCTCCCCACGCCCCCTCGCCGCCGCCGCCACGCCCCCTCGGCCGCGCGAGGGGCATCGCCGACCTCGCTCGCCCCGCGCCCGCGCCGCCGCGGGGCCTCCCGGAGAGCGGAGGGGCGGGGGCGTATGCAAAACGCGCCTCCGCCTTAGCCAATCGGCGGCCCCGCCACGTTCTCTTTCCCACCCCTCGCCCCCGTTACTCTCTCGAACGCCCCGCCCCTCTTTGTAACTTGCTCTCGCGGACCCGAATGTGGAATTCATTGGTTCCAAGCAGCGGGGTGGGTTAAGGGTTTAATTAGGGGTTTGGGGATTGGGAATGGGGGTGCAACAGCGCAACTGTCCCCCCAGCTCCGAACGCCACGTTCGATGCTTCCCATGAATACCCCCAAGCAACTAACGGATCTTCAAGACTTTCCTGCCGGATTGGTTTTTGACGTTCAATTCGCCCCCCAATGTTGGTGAATATCAACTTGGGGCCTAGGAAAGAAAGAGGGGCTTCTTCGTGTGCTGCTGCTCCGAGGACGCCCACATTCACATTTAAGGCCTTTTCCTTTGCTTTTACTTTTTATTTTACATTTTATATTTACACTTTTCACATCTCAAGTGACGACCTCTGGACTGGACCGCGCAAAGTCTAGGAAGGATTCAATCATTGAACCATCTCCCACATAATATTCTTATTAGAGGCATTATCGTGTTAACAGGGTTAATTTAAGGTGCTTGCTTAACAATAATGGCCAAGGGTTAGCTGAGAAGAACTAAATAAGCACCATGCAGGAAGAAAACTTTATGACAGCAGGCCTGTCCATCTCTAATGGGACATTGCTAAAGCCCTTCCCAGACATAATGACTGTTCTTGCTTTGAGTGCTAGTCCTTTTTTTTGTTTTACATTGTCAGGGCGTCGCTTGACTTGTCTGAAGGCAGATGTGCCCTTTAAATCCGGTGACAGCTAGCAGACGTGATATTCTGCAGACATGTTTCATCTCTAATCCTCACCCCACTGGGAACCATGTTTCATTAGTCTCTGTTCCCAGATAAAGGAAGCTGAGGCTCACAGATAACTGGCTTTAGGTGTGAGATATTCTAATTGTTCTTTCGAATGCCGCCTTCAAAGGCCTCGCTCAAGAAAATTAAACAGCATTAAGGAAAACTGAGAGACAGAGGAGGAAATAACATGGAGAAAAAGGAAAAGTACTGTTGGGGTGCTCAGAAGTGCTGGGGTTGGCCATGTGCAAGAGCAAGCACCATGCCTGCTCTACGATCTTATCAAGCCCAGAAAACCAACTGTTTAAATATCTTTTAAGATTGCTTAATGTAAAAAGATAAAAGAAAAATAAAGAGTGTTTAATATGTCAGTTACACATTTTCATACCATCAGTCCCTAGGCTGAAAATGATTCCTGATGAAGAATTGGAAGGGCTTTCTTAATAGTTAGTCTCCCTTACATATAACTAGAATTGAAATGTATACGATACCTTCTCTCTTTTCTCAGTCTTATTTTCCACATAGTATATATTCTCTTTTAGCATCCTGTATAGTTTGTATTTTATTGTGCCTCTCATCTGTGCACATGCACACGGGCACAGACACGTTTTTCAGTGTCCTACAAGAAAACTGCATGAAGAGAGCAATTCTCTTGTGATGCTCACTAGCAAACATTTACTGTGCTTACGACACCGCTGGGTCCTGACACACGTGTTAATTGAATGAGAATGACAGGACAGGAATAGGCCAATATCCTGTCAAGACTAAAAAAAATAAAGGAACAGGCGAAGATGTGGCCAAAATAGAAGAGGGCGCCAGATTTGAGTGTTTTAACTAGGCAATTTGAAGATCATGTTAGGATTTTAGATCCTTTTCACCCATCTTCTGAAAAGAAAATATAGTCCCCTGGGTTATTTAGTTGACACTATTTTAGTAACTTCTTTGTTTACATGTCATTTCTCTATTCCTTACTTTATCCCAATTCCTTGAAAAATGTCATAAATTTCTTAAATATAAAATTGATTGATTGATTTCAATGGTCCATTTAATTTAGGCTCAGACAAAGTTCATCCTGAGGTTATGGTTATGGTTAGTAAAGAAGAGAATGTGTTATTTCCTGAAAGCGCAAGGAGATGGCCACAAAATGTCCTAAGGTGTTGGAAGGCAAAATGTTCCCCTTTATATTTTAAATAATTATCTAAAATTTAGCACCAGAAAATGTTTGCTAAAAATGTGAATGTGAATCCAAATTCATCACTAACAATGATCTTAGAATACCTAAAATTAATGACCTTTATCTCTAGCCCAAATCCAGGACACTTCCTGGGTTTCTGGAACAGTAGGTAACACTAGCAGGGTAGATCCAACCTCTTGGCAAGATTCGCATCTTGAGGCATGAATAACCTTCAACCAACAGTTCTCTATAAGCCAGAGCACATTTTGTAAAGACAAACAGCAGCTTCTTTGTCGCTGTGAAAATCCTGGAATAATCCTTATCTCTAGCAGAGGTTGCTTTGACAGTTATGTATCTCTTCATTATCTCTTATTCGTCATAACTAAAATTTAAATATTCCCAATGCTCTTGTTCTGTAAGAGAACCGGAAATCCTTGGAATAGTGATGATATTAGAACCAGAACAGTCTCAGTGGAGCAAAGAGAAAAAAAAATAATAATGGACCCAGACCTTATGAAGTTTAGAAGGAAAGATTATAATATATAAGTCAGTATCAAGAATGTAATGTATTCAGCTCCATTTCAACTGTAGAAATCAAAATGAAATAAAAAATAGACTTTTTGTTAGAAGTGAAAAAGAATGAAGATATAATCTGTGAAGAGTTAACATATAAAGATATTTGGAAAAGCTACAGTAAAATGTAATATATTTGAACTGATTCCTGAAGGACAATGGCATCCCATTATCCAATAGATAGGGAAGAGAAGAAGGAAAGATTTTAGGCAACATTAAGAATAATGGCATTGGGCCTGGAGAGATAGCACAGCGGCGTTTGCCTTGCAAGCAGCCGATCCAGGACCAACGGTGGTTGGTTCGAATCCCGGTGTCCCATATGGTCCCCCGTGCCTGCCAGGAGCTATTTCTGAGCAGACAGCCAGGAGTAACCCCTGAGCACCGCCGGGTGAGGCCCAAAATCAAAAAAAAAAAAAAAAAAAAAAAAAAAAGAATAATGGCATTGTTCTGAAGAAGCAGTAGCCCATTGATAAATCAGTAAAGACATAGTAAGACAAGTCCCCTCACCTGTAGCATCCTTTCTGAAACTGTATATTGGACAATAACAGTATAATTTACTCAGTATAATTACTGGCAATGCAGATTAAGTGAAAGCATCTAGGCCAGCACTGAACAGAAGAGAAACATCCATTATCTTTGAGAAAACTGAGGTGGGAGAAGGATGGCCTCCTCACATACAAGGGTAAGAGGATATCAAACACCAGAAGAGCTTACACCCTCATTACAATGAAAATGATTCAGATGCAGGGGACCATATCCATTTGTCACTGAGAATATACTAGAATGCCATATGACCACATAGTGGTCATTCGCAAATATGGAATGGATATGTGAACACTGAGGCAGTTGGGTTTTTATCCTAAATAAAATTGCACTCCACCAACAGAAGTTAGTAAAGAGAGAAATAACTACGATATTACTAAAGTCATCATTACTGAAAAGATAGCATGGGGGGAAATGCCCAGTACAAGGAGATTGGTTTGAAAGTTACTGCTTGCTTTTCTTTTTTTTTTTTTTTTTTTGGTTTTTGGGTCACACCCGGCCGGCAGTGCTCAGGGGTTACTCCTGGCTCTTAGGGAACCATATGGAATGCCAGGATTCAAACCATCACCTCCTGCATGCAAGGCAAACATACTACCTCCATGTTAACTCTTCGGCCCCAGGTCACTGCTTTCTAAGGTAGCTATTGAGCACATGAATTTGAATAATCTTAATTGAGGTGTTACAGTTTAATAGATTTATCACAGAACACACAGAATTTTGTGGGTAAAATGATAATTTTTATAAATAATATCAATAATCTTAAAGATTTTTATCAATTGTAAATGATGACTTGTTGAATAATGCTTTGATATACCAAATAAAATAAACATTATTAAAATAATTGTGATATTTCTCAATTCTTCAATGTTACTAAAATTTTTAAATGACATAGACGAGACATTTCTGAATTACAGTGGGTTACACAACATGTGCTTTATATATGACAAGCCGCAAAATCAAATATAAGAAAAAGCTTTGAGGAGCCTGAAGAATAGTGCAACATGTAAGGCACTTGTTTTGCACACAGTTGACCTGGCTTCATTCCTGGTATCTAATATGACACCCGATCCAAAGTCCTTCCAGTAGTGATCCCTGAGCACAGTCAGGAGTAAACTTTACTTTGGCTGGGATAGTTCCCATTTAAGATGTGCAAAGCAATTGAAGAGCTCAGGGGATTAACTCAGGAACTTAGAATGCCAAATGTGCAAGCCCAAATCCAATCCTCAATGCAACCAACACGCACTCTCCTGTTAGAGTCTGGCAGCTTTATTTTCTGTGATTCCCTCCATCTCAAGAAATATCCATCCACAATGTAGCCAAGTATGTGTGATCACCACAAAAAAAAAAAAAAATGGGTGTGATTCCCAATGAGCATGGCAACTAAAAGACTGTGTGAGGAAGTGAACCTTTGATGAATACTTGTGAATGCTGACCTCCAATGAACTCTTGTGAGCTCTATAACCAGATTGTTTGTGTGTCCAAAATTGAAGACTGCAACCTCCAGTTAACAAATCCACAAGCACCACAACTAAAAAAAGGAGTACAACTCTCCGTGAGCATACAAAAGAATGTGGGGGTACCAAAATCTTATGTGGAAACCCTCAACAAGCACCATCATTAAATGTACAAGCATCGTAGCCAGGCATGTGAGCAAACCCTTATTACTACCACATCAACAACAACAACAATAACAACAACAACAACTAGGGAAGGGAATGAGTAGGGTGATAAAAATAAAACTATGGTAGAAAATATTTGCTGCCAGAGATACCTCTTAAAAGACTGTTATGCAAAAATACATAGAATGAACTCTTATAGCTCAGTGATAAGACAAACCTAATTTTTAAAATGGACCAAAAACTTTAATAAACACTTTAAAAGAAGATTAGAGATGGTAATTAAGCATATGAAAAAATGTTCCACATTACATGTCATCAGAGAAATTAGAAAAAAAATAACAAGGAAACGCTGTATCAGAATGGTCACAATTTAGGACACTGACCATACCAAATACTGACAAGTACATTGAACAACTGGAATTCAATGGAACAACTGGAATTCATTCATTACTGGTGTGAATGCAGGATGGTAGCCAGGGGTCTCAAACTCAATTTACCTGGGGGCCGCAGGAGGCAAAGTCGGGGTGATTCTTGAGTGCAAACTCAGTAGTAAGCCTTGAACATTGGGGGATATGACCCAAACTAAAACAAAACAAAACTAAAAAAGATTCCTCTAGGTCAGGGCCACAAAATGTTGTACGGGCCGCGAGTTTGAGACCCCTGCCAGTGATTATGCTGTATTTTAATTTTTTAAAGTAAACAGACTCTTACCATATATTTAAACAATTATCCTCCTTAAAATTTACCAAAAAAGGGGCCGGAGTGGTGGCGGTAGACGTAAGGTGTCTGCTTTGCCAGCGCTAGCCTAGGACGGACCACGGTTCGATCCCCCAGCATCCCTTATGGTCCCCCAAGCCAGGAGTGACTTCTGAGCGCACAGCCAGGAGTAACCCCTGAGCGTCACCGGGTATGGACCAAACACCAAAAAAAAAAAAAAAAAAATTGCCAAAAAATGGGGATGAAGTAATGGCGCAGGGCGGAAGGCGTCTGCCTTGCACATGCAGCCTAGGATGGGCTGCGGTTCGATTCCCTGGCATTCCTTATGGTCCCCCAAGCCAGGAGCGGTTTCTGAACTCATGGCCAGGAGTAATCCCTGAGCGTCACAGGGTATGACCCAAAAACAAACAAACAAAAAAATTACCCAAAGAAGTGAAAACTTATGTCCACAAATAAATCTGTATGCAAATTTTATGTTGTTGCTAGTTTTTTTTCTTTTGCGGGGGGCATTCCTAGTCCTGCATGCAAGAATTTCTCTTAGTGGTGCCCAGAGATACCCTTTGGGATCAGCCTCATGCAAGGCAAGAGCCTTGCCCACTGTACTCTGGCTCTGTCCCACACAAATGTTTATGAAAGCTTTATTGCTAATTGCCAAAAACTTTGAACCTACCATGTACCTTTAATTTAATTTATTTATTTATCTACCTATCTTGGTTTTGGGGCCAGAGTCCTATACTCAGGACTTAGCCCTGGTTCAATGATAACTGGAACTGCGATAACTCCTGAAAAAGCTTGGAAAATCATATGCAGTGCCAGGGATTGAGCCCAGGTTAATCACACACAAAGAAGCTTTCTACTACTGTACAATCTCTCTCTCCAGCTTTTTCTAACATGCCCTTTAAAGGTAATCAGTGAAGACTGAGAGACAGTGTTTAATATATACTTTTTATGTGGCCCACCTAGCTTCAATTTCTGGTGGTACATGGTCCTCCAGACATCTCTAGGTGCAGTCCTAGAGAATCTCAGCACTATTACGATGTCATACGTTCCCTGGTACAAAACCCAGCAGCGTTTCATTCTCGACCCCTTGCATTGAATCACCAGTTTAGTTGGCTGAGCCAACAGTAGGAAATGAGGCTTCCTGTGCTTCCTGTTGGATGCCACCCCACAAAAAAAAAAAAAAAAAAAGCTAATAGAGAAATAAACTGTGGTATACTTAAGCAATGGAACAATATTCAACACTAAACTGGAATGAATCATCATACATTCATGTACATATTTCTTCAGAATTCTGAAAAAAAAAAGCCAAACTCTCTAGGGCTAGGATATTAATACAGGAGGTATGTATGACACTTACTTTATAAGTGGCCCTTCTTCTGCAATCCTGGTTCAATCTCCAGCGCTGCATATGAAACCCTAAACACTACCAGGGGTCACTCCTGAACACAGCCTGAGCTCCACTGGATGTGGCCCAATTCCCAACACCGAAAGCAAATTCTGAACAAAGTAAAAAGGTTCGTGCATACTACGATAGATGAAGTAAACAGAGCACAGAGGGTTTTTAGGTCAGTGATAATTTTCTAATACCATAATGATGAACACGTGTCATTGTATGTTTGTTCAAACCCACAGATGATACAATACTAAAAAACTGTCATGTAGTGGCCGGAGAGATAGCATGGAAGTAAGGTTGTTTGCCTTGCCTGCAGAAGGTCAATGGTTTGAATCCCGACATCCCATATGGTCCCCCGAGCCTGCCAGGATCGATTTCTGAGCGTGGAGCCAGGAGTAACCCCTGAGTGCTGCCAGGTTTGACCCAAAAACCAAAAAAAAAAAAAAGTGTAATGTAATCTACGAATTTTGGATGATTATGAAGTATTTATGTAGCTTCAGCTTTTGTAACAAAGATGCCAACATGAAAAGTTGATGAGGGATTTTGATAAGGGGAGCAAGTCTATGGCTATGTATATATGAAGGACAGGGGTTAATGGAAAATCTCTCTATTTTAGATTTTCTGGAAATCTATGATGGCTCAAAAATAATATTAACTTTCTAAACAGCATAAAGAAACAGTACTAAAGAAAAACTTGGGGTAAAAAAAATGTGTTCACTGAAACATTTATGACAGAAACAAAAAACACAATGCATTTATCTACATATAAATCAAGGGCATTGGTTAAATATATGCTAGAACTCCAAATAATAAAATACAATTTGGCTTCGTAAAGACCTCAGTAGTTTATCAGACTGGAGTGCATGCAAAGTGCGATTTTTGGTGTTCAGTAACATATGGCTCAAAAACAAACAAAAAGTTGAATTAGTTAAGTGTCCTAAAAGTAAAAGGTATTGAAATATTAATCTTATTCTTTAAAACCTAACAATGGGTTTATATTACTTATTCTATTTTTGTTGAAATTATATGTTTATGCTAATGTGTGCATCTGCTCTGGAAGTTAAAAACTGCTGATAATAAAAGTTATTGAACCAGGGAGAGTAACTGACTTTATAGTTACATTATTTTTATTATGTTTGAGAGTTAAGCAGGGAGTAAAAATAATGATCACAGGTAAAGGACAATAGCTCAAAAGACTGGAGTGTATGTTCCACAGGCATAAAGCTCCAAAGTTTATCCCCAACAGGGTATGTTCCTACTGGCCACTGAATGTAACCTTTGAGGACCCCACAACCACCACTGAACCTGAGTAGCAGCACTGCATTTTTGCCTGGACCTTTCACTGGCCATCAGGTGCTGAGTATTACCAGGAATGTCCCAGGGTCCTGCAGCACTAATGGAGGAGTTCCCTAATTAAAAATACATTACCCATATTTTTACATGTATCTATAGATATACAAGCACATGTGCATTTTTTTCAATCAAGGGTTGATTGATTATTTTCCAGAAATATGATGTCGACATATTTATGATCACACAGTGGTTCTGTGATTTTGTGCTTTAACAGAAATCTTACAACTTTCTTAAAAAAAATAATTATATTGGAACCCCAATCAATTTTTTCAGTTATTATAATTTCTTGCTAAAATATACAACTGTGTGTAAATTTCCAAATTCTTGTATGCATGGAATTATTTAGCAAGAGCTAAACTTAATAAAACTAAAGATAATAAGTACAATCATGAGCAAATAACATAGCAAGTTAGCAAGGGTCTTGGAATTGAATTATAGACTGGCTAACACTCAGATCATTATCTCAACAATGCTGACTTTTTTCAACTCAGTCAAAGTCACTGGCTACCATCTAGTTAGTTGGCTCCAGCACTGGCTGAAACACTGTAATATATCATTGAGTAACAAAACAGGTGGGAAGTGAGTACAGCCTAGTATACATTGGCACTCCAACATATGCCAGCAACTTCTTTCCAACATTGGTAGATGTTGGGATTTCAGCCATGTTTTTTAAGTCAGAGTCCACTTCTGTCGCACCTAAGTATGTTTAGGTGTGGGGCATATGTTTGGTTGCTTTACAAAACTGTTTCTCTAAGAACTTAAAATAGAAAGATACATGTTGCTTTTCCCCCTTCATCTTCTCAGGACCTCAGTCAAATTTCAATAAATTTGCTTTCTTGAAATTTCCTTTCTTGAAAGTAAGCATGTCAACCAGACCCAGTGAGTGGGAATACAGAGTTTTAGAAGCCCAATCAAAGGAGGGAAATTTAAATTCTCAAGTTCTACGTAGGAAACCATAAACCAAGCTATAATGTACATTTAAGGAACAGACAGAGATGAAAAAAATGTCGACACGGAATCAAAATTTTCAGTGTAATCCAACATAATGTTAGAGTAACTGCTTGGATTTGGTTTAGAACTTATTAAACAGGGGTCCAGTTCACTGTCCCTCAGACCATTGGAGGGTCTGACTATAGTAAAGACAAAACTTATGAACGAATTCTTATGCATACTGCATATATCTTATTTTGCAATGAAGAAACAAAACAGATACAAATACAATATGTGGCCCGTGGGCCATAGTATGAGGACCACTGGTTAGATCATCTTGGATTGCTCATAATTGGCTTGTTTTATTTTGTTTTAGCTTTTGGGACACACTTTTGGGCAGGTAGGATACTTTGGGGCCATACCCAGTGATACTCAGGGACACTCCTGGCAGGCACAAGGGGCCATATGGGTTGCCAGTTATCAAACCTGGGTCAGGTGCATGCAAAGTAATTAACCTGCCCACTGTATTATTCCCCCCTACCCCCAATCATCTCATGTTAAGGTAACCTAAAATTTATATTAAAAAGAAAACTTACATCCTGCATGATACTGGATAAACCATTTCAATCCTCTGAACTTCTGTTTTCTCATCTATATCATGGGAATCATTGAGGATATAATCCCTTAGCTTTAATTGCAAATTCCACAAGTCTCTGAGATACCGATTGTTTTTCATTACTTGTTTGACTACAAAACCCAATTTATTTTTTGGCTCATAATGTTATTATTTTTTTATATTAATAATTTTTATTTTGACCAAAGTGGATTACAAATCATTCACAGTAGTATTTCAGGTACATAGTGACATTGAATCAGGGGCATTCCCACCACCAATGTTGTCCTCCCTCCACCCCTGTTCCCAGCATGTATCCCATATATCGCCCCTCCTTTACCTCCCAGGCTGCTAGTACAAGTGGTCCCTTCTGTGTCTAGTCTGTTTTTAATTTTCTCTTTTTTTTCTTTTTCTTTTCTTTTTTCCTCTTACCTTCAAACAGAAGTACATAATTTGAACCATCTTGTCCTGCCTCTCAACTTGAGAGGGAAATAATGGAGAGCACCAAGACCAAACAGTCATATGAACATTGAGTAGAAATAAAAAATAATCAGACTTGAACACCAAATCCAAATCCAAATCCAACAGAAACAATACCCAATCTATAATGGGGGGGGGGGCGCAAACATTTAAACAAACAAACAAACAAACAAAAACGGGAGATCTTCTAGAGACTATAAACCTCATTTTAAGAAAAGAAAGGGAAAAAAGAAGGAAAATATAAAAATAATACAAGAAAAATTGAATTCAAAATAAAACAAGCAAAAACAAACAAACACAAACCTGAGAAGCACCATAGCAATACTGACAGCAAACGAACACTAACCACAGCCCTGAAATAGAGACGAATCAAAGCACAGGTAAAAAAAAAGAAAAAAAAAAGGGAGCAAAGAAAAGAGAATGAAAAAAGAAAAAAGAAAAAAAGAAAAAAAGAGGCAACAACCTTTACAAAAAAAATTAAAGAAAATATTTAATTTGTGCTATATATATATATATATATATATATATATATATATATATATATATATATATATTGCATAGGCACAGTAAAAATTGGGGAGATTAGAAAGGAAATTCCCCTGGCCTAAGATATACAGGGTTCCTCTGCCCTTGAAGTATACTGTCATGGGTATAACTACATACTCCGTACATGGTCTTTTACTCTCCTAGATCCTTTTGTGATGTCTGGAAGTTTTCTGCTCCATCATGGATGATAAAATCAGGCCCTCTGTAGCTAGTGATCTTGGTATTTGCACATGTCATAGGATGGAATCTTTCTTTACAGTTCTAGAAGTTCCATTCCATCACTGTTGTTTTAATCGGTCTTCTGTAGTTGGTGATCTTGGTTTTTGTACCTATTCTAGACGAAGCTTAGGATAGAGTCATTATGTTTCTAGAAGTTCTGCTCAGTTGCAGTTGTCTTAGTCATACCTCTGGAATTAGAGATCTTGGTTGTTGTATAGGTCGCAGGCCAAAGCCTGGACTAGGGACTTTTTATTGGTCCTGGGATAAGTTCTGCCCAATCATGGTAGTTGCATTTAATTTTTGTTTATTTTTCCTTTATACCTATATGTAGGTATATATATATATATATATATATATATATATACACACATATATATATTTATGTATATATATACATATATATTTGGTCGTGTTTTTGCTTTCTTCACTTCCTTAACTTCACCTGTTTTGGTGTTTTGGTTCTGCTACATACAAAAAAATACAAGAAAAAAATCTTGCCTGGGATTAAAGCTTAGGTTAAAACCAGGGCAGAGAAGATGGAGCCCGACAATCTCACCTCCAAATACACCAGCAATATAAGATAGCACCATTTCTTTTTGCAAAGGCATACTAAAAAAAGGGGAAATCTTACATATAAAAATAAGCTCTTATCTACTAGGGATAAGAACTCATACTTTTTTGTAAATCTGGGTCACCTCCCACCTTGAACGTATGTCATGTGGTCCCAACTTAGCCTCCAGGCGATTAGACAGTGACCACCTAACCTGAACCCTAGATCTCAGATATAGAACCGACACAGTTCTCCGCAACAGCTCCAGGAACCAAACTTTCTCTGGGACATTCTTAATACTGCTCTGACACCAATATAGGCCAGTTTTGGTATGTAATCCTGACAACGAAGAAATGGCAATAACTTGGTCTAAGAGCAGGCTGTCTCATCTCAACAAAACCCGATTTAAACTGACATTTCCACCAATGATTCTTTTAGCTCCTTATTGTGAATAAGGAATACTGATGCTTCACTACTCAACTATTTGTGTATTCAATAAATGGCACTATTCCATACATGGAACAAATGTAACTGGCATAATATTAATTTTCTATGTTCTGTAAAAATTCTGGAACCTAAAATACCTTTTCTTAACACTTTCAAGTTAAAGTTCACAACTTGTAATATAGTCTATATTTCAAAGATGTTGCAAAAGACAAATAACCATTATTTGACTAATTATTAGCCAAATTATTGTTAGATACCCTAATAATAACTATTACTAGAAAAAAACTGACAAAATGGATGCTGTACTTTACTTAGAAAATAAGTGTTGTGCTCTGTTTTAACTAAGGGACTCTGTGGAAATTTTAGAATTCCTATGCAGAAGATTCTTTCCTTTTTTTTTTTTTTTTTTTTTTGCTAAAACTGGTTTCCAGCTTCTAATGTCTTACAGCGTCTTTTTCTGCCCCAAACCCATGTTTTTCCCTCTTCTTAAAGTTTTTTTCTTAAAGACAGTTTTCTTTGATTAGGGGTTTATTCCTACCCAGAACCAGTCTGGGTGTCTCTGTTTTGTAGCTTTGCTAATCATTGGTTGGCAATATATTTGCAACAGAAAATGGTGAGAAATGTGATCAAGTAAGAACTCAAGTCCCTGGTTTGCTTCCAAATGCTCTCTCAGCATCTTGGACATATCTGTAATCATGACTGTTTAAAACCAAGAGTATATGGTACAGCCTGGGCCTGTTTTTAAAACAAACCCTACCCCCATTCTTATTTTCCCCTTTCTCTATACAACACACACGCACACACACACACACACACACACACACACACACACACACACACACACACACACACACACACATGCCCACACACTCCATGAACCCTGCAAACAAATCATTTTTACCAAAATGATTTGATGAGAAAGTTAATTCTTTACGTTACCTGGCACAATGACCCACATTATGACTCCAAGTTAATATAATGAAGTGGACTTTATACCTTGGGGTCACCTGAGAAGACAGAAATGATAGGAAAAGCTGAGAAGGCTGAAACTTTTTAACCTTTCCTTTTAACTTGTTTATCTTTTCTTTTTTTTTTTTTGTTTTTTTGGGGGGGCACACCCGGCGTTGCTCAGGGGTTACTCCTGGCTATCTGCTCAGAAATAGCTCCTGGCAGGCACGGGGGACCATATGGGACACGGGGATTCGAACCAACCACCTTTGGTCCTGGATTGGCTGCTTGCAAGGCAAACGCCGCTGTGCTATCTCTCCAGGTCTTAACTTGTTTTTCTTTAAGGACCATGTATAATTCAAAATCTAAATTAGAGAGTGAAGATGAAAAATATATTTTACAAATTATAAACTACAAGAACTAACATTTTCTCCCTCCTTAATGAACACCAAAATAAAACACTGAGATTTTGGAAATGTTTGCATTTAAAAGTTGATTATATCAATTGGGAATACCTCAAGTGAACTGTGTAGAGATCTAAGTAAGATCTAAGTATTATTGGATGTGGCCCAAAAAATAAATCTGAATAAAATATTGCCCAAAACATAAAATTTTAACAGTCTTCTTTATCATTGTGAGGGATTACCATTGACTAAAAGTTTATTTTTAAGCAAAATTTTAGATCATCTTAGAATTTTATTTTTATTGGGATCTATAATTTTCATAATAAATTATGTTTTCTTTTGAGGGAAGGGTTAAAGACATTATTTTTAGGACAAAATAGTATAGATACTAATAAAAATTCAGTTATTGTAACAGAATGTTGTAAATACAATGTTGTTCTCTTTTTTCTTTTTAAATTTTATTTTAGGCACTGTGAATTACAAATTATTTATAAGATTTCATAAATATTTTTAGCACCACACCTTCCACCCAGGTGTCTTTTTCACTCACGAATATTTCTAGTTAAATACCTACATTAATAGTCACATGTGGTATCAACTCTAGGTTCAAACCCAGTACAACATGCTCCTTACCAGACTACTATCTGGTGTGACCCTTGTGGGCCCTGAACACAACTAACTGTAGCCTTTATAACAATAACATTTTAATTTTTTTCAGGCTATGTCCATAGGTGTTCAGGACTTATTCCTGACTCTGCACTCAGGTATCAGTCCTAGCATGTTCAGGGAATCACTAGGATGCCAAGGATTAAACCTGGGTCAACTGTGTTGCTAGGCAAGCATGTTACCCTCTCACTCTACTATCTCTCTAGCCCCAAGTAAAAAATTTAAACCATTAACACTTAGAGGCACTAACTCTAAAGTTTATAACTACAGTGTAAATTTATTGACACTTTGTGAAGAAACACCTCTTTTTCTTATTGGACAAATTAAAAAAACCTAATAGGCTAGACAAAAGCCTTTCAGAAAGTCTTTTGAACATTCTTTGAAAATCCAAAAAGAAAGAATGCTTTCTAATTAGAGTAAACATACTAAATGACATCTTTTCTAAATAGGGAATAGGCAAAGAAAAACTTAATACAAACAATGAAACATGCAGGGTTGCAGAAAATCTTACATCTAGGAACAAAATGTAGTTAGGAGAGAAATCCAACACATAGCAACCTACTGAGTTTTTATAAAGGTAGCATTTAAGTTCATAGGTCACCAGAATCAGAAAATATTGATGTGAATCTTTTCTGTCAATTGTTATAACAAGTCTTCAAAGACCTTCCAAACAATCTTTTATTAAAATGGCAACTTCCACTGCACTGTTAGAAGCTAGCTAGTTAGTTACTTAACTCCTTATTAAACTAGGGTTTTCCCAATATATATATTCTCAAATATGGTTGGGGGGGACTTTTGAAAGATATGGATTCTTTATATATTATGAATCAGGAGGTCTGGGATTATGCCAAGGACACCCTGATTTTAACAAGGGATCTAAATGAGTCTTATTACGAATAAGCTAGAGATACATTACTATAAACTTTCATTTCCTTTATAGAGCTTCTTTCTAGTTCTAATTATATGCTTTCCTTACTAGTTTGATGACTTAATGTCTGCCTCTACCCCAAAAAAGTTTTCCTAAGTGCTCATTGCTATTCCTCTGAAGATTAGTGAAGCATCTGGCACATATGCTGATAAAGTATTTCTTTAATAGATCAATCCATAAATCAAGTTTAATTTTTATTGGATAAAAGCCTAAGTAAAATTTGGACCAATCCCAGAATTGTAGGAAAGGTCCACTTCCTCAACCCTAAAATGTACAAGGTGAATGCAAATATTTTCTTCTCTAGGAGGGACATTTTGAAACCTTCCAGAGAGTGTCCATGCAAAACTGGAAAGGCCTTGCAATAGAGGAAATGTTGACTTGCCAGGCACGTGGACATTAAATTCATAGGGAAAACAAATATCCTATCCATATTTACCTATCTATCTAGATAACATCTATTGCTTAGAAAAGCACAGTGCATGTTGAACTGATATGGGATTTTGATATGGAGGAAAAAAGAGACAAGACAACTTCCTGGATCTTTTGAGGGCAGAGCTGATTACTAAGCAGGTCAGGGCACAGCCAAACAGGGTTCCACTTTTCTTTTTATAATACTTAGACTCATAAAAAAAAAACCCTATAAGAACATAGACCACTATAAAAATCTAGGGCCTGCAAAGCCCCCTAATCTTTCATCTAGTTTTTGAAAGATTAGAAATGGTTATTGAATATTTACTGGCATAGCATTTGTATAGCATGTACAGTATATGAACAATAATCCTACTGTGGAAATATGACAAATCTTGCAATTGTCTATGAACTATTCAATGAATCAGTCTTTTCAGGACACAATTAATTTTAGGAAATGAAGTACATGGAGTTCTCCAGTTGTATCGTACCTTATCTACTACCTCCTCTAGTTACCACTAGCATGATCCATGCCAACTCTGCCTACGTTTGGGAGTATCTTATCTATAGCAGCTCTTACTATGTGACATAGACCATAAATAACTGGAGATAACTACTACTCTGCACTGAAGTCCTGTTCACCCCTGAATTAACCAGTCATACTTAAATTCAAATTGAAGAGGCCTAAGCAGAAGTCACTCACTGAAGGCAGGATGGTAGCATTACAGAGAGCTGGGTCAGGTGGAAGCCATAGATCCAAGTTCTTGGGGCATGCTCAATTACTTCAGTGGTCTTTTCTTACAAAATGCAAATACAAAGATGAAAAATGTTCAACATAGGGGCTGGAGGGATAGGAAAATATATAAGGTACTGGGTCTTGCATGCATCTGGTCTATGTTCAACCCCTGGCATACCGTTTGCCCCTTGATATCTTCCAGAAGTGAACCCTGAGCAAACAGGTATTTGTAAGCCCTGACTGTGACATTAAGAACTTAAAAAATGTTTAAGACAGCAATTGCCAGCAGTTTAAATCCAAAGGCATGGCTCTCTCTTGAGAGTTCATCAAGTTATACTGCTATTGAGAGCTGTTTGCTTGGTTATGGGTCTAATATGCGAACAAGACAAGGAGAGTGTCTATCCCATTAATCTTGTGTTACAGGGAAGTAGACAAGGAAAGAAGAAATTACCCTGCAGTGTATATTTGCAATGATGTGACTACAAGTGGAGCTGAATTTCAGTCTTGGGTTCAAGATGGAAGTCCCAAACACAGATACCACTAAGGAAGACCTAGTGCTTGCGTAGTAATAAGCCCAGAGGCAGAGCCTAGATAGGTTATCACAGCTAGAGGGAATGCCTGAGGCTGTCCAAAAACTCCAAGAAGCTAAGTGCAGACACATAATTTAGGAATGGCAAGTAGCAGTGGCTTTCTCCAATATATTAAGGAAATACCAATATTTTCTGAGAGCTATGGATGGCTAGTTGGAGGGATTTGGGACAGAAAAGGCAAATAAGACTTGTCTTGTCTAGAGGAGTACAATGGGAAAAATAAATGTTTCAAAAAGCAGGCTAGGAAACGTGACAGGGAGAGAGCAGAAAGAGTCAAAGAAGGGGAAGCTGAAGGAGGTCTGAGGATTTGGGGGGAGGCAGATACCTAGAGGGACTTCAGCTGGGTCAAGGAAGACTCAGACTACTAAAAATGGATGCATTCAGAATTATTTTATGTTTTGGTCCAGTGGATGAGAAGTAGAAGTGGCTCACAGAGCAGATGGAAGCCTGCATGGACAGTGCTTCCTGGGCAGGCCATGGATTAGATTAACAGGCAACCATCACCACTCCCTGTTCTAAAACTGTTAAACAGTGTTGAGACCTGATGTTCTGGAGCCCAAGAACAACACTCAGCTCCACACCCTCCCTTAAAAAAGCAAATAGAATTGCCCTAAGGAAATGTTTTCTGAGCAATTCCATGAATGACAGGTGAAATGCGAACACACCTGTTCCATCCTCTTGAAAAGAGATAGTATGTCTGTTTAATCTGATGCACACAGAATGACATCCTGGGCTTGTAAGTGCTAGGCAGATAGTAGCCAAATATAATGTCCCTGAAAACCTTTTTAAATGCGTGAAATCTCTACCTTATTTCAGTAATCCTTAGTTTGTCTGCTTGTTCTCCCGCATCCCCTCAAAAAATAAAAGAAAAAAAGAAAGAAAGAAAGAAATTGAGTCTCAAAAGTACATTTTCAACTGTGCATCTGAGAATTTGCTTTGCAGAATAGAATGCAAGTTCTGGAGGAATTAAAAACTTGTGGGAGGGTGGTATATGCAGAATGATGGGCATTTGTAATTTTTAAATAACTAAGCTTCAGAAAGCACAGTTTATTTTGTGTTTGAGGCTACAGATTCAGCAGTGCCCAGGGGCTACTCTGACTTGATCCTTGGCACCATCTATCGCTCCATAAACACCTCTTTGAAGCCATAGATGGTGCCTAGTATCAAGTCAGATACATGAGGAATAAATACTTTAGTTACAGTACTATCTCTCAGATCCCTAAAATGCAGAGTCTCATATCTTCTTGATCTTAAGAAGATTATCATTTGAGTTAGAAAAGATACAGGAAACTATTAAGAGGAGAGTTTAGAAATTGCTAAATAGGGGATGGAGATATAGAACAGTGGTAGGGCTTTTGCCTTGCACTTGCCAACACAGGACAGACCCTGGTTCAAATCCTGACATCCCATATTGTCCCCCAGCCTGCCAGGAGTAATTTCTCAGCTCAGAACCAGAAGTAACCCCTGAGTGCCGCTGGGTGTAACCCAAAAGCCAAAAAAAACAAACAAAAAAAAACTTGCTAAATAATGAATGTGAAAAACAATTGTTATCAGAATCACTAATGTTTTCCCAAGTATCACCCTTACATTTCAGGATGGGTATTAATTAATTGCATTTATGTCTTCTATGTTAAATATTAATAAGTTTAATAACTAGGGACATAGACAAATCTCTTCTCCCTCCCTCTCAGCCCTCTGTGCACAGTACATAAGGCACATGATGATTTGCTAAATAAATGAATTAGTTAAACATCTTCCTCTTTAATAACATGACTTTGACTTTTTTTAAAAAACAGATTAAACAGGCCCGGAGAGATAGCACAGCAGCGTTTGCCTTGCAAGCAGCCGATCCAGGACCAAAGGTGGTTGGTTCAAATCCCGGTGTCCCATATGGTCCCCCATGCCTGCCAGGAGCTATTTCTGAGCAGACAGCCAGGAGTAACCCCTGAGCACCGCCGGGTGTGGCCCAAAACCAAAAAAAAAAGAAAAAGAAAAAAAAAAACCAGATTAAACATGGGATTTTCTTACTAAAAACATGAGAGCACTCAGCATCAGTACTTTCTTTTTTTTTTTGGGTGGGGGGGGGGTGTTCAGGCCTCTACTGCATGTTTGGGAGTCAGAGAATAAGCTGTGTCCGATCATACAACCGGAACCTTATTCAAGGATATGAAACAAGTCCTTCAGGAAGTGAGCTGATTAAATGTTATTTCCTCGAATAGGAGGTTAATAAACAAAATATAGTTTAGGAATCAAAACACTCTTGGTACTTACATTCCCTAAATTGGCTGAAAGAATTGACGCCGTGTGATAAAAATAAACAAGAACCCTGGGAAACTATTTTCATTCTTCCCCATCACATTGTCAAAGCTGTCACGCCTGGTGCACAATATGACATGAAATCAGCTAAAGAACTTTTTTCTTTCCTCTTTAGTTGGGTGGTAAATACCAGCTGGAGCCTTGTGAGCAGTGAGTAATACACCTGGCACAGGACCAAGGTAATTGCCACCTGAAAACTTTCCAGGCTGCTATTATCCTTCTGTTCCAGCTCTGGAGTGTTGGTGTCCAAAAGGATGAATGGAGGAAACTGCCTGTGCTCTCCAGAACAGGACTTTTGTAATAAAATTGAGTGCCTGGTGAAATACCTGTCAACTCTGCTTCCTCACATCTAAAAATGCTCAAACAGGGTGGCCAGAGTTATAGAATAGCAGGTAGAATGTTTGCCTTGCATACAGCAAGGCAATCCTTGACACCCTTTATGGTCCCCTGAGCCTAGCCACAGTGCCTGGAGTAAGCTCTGACTATTGTCATGTGAGTGACCTCAAAAAACAAAACCAAAAAAAATAAACTAAATTAATGCTCAAGTATTTCACTTGTTTCTCAGCCACATTGGGGATTTTTCATTCTAGATCACAACTTTCCATAGTTTGTGGAGATGAAAGCTACCTTTAGAAAAACAAGAAAAAGTATATATTGATGACCACCAATGCCTCAGTGGTCACTTTGCCATGTATCTCTGGCTTTATCTGCAGATTTTCAATTGTCATTCTCTACTGCTCCATCACCAGATGGGTTCCTTAAGCCAAGTACACAGGCAGGGCCAAAGAATTGATACACTTGCAATAGTCACCATCAATAACTGGTCAGTAGAAATAACTCTGAATTATGTATTCTTTTTTTGTTTGTTTGCTTGTTTGGTGGCCACATCTGGTGGTGTTCAGGGGTTACTCTTGACTCCACATTCAGGACTCAGTCCTGGCCATGCTCAGGCGATCATATGAGATGCCAGGGATCAACTCCATGTACAAAGCAAATGGCCTACTAGATGTACTATTGCTCCAGTACTAAATTATGTATTATTATATCATAATGTAGTTAATATTTTAAAATACTTTGGTGAATTGTGTTCTTGTATTGTACATCAGGCTACCATACCAACAGACCTGCCACATTCCACCAACACTACTAGCCTGTGGCTTTGTGTCAAAAAACCAGCCTCAAGAGAAACCAAAATAGGATGCTAAGCAGGCTCCTGACCAAATTTTTATAATGATTTTCATAATCAAATGCACAAAATACTTAAAATCCATAGAATAAATTAAAAGTTCACAATTTAATTTGCTAGATAAGTCCTTTCAAATTAAAGCATCAATATTTCTCAAACTTGCTTCTTCATGATCTAAAAATATTCTTCTAATTAAATGACCACTGTTAGTAAATAGTTAGCAGAACATATTTCTGATTATTTTATTGTATTTTGAAGGTCAAATATAGAACAAGCCTTTGAATCATGATTTATGGAAGTAATTCTATTGCACCAAATGATGTTGGTTATTGGAATGCCTAGAATCATCTAGAATGTGCTCTTTGTGAAATCAAAATCAGTGGCTAACACACAGATACTTTAAAGAATATTCTCCCTGTTTCTTCTTTTTTTCCCCTTTTCTCCAAAAACTTACTATCATTATTATTTTTTATAGGGATATCACTAATGGTGATCAGGAAACCCTATTGCCATTCACAGCAGTGCTTGTCCCAGTGGTGCAGGTCTCTGCATTTGGTAGTGCTGGGGTGCTACTGGCTATAAAGACCAGAAAAGGATGCTGGAGCAGAAGAGAGCCAGCATTTCTGGGGATCAGACTCAAGTCTCTTACATGCAAGGTATATTTTCTATCTCTTTCATCTAGTTGCACAGCCCCCCAAACCCCTTTATTTTTTCTCTTTTTTTACTCATCTTTTTGATCTCTGGAACCACATACAAAAGAACTGTCTTCACCTGCAGGAAACTACATTACTCAATGTCATCCTTCTGGAGTGCAATCTTCTCACCAAGCTCCCAAATAACTCCTGTTTTCATATTTCATGTATTTATAAAAAATTTTCTTAACAACTATCTCCAAAATCAGTCATATTTGGTATGTGGTGGAATAATGGGGGCATTGGAATGCTTGGAGGGAAAGGGGAAAGAGGTGGTTGTAGGATAAGTGTAACAACATGACATGCAAGCTTAGAAAAAATATCAATACCAACAAATTAATTAGGACATAAGAAAAAAGAGTCAGGAGACAGTTTAAAGTGCTACTACATGGGCTCTGCATGCAAGAAACTGCAGGCTTAATTTCCAAAAGCTAGAAAGATGATCCCAGTGTTAATGTGCTTGCTTTGCGTGCAAAAGACCCTTGTCAATTCCTGGCAACACCTATGGTTCCCTGAGCACCACCAGGAATCATTTTTTTAGCATAGAGCCAGAGTAAATTTTAAGTACTGCTGGATATATTCTAAAATAAAACAAATAAATACAAACATAAAAATATAACTGAACCAGTAATAAAGTGAATACAAGAAACAAAAATAAAAATACTAGGCCTAAGATGTAGCTGGGTTGTAAAGTTCGTGCCTAGTATTCATGAAGCCTGATTCATTCCTGGCACTGTAAAAATACTTTTAATAAATGAAAAAATTGTGTTTCTGAAATTATGTGCCCCATTCATTACTGAGGGTAAGGAGCACTTATTGTTGCTGCCAATTTTAATTCCAGCCTTTCAATTTCAGTAAGTTTGCAGTCCACTCAAATTCTTTATAAAGGTCATTTTAGAAGCTTTAAAAAATAGAACTAAAATATATATAGTAATTCACAACCAAAAATTTGACTCAGAAAACATAACTAGCATGTGAAAAGCCTTGGGTTCAACTGCTAGAACTGAGAATAATTTTATGGTGTATATGTATGTGTGTTTGAGAGAGAGAAAGAGAGAAAGAGAGAGAATATAAACCCAAGATTTATATTGTGCTCTCACATGAAGAGTGGTTGTTACTGCCTGGTGAACAACTCCTCTGCATATTCTTTGTATTATATTATGTTTTATCATGTAACACCTCCTTACCCCAAACCTCACTTTTACCAGTATCTAATCAGTAAAGGAAGGAATAAAACAAGGAAACATTGTCTCTTAAAAAGCTAGACTAAAAAATGGCACAAAATCTTTCTGTACATGTTCCATTGGTTCAAACTCATTCTCATGATCACAACTAACTATAAGTGAGACTTGGAAATGAAGTCTTGCATTCTGCCCCAGGAGGAGAAACAAAGTCTTTGTGCAGAATATGTGTGTGTGTGTTTTTGTGTGTGTATAAAGACATGCAAATATCAAGCTCCCCAACCTTAATGTAAGTCTGTAGAGTAACCAAGGAAATTAAGTCAGTGGGAGTCTATCTTTTTCAGTTTTCCTCAGAAGACTTAAAATTTGAAATCAAGGGGCCAGAGCGATGACACAAGCAGTAAGGCATTTGCCTTGCACATGCTAACCTAGGCCAGACTGCTGTTTGATCCCCCGGTGTCCCGTATGGTCCCCCATGCCAGGAGCAATTTCTGAGCGTATAGCCAGAAGTAGTCTCTGATCGTCACTGGGTGTAGCCCAAAAACAAACAAACAGCTTGAAATAAAAAAAAAATAATCCTCATTTTTTTCTAATAGCAATTTCCCAAACAGCAAAATAGTCTTATTTCCCTCCCCATTCCCCAGTAAGTACTTTGCCTCCCCAAAACTGAGTAGACAGATCTGAGGAACTGACTGAAGAAGTAAGTTGGACTCCATTGTCCCCATCTCATCCCCCTTCTCCTGTAACAGTCACAAATTTAAGAAGGTTTCAAGAGCATTGTCTGGATGCCGCATCACTTTGACACCATTTCTTAGGGCACTAGAATTTTTGTCACTAGAATTTTGTCCAGGAAAACTTAACCAGTTGGTTTTCTTAACATTTTGTCACCAAATAACTTTTTCCAGAAAATGACAGTAAAAAACAAAACAAAACAGACAAACAAAAACATTAGAATTTCCTTTGATCACATAGACAACAGTGAATTTTTATTTTACGATCCAAAGTAGAGATCAAAAAATTTTTGGAAGATGAGTACTTTGTGGTTCATGGTATTCTTTTTTGCACTTCTCACTCTTCCAGATAAGTGACAAAGAATAAACAGTCACCTAATATGCCTGCACAAGACGAGAACTTGCAACAATAACTTTATTTTTAGGGCAAAAGGACATTCCTGAGGGAAAATGTGATTAGGATGATATTACTCAACTGAAAATGTATGTTGAAGGCTTTTGTTTTATAGCTTAAATGGTTTACCCAGACATGTCTACACACTAAACAGTTGAATGATAATTAAGAAACTGTCAGTGAATACCAAGATATTATCAGTGTGTAGCAGAAGTGTCTGCTCAGACTTACAAATCACTTTATAATGTTCATGAGAGTATCTTACCTCAGTTATTATTTGTAACCAGATATATGGCATGATCTTTATTTTTAATTGCTGGTTATATACCCTAAAGCAAAACCAACCTGGTAATTTATTTGTAGTTGTTTTCCTTTAAAAAAATTAAACATCAAAATGATTTCTTTTTTCATCTAGTCAATAAGGACAAGAACATACATGATTCTTTAAGGAAACTCTAGCATCTAATTTATTTCCATATTATATACTATTGTGGACAGCTCAAAGGGAGAAAAAATAGGAAGAGAAGAAGTAATAGGAGTGGAGAAAGGGGTGGTAAGTAGTCAGAGAAAGAAACGCAAGTAGACATGAAAGAAGAAAGAAAAAAACAAGAAGAAAACATGGAGAACAGGTATGAGAATGATAAAAAATAAATAAAGGGAAAGCAGGTAGCAAGATGTTTCAGAAGAAGGTGGCAAACATTTGGACCTAATGAAAATAGAACTGACTTTCTAAAGAAGAAAACTTGGGGAAGCTTTTCTTCCCTCTGGTAGTAATTCTAATCAGAACAATGCAGTGACTGAATAGATGTCCATAATATGTTAGGCATGTGTTTTACTTCTTTATCTGAAAAATCAAAATTGATCAATCCCTGCTGACATTCTGCAGTACTTCTTCTTGGAATCAACTTAATTCTATCTAAACCAAAAGAGTTTTACTCATATTCCAATGTTCAGCTGAAACATAGCCCTTCTCTGAAATATCTCCATTGAATAGTTGTTAAACTTCTTTCTATTTTACTCTGAGATACTATAACAGAAATCCAGAGGTTCAGTTGTTTATAAATTCTAGATAGTATTCCTTACAGTTCTAGGGATTGGGAATTTACAGTGTTTTTTCTTATTATGTCCTCATTTTGGAAAAGAGTGAGGGAGCTCTCTTTCATAATCATGCTAATCCCATTCATGACAAAACAACTTTCAAAATTTAGAAAATTCCAATGAACCCTATTCAAAAATCACAAATTTTAGTTACAAACATTCAAACTATAGATCTACAGTATTTTGCTTTAAAAACCTTTTGTGCATTTGTCTCATGAATTGCAATATAATTTATAACTATGTCTTCTCTCTAATATTAATAAATTAATAGCTTAGGTTTTTCCACTTTAAATTTCTAAAACCTACAATCAGTGTCTGGATGTCTAATATATATTGAAAAATTTAATAAATAACATTTTATAGTAACTGTAAAAGCATTTGAAATATTCAGATTAATTATATTCTAACTGATCTGATTCTGTCCATTTATTAACAGTTTCACATCACAGAAGCAGAAATGCTCTATATTCATATACTTGTTTAACAGATTGAATTGCCTTCACTCAACTACTTATATATCTACTGTAAAATATTGTGTGTGTGAAAGACAAAGAGAGGATTTTTAGGTTGAAAAATATTCTTTTAATCCAATGTGATTTGAAGACCTACCACTGACCTTTATGATTCAATGTTTCCTAATCTTGTAAAAAAAAAAAAAAAGTAACATTTTATAAAAGACTGTTCAGGGGCCAGAGCGATAGCACAGTTACAGGGCATTTGCCTTGCATGCAGCTGACCCAGTACAGATAGCGGTTTGATCCCTGGCGTCCCATATAGTCCCCCAAGCCAGGAGCAATTTTTAGTGCATTGTCAGGAGTAACCCCTGAGTGCCACCGGATGTGTCCCCAAAACAAACTAACAAAGGACTATTCATACAAATAATTTATGACTCAGAAATGTGTAAGAGATAAGATAAATGTTATGTCCCTTTAAAAAGGGGGAAATTGGGCCCGGAGAGATAGCACAGCTGTGCTAGCCTTGCAAGCAGTCGATCCAGGACCTAAGGTGGTTGGTTCGAATCCCGGTGTTCCATATGGTCCCCTGTGCCTGCCAGGAGCTATTTCTGAGCAGACAGCCAGGAGTAACCCCTGAGCACCGCCGGGTGTGGCCCAAAAAACAAAAAACAAAAAGCAAAACAAAAAAAAAAAAAAATAAATAAAAAATAAATAAAAAGGGGGAAATAATGATAAAGTCAGTGGTAGGGCACATATTCATACATATGAGGCCCTAAATTTAGTGTTTGGCACCAAGAAGGAAGGAAGGAAGGGAGGGAGGGAGGGAGGGAGGGAGGAAGGAAGGAAGGAAGGAAGGAAGGAAGGAAGGAAGGAAGGAAGGAAGGAAGGAAGGAAGGAAGGAAGGAAGGAAGAAGGAAGACAGGAAGGAAGGAAGGAAGGAAGGAAGGAAGGAAGGAAGGAAGAAAGAAAGAAAGAAAGGAAGAAAGAAAGAAAGAAAGAAAGAAAGAAAGAAAGAAAGAAAGAAAGAAAGAAAGAAAGAAAGAAAGAAAGAAAGAAAGAAAGAAAGAAGAAAGAAAGAAAGGATGAAAGAAAGAAAGAAAGAAAGAAAGAAAGAAGAAAGAAAAAGAAAGAAGAAAGAAAGAGAAAAAAGAAAGAAAGAAAGAAAGAAAGAAAGAAAGAAAGAAAGAAAGAAAGAAAGAAAGAAAGAAAGAAAGAAAGAAAGAAAAGAAAGAAAAAAGAAAGAAAGAGAAAGAAAGAAAGAAGGAAGGAAGGAAGGTAGGAAGGAAGGAAAGAAGGAAGGAAGGAAGGGAAGGACAGAGGGAGGGAGGGAAGAAAGAAAGAAAGACTTTCTCAGATCCAGTCTAACTGTATTTAGTAGTTTTGTGTCTACTCATAAAATGTCTCAGATGAAACACTTAAACTGTTTCTGAGTTGTATTCGTCCTATCACTGCAATGTTGCTTATTTCATTTAGGGACCAGATGTAGGACTTTTATTGAATATTGAATACAATAGTGCAACTATATTTTTTCCAATCCTGGTGTGCGCCCACACGTGTGCGCGCACAAACACACACACACACGCACACACACACACACAAATGCATAATAAACTCACGCACACATAAAATAATCTCAAAGTAGAGCCTTTCTAAATCAGTTCACTACTTGCCTTAAACTGTTGCCTTTTCAACTCTTATTTTGGGATAACTAAACTCTCCAGTAAGTCACAAATATTTTGGCTATAAGGCTTATGATCTGAAGCATGATGAAATTTCTGTGTTTCCATTTAAAAATGCTACTCAAAGCAGTCAATTGATATGACTATTCACACAGAAATATTAAGATCAGATGAAAGCCAGCCCTCAAAACAAATGAAAGGGTTTTCTTAGGACAAAATAAAGCAATAGAAAAAATCTAGGTTACAAAAATGTTACTTGACCTAAATTTAATTCTTAGATAAAGATAGACCACTAATTGATAACGATGAATGCTTTTTAACACTGTGGGCTAAAATTATCTAGGAAATACTACCAAATAAAACTCAAATTTTGACCTATCAAACTTGGACCTGTCTTGACGTTCAAACTTCTTAAAACTTTAAGACAACTTTCATTTCTGGAAACTAAGACTCTAATACTATTTTTAGAAACTACATTTAATATACTCATGAAGTCCCTTGTTGCTCTATCAGTAAGTCTTCTAAAGAAGTGAAACAGAGTGTTAGAGAATATAATACAAAATATATAAGCTTATAACCTGATGGAGGAGGGAAGTAAGCAAATAAAGATAATTGTAACTTATTCAAGGCTACAAACAATATTTCAGAGCCAGAAAGCATGCATAAGACTTTATTTTAAAAACTCAGGTGATTTTCAAATAATATTTTAAAATAAGAACAAAATATCCAGCGATGAAAACTTGTTACCTAATATGTTATAAACTTGCCAGGAAGGAAGCCTAAAACAGGATCAATCTTCTTTTTAGCCTTCCCAAACAGACTTTTCCATTAGCTTTAAGGTTTCTCATTATTGACCTTAAATAAATGGAAATACCAATAACAATTTAAGGAGAGTTTAATTTTTTTTTATTGGTTTTTGGGCCACACGCAGTGACGCTCATGGGTTACTACTGGTTATGCACTCAGAAATCTCTCCTGGCTTGGGGACCATGTGGGACACTGGGGGATTGAACCACAATCCATCCTAGGTTAGATGCGTGCAAGGCAAGTGCCCTATTGCTGCGCTACCACTACAGAAGTTTAATTCTTTCAGTAGAAAAACATACTGAAACCAATGTAGCTCTTCTTTCTATAAGGAAACCACTATCAAGTAGAAAAAATAGCAAATTATTATTGCTAATATTCCATTTTGTCAAATCAATGTTAAGTTTCCAGTTAAGGCTGAAAAGGCTAACTTTCCATTTAAAGTCTAAGTCCTGGCAGGCACGGGAGACCATATGGGACACCGGGATTCGAACCAACCACCTTTGGTCCTGGATCGGCTGCTTGCAAGGCAAACACCACTGTGCTATCTCTCCGGGCCCCAAAGTCTAAGTTTCTATCTCTACAACAATGATGCAGACCCCAAGGCCTCTATAAACCATAATTATTGGCCTAAACATCTAGCCATAAAAGGATATGTTGAAACACCCTAGAAACGTCTAGACAATAGCCAATCAACTTAAAGTTGATTACCTATATAATCTGGTTTGTTACCCAGGCAGGCTCACCTCTCTGAGAGGTTACCTGGGCAGTCATTTTGTAGCTTGTTGGTAGATGGAATAAAGCTTTGCTTTACTTTATTTTAAATGTGTGGTCTCATCCTTCAACTCCAGGCACTAATAGAAGGACAATGAATTTTCCAACAGAACCTAGAACCTAATAAATAATCTCTTCAAAGGCCTGTAAGAAGGGTCAGAGTGATAGTATAGTGCGTAGGGCATTTGCCTTGTACGTTGCAGACCAAGGTTCAATCCTCAGCATTGCATCTACTCCCAAGCACTGACAGAAATAATCCCTGAGTGCAGAGCCAGGAGAACCCCCTGAGCAGCACTGGATGTGGCCCAAATTGAAAAAAAAAATTAAGACCAGTTAATCAAATAGCTTTACAAAAAAGTAACAGGTTCTTTTTGTTTTCAGAATACATTCAATGGTGCTGGAGAGCTACTTCAGTTGTCAGGGGTTACTCCAGACAATGCTTGAGGGAACTGTGCAGTACTGGGGGGCAGAACTTGGGTAAAGCATGTGTCTCAACCTGCTAAACTATTTCCCCAACACAGAGATCTAATTCTTAGTTCAGTTGAACTAAGATTCAGTTGAGGAACTTTAAAACATCTTGATATTCTTTGCATTCTAGACCAGTCAAATCAGATTTGTTTCAAAAAAGAAAATCTTTTTTTGTTTTTGGGCCATACCCGGTGATGCTCAGGGGTTACTCCTGACTATGCTCCTGGCTTGGGGGACCATATGGGATGCTGAGGGATTGAACCGAGGTCTGTCTTAGGCTAACGCGTACAAGGGATGCATTACTGCTTGTGCCACTGCTCAGGCCCCATGTTTTCAAAAAATCGTAAATGATTCCAATGTGTAACTGAGGCAGAAAACCCTGGCCCTATGCTGCGGACTGTTTTATCCTGATGAGATAAAAAGTTCCTAAGCATTACCTTAGTGAGTTCATTTTCCCACTGGAAGTCAAGCGGGAGCACGAAGAGGCGAATATGAAATAATGAATTATGAAATATGAAATGAATGAGACCACACAGAATGCATGGGGACTTGCGTCTAGAAAGACGAAGGCATATTTATTTTTGAGCTCGGTAGCTTTTAAGGGTTGAGGTTTGGAATGCGGGGTGTAATTTTTGACATCAAAGAAAGTGGGAGATGTTTAGGGAAACAGAATGAAAGAGGTGGCTAAAATCAGCATATTAAAGAACCGATACTGAAGGTGAAAAGATGTTTTGTTTTGGGTTAGCTTTGTTTGGGTAAGTAGGAAAAACCAAGTAATTTTCAGGGAAGTGGGAAGAGAGAGAAATATTTTAGAGTTTTGGGGGAAAACTGAAAATTGCTTTACTATGAGCTAAGTTTTTGGGAAAAACATGATCTTGGCGCCAAAGTAGCGAAGATCACAAGAGTTGGTTAGTGGGAAACTTTTGGAGGGATTTGTACTGTCCTTCTTTGTAGAAAGAATTACTAAGGCCTGATTTTTAATAATGGTTAAAAATAAAGAGAGAGATAGTTACAGCCACTTTAGAATTATGGCCAAACACTCCACACAAAGGGTCAACTGATTTTGACTGCTCTAAGCGGGCCTTTTTGGCAAATAATTCTTTTTCAGGAGTGCAGCACTTTTTTGATGTGTGCCCTTCCTGAGTGGGGTGCAACAGCCCTAAGCTGTGAATTTATGAGACTGAGCTATCTGCAATTTCTCAAACCTCATCAGAGGGCAAAGAAAAGTACACCCAAGGGAGAGCTATACTTAGGTTCAATTTAGTGTTATAATCCACACACAACTGTTAGTTTATTTCTATGTCTTCTGGGTAAACATATGGTATATTCTTTCCAAGGTTTCTTCTTTTGCTCCCTAATCCAAAGTCTCCAGAAGAAGTAGTTCACTTGGTTTTTATCTTCTAAGAGAACTAATCAAACATAAGGGCCCATTACCATATTCAAATTTATCATCAAAAATACCAGAAGTCTTGAGAACTAAAGGCAGACAGTAGCATATGAATGGGGGTGATGTGTATACAAACAATTAGTCCATAAAAATAATATCAGGGCCCTTCATGATGGGTCCTTCTAGCAAAACCTCTCAGAGGTTAACTAAGCTCTCCTCTTCTCCTGTTCTCCATACTAAGATTTGAACCCAGGGCCTTATGCAATCACTCTATCACAGAATCATGCCTGAACACTTGATTACTAAGCTTTTGACTTGTTCTCCATAACTAGAAGCTAATTTGATCAATGATTGGATATGGTTTCCTTTTCATTCAAAAAAAAAACAAAAAAAAAAAAACTGGGATCTAAATCCTCTCCCAGGAATACTCAAATTTACCCTGCATTTTGATACATTAGCAATATGCAGGGCATTCCAGCTAAAATTAACCTCGTCCCAAGGTGCTTTTTTAATGTCTTTGCCACAAATGCATTAATTAAAACTACAATGAAGACAGAAGCTCCCGTCAACTTTCTTTCTTTTTTTTTTTTAACAGAATCATAGACCATGAATCATTTTGTTCACCTCATATTTATATGGCTTCCTACAAATTGAGAAAAAAAAGTGGGTGGTACCAGGGGCAAAGCAGTCTCATGAGCATTTAGTGGAAATAAAAAAATGATCAGACCTAAATACCCAATCCAAAATCAAAGACAATAAAATCAAGAGACCCAAACCACAACAAACTATACAGAAAAGGAACCTGTTACACTACCAGTTCGGGGGCAAAGGGTAGAGGTATGGAATGCTTGCTGAGAACAGTGGCGGAGAGAAGTCAACATTGGTGGTGGGAATTGCCTCAATTCACTGTCACTATGTACCTTAAATATAACTGTGAAAGATTTATAATTCATATTGGTCTCAATAAAAAATTACAATGAGTGACGCATTTTTGTGCAGATGTTGAAGCCTCATCCCCCACCCATTCTTCCTAGGTAACTTGACCTTACCTACAAGACCCCGCCCATTTCCTGGGAGGGGTCTTGGAAAGGGTAGATAAGGTTTTGATCAGAAGGGATGAGGGCCCTTTTTGGCCCTTTTTGTTCTTTTGCCAGCATGGAGGTCAAAGGGAAGATGGCTGAAAGGAGTTAAGATGCAGGGCTAGCTAAGAATGGCTGAATGCTTAAAAGGTTATGATATAGGCCACACATGTGGTGGATAGGGCATGAATAAAGTCGATGCTTCCTGAAGCCTGCCTGTGAGTGAGTTCAATACCCGTCGGTTTCCTGGACCCCAGACCCGCTGGTTGATGGGGGATGAAGCCACGTAGCCATGGCCTAAGAATAAAGGCCTCCATCCTTCTCCATCCAAGCCCATCCTAAGGGTGAAATGCAACGAGTGTAAGTACACTTAAGCACAGCCCTCCCCCCCCACCCCAGATCTTCATATTCCTCTTAGACTGTACCTCAATGGGGGAAGACTTAGTCAAAGAGGGGTTCCAGGCCTAGACTTAGAGCCAAGGTTTCCCCCAGGCAGGCTCTGGCTTAGAAAACAGAGACGTGTAAATTGAAAAAGAATTTATTTCTACCCGAGATAGGAAGAGTCACAAGCAGAGAGGAGTCTCTTAATTCAAGTTGCCTCAAATTACATTTGTCCATGCATGCAAAATGCTGTTTAAAAATTAAATGAGGTTAATTTCTCTTTATGGGTTCTCTTTCATCTTAGGGTTTCAAAGCACTTTGCCACAAAAGCTCCCCATCGTCACTCATTTTGTTTTTCAAAAAAACATAAATGGAGGATTCTACATATTAAAATTCAGTTAAATCTTTGTACTTTTGGAAGAAAAAGCACCCCGCCCTAATTTTTTTTTAATCCTGGCAAGTCCAAGTGGCCAATGAAAGACCACACAGCATGACAAAAAAAATTCTACTGAAAGGCCCCGCCTCCGCTCAGATGACATGCTTGCTAATTAAAATTACAATCAAAACTAACAAGGGGGGACAAGGAAGGGGGGGGGGAGTGGTGACTAAACGGCCTTACCCCAGAAACAGAAAAACACCACTGACTCACACAGGATGCATCAGATTTTCTCCAACAGGCATTAGGAAAAAAGAAAAAGAAATTCAAGTCCCAGCCCGACTCCATGTAGTGACCCAGTAAACCCTGTGCCTGGGTTGGTGACACATTCCTGACTCGACACCTCAGCAGAGTCCCCACACAGGAAGAGTTAGCTTGACATCCTGTGGATGGGAATGTTGTTTGTATTTGCATTTTTTTTTCTTTTGGCAAAGGAACTCCTCCGAATCTTCCCCCAACTCGTTCCAGCATGTGAGTCATTAATTTGTTAGTTTGTTTTGGGGGAGTTTTGGGTTTGAGTCACCACCTTTCCTGCTATTAGTCTCCTCCATACAAGCAGATCTGCCTAGAAGAGATGGAGAGAGTTGTCTATGATGCTTAAAAGGAGACATGGGTGGAGGGGCAGATCGATAATAGAGCAAGGAATAGCACTTGCCTAGCACATGGGTGACGTGGGTTCAAACCCAGGCACCCCATAAGATCCTCAGATTTTCACCAGAGCTAGGAATCAGCCCAGAGCACAGCCCCCAAAGGAGGCACCTGGACACAAAGTTAGTCAGTTGGCAATTATATCAGCATTAAATTTTATAAATTATTCTTTTCTCTGTAAACAAGTACACAGCATTTATAAATAATAAGGAAGGAGGGACTATGAAGAGAAGTCTATAAAGGATATGCTTGAGGTAAACTGAGTCAAGTCAAAGTAAAAATAGACAACTGACACCTCCAACATGACTTGTCATGTCCAAACTATCGAAGTGCTGACTGTGAGTACTATTCTTCATAGGCCAGAAAATATAATATGAACAAGAGGTTTGGGGGACTGCCATTGTTGTTGCCCAGTTATGAAACCTGAGAAACATCTTGGGTTTGAAACACTTTCAGACTCCCATCTTCGCAATTTGCCTGATGCCATTTATGTGTAAAACGGACTTAAAGAACTTCCAGAATTCTTTGTGTGTGTTTTTTAAATTCCCCCCACCAACACACAGACATACAAAGACACACAATACACACATATATGTACACAATGTTACATGATATTGACCATAAACCAAGGATGGCTGAATAAAATTAAGGTGATCAAAAGCAAAACAAAACAGATTTGGGGCTTTTGAACTTGGAAGGCATTTTGACCACAGGCCTTCCAGACTTCCTTTTAGAGAGAAGAGATTTCAAATGCAGTGTTTTAACTTTGCAACCTATTTCATCTGAGCATGGAAATAAAAGCTGAACTTTTTACATGCAGTAGGAAGCAGGAAACACACCTAGTGTACATAATTAAAAGATATCTGTGTGACCCCATAATATGACTACTTTAGGGACTTCACAAAACTCTGAATAACAGAGTTCTGGACCCTGGCATTCCAGAGATAATAAAATCTAGCTCTGCTGTTACTCTGAATAATAAAATAAGAGTATTATTTGATTCCAAACATTCTCTTTGCAGGAAAATAAATAATTACAATGTATAGCCATTACATAGCCATCAAATGAAAAACAAAGATGATAAATTTGGAGCTATTTTTCTGGGGCCTTGACATTTAAAAATATAAAAAAGGGGCCTGAAGGATAGTACAGTGGGTAGGGTGTTTGTCTTGCCAACCTGGGTTCTCTCCTTGGCATTTCATATGGTCCCCCAAGTCTGGAATAATTTCTGAGCTTAGTAACCCCTGAGCTCCACCAGGTGTGGCCTCCTCTGCAAAAAAAAAAAGGAAACATAAAAAGGCTTCATTTTTTGTAGTACTTATATTAATGTCTCCAATATTTGTATTTAAATATATTTTTCCATAGAAAGCATACAACCTACTGAATTAAATAATTGTTATGGGCATTTAAGTTTGAAAGATGATTGTGTGAAGGTAAAAGATGTATTGTAAAAAATAATTGTGTGGCCTATTTAAAAAACACTACTGTTTTTGCTATTACTGCTTATAATAACCTGCTATTTATGACACAGTTTAAAACATTTTTTCAAAAAAGATAAAGACCTGGTATTTAATCCGGCAGATGCAGTTAATGAACTTTTTCAGAATAATGTTTTTAATTTTCTCAGATGTAGTAACACTTTTTGGAAAATTGATTTTTGATGAGCTCTCAGACATTACTATAACCATGAATTGCTCCAATACTGAGACTGAAGTGACTGACAAGCTTAAAATATTCAAGAAAAATAATTAATGTCTTTTTTGTTATTATGATTCTTTAGCCATCAATTTCAACATAGAGTAGATGCTAGGCTAACTAGAATTTGTTTTCAAATAAATACAATATTTTTTCTTATGAGAGAAGGGGGTATGAAATTTGGAAGTGTGTTGTTTCTTACATACAGAAGAAGTTAATGGAGAAAGGGTAAAAGTGAATGATCTCACATCTAGAGAGGAATTGACTGAAAAATGTTGACTACAGTAAGGCTTATGGCTTATCCAGCTTGATTTAAGGCATAGGTTTCTAAAAAAATCTTTCAGAAAAAAAATGTCAATTTTTGTTTTCCCTTAAACTACCTACATGTCTAATACAATAAAGAGGTCTTGCTTAGTTTTACAATGTGCCAGTTCATATGAGAAACAGGAATCAAGATTGCCAATGTATTTTCTCAAAAATTATTTGATCCAAAAAATGATAGACATTTCATATTGCTAAGTATTTTTTAATAGAGCAAATTAAAGCAATAATGAGATTTCCTCTCACACCACAGAGAATGGACACACTTCAAAAAGAACAAAAACAACCAGTGCTGGTGCCAATGTGGGGAGAAAGAGACTTTCATTCACTGCTGGTGGGAATGTCCTTTTTAGAGAATAATATAGTCATTCCTAAGAAATCTAGGAACTGAGCTTTCATTTGACTTACTCACACCACTTCTTAAAATAAACTCTGCAGGCCCAAAAACAATGAAGAAGAAATGAAGAAAAGACATTTGTACCCACTTGTTCCTTGCAATACTACATGAAGGAACCTGGAGATTATTATGCTGAGTAAAATTAGTCAGAGGGAAAAAGACTGACACAGAATGATTTTTTTCAGATGCAGGATATAAAAAAACATAATAGTGAAATAATAAATATGTACAGCGAGGTCATCTCTTTCCATCTAGGAGCTTAAAGTTTTATCTGAAACATAATTAATGTTGTTTCCACAGGAACTAATGTTTTTTATTTTTACTGTATTTTTATTTTTTATTTTTTATTTTTTTGGTTTTTGGGCCACACCCGGCCTTGCTCAGGGGTTACTCCTGGCTGTCTGCTCAGAAATAGCTCCTGGAAGGCACAGGGGACCATGTGGGACACCGGGATTCGAACCAACCACCTTTGATCCTGAATCAGTTGCTTGCAAGGCAAACGCTGCTGTGCTATCTCTCCGGGCCTTTTATTTGTATTTTTACTGTAAACTCCCAACCCCTACTAGAATTCTACACTAATTACTTAAAGCAGACAACTGGGTTTCTTCATTCATGAATCCAAGTAATAAGAGCCTTGCTTTGCTTATAGCAGGTCCTGAAGTATGTTTCTAAATAAATGAACTAATCTTTGTACATAATTCTTTGTTTTTGTTTTGTTTTGGGGGCCACACCCAGTGGCATTCTGAATTACTCCTGGCTTTGTGCTCAGAAATCACTCCTGGATGGGGCCGGAGAGATAGCATGGAGGTAAGGCGTTTGCCTTTCATGCTGGAGGTCATCGGTTCGAATCCCGGCGTCCCATATGGTCCCCTGTGCCTGCCAGGAGCAATTTCTGAGCATGGAGCCAGGAATAACCCCTGAGCACTGCCGGGTGTGACCCAAAAACCACAAAAAAAAAAAAAAAAAAAAAAAGAAATCACTCCTGGCAGGCTCTGGGGACCATATAAGATGCTGTAGATCAAACCTGGGTAGGCCACATTCAAGGCAAATGCCCTACCCACTGTGTTATCACTCTGGACTCCCAAGAGCCTAATTCTTTTAAGCATTTAGCTATTCTAGAATGTAAGTTTTCAAGAGAGAAGAAAAACCAGAATTGAAAAACAAAAGAAAGATGGACACTTGAAACAAGAGCCAGCTTAAATATCAAAAGAAAACTATTTTTTGGAGAAAATACATTTGCACCCCTCCTTGTAGCACTATGCACAATAGCCCAAATCTGGCAACAGCCTAAGTGTCCAAGAATAGAAGATTAGATAAAATAATCATGGTTCATTTACACTATAGAATATTACTGAGACATAAGAAAAAATAAAGTCATGAAATTTGTTGCTACCTGGAGTGACCTGGAGAGCTGAATGAAGTCAGTTAAAAGGAAAGACTGACACAGAATGGTCACTCTCATATGTAAAATATAAAGTAAAGTAATGGCGGAATAACAAACATAACTGTAGAATAACAAGTGTCCAAAGAGCATGGAAGCAAAGAACATGATAATTGGTTTTCAGTAGAAAACATGGGGGATAGGACAGGGATGGGGCAATGGATATGGTGGAGTGAAACTTTCAACTGGGAGAAGGATGTGGTGTTGAAAAGTGATAGTGTTACATATGCAATTCTATTAGCAAGAATACTGTATGACAGTGCAAATACACATATATATGTGTATATATACATATATATGTAGATAGATAAATGATAGATAGATGATAGATAGATAGATAGATAGATGATGATGATAGATGATGATAGATAGATGATAGATAGATAGATGATAGATAGATAGATAGATAGATAGATAGATAGATAGATAGATAGATAGATAGATAGATAGATAGGTAGATTGAGAGAGAGACACACACACACAGACAGAGAGACAGAGGGAGAAGAGAGAAGTTAAATGTCTGCCCAGAGGTGGGCAGCAGGGGAGGAGGAGAAGACTGGGGACATTGGTGGTGGAAAATGTTCACAGTAGAACAAGATTGACCACATGTTAAACAAGTTCCTTAACCTCTGTAATATTATATGTCTGACCTATAATGGTTACTATTTGTATAATGCATTTGGATATTTGGGACTTATATACATGACAGATTGCTCATTCTAGTTTTGGTGGAAGAGCCCTACAAAATCACTGATCAATGTTCATATGCAAAGATCTGAAATAAAGCAAGATCATATGTTGAGTGTCTTGGAAAGAGGTAAATTTTGCTCTAGGTATCATGATGACAGATAGAAGCTCTTACTGGAAGGAAAGATGATTTAAGATTTTATATAACTAGAAAGACTATCCTCAGCCAAAGACATAGAATAGCAGGCTGTGGCGTTTGCCTTGCATATTGCCAATCTTGGTTTAATCTGAGCCTGCCAGGAATAATTCCTGAGCACAGAGTAATGCCTGAGCACCACTGGCTATGGCCCCCAAACAAAAATCTAAAAGAAAAGAGACTATTTCAACTCCCTTAAACTGGTGCCATCAAAGAAATGTAAGATAGTACGACAGTATTCCAGGATAAATCATCAGACCATCCAGACAGCAGGTATATTTGTTTCTGACACAATAGACAGTGAGTTCTACTGCTGTAAAATGTAAATCTTATTAGAGAGGGAGGCTGAGCCTTCTTTGACCAAAGGCTTAGCTCGTGCTCTCATTTTTGAGACATAGGAATACTTAAAAATAGATAAAGGCTATAACAAATAAAATTCTTATGGTAAAGAGAAGTAGATATGACTTTCTTTCTGGGCTGTGTTTAGCCACTTCCTGCAATGTTCATGGCCATTTTTGGCTTTGTGCTTGAGGATAAAACCAGGTCAGTCATATGCAAAATTGTATCTTAGTCCTTGTACTATCTCTCAGGTTTGATAAAGCTTCTTTTAAGGGGCTGGAGAGATAGCATGGAGGTAGGGCATCTGCCTTGCATGCAGAAAGATGTTGGTTCGAATCCGGCATCCCATATGGTTCCCTGAGCCTGCCAGGAGCGATTTCTGAGCGTAGAGCCAGGAGTAACCCCTGAGCACTGCCGGGTGTGATCCAAAAGCCAAAAGCCCCCCCCCCCCAAACTTCTTTTAAAAGGGGTCTTAATCCCAGTCTTGAATTGAGGCTTATATTAGAAAACAGATTGCTCTCTAGTTTGAAGGTAGGAAGAGCCATCAGATATGATAAACAGTAGTTTAGAGTCAGAAAACACAGACCTTGCTCAAGTTAACAATTAACTTAAGAGTCTGAAGAATATGTGAGTGTGTGTGTGAGTGTGTGTGTGTGTGTGTGTGTGTGTGTGTGTGTGAGAGAGAGAGAGAGAGAGAGAGAGAGAGAGAGAGAGAGAGAGAATGATTTCTCTTGCTTTTAGGAATATTTCCTCCATTTTCTGAGGGGATACTTGGGCCTCCTGACTCTATACTTAGGGACCACTTCTGTCAATGATAGGCATCAAACCCAGGTTAGTAGTATGAAAGGCAAGCACCTTACCTGCTGTACTGTTACACTGACCCCTTCATTATTTTCAGTTATTTCTATTCTTTTTATTATGGTTAATCACATACCTCTGCTTTCTATCAAATAAGAATGAATTTGGGACATTGTCTCATTATTATACATTTAGTTCCTGGTCATAATATATAATTTTTCTGAAGTTACCTGCCCTCAGTAGTCCGGTCAGGTCCACTGGGAAGATCACTAAGTGCGTACAAGACAAGGAATTCTTTTTTTTTTTCCCCTCAGATTTAACTAATGAGGGAGTTAGCAAAGCCTTCTTTTTGATTAGAAGAGAATGATTAGAAAGAGATATCATTGTGCTAAGTAACCTGAATGCTAGAATTCTAGACCCAAAAGAAAAAGAAAAGAAAGAAAAGTTTGGGCTTGATTTAATGAGAACAAGAGGAACTTTAACTTAGCTCAAATGATGTACTTTGGTGGAAAGAACACACCCAGGCAAAGCTTCAGTCTTTTTTCTTCCTGAGCCACCATTCTCTCATCTATAGGGGAGGTAATTCCACATGCCTTGCTGAGTGGCTGTAAAGAATTCATTAAAATTATATTAAGTATACAGTCCAATATCTGCCACATAATAGGCAAAATAACTCTTCTAATATTTAAGTGGATAGAAATGTTAGGGAAGGAAGGGAGGGAGGAAGGAAGGAAGAAAGAAAAGAAGGAAGGAAAGGAGGAAGGAAAGAAGAGAGGGAGGGAGAAAGGAAAAAAGTGAGGGAGGAATAAAGGACAGGAAGAAGGAAGGAAGGGAGGAAGTAAGGGAGGGAGGGAAGAAGAAAGGAAGGGAAGAAGGAAGGAAGGGAAGAAGGAAGGAAGGGAGAGATGGAGAAAGGGAGGAAAAAAGGAAGAAAGGGAGGGAGTAAAGAAAGAAGGAAGGGAGGGAGAGAGGAAGGGAGGACGGGAGGGAGGGAGGGAGGAAGATGAGAATGGTAGTGTCATTTCTGGCCTAAACTGGAGCGGGTAGAAATGAATAATAAGGATGCCTCTAAGAGCCAATGGCAAACATGTTTTGGCAAGACTGTATGCAAACTAGAAATGGAAAGTGAGTGAAAGACAAAATAAATTATAATTTAAGGTTAAAATATCTGTTGAATTGACTAACTTTTTTTAAATTAATTTTCTTTTGTCCATAAAATTACCAAAAATAGGAAAAAAAGAAATGCTGAAAAATAACTTTGTGTGTTGTGTGTTTGTTGATGTGTTTGAATACCAGGTAGTAGGTGTAGCTAAAGATTTCAGCTTTAGATGTATCATTTCTATTCAACTACAAAATTAGGAAAAATTTAGGACCCTTTAAAAAAAAACTCAGGAAATCACATTTTGTTTCCTTTCATGGTCTTTCTTTTAGTCTTAATCAGTTTTAGTGATTTTTCTCTCGATTTTTTATTTGTTTATATACTGTTTAATATCTCATAATTTTAGGAACAATAGTAGCAAGTCTTTCAGTGCAAGAGCAATGCCTTCAGGTACCTAGGGCTCTTACAATATCTGATTGCAGTCTTTCCCAGACTTATTCCTAAGTCTCTAAAGTTGGGACAGACATAGAAATTGTCCCAGAAAGCAGTGAAGTTATTGGGAGGTAGGACTGTACTCAAACTTCACTATTCCATTGGGACTTTAACTAGAAAACACACATTCATGGACAAGAATATTAATCATTTTGAGACGAGAACCACAGCATATTAAACTCCAGACATGCAGTCCCTTTCATCATGGTTAATTTTATTTGTACACTAGACTGGACCCTAAGAGTCACAGATATTTATCTGGTCAAACTTTATCTGCATATTTCTGTGAGGGTGTTTATGAGTGAACTTAATATTGAAGTCAGTAGACTAAGTAAAGCACATTGCCCTAATAAGGTTGTGCCTCATCCAGTCAGATGAATAAAACAAAAAGCTGGCTGTCTCTCTAGCAATAGCTTTTCTTGCCTTCAGACTCATACCAAAATAGCAGCTTTCTGGGTCTCAAGACTGCTGATTTTCAAACTAGAACTTGCACCATTGGTTCTTCTGGTTCTTAGCCTCTGAGACTCAAGTCAAAAGAAAAGAATCTGGGCCCGGAGAGATAGCACAGTGGTGTTTGCCTTGCAAGCAGCCGATCCAGGACCTAAGGTAGTTGGTTTGAATCCTGGTGTCCCATATGGTCCCCTGTGCCTGCAAGGAGCTATTTCTGAGCAGACAGCCAGGAGTATTCCTGAGCACCGCCAGGTGTGGCCCAAAACCAAAAAAAAAAAAAAAAAAAAAAGAAAGAAAGAAAAGAATCTATAGTGCTCTGATTTGCCCTGCAGTTTATGGGATTTTACAGCCTCCATAAACATATAAACCAATTGTTACTATAAATCTCTTTCTCTTCATTTATATTTATATGAAAATGGATGTATAAGTATTCACCTATACATATATTGGTTCATATATGTATATATATATATATATATATAATTGGTTTTAATCTCTGGAGCACCCTATTAAAGGTTTTTAGTGCGGGACCTATTCTGGCTGAAGCCAGTCCTGTTCCTTATTTTGTCCACCAGCTACCACATTCTAAACAGAGAGAGAGAAAGAGAGACAGAGTCAGAGAGATTAGAAGGAAGTAAAAGCTCCCTTAACTTGAATAAACTTTCAATAATGTATTGCCATTATAAAGTAAAATAATGTTTTTGTTTGTTTGTTTTGGAATACACCAGTTCAGGAGTCACTTTTTTTTTAAAGCATAAACAGGTTTACTTTGAAATTCTTTGTTTTTCCTTTTCTTTTTTTTTTTTTTTGTAATAAAGGGAGAGAGAGACAGAGAGAGGAGAGGAAGAGAGAGAGAGGACAGAAAAGGAGGGTAGGAAAGAGGGAGAGAGGGAGAGGAGGAAAAAGGAGGAGAAAGAGAGAAGAGAGGAGGGAAGGAGAGATAGGGAAAGGGAGGGAGGAAGGAGAGAGGGAGAGGGAAAAGAAAAGGAGAGAAAAGCAGGAGGGAGAGAGAGATTTGTGCCTTATTAAGAAATTCTGAGGAAGGGAAGGGAGATGAGAGGAAAAATTGAAAGCTATGTGTTCAAGATAGAGCACCCTCCCCCCTTACACACCCCAGCATGGAAGCAAGAAAGTAAACATCTGAAGAGGGGAGATCCGGATGACATGTGCATGTAGGTACCATGTGGTGGGCCCAGGGAGCACATGTGTCTATGGGATCACTTTTAGCTCAGATTCTAGAATTACTTTTGGCAGTGACAGGGGATCATATAGAGTGCTGGATAGCACACACAAGGCAAGTGCCCTGCCCCATTATACTATTTCTCCCATTCCAGTACAAATAATACATTTATAAAAATAAAAAGCATCAGCTTAAAGGGCTGAGCACATGTGGGAGATCTAGATTCTATCCATAGAGCAACATGGTCTCCCAGGTACTGCTGAGAGTTAACTCTAAGCACCAAGCTGAAAATAGCACTAAAGAACCAATAGGAGTGACCCCCCCAAATATATTAATAATATTGAAACTATATACTCTAAAAGACATTTGACAAATTTCTAGTATCTCAACATATATATTGAAGCCTCCTGATTAAAAAATTATTAATTTTATATGCTAAAGGAGAGAGATTTCAGAAATAATAACTGAACCAAGGCCTGTCCTTTGCTGTTAGTTTAGCATTATGGCATGAAAATAATCATCAGTCTATTTTGTTCTAGTAGGACCACATTACTTATTCAAAATTCTGGAGCCAGATGTCAGAATTAAGAATTATTTTGGAGTTTTTGAAATGAAATGAATATATGTACTACATGTTATTTACACTCCCAGCAGACTCTGGAATAGCACTCACTTTGTACTACCAGATATTAATAACATTTCTGCAATAAAACATGTGAATATTTATGCTAGTTGTCCAAAGACGGTAAATAGTTTATGTCAGTTCAGGTAAGATCTTTCTCTCAAGTGAGTTCAGGTGAGGTCACTACATTCTGCTGCTAAGTGAGCTCTAAACAAAAACTCAGTTTGTGAAGTGTTCTGGATTTTGGAGATGCAGATCTGGGTTAGTGCAGTTGTAGTTCTTATTTCCCTGACTGGGCCATTCACATCTTGATTGCAATGAACTTGGGACAACAGTATCAGGGAGAGACTTGGGGATTCAAACTCAATTTACCTGGGGGCTGCAGGAGGCAAAGTCGGGGTGATCCTTGAGTGCAAAGTCAGTAGTAAGCCTTGAACATTGGGGGGTGTGACCCAAACAACTAAAACAAAATAAAACAAAACAAAAAGATTCCTCTAGGGCAGGGCCACAAAATGTTGTACGGAAGGCTGTTTGTGGCCCATGGGCCGCGAGTTTGAGACCCCAAGAGGAAGTTTTAGTTGGTGTTTAGCCTTGCAATAATTTTCCACGCCTTTTGGCCCAAGTAACTGAGAGCTATGTAACGACTTCAAAATGAATCAGAATCAAGGTGCAGGAGAAAAAAATTCCCCACCAAACTATCAGAGAGTTATTTCTTCACACCCACAAAAACTCACCACTAAGGCATCTCAGAGATGAGTGCTTGTATTAAAGGCTCTGAACTGAAAGAAGTCATGTAGCTCTTTAGGTACAGAAACATAAGAAATGAGCTTTGAGAGACTCAAGGATTCATTGTGTGAATCATTAAAAATTCTTAGACTAAATATGCTATATATATACAAGTCACACATAGCTCCTTATTTTCTCATGCTTTCAATTCAATTGAAGTCCTAGAATGTACCAAGGGGTCTTAATATTTTATGACATCTCTTGATCATTCTTAGAAATTTTGAAGAAAATGGTCTTTGTATGGATGTTGTGCTGTATCTTGAGGAAATTGTTCTTAAGTGATTGAATGTTGTTTTTGTTAAGGTCAAAGAGAGCTTCTTTCTGAAAGGCAATAAATCATTTTCACCCATCTTGGATTAATCTCTTCCACATTTTAAAGCCCAGGAAGAATGCCAACACCTGCCACCCATCTACAAAACCCAAAAATATTGTCTTATCTTGTCCCTCCTCTCAGAAGGGACCTTGCTTATTATTTTTAGGTTTTTACTGATCTTTTTTTGTGTCTTATTTGTAGCTTCTACTACTTCTTATCTTTCCAAATTATATCATTTTCCTAAACAAGCCACTTTCTGGAAGGCACTCATTTTTATGTCTACAACTGCTTGCAAGCTATAACCTTAAATAGAAGTAAAATGAATGTTCTTACTAAATGAATAATTTTAAACTTAATTTTCTTTGTGAAAACTTGGTCTAAAAATTTCTAGTAATCTTATAATTTGTCCTTCCAGGTGGTATGCAATAAGTAAAATGTGTCACCAATATACATTAAAGATTTTTCACTTCTAGGGAAAGGTGTGATGGGAGTTGACACTGGTGATGGGTTGAAATAGTATATGCCTAAAACTCATCTGTGAATAACGTTGCAAATTACTGTTCTTTAACTAAAAAGAATTTTTAAATAAATGTGTACTAACTACTTGGAAAAAGTAAATATGGTGAAACAGGCCGTAAAAAACTAAATATTTTTCTTTCGATAACCAATATCTTTTGATATATTTATTATGAATATTTGTGCATTTAAATCTTTGGTATTTGTAAAATGATTAAAATAAATGTATTAGTACTTACTTGTGAGTTAACTAGGAAGATAAATTCTGTCTTTAAAAGGATGGCTGAAAGCCATTGGTGAAATTGAATTAGAAAGTTATATAAAGAGCCAGAACAGTGGCGCTAGAGGTAAGGTGTCTGCCTTGCAAAAGCTAGTCTAGGACAGATGGCGGTTCTATCCCCCAGAGTCCCATATGGTTCCTCAAGCCAGGAGCAATTTCTGAGTGCATAGTCAGGGAAAAAAAAAAGGAAAGTTATATTAAAAACATCAGGTTACTCACTAATTACTCAACATCAGTCACTAATGATTGTGAAATAATAAAAGTAAGATTTCTGCCACACCCAGCAGCCCTGGGGGTGGGTTATTTCTTGATCTGTGCTTGGGAATACTCCCAGGGGTGCTCAGGAAACATGCACATGAGGAATCAAACCATGTTTGGAAGTATGTAAGACAGGTGCCATAACCCATGCACTCCAGTCCCTGAAAGTACTGTTTTAAAACAGAATGCTCAAAAATTAGTCAGCAAAATAAAATGAATGGGTTGTGTGAAAGAATTAGGATTTAGTCATTTTTAGGATCACAGCTGTCCCTAGGAACTTAACCAACCACAGTATTTAAAACAAAGAAATGCTCAGGAGATATATTGCTTTACATAAAACCAAAGCATTGAAATGCTGAAATTTGAGAAAGAAACCTACATAATCCTCATTGTTTATAGAAAGAGAGATGCAGCTAATTCATTCCCAGGAATATGAGCATTCATTATTCTCAGTAAAGGAATGTATTTTCAGTCTTTCCTAAGGATAAGTTATACCCTATAATTATAAAAAGTAATTGAAAAATGAAGCCATAAATAAAAGTCAATGATATGCAAAGGAATCAACACCACTGATAAGTAGGGGCAAGTGGGACAAAGAATAATGTCATCAAAGAAATAAGTAGACACAACTCCAGCTGATTTTCTTAAAAGTTATGTGCCATGGAGTATTTCAGAATAGAATATACTTTGTCTCATTTAATTCTCACAAATGTAAGGATTAATTTGAGAGTGGTTGCTTCCATTTTCCAATGAAAGAGAATTGTGACATACCATGTTTAAGTAACTCTCTCAAGATCACACAGCATACAGGTACTGGAACCAATATTTGTACTCCATTTTTAATAATGTTGCTCAGTCTCTTGGTGTCATATGAAAAAAAAGACTTTTCTCTTAGGGGCTGGAGAGATAGCATGGAGGTAAGGCGTTTGCCTTTCATGCAAGAGGTCATTGGTTCGAATCCCAGCGTCCCATATGGTCCCCCGTGCCTGCCAGGAGCAATTTCTGAGCATGGAGCCAGGAGTAACCCCTGAGCACTGCCGGGTGTGACCCAAAAACCACAAAAAAAAAAAAAAAAAGACTTTTCTCTTAGCACATCTGAAAAGACACTCTTCCAACCTCACAGAACAAGGGCAATTTCTAGATACCATTAAGTTTATAGGTTGCTGAGATCCAAAAGCTTCTACACCTACATCTGACAAACCTAAGGGAGACATGCTCAATAATTTCTGTAAAACCTACTTAAGACTTAATACATGAGACACTATTTAATAATGACAAAATGACTTACCCAGAAATATAACCTATTTACAACTGATATGTTAAAATGTAGAAGACATGAAAATTCATGACTCATCTCAGTTCCAATTTATATCTTAACTACTTTGCTAAACTAGAAGATCAAGGAAATTCTATTGAAGTAGCCCATCTGAATTTCATCAAGAATCCTAGAAAAATGCTTTGTGGTATTGTACATTTCTGTGACAAAGATTTGTTGAATGTTAGTTCAACAGAAAGGAGATGTAATAAAGTAAACAATTATATGTCTTTAGAAGCTGGAGAGATAGCACAGCTGTTAAGATTACTGGCCTTGATGTACTGAACCTGGTTCTATTCCAGCACTAAATCCTTAGTCCCTCTCATTGAACAGCAAGCTTTGCGAGATTCCCTAAGAGAGGCCTCCCAGACCCCTAAAAACCACTTGGGATGCTTTCCTTATTGCATCCCTTAGAACAATCAATTTTTTACTTTGTTGCGTATAATAATATATTGTAAGAAATCATCTTTAGATTTTTTTAACACATTTTTGCCTATTTTGAAAATGTGATTTTTCTTCTGAGCTTCAGTTGTGTTTGTTGTTGATGTTGTTGGTTGTTTGATTTTTTTGTTTGTTTTTTTTGTTTTTGTTTTTGTTTTTGTTTTTTGGGTCACACCCAGCGGTGCTCAGGGGTTACTCCTGGCTGTCTGCTCAGAAATAGCTCCTGGCAGGCACGGGGGACCATATGGGACACCGGGATTCAAACCAACCACCTTTGGTCCTGGATCGACTGCTTGCAAGGCAAACGCCGCTGTGCTATCTCTCCGGGCCCCGGTTGTTTGATTTTTTTTACCAAATACGGTGATACTTAGTGTTTACTCCTGGCTCTGCACTCAGAAATCGCTCTTGGCTTGGGGGACCATATGGGATGCCGGGGATCAAACCGAGGTCCATCCTGGGTCAGCCATGTACAAGGCAAACGCTCTACCACTGTGCTATCGCTCTGACCCCTTCTGAGCTTCAGTTTTATAATTAAAAAAAAAAAAGCTGGGAAATTTGTTATTATCCAGAATTAATTAATAAAAATGCCTCAAACTGAGCTTACTGTCCTTTCTCTGTCTCTCTGTCTCTGTCTTTCTCTCTCCTTGGAGAATTCAATTGACTGCCATATTGGTCAAAATTCTTAGGTATAAGTGTTTGAACTCAATACTAACTAGTCCAGGCAACCAAGGAACTCGGGAAAATCAAGAAATGTAGTACAATTTACATTTAATGTAAATGTAGTCATAATTTACATTTACAATTTATATTTACAATGTAGTATATTAAATTGTACCAGAAACAACTGGAAGCCTCATCTCAGTGATGTAAGCTTTCTCAGTTTCTCCTTGCCTAAAGGAGCTTTTCTTTGTTATCTATCAGATTAACTCCTATCTGATAAAATCATGCCAGCTGCATCATTTCATATCTTGAAACTCTATCTTAGGTTATTATAACAAAAATGAAATGGACCTAAATGACAAACTGATAAATATCTCACAATTCTGGAACTGAGAAGCCCAAAATCAAGGCCTTGGCAGACTCAGTGCCTGGTAAGGACACCCTTCCTGCTATGCAGAGGATTGTTATATTATTTATGAGGCAAAGACCAAGATCATCCCTTTAGTGTAACTTCTTTTAAGAGCATTAATCTCATTTGATTTTATTCTCATGACATAATTATTTCCAAAGGCTCCATCAACAAATAATACACTGGAGACTTGATGGCCACATGAACCTAGAGGCCCACAAACATACAGTCCATAGCTAACATCTACCCCTAAAAAAAGGTATTGACTGATGTTTGCTTTTGTTTCAAGTTAAAAATTCTGAACAAAGACTCTGATTTTCTTGGTTTGGATTGGTAGACCTCCTCTGTATCCACAACCGTTTGCCAATGAGTTTAGGAGGTCTATGTTATCTACAAAGTTATTTTCCTAGCTCGATCAGTTATCATGATGAGAAAATTCTGAGGGGAATGTAAATGACGTTACTTTGAGGTTAAGTGGCAAGAAGTTTTCAGAAGAAAAGGTGTAGTTCTCTTTTTAATGAAAATGCACACTGAGGGAGACAGAGAACATTAGTAGTATATTGCATTGCATGTAACCAATCCTGGTTTAAAATCCAATACCATATATAGTCCCCTGAACACTTCCAGGATTAATCCCTGTACACAGAGCCAGAAATAAGCCCTAGGCATTTCCATGTGTGCCCCCCAAACAAAAACTAAACAAAAACAGGAAACTAGTTAAACAAAATCATAGATGTCCACTAAATCATAATAAACTCACTTAAATAAATGAATCATCTTAGATTTCCCCTTTCTCTTGAACTTGCTCAACCAATTCATCAGCATATCTTCAAATATACCAATTTTTTCCTTAGTTTTCTTTTCTTATTTTTGTTTACTCCTAGCTCTGTACTCAGATTATTCTTGGTGGTTTTTGGGGATGCCATGTAAAATGTTGAAAATGAACAAGGGTTAATTACATGCAAGTCACCCCTATACTAGCTCTCATATTTTTCAATGACATTCCCACTTTCTAACTTATTTTCTTACCTGAACAATTAGCAGTAGTTTTACTCTTATCTAATATCATCACCCATCCCATAATTATCAGAATGAACATTAAAAAAATACTTATCTGGTCATGTTTCCAAACTTTCCATTATCCAAAGTATAAGGTTCCAAATCTAAGATATAATTCAATTTCTCTTCTTTTTCTTCTTTTATTTTTTAAATCACAATTACCTATATTTAGGGCTTACTCCTTAGAGATCATTCCTGTTAGGTGCAATGAATGGAACACTGGTTGGTTGTGTGCAAGGCAAGTGCCTAAACCAATGTACTAGTTCTCTGATTCAGCAAGGTTCTTTCTTATAAAAAATTCACCTAGAGATCTCACTAGTAAGTATAAGAAAATACTGTATAACCATAAAGCTTTAGAAGTTAGCAAGGTAATTATAAATACTTCCTTGATCTGTTGATAGAGATCTGATCTTAGTGAGAACCTAAGAAGGAAGTAGATGGAATGATATAATCATCCTTCCTCCTTAATTTTTCTATTTTAGATTCTGAGTAGCAAAATAAAGTGATTTTTATATGCCAGTGAGCAATAAACAAAGCTTTTCATTTCTATTTCAGTACCCAAATTTCAGGAAAAAGTGGAAACAAGTATGATAAACCAGAGTCAATAGGGAAAAAGGGAATTTAACTTCAGGAAGAAAAAATCCAGAAAGGGCAGGAAATATCTTCTGTCCCCCAAATGTCCCTTTCAACCCAAAGGAAAAGTGAACAAAAATAATATGAAGGATACAGTGAAGTCTTCACTCAGGAAGTTAAAACAAAAGAAAAGCAGCAATGGTTAGCTTAAGAAATCATCTCAGAAGAGGGGTGGGTACAGGGCCAGGAATAAAGAGACCAGATGGTTTTAATGATCAAACTCTGTGTCCTTCCTTTCATCTGACTAGCAGGAACTGTCACCAGGGAAGGGCTATATCCTGTTAGTGGTCTGTCGAATAGACTCCCACTGATGCATTGGAAGTTTTTCACTAAAACTGGGATACTTTCCCATTTCCCAACAGTCTCACCAAAAAGCCTGCTTACTCATTTCCAGTACTGTTCCAGTATTCAAGACAGTGGTGGAATAATCCTCAGCCTTGGAAATTAATTTTGCTTCTCTCCTTTACTTTGATATGTGCTTCATATTGGAATATGCTTGGTGGATCTTCACAACTTCCTGGGTAAAACAAAGAATGACTAAAATTTGTGATAAGTACAAAAAAAATGCCATCCAACATCTGGTCAAAAAGAATACTTTGAATATCTGACTCTAAGAAAAATAATTGGTAAAATTCATCTAGAAATAATTCTGTATTTTTCTATTACCTCATCTCTCCCCCAAAACCATGTTAAATTACTGAAGTTCAAAATTGTTGAAATTTCCTATAAATGTTAAATATTCATAAAAAAATTTATTCAATTATTTTTTACAAAGCAGAAAATTAACTCTGGAGTCCTGAAGTAAATCATTGGCCTTCCACAGACCCACCCAAACTCCTATTCCAATACTGAATTAACACCAATATTATGAGATTCCAGACTATGTATTCTTTTTTGTTAGTTTGGAAAGAATGACTAATCCCTGTATACTATTCTTAGACTTATTTTGGACAACTTAGGAAGAATAGACTAATACTAATAATAACCAGAGTTTATAGCACATTCACAGTTTACAAATTCTTTTTCCATTTAATCCACATAGCGGTTCTCAGATGAAGTAACCTGCCTTGGTTCACATAGAGCTAAGTGGAAGAGCTTGAAGATAAACACATGTCTACTGAACCTAGCCTTCTGTGTCAACTGCATTAGAGAGGCTCAGTAAAGTTAGTTCACTAGAACTAACTACCCTCTGGCAGAGCATAGTAAGGCCTTTTGTTGTTGATCTCATAGCAGTGTAGGTTGGTGGAGCTGGGAATTTTGCTCCGTGAAGTCATGCAGAAATTCATTCATTCAGCTGATGTGTTAATCGCTTCCACAAGGGGTGTTCAAAAACCCTAGGAATAGGAGAAAGTGGAAAATTATACATGGGAGAATTTTATTGGCTAGGCCTCGATGTAGAATATATAACTTGGGCCCATATATTTTGGCCAAATGCTATTCACTAAAGGAGGGTAGGAAGTAATTCAGCTCTTTGAACAAATCCACAAGCTTTGTAAAAATAAATCTGATAGCTTCGTCTATCCTTCGTTGGTTTATCAAGTCTCTATGAGTCCCTTTTGTTGGAAAGGCTATCTTGAACAGTGTCTGGAACTGTTATTTATTTTCTTCTTTACCAGCAACTTTCCCTTTCCTTAAACTACAGGAACTTGTTTATTACTATTCTAAAAACTGTAATGCGTTCTCTGAGATTTTTGTTTGTTGCCTTTTGTTTTGTTTCCAGAAGTTGAATGAGAGAAGTAGGAAGTTAGTGTTTGTCTTGACTTGTTCTATGGTGTGAGGAATCAAACCCAGGGGCCCATGCATGAGAGGTATATGCCCTACTATTGAGCTACATTCTTTTTTTTTTTTTATTGTATTTCTTTTTGTAATCTTTTTTTTTTTTTTTTGCTTTTATTAATTATGACAACAAAGATGCAAAGAGAGGGGACAGGGTAAAGTTACAGTGGAAGCCCAATCACCCATAAGCAGAATTCTCGGTAGTCCCATCGATGATATCCCAGCCTTGATCTTTCAACCAAAGAAAATTAAGAAAAACAAAACTGAACCCATGTACAATACAATTAATTTGTCCCTCAAATCCCCAGTTGTATTACATACTATTTCTTAGCAGCACACAATATAATCCAAAGAGATTAGACTTATGTAACTCCTTAAACATTGAGGGCAAAGTACATTTATCTTGTTCCATGCACATGCTTACTAGTTTAAGTTAACCTCAAAAGTTTTAGTGGGTTGTTTTTCTTAAGGATTGGAGTCAAGGGAAAGTAGTAATAAATGGTGTTAGAGTGGCATTTGTTTGCATAGGCCCACCAAAATATAAGAGACATGGAAAGAAAAATTATGGTCTAAATACAAGGAGACCCTACCCCTGAAGTTTCCTGGCACAGGACTGACTCTAGGCTCCAGGCAAACTAGTTTGTCCAATTCAAGTCATCGTCTGTAGTGGCAATACACCTTCATTCCTCACATAGTCTCTGTTGTTGGTATCATGCTTCTGTATTAAAGGTCCTGGAGTCTGCATATCCCATATTGCAGTCAGGATGGTGCAGAGCATCCTCTCGTTTCATCTCACACTTAAGGGGCACTAGAGAGAACCATGTCCTGTAGAGCAGGTCATTGTTGTTGTCAAGTCTTCTCAGTGTAATCGGAAGTCTCTTTTTAGGAGGTCGATGTCAGACCCTTGGTAGTGTCTTTCCTGGTAGAGGACTGCTTCCAGCTGTTGCTATAAAAGACCTTGGATGTTTCGTAGATAGCTTGCCTGGTTCTGGCGTGAATGGAGGATGCCCATTCCTCTGAGGCCTGTGCCAGGTCATTCTATCAATGTTCAGGGTGTAAGGTACATTGTACTGAGATTTATTAGATAAGAACTTATCTGTAGGTATAGTGTTTTCCTATTTTAATGTGTCTATGCAAAGAAGGATCAATGCCATGAAGCGTTATTGGTGCATCTGGAGGCCATAGGAACAAGACCAGCAATTTCCATGACATAGTTCAATCATAGGCATCAAACTGAGGGACAGTTCCACCAACAATCCTTATTGAACAGCTTACAAAGAAAAGACAAGATGAAAGTGGATAGAAACATCATGGTAGAAGAATATAGAGAGAGTTACACCATTAAAGAAAATATACATGAAATATTCAAAAGATATATGTGTTTAATTTATGTCCTTCTAAATAGTTCTGGGATTGTTAGATCCACTGTATGTCTTTGGTCTGAGATTAAAACTGTGTATTATAGAACTTAAGAGGGGTAAATCGGGGGTAGTGATAGTTGGGAGGAGTATACTTTTGCGCGGGGGCGCTAGCCCCCGCGCGGTTTGCATCATGTAGACTAGTATGAAATTGCCAGTGACAGCATGAGTATAACTGACAAACTATCTGCCACCCCACAGATCAAACACCACCCCCCAAGCCAATCTCACGAGCTCAAGCGCAACCCTAGGCCAATCTCCGCAGCTGGCCTGGGGGTGGGGAAAACCCAGGGTGCCCCATCAGGTCCTCCCAGAAACCCACCTGGAGATCCGGAGGAAAGGGGGAGAGGGGGGTCGGGTGACCCAAGTCCAGGCCCCCCTACCCTAGGCCGGGCCAAGAGGCCCCTGGCACATACGGAGGTCTGCCAGGAGCCAGCCCGTGCCGGCTGAAAATCCTGCCCCAGGAAGGGAGGAAAGCCCTCCCAGGCCCAAAGGACCAGAGCTCTGAGCTACATTCTTAGCACCTCTGAGACTCTTTTGAGATCTAGTCTGTTCTCACTTCCTTCTAACTTTTCACTTGTATATTTGTCTTTCCTCTCATAAAGACAAAAATACATCTACTGTTGTAATACTGTGGGATATGTTTCCTGCACTTCCTTCATCAGCCCTTGATGTTTATCCACATAAAATCAGTCTTGTGATGTACAGGATATTGTACTTGGCATCGGGAAGAAGGCTAAAGAGCAATTAGGGATTGGATCTTGCAAAGCTTATAAAATAAGGCGTTTGGACTGGAGAGATTGTACAGCAGGTCTGGATCTTGCTTTGCATAAGGCCAACCTAGGTTTGATCGACAACACCCTATGTAGTCTCCAGAGTACAGAGTCAAGTTGAGTACTGTTGGGTGTCACTCAAAAATTATAAAATAAATTAAGGCTATCTGTATACATAGAATAAGGAAGGAACATTGAGGGATGTACTATATTCTGAATTAAGAGTAGGGCTAGGAAAGATCTCACTGAAAGAATTTAATAGTAATAAAAGTAACTAACAGTTACTAAATGTTTACTATGCTCCAGTCACTGGAGCATAAAGTCTATTTATTTTTTAAATTTTTATTGTGAACAATGTGAATTACAAGTCTTTCACAGTTATAAGGCACATCATGACAGTGAACTAGGGCCATTCCCACCACCAGTGTTGTCCTCCCTCTGTCCCTGTTCCCAGTATGCATCTCATACTTCTCCCTTTGCCCCCCTGGACTGCTAGAGTAAAGACCCCTTTTGTATATAACTTGTAGAATGGGTATCTTGATTCTGTTGTTGTTGACTTTGGATTTAGTATTTAGGTCTGATCTTTTTTGTTGTTGTTGTTGTTGTTTGTTTTTGTTTGTTTTTGGGTCACACCCAGCAGCGCTCAGGGGTTACTCTTGGCTCTATGCTCAGAAATTGCTCCTGGCAGGCTTGGGGTTCAAACCACCATCCTTCTGCATGCAAGGCAAAAGCCCTACCTCCATGTTATCTATCCGGACCCAGTCTTATCATTTTTTATTTCCACTCAATGTTCATGTGACTGTTTGCTCCTGGTACCATCCACTCCCACCCACCCCCACAATTTATGAGGCAAAACAAGATGACTTAAGTCCTGTGGTTCTGTTGAGAAAAAAAAAAGAGAAAGAAAAGAAAAAAAAAAAGAAAAAAGCTAAAGCTGAGAGGAGTTCATCTAAGAGATATCAATATCAATTTAAAAGAAGAAAGGGAATAAACAAAACAAACAATGACAAAAACCAACAAGAAAAACAACCAGAAAGGAAAAATAAAGAAAGGAGGGCTGGTGTGGCAAGATTTTGTGTATGAATGCAGCTGTCAGGAGAGATGAAGTCATGAAATTCTCCTATACATGGATGTACATGGAATCTATTATGCTGAGTGAAATAAGTCAGAGAGAGAGAGAAAAACGCAGAATGGTCTCACTTATCTATGGGTTTTAAGAAAAGTGAAAGACATTTTTGCAATAATAATTTTCAGGCACAAAAGAGAAAAAAGCTCACCTCATGAAGCTCACCGCAAACAGGGATTAGTTTAGTTAGAGAAATAACTACGTTTTGAACTATCCTAATAATGAGAATGTACGAGGGAAATAGAAAGCCTGTCTAGAGTACAGGCGGGGGTTGGGTGGGGAGGAGGGAGATTTTGGACTTTGGTGATGGGAATGTTGCACTGGTGATGGGTGGTGCTCTTTACATGACTGGAACCCAAATACAATCATGTATGTAATAAAGTTGGTTAAATAAAAGAAAAAAAAGATTTTGTGTATGAGGTTTTGTTTTGTTTGTTTGTTTGTTTGTTTTTTGCATAGGCACAGTAAGTATTGGGGAAATTAGGAAAGGAATTACCTTGACCTGTGAGATTCAGGGTTTCACCACCCTTGAAGCATAATGTCATGGGAACAACTAAAGGTTCCAGACATGTTCATTGTCAAACCGCAAGGTTAAAGTCCTCATTTATATAGCATCCTCACAACACTCTCATAAGATGGAACTATTACTGTTTTCATTAGCTAGATTAAAACTGTCACAGGGGAGAATTTACTTTAAAGGACATTACCAGGATAACTGGTAAAATGTCCAAATGGGAAATAGATTAAATAAATATAGTCTGAACTGTAATATATAAAAGCTAATAATTACTGATTTCAGAAATCATTTATGATTCTGTAGAATATTCTCATTTATAAGAAAATCACCTGGAAATCATGCTGTTTTAAATTTACTGTTGAGTATTTCAGAAAATAATAATTGCATGCATGTGTGTACATGTGCATATGGTCAGAAAGAAGAAAACAATAAAAATGTAACTAAATATTAACATTAATAAATATAGGAGATGCGTATCTTAGAGATTTGGACTCCAGGCATTTTGTATAGGTTAAAGTTAATTCAAAAGGAAATGTAAAAGAATTATGTCCAGTCGAATAATTTGTAAAAGAAAAAAAATAAAAATGTGGCACAGAGAAATTAAGTAAAGTCTCACTTCACATAGTTTATAAGTAGCGGGCAATGGTTTTTTTCACAGTTCATAGTCTTATTCCTTTTGCCCTGGAAAGAACCCAAATTTTTTATGCTTCCTCATACCCAGTAGCACTGCCAACATCTTCAATCTAGCAGCAATTCTACTACTGCTAGAACCAACAAGGTATCTGCCTTGAAACTAAAAGGTCCTCTTCAAGGATGATGCCCAGTAAGGATCCAACAGATATTCCCCTCTTTCTGCTTCTTAATTTGAACACAGCTGACTATTGCAAAGGATCCCCAGAGAAGGAAGGTATGTTGCATATAGGCCCGCAGATTGGTTTCTAGGTGCAAAGGAACCAATGTCCAGAATAAAGAGATACCTCATAGACTGCAAGAGAGCATTTGTCTATCATTTATTGGGTAAAGTATTAATAGCCAAGCTATATAAAGCACAGTAAAGCTTTACAAGAAAAAATGAATTCCATCAAAAATGGGAAGAAGAGATAAATAGAATATGAAAAAAATCTATATCTCTTACATCAGGGAAATGAAGATTAACATTGAGATATCCTACACAAGTAAAATTGTTACACATCACAAAAAGCAAAAACAAGTAGTGGGCAAAAGGGGACCCTTATACACTACTGGTGGGAATGTTGACTGATCTAGCCCTTTGGGAAAACAATATAAACACTTCTCAAAAAAGCTAAAAATTAGGTCTCTATATGACCTAAACACTAAGATGAATCATAGGCTTTTTAATGTAGGATGAATAAATCAGCAATTCCTATTCTGGGCATATAAACCAAAGGTCCAAAAAATCTTTTCAGAAAACATATCTGTATTACTATGGTCACTGAAACACTATTCACAATAGCCCAAATCTGGAAATAATCTAAGTGTCCAGGAACAGATGACTGAATAAAGAAACTATGGTACATATATACAATGGAATACTACTCAACTGTAAGAAAAAATAAAATCATTCAGTTTGCTGCTATGTAGAGGAATTTAGAGAGTATTACCTGTGTCAAGTATGTCAGAACAAGAAGATCAAACAGAGAATGAATGCTTTCTCTGTAACAAAGTAAGGAGTGCTAGCAAGGATGTGGGGAGAAAGAAACTCTCATTTACTGCTAGTGGGAATGCCATCAACTTCAGGTTTTATGGAAAACAATATGGAATCTCCATTCCTTAAAAAACTGGAAATTAGGGTCCAGAACAGTGGCACAAGCAGGAAGGCCTCCAAGTCAGGAGTGACTTCTGAGCGCATAGCCAGGAGTAACAAGAGTAACCCCTGAGACTGGCATACATCACAAAGAATAAGAACAATCAGTGCTGGTGGGGATGTGGAGAGAAAGGAACTCCTATGCACTGCTGGTGGGAATGTTGTCTAGTCCAGCCTTTATGGAAAACAATATGGAGATTCCTCAGAAAACTGGAAATTGAATTCCCATATAATCCAACTATTCCACTTCTAGGGATATACCCTAGGAACACAAAAATACAATACAAAAATCCCTTCCTCACACCTATATTCATTGCACCACTACTTACAATAGCCAGACTCTAGAAACAACCAAAATGCCCTTCAACAGAGGAATGGTGGCTAAAGAAACTGTGGTACATATACACAATGAAATATTATGCAGCCATCAGGAGAGATGAAGTCATGAAATTTTTCTATACATGGATGAACATGGAATTTATTATGCTGAGTAAAATAAGTCAGAGGGAGAGAGATAGACAGAATACTATAATAAGGCCCAGAGACAATAGAGTTAAGGGCTGGAAGGGCTGGAAGGACTGGCTCATATTTTGAAGCTCACCACAAAAAGTGGTGAATGCTTTTAGGGAAATAACTACACTAACAACTAGCATGACAATGTTAAAGAATGAGAAAAGTAGAATGCCAGTTGTGAATACAGGCAGGGGCGGGGGAGAAGGAGGACATTGGTGGTGGGAAGGTTGCACTGGTGAAGGGGGGTATTCTGTTTATGACTGAAACCCAACTACAAACATGCTTGTAATCATGGTGCTTAAATAAAGATTTATATATATGTATATATAATAGAGTAACTCCTGAGCATCACTGGGTGTGGCCCTAAAAGCAACAAACAAACAAACAAAAAACCTATAAATTGAGCTCCCATATGTTCCCAGCTATACCATTCCTAGGAATATGCCCCTAGGAACACGAAAACACAATACAAAAATGCACACCTATATTTATTGCAATGCTATTTACAATAGCCAGAATTTGGAGAAATAAAACCTAGATGCCCGATAATAGGTGAGTAGCTAAAATAACTGTGGTACATGTACACAATAGAATACTATGTAGTCATCAGGAGAGAAAGTCATAAAATTTCCCTATACATGGATGGACATGAAAACTATTATGCTAAATGAAATAAGTCAGAGGGAGAGAGTTAGACACAGAATAATAGCCTCACTAATCTATGGGTTTTAAGAAAAATAAAAGACATTATTGTACTAATATACAGAGAAAATAGAGATGAAGGCTAGAAGGAGCAGCTCAGATGAAGCTTACCACAAAGAGTGGTGAGTTCAGTTAGAAAAATAACTACACTGAAATTATCATGAGAGAAATAGAGTGCTTTTCTTGAATATAAGTAGGAGGTAAGGGAGGAGGAAGATGGGGGGGCATTGGTTGTGCGAATATTGCACTGGTGAAGGAGGGTGTTATTTTTTTATAACAAAAACTCAACTACAAAATGTTTATAATCATGATGCTTATATAAAGATATTAAAAATAATAAATAAATGAAAAAATTAAAAACAAGAAAACCAAAATTCTCCCAAAGCAACAGAAACTGAATATGGGTATTCAAAAGGACACTTGCCAGGTGATGGAGAAGATCGAAGGACATTGGAACAATGATGGAGGGAAGAGGACGTTCTAGGGAAAGGCAGAGTGCTTGATTATGCATGAAACTCTGCCTTTAACAATATTCTAAACCACGGAGTCTAAAACAACAACAAAATATGTGACTGTCAAGGAGGCCAGCTGGTGATGGGAATGAATCTAGAGACATTGGTAGAGGGAAATTGATGATGGCAGAATTAGTATTGGAACATTGTATGCCTGAAACCCAACTATATAAATAGTCTGTAAATCATGTTGCTTCTAACAAACAAAAAAAAGACAAAGAAAAGGAAAGAAAAAAAAAGAAAATTGAAATCAAGGCATGCATGCAGGATTGACTTCCAGAAAGTTTAGCTCTACCTGGGGTTAGACTAGAGTGAGATGCAGGTGGGTGAAAATGGACTGCAGGGAATTGAACTGAGACTTAACAGACTAAATAGAAGATGATGAAATTGGATGTTTGTTGTAGAGTTCTGACATCATTTTCTAGGCACTAAGATGAATCACAGGCCTTTTAATGTAGGGTAGATAAAATAATTATAGTAACAATGGTGTAATAACAATTAATAGTAGCATCTAAGATGTATTAACAACTTACTAACTTCTGCATTAAGCATTTTTCATAAAGTATCTTATGTAACCCAAACAATTATTCTCTGCAGTGGGATTGTTATTTTCTACGATGGCTTTCTTTTTTGTTTTTGTTTTTGGGTCATACCCAGTGGCATTCAGGGGTTACTCCTAGATCTCTGCTCAGAAATCGCTCCTGACAGGCATGGGAGACCATATGGGATGCCAGAATTTGAACCACCATTCATCCTGAATGGCTGCATGCAAGGTACATGCCCTATCGCTGTGCTATCTCTCTGGCCCCATCACTATGGCTTTCTTAAGAGGTTAATAAACTTATTCAGGATCACGCTGAGTTTGAATCCTAATATTGTCCAATCTTTTGATAACAAAGCTGGAGCAAAAATCTATTTGTTGTGGAGAACTATGTAGAACTGATTGTAGCTAAAGATATGTTATGTAGTAAAGGATTTTGCCATTTTTTCACCTAAATGTATTTTTTCTCTGCAGACATTAATTTCAATTAATTCATTCAGAACTATAGAGCAAAAACAATGACTAAATTTAACAGTTAGGATTGGTCAAGCAGTGAAACATACCGTCCTGTCCTCAAAAAGAGCACAAAATGGGGAAGGAAGTAACAAAAAGTAATAATAAAAAATTTTGCATGTGTATCATTACAAACTACCAGGTGATCTTGAGGAAAAACTGAGAGTGAATTCGAGAGTTACTATTTAACTAGGTATTCAAGGATCTCACCTTAGAAAATAGTTCTTCCACAAGAATGTGGGTAGCTAATGAAAAATGATCCACTCAGAGAAACAGCGTGTTCTATCCTTGGAATCATTGCAAGTCTGTAACTAAGCTACTGATTGCTTCCCTTCCCTGCTGTGTTCTCTTGTAGTTCTTTTCTTCTTTAATTTTTAAATTTTATTTTATTAAAACAATTGTGATCTACAGAGTCCTTCATAGTTAAATTTCAGATATACCAGGAGTCAGGGTCCTTCCCACCACCAGTGACAACCTCCTTTCACCAATTGCCCCAGAGTGCATCCTATCCCATCACCCTTTGCCCCCTGGCCTGCCAGTGTAACAAGCCCCTTTGAATTTAGATTGTTAAAGTTTAGGTCCCTTGATTCTATTATTGTTGACTTTTGCTTGGATTCTTGTTGCTCTTTTCATCTTAGTTCTTAGAAATACCATTTTCTGAGTTGTTTTCAGATTAAAACATGAGATTGTCTTTGAACCCTCTACTTTTCATCGGATTTCAATGGAATTCATAAGTAAATGCTTCCGGCTTTATCATTAACCTCCTACATTTCCCCAAATACAAGTGAGCACTTCCCATGCTCATTTTATATTCCATAATGATCCTTACCATTCAATTTACTGTTTTGTCAAACGAATATTTTTGTTTATGATCTGTACAACATCTCTTCTAGAATGTAAGCAGGAGTGTTTTTATTCATCACTGTGATGTTTTAGTGATGAACACAGCATTTGAATATTTTCTACAAGGTAGAAATTTACTTCACTACTATACAATAATAGCCATACAAAAATATTATATGTATTTGTACTATATACAAGTTCCATAAAATTGTAGTCACTGCACAATCATTACTCCCTGATTTTTTTAGGGTTATCAACCTGCACACATTTATTATTATTATTATTATTTTAGAAGAGATAATCTATGTTACATCCTCTGGGTTCCCCTGCTGAGCAGAGAATATATGTTCCCTCCTCTATGCCCCCGACTAAGGAAACGAACAATGTTCATCTGTGGGTCCCCTGGTTGAGGAGAGAGTGTATGTTTCATCTTGAGGTCCACTTGACTGAAGAGTTAATCTATGGTTCATATCAGTGTACTCCCCTGACTGAGGAGATAATCTATATTCCATCCTGAGACTACTTAACTGGAAATAGAATCTATGTTACATTGTGAGAGTCCTCAGACTGAGAAGACATTCTATAATTCATACATTAGGTCCTTGAGGAGAGTATATATATTGCACCCTGACAGTCCTCTTGACTGGAGTGAGAATATATGTTCCATCCCTTTGGTCCTTATCAGAGGATAATCTCTGTTCTATCCAGAGGGTTCCCCTGATATGTTTTCTTTTCTTTTTGGGCCACACCCGGTGACACTCAGGGGTTACTACTGGGTATTCGCTCAGAAATCTCTCCTGGCTTGCTCCTGGCTTGGTGCACTATATGGGATACCGGGGGATCGAACCACGGTCTGTCCTAGGCTAGCAGGTACAAGGCAAATGCTCTACTACTTAAGTCACCACTCCGGCCCCCAGAGGGTTCCCCTGATTGAGGAGAGAGTATTTATTTCATCTTGAGGGTTCACTTGACTGAGAACCTTCACAAATTTTAAAAATTTACGTAACAGTTGTGCTCCACATTTTTGACCCCCAAATGTTTTTGGACATAAAAGTTGTGATAATTATGGTGAAATATGACAATTGTTAAATTTTAAGAATTCAAAGTGTTCACTTTAGGTTATGCATATGCTAAAATTAGAATAATAGAGAAATGAGCATCATCCCTTGTACCAGGAAGAAATGTAAATTTGTGAAGAAATTTATATTTTTATAAAGTAAACTTTGTAAAAGCAAGTGCAGGCACTTCATCTTGGAGTTATCTATATCCCCCCATAACCCAACTTGGCATATTTTTTTTTTTGGTTTTTGGGCCACACCCGTTTGATGCTCAGGGGTTACTCCTGGCTATGCGCTCAGAAATCGCCCCTGGCTTGGGGGGACCATATGGGACGCCGGGGGATCGAACCGCGGTCCTTCCTTGGCTAGCGCTTGCAAGGCAGACACCTTACCTCCAGCGCCACCTACCCGGCCCCAACTTGGCATATTTAATTTCTTTATTTTCTTTTAAAATGTCCTTTCCTTCTTCATATTACCTAAATAAAACTATTTCACTTCAGAAACAAATTTTTGAAGACCAATTCTGCAAGTCATATTTTTTCCTACAGAAGATCAAAATGAAGAAAGGAAGTTCTGGAATGCAGATTCCCTGAGGGTTTCCTAGGACAGCAAATCAACTTACAGACACTACTCTGGGGTGGATTTTGTAATATGTAATTCTGATCACCCTTCAGGAATGAAAGTCTTAATCTCCAGCTGTCAGTCCCTCTGGGGATTGGCTCAGCAAAAAAGAATTGCCTCACCCAACATCACACCTCCTTCCTGAACTATCCAAACTCAATGGTGAAGTGGGATAAAAAGGCACTGTCCTGTTTCTCATCTTTGGAATCCCTATGAAGCTGGCTCAGGCTCCCAATGGACTGTGCCTGTCATTCTACTCTCTTTCTGACTTTGAGCTTCACTTCCTTCTTTCTGCCAGATGTGGTTCATAGTAGCAATTCTCAGTAAGCCTCCTGGCACTCATTCTATCTCAGCCTCTGTGGCCCAGGAAACCCAAACTGTGGTGACTCCTCCCCTCCCAAAGCACAATGTATCTCTGTTCTTGATACTGAAACTCATAAATAGTGACCCTTTGTTATAAACAGGCAAAACAGACTATCTCCTAGAAAAGAATTAGCTTCCTAAGAGCTAAGAGTTCACCCATCTCTGAACTCCCCAAATCAATGGTGTGCCATTAAATGGGAAATACAAACCACCTTAAAGCAGATCTAAAGAAAGAGGATCTTATTATTGGGACTTTGGTAATTCAGTGCCATATCCAGATAATAGATACAATTTTCAATTGGAACCTCCTAACAATATTTTATGATCCTTAAAGAGGGTGCTGTGAAGGCTGTGGTCTTCTCTGTACTTTAACATCCAAACCAGTCAAGGTCAATGGAGACCTCACTTTCAGAAAGACTGGGGTGAGGGAGAGATGATGAATGAGAATTGCATATTTCCATGTCTACCTCTGTGCTTTCTTTATATGCCAGATGAAATTCTTTAGGTTAACTTTTCTAATAACAATGAAAAAAATGGGGTTAAATATAGTACAGCAGGTAGGGTGCTACTTAATACATGCAGTCCCTGGCATCCCATATGTTTCCTGAGTACTGCCAGGAGTAATTAATTCCTGAGTGCAGAGTCAGGAGTAAGGCCTGAGTATTGCTGTGTATGGTCCAAAATGAAAAAAAAAAAAGTTTAATAAATAAATAAAACATTTAAGGACAGAAAAATAAAATTTACATTTTCTTAATTTCTTTGAGCCTGACAAATGAAGGAGTTCACTTGCTGACGTTATCCCCTGGGGGAAATCACATTTTCTATCCTGTTTCTGCTGCTCCTTACAAAACACTTCTGAGCACATCTTGCATCATCTTCAACATTGCTTCAAGACATTGGCTTTCAAAAAAATAAAAGCCAAACTCTACTACAAAAGGAATGTCTTTTACATCCAAACCACAACTAAACACTCAGGTTCTATTCAAATTCTTTAAATATTTTCCTTCTTCCCTGCCCCCAACTTTGAAAGTCACTTCCTTTCCCTAAAAATCTGGATCCCTTCCCAGATCTACGTTTTGGCATATGTTAATTTCCTTCTCCCTCTTCCTCTAATTTTGCCTTCTCTTCATGTCTATCAATCTCTCATTCGTCCACACTCCAGGCATAATTCATATTGCTTTTTACCAATATTCTCATAAGGCACCTTGTTTACTAATTTTCATAGCTTTTCCTTTAAAACAAAAATCATATTATTAATACCTGTCCTTGTAAGTTAAAACATATAAAAACTATATATTATTAGGCTACATAAAGTGTTATTTTCTATATTATATCTATATATCCATTATATATTCAACCATTGCAACTCTATATATCTGTTTTATATACACATAGATAGATAGTTGATGAAGAAAGGCATACACATGTTTATTATATTATTTTGTATCTTTGTATATAAACTACTCTGTTCAAAAATTAGTCGTGGCTTTTCTTTCTCCTTTATCTTTCTTACCAGTAAAACTATCAGTAATAATTTATTGTGCATTCATTTTTTCTAAACATAATTTTTCAAACTATAAATATACATACATGTATGTATTCACATAGTACTAGTATGAAAGCAGGCCCCCTCAAAAATACAAAAAACTTCTATAGTCATATAAAATATGAAGCTATTAAAGAGAGATCATTGTGTAAGAACATGAAAAATATTCAAGTTAATTAAAAAATTAACTATAGGGGCTGGACAGATAGATATCAGGTAATAGAAGACACTTGTAAGCAGCCAACTTGAGTTCGATTCTATGCATCCAATATGGTATTCTGAGCACCACCTGAAGTAATTCCTTAGTGCATATCCACAGTAATCTCTGAGTATTGCTGTGAATGACCCCAAAACCAAAACTACAAAAAAATTAAACACCTATAGTCATGAAAAGGCATGGAAGAGCCTTCAGCATATACTGTTAAGTGAACAGGTCATTCTGAATCAGGTACTATTTGATTTCATCTGTATGAAATTCTAAAAATGGCAAAAGAATACAGAGAGTAAAAAATATAAATATCAAGTGGTTTCCAGAAATTAAGATGAGAAAAGGATGAATAGATTGGGCCCAATTGGCTCTTAGAGATGTGAAATTGTTTTGCGAAAGTTGTTTTACCCAAATGGTGGGATATGACACATATGTATTTAGCAAATCCACAGAACTATAACACCCAGCAGTGCTAGAAATAGAACCCAGGGCCTTGTGCATGATAGGCATGTGTGCCAGCCTTTAGAGCAATCTCTTTGGCCTCAAACTTCTTTAGTTATAATCTTCTGATGCACACAAATTTTCTAATTTCCTAGCAGTTTCTTTACATATAGTCTCCAGCAAAAGTTTGGACTCCTTAGGTTCAGTAAACAGCATTGCTTCTGTCCACAAAGTACTATTACACAGCAAATAGTGGTAGCTGAAAGAAGCTCCGTATGTGGTGTCAAAGGAGTTTAGAGAAGAGGAACCCACAGATTAGGAGAACATCCATTGAGAAAAACTAAATAGAGGAAGGGAAGGCAAAGGTATGACAAAGGGCTCAAGCACAAACGAGAGCCCTGAGTTGAATCCATGGTACTCCAAATAGTTGCCCAAGCACAAAGCCAGGAATAGCCTTGAGAAACACTAGATATGGACAAAAACCTTTAATCAATCAATCAATCAATCAATCGGAGTGTTAAGACTAGCACTGAGCCTTAAAAGAGTGGAGGGGAGGGGCCGGAGAGGTGGTGCTAGTACTAAGACGTCTGCTTTGCAAGCGCTAGCCTAGGACAGACCGCAATTCCAACCCTCGCCGTCCCATATGGTCTCCCCAAGTCAGGGGTGATTTCTGAGCGCATAGCCAGGAGTGAATGGGAGATTTGGGTCCTTTTGTTGTTTGCTTGTTTTGTTTGTTTTTGAGACACATTCATGGTGTTCTGGAGTTACTCCTGACTCTTCACTCAGGAAATCACTCCTGGCGAGCTCAGGAAGCCATATGGGATGCTGGGAATTAAACATGGGTGGGCGATGTGCAAAGCAAGTGCATTACCTACTGTGCTATTGCTTCAGCCTCTCCTATCTCTTTCTGAAATAAGGAAGCAACCTTACTTTTGCCTGTATGAGACCCTGGGTTAAATTCCTCGTTCCAGTCTCCCTCCCCCCCCCCCCCCCGCAAAAAAACAGCACAGCAATCCCAACAACCCCAATCATATGTGTAGCTCAGCAGTCAGAGATGTGAAAATAGTACCCCATGCTCAGTCATAACCCCTCAAGTTGCCTTTCATTCTGCTTGACATTAGCCTGGAAGAGCCTGTGAAGTAAAAAGTGAATGGCTATTATTGAGGACTTTTTAAGAATTTGAATGGTTATGCATGATGTGATTTCCAGGCAAGCCAAAAAAGGTCTGGCCTCCAGGAGCTCTCATTCCAAAAATATTCTTTGCCTATGGAAACTAAGCAAATGCCAAAGGACTCCCGGGCATACTGCCTGATTGCTTCTGGGACTGCAAGTCTTTCCCACTCAACTAGAATAGCACTGTACTTTCTCTAATGCCTTCTATCAATGCCATTATCTTAAACAACCTAATTTCTTCTAGAGCTTGAATCACTCAGAGGACCTCCTTGTGATAGCTGCTAAATGAATAAATGATATAAAAGTTATCTCTCCTCAGGATAGGCATGACTCTCTCTGTATATATTCTGTATATATACAGAATATAAAGAGGTAGACAAATAACAAACCGCAAAGAATGGGTCTTTATTAGTAGAAATCTTATGGTACAGGGGGATAGGTTTGGAATAGGGGGTAGCACTAGGTCAGTGGCCAAGGAAAGCAAACACTAGGTGTAGCATTCTAAGTGGTGCTGGAATGATTCACTGCAACAAACCCTATCATTAACATGATTTCAAATACCTGAAAAATAAAGTCAAACTTTTATGTATTAGAAGAGTGAGAGAGGGGCCAGAGAGATAGCATAGAGGTGAGGCATTTGCCTGGCATGCAGAAGGTCGGTGGTTCAAATCCTGGTATTCCATATGGTCCCCCGAGCCTGCCAGGAGCGATTTCTGAGCACAGAGTCAGGAGGAACCCCTGAGTGCTGCCAAAAACCAAAAAAAAAAAAAAAAAAAATTGAGAGAAAACAAGTCTCCTAATTTGAGTTTCCCCAGAAGCATACCCTGAACCAAAGATTCCAGGGAAAGCTGTTCACGTGGGAAGTCACCCATGCAACAGCAAGGAGAGAAGGGAGCTGAATAGAAAAGAGAAGACATGTAGAATAGTACCTGGATCAATGACTCCTAGGCAAATGTGGGAAGAGTGCAAAACCATCCTAGAAAGGTCCTAGTCTAGGGGGAGGGTGGCTGAAATATTTACCAGCCAACCTCCAGGAGTCAATGGGTGAAGCTGTTCCTGAGGGTATAATAATTCATCCAGTCCTTCAAGCCTTCCACACAAGGATAGGGTGACCTCGGGTTCTAGAAAAGTCCCACAGGGTCTGAGGGACAAATGCTGGTAAGTGGAAATCAGCTGGAGCATAATGGCATAGCACAGACTGCAAGAACTCTGAGCAAGACACATGTAATTTTGCAATACCACCTTCCAGTAACATATCCACGGACCCCTCCATAAGGATTTGTGGCAGATGCTAGTCCCTCTCGTCTCATGTCCACAGTTCATGAAAGGAAACTAGAAAGAGCAGCTTTGTTGCTGGCTTCTCCATTTATCTATGTTCCTAAGGGCCACTAGAAAGGTATTTAGCACATCAAATTATTCCATCCACACCAGCCTGCCAAGTATCTGGAGTAACAATGGTCCCTCTACACTCCTGTTTCGCTATCTTTTAATCATCTTCTCTTCTTTCAACATTTTCCTCAAATGGCCATGCTTATCTACTCGACTTAGCAAAATTTAAAAATGAAATAAAAGGAAAATTAAATGCTAAGTTACTTTTACACAGTTCATTTCTCCTGCCCAGTTTTCAAATCCCTGAAGACTACACAGTGGGAGGAAATTCGAGGGCTTCATTTAAGGGAAAGAGGAAAAGACTGAGTTTGGCTTGGCAATACTCAGCCTTTACCCTAATACTTGTCTCCCCCACTTCCCAGCTGCCTTCCTTCTACAAGTTTTGTATAAGTCAGACTCTGGTTCTAGATGTGTGAATTCCCACAGCAAAACCAAAATCCTGGAAGTAACTTTGTCTTCTCTAAAAGGCAGATGGGGGAACTGGGCTCTTATTATTTCTCTTACGCCCATCCCAAATGGTTTATTAAACTGCCTCCCAACACATATTGCACTTTGCTTGGGTAGTTTAGGAAAATGTGGTTTATCTCCATCTTCATATATTTTTAACATTGCTCCAAAGAGTCCCTGCAGATGCTCAGCTTTCCTGCCAGTGTTCACAAAACTGTTAACAATTAATGCATTGCTTGAGGAAAGGAGCAAATTTTTTGCACCCTTGAAGAGGACTTTAAGGCTCGAGTGCAGAGCACACAGAAACACACACAAAGCTAGTGCTAGACCTCAGTCCACCTGACTCTGATCTTTCTGCTGTCTTTTCTTTTTCATCTTTTTTGGGGGGCAGGTCAAAGCAAGCACCTTACCCATTGTACTATCTTTCCAGTCTTCTGTTTTCTGTTTGTTTGTTCTTTTTTCTATTTCGGATCCATTCCTCATTCTGGTAACAGTGCCCACATTTTTTATTTAAAAACTGTCTATTTCAGGGCCAGAGAGATAGTATAGGGGCGTTTGCCTTGAAAGCAGACGATCCAGGGGCCGGGTAGGTGGCCCTGGAGGTAAGGTGTCTGCCTTGCAAGCGCTAGCCAAGGAAGGACCGCGGTTCGATCCCCCGGCGTCCCATATGGTCCCCCCAAGCCAGGGGCGATTTCTGAGCACATAGCCAGGAGTAACCCCTGAGCGTCAAACGGGTGTGGCCCAAAAACCAAAAAAAAAAAAAAAAGAAAAGAAAGCAGACGATCCAAGATCTAAGGTGGTTGGTTCAAATCCTGGCGTCCTATATGGTCCCCCGTGCCTGCCAGGAGCTATTTCTCAGCACCGCTGGGTGTGGCCCAAAAAACCCAAAAACAACAACAACAACATAAACAAACAAACAAAAAGAAAAAACTGTCTATTTCCCCTCTATCTTTATTGATGGATTCTCCAGTCTCAGGTTAATAAAAGTTCTTGTTCTCTCTCTGTTCAATTATTGGTTTAAAGAATGGCATACAACCCAAGCCAGGTTCTTATATTTCAGTTAGTTAAAAGCAAATAAGAAAGGTCTCTTTTCACTGAGGATGGCAGCTGGAACAGTGGTGTGAACCAGAATCCATTAGAAGTCAATATGTGTTGCTCCTATAAAGTAGAACAGTTGAGATCAGAACAAGGATGAGTTCAAATAATATTATTTTAGTTCCTATATTCAGCCATATCTAATGTCAAATTGTGTCCAATATTTTGCTTTTTGAGGACACAATAGTGTTTGGGACCTATTCCCAGATTAGAGTCCAGGGAGGGGTTCCTTTTTCTAGAATTTGAGGAATCATGTAATATTAAGGAATCAATTCTGAGGGAACATGCAAAGCATGCCTCCAGACCTTTAAGATAACATTTTATTTACATGTTCAATCTTTACCATCTCCTTCTCTGTTAGTTTGTTTGTTTCTGTTTTTTGGGTCACAACCAGCAGTGCTCAGGAGATACTCCTGGCTCTATGCTCTGAAATCGCTCCTGGCAGTCTCGGGGACCATATGGGATGCCAGGATTTGAACCACCGTCCTTCTGCATGCAAGGCAAAAACCCTACCTCCATGCCATCTCTCTCCGGCCTCTCCTTCTCCCTTCATTCTTTCTAAGCATGCTGGACATGAAGTTTATTGTTTAGAATGAAACAACCAATCTTTCCAATAGATTTTCCTGCTATTACACACATATATTATGGTAGGGACACACACCCCAATGCACACTAATCATTTATTTTTGCAACACACTTTATGAGGCACTTTTATATCCAATTGTTTCTAAAGAACCTCAGGGAAGATCTTTTAGTATATTGTAATAGTGTCTTTATAAATGAATTGAAACACTGAAAGATCATATGACATATTCAAATCACCTTGCTTTTCAATAGGATTGGCATAGGACCCAGATATGCCAGGTCTTGCACAGCAACTTGCAGAATTTTTGAGTGCATGGCCCAGTCCTGGTAATCTGCAGAACATTCTGTTTTCAGCTCTCATTTTCTTTCTATAAAGCAAAGAGGTTGGCAATTATGATTTCTAAGGGAATATTTAACACTTGATTCTAGTAGTCTATAATTTTGATTCTTAACTGTGCCTAAAACGGATGTTTTACCATAAATCAAAGACAACACTAAGAGAATATCCCATCAGTCAGAAATTTTCTCTCGATTTCTGCCTCTCAACTCTCTTATTTATACATATTTAAACACACATATACAGTATCTGTATCCCACCTTCTCTATTCATTCCTATTTAGAGTAAATAAAATGCCATGCATTCCAAACATTTTGTCTTTCAGTCCTCAAACAAGATGAATGAAAGAAGCTTCATTTCGTTATAGTGCTTTTTTTTCTGATACTTCACTTTTTTGTTTTGTTTTGTTTTGTTTTGGGTCACACCCAGCAGCATTCAGGGGTTACTCCTGGCTCCAGGCTCAGCAATCACTCCTGGCAGGCTCGGGGGACCATATGGGATGCCGGGATTCAAACCAATGACCTGCTGCATGAAAGGCAAACACTCTATCTCCATGCTATGTCTCCGGCCCCTGATACTTCATTTTGCTGCAAAGCACAGTGAGTGAATATCCTTTGTTATAATCCTGAGTTAGTGGTATGAAAAGCTGAAGAACACGTGTGAATGAAAGGCTCAAATTTCATGTGAACTTCAAGATTCATGCATCTTCTATCACCCATGTGATATCCATGTGTATCCAGCTGGTAATTATGATTTCTATAACTTCTAAGGGGGGAGCTGTGTGGCCACACACACTAATGTTTTAACAAGAATTGTTTTTAATATCTTTATTTAAGCACCATGTTTTAACAGGAATTTAAGATCCACCCAGAGTGTCTACTTGTGAGTACCTCACTAACCACCATTTGCTTTGGAGATTCTTTTAATGCGTTTCAACATTTCTTACTTTTAGATGCCTTTTTAAATTTCATTTTATTTTAGACACTGTAATTTACAATAATGTTAATGACAGGGTTTCATGCATATAATGTTCCACCACCATAACCTCCAGAGTGAGCCTCACCTAAACCTTACCTCCACTCTTCCCTGTGTCCTACCATGTTTAGCTCAGGTCTTTGACCAGTTTTCCATTTTTGTTGCCTTTGGTCATTTATTTCCTTACTGGGGTTCTGTATATGCCACAAATGAGAGAGATCATTCTGTATCTGTCCCTCTGGTTCTTACTTATTTTAATTAAAATTATACTTTCCAGATTTATCTACATAGAAGCAAATGGAATTATTTTGTCTTGTATTATAGACAAGTAGTGTTCCACTGTGTATACATGCAATAGTTTATTTAGTTAACTGTTCTTGGATATTTGGATTATATCTGGAACTGGGTTATTGTGAATAGGGCTGCACTAAACATTGGAGTAGATGGGGTAGTTAACAAGCAGTAGAATTGTTGACTCACATGAAAGCTCAATTCCTTTTTTTTGTTGTTGTTGTTTTTTCAGGCCACACCCATTTGATGTTCTGGGGTTACTCCTGGCTAAGTGCTCAGAAATTGCCCCTGGTTTGGGGGGGACTATATGGAACGCCGGGGGATCGAACCATGGTCCTTCCTTGGCTAGTGCTTGCAAGGCAGACACATTACCTCTAGCGCCACCTCGTCGGCCCCGAAAGCTCAATTCTTAATTTTTGGTCTTATTTGCCACACAGGTGATGCTCAGGGGTTACTCTGGCTATGCGCTGAGAAATCGTTCCTGGCTTGGGGGACCATATGGGACGCTGGGGATTGAACTGAGGTTTGTCCTGGGTCAGCCCAGTGCAAGGCAAATGCCCTACCAGTGCACCATTGCTCCGGCTCTAGTTATAAGTATCTTAACTTGATATAATCCAATTTGTTTTTCTTTAACTTCCATTTGCTTGGACAATGGCATTAGATCACAGAAAATGTCTCTAAATTCAATGTCACAAAAAGTTATGGCTATGATTTCCTGAATATAATTTGCGGTTCAAATCTGGTATCAAAGTCCTTAATTAATTTTGAATTGTTGAGCATGGTGTGAGGCGTGAGGTAGGGATGCTTTAACAATGGATGACCATTTTTCCAACACTATTTGTTAAAGATATTTATTGAAGCAATCTACATCAAACTCTTCACTCCTTTGTTAAAGATGATCTGTTCATAAATCCAAGAAACTGTCTATTCCAGTTCTATACTTTTTTTATTATTATTGTGTTATAACACAATTTAAAGTTGACAAAGAGAATCTTTCCATTTTTTTTTGTTTTGACTTTTGGATGGTTTTATTACTCCATATAAATTTCAATAGCATCTGGCCTATATCTTTAAAAAATATCATGGCTCAAGGCTAGAGAGATTGTACACTGGGCTAGGTATTTGATTTGCAAGCAGTCAAACCAGTCTTTATCCCAGCATCATATCACATATATTCCCCCAATCACCACCAAAAGTTATCCCTGAGTTCAGAACATATAGTAAACCCTGAAAATAACAGATTGTGTAAATAAATCCAAAGAAAAATAATCATGGGGAACCGAAAAGATAGCATGGAGGTAAGGCGTTTGCCTTTCATGCTGAAGGATGGTGGTTCGAATCTCGGCATCCCGTATGGTCCCCTGTGCCCACCAGGGGCGATTTCTGAGCATAGAGCCAGGAGTAAACCCTGAACACTGTCGGGTGTGACCCAAACCACCCCCCCTTAAAAGAAAAATAATCATAGGTATTTTACTTTGTTGGTGCCATGGCAGATACAGTGCTCAAGGGTAACTCCTGGCTTTGCACCTAGAAATCACTACTGGTGGACTCAGGGCAACATATGGGATACTGAGGATAGAACCCGAGTCAGCTGCTTGCCAGCCAAATGCCTTACCTTCTGTACTATTACTCCGGCTCTATTCATGAGTATTTTTAATAAGGGTTGCATTGAATTGTTATGGTGCCTTTATCTTTTACCTTGAATCATAGTTAATTACAAAGCCACAAGATTATTAATGATACAATTCCAGGCATAAAATGTTCCAACACTAATCCCTTTACCAGTGTACATTTTCCTCTACCAATATTCCCATGATATAGTGCTTTGGGTAGGACTGTCATCTACACAATTTAAATCCTTCTAATCAGGCCCGGAGAGATAGCACAGTGGTGTTTGCCTTTCAAGCTTAGCCGATTCAGGACCAAAGGTGGTTGGTTCGAATCCCGGTGTCCCATATGGTCCCCCGTGCCTGCCAGGAGCTATTTCTGAGCAGACAGCCAGGAGTAACCCCTGAGCACCGCCGGGTGTGACCCAAAAATCAAAAAAATAAATAAATAAATATAAATAAATAAAATAAATCCTTCTAATCGATGAGTAAAGGTTTTGTATTTCTTTTAGTAGTAATTTATATCATTTTGTATATAAATCTTTTACATCTTTTGTTAATGTGATTCCTTATTTTTTGAGGTGCAACTGTGAGCTAGACTCACAAAGATAGACAAAATTCTAATAAAGTAAATCAGAAATGAAAAGAGATGTCAAAAATGGAAAGAATCATAAGAGGTCACTGTGAAAATATTATTGACATGAAATTGGAGAACCTAGAAAAATGGAGGGTTCAAAGAGATGTTTGTAGGGTGCTTTCCTTGCATATGACTGATTGGGAGTTCATCGATAGCATCATATTTGGTCCTTTGAGCATTACAGAAAAGATCCCTGAGCAAAGAGTCAGGAGTACATCCTAAGCAGAGTGGGTATGGCCTCCAAAAAGAAAGCAAACAGGATCAATTTAAACTCTAACAACTTTCCAAGGCTGACCAAAAGGAAAAAAAGTATTTGAACAGACCAATAACTACCAAGAAAATTACAAAAGTAATTAAAAGTCTCCCAAACAATAAAAGCCTAGGAGCGATGGATTTTTTAGTGAGATCTTCTTGGCTTTTAAATATAACCTACTTTTCATTCTTTTCAGGCTCTTCAAAAAAGTTGAAAAAATAGAAACAGTGTTCATGAGGTAAACATTTCTTGATACCAGAAGTAGCGATAACACTAAAAAAGTAAATATATACTGTATCCTTGATGATTAGAGATGAAAAAATTGTTAAAAAGAATAGCAAATGAATCCAACAACACTTCAGGTAGATCATACATTATGGACAAATAGGTTTTAATCCCATAAGGCAATCAATGTAGCATACTATATCAATATAAGAAAAAATAAAAATCATAGTGCCAGGGATCAGCTGCAAGTGAATGGGCCTGAAGCAGGGGCACCTCAAGGATTTAGAAAACAAGACAAATATAAGAAAGAAAAGCATGGGGCCCAGGGGCTCACAGTCTCATGGACTGAGAGCCCAGACTGTCCTTCACATGCAGTATCTATTGTTTAGAACAAGTAAGTATGAAAGAAGGGCAAAGATTAAAAGAGTTTGCCTATTTATGCTAATTTTCCCTAGCTAGTCCTTTACTTATCAAAGGGGCCAGGAGTAACTAAAAGAAAATAATTTGGATTGCCTTCTTCTGGGAGAAGTGGCATATTAAAGAGAGAGAGAGAGAGAGAGAGAGAGAGAGAGAGAGAGAGAGAGAGAGAGAGAGAGAGAGAGAGAGAGAGAGAGAGAGAGAGAGAGAGAGTGAAAGGACTGGAGTAATAGCACAGAGGGTAGGGCATTTGCCTTGCATGCTGATGACCCGGAACTAATCAGGGTTTGATCCTAGGCATCCCATATAGTCCCCTGAGCCTGCCAGCAGCAATTTCTGGGCACAGAGCCAGGAATAACACCTGAGCACCAACAGGTGTGATCCAACTCCACCAAAAGAGTAAATATGAGACCCCACCAATATGGTATTCCCTAAGGTGCAGACTTTTTGGTAACTAGGAATTAAGGGTCTCCGAATCACTTTTCAACCCCTCTCCTCAGACTATCATCTTTCTAGCAATGCATATTTATTTCCCGGTTGTCTGTATATCTACCACCATATAATCATATCAATCAATGCAGAGAAATTATTTGACAAGATCAAACATCCATTTATGATGAAAAGAAACTCACAAGAAAATAAAGAGAGAAGTAACTTTCCTTAACATAGTTAAAGCCACTTAAAGCTAGCATCAGAGGTAACAGTGTAAAACCAAAAGCTTTCCATGTAAGACCAAGCACAAAATAAAGTTGTTGACTCTCATCACTATTATTCAGCATAGAATGAATTCCTCACCGTGGCAAGTAGGCAAGAAAGCAATAATAGGGCCCTGAGAGCTAGCACAACGGCGTTTGCTTTGCAAGCAGCCAATCCAGGACCAAAGGTGGTTGGTTCGAATCCCGGTGTCCCATATGGTCCCCCGTGCCTGCCAGGAGCTATTTCTGAGCAGACAGCCAGGAGTAACCCCTGAGCACCGCCGGGTGTGACCCAAAAACCAAAAAAAAAAAAAAGAAAGCAATAGTAAGGGCATGCGTATTGGCAGAAATAAATCAAATTATCATTATCTCTCGATGGAATGATAATATGCTTAGGCAAATTGAGAGAATCTCCAAAAACATTCCTAGAAACAATAAACATACAATAACGTGGCAGACTAGAAAAATAACACAATAATCCACGGCAATTCTATATTCAAACAATAATGGGAGAAATGGGAGAGAGAAAATTTAAAAAGACCATTCACAGATGGTATTTAAAAAGAAAAGACACAAAGGCTATTTGCCTTACTATATTTTCTTTCATCATAACACAATCCTCCCAATAACCTGCAAACAGTTGGTTTGCAATAAAGGTCACGGGTAACCAAAGAACAATGTCAGAGCACCTGCATTTCTCCCCAGATAGATTTGCCCATATAATCCTTTCAACATTAGGCTCATTTGCTAGGGAGACATTTTATCCCAACAAGTCAGCTCCTGTTCTAAATTCTTTCTTCAAAAATTAATGTTACACAGTCATGTAATTCCCCTTTAGAGTCCCAGATGTTACTTCTGTAGTCAGAATTGGTTTTAGCCAGAAGGACTTTACTTTTCGCTGGGGTGGGAGGGTGGCGTAAGTACAGAGGAGTGCAGAGGAATATTTCAAAACTAAAGCCAACTGCACAGCAAAGCTTCAATTCACTGTGTTATATATAACAAGGCGGGACACAGTCTTTTGTGTGAAAGAAGAAAAGTGGTGCAATTCTTTCTTTCTTAGGAGACTGAACTTAGTATTTTACTGCTCAAGCGGCCTCAAAGAAAATCTTAGCTCTGTGTTTTGAGCAAAAACTCATTTCATTACAACTTAAATAAATTTGACCTGCATCTTATTTTGAAAAGAATAAAACAATTCAGCCACACCCCAGAAATCTACCTTCTTTTAATGAACACTCCCATCCATCCTTTGCAAATCATATCTTCCCTTGGAGATGGCATTATAGCCTACTTTGGGAAACAATAATCTAGAACAAAGAAGATCCAATCTCCCATTTAAGATCCCAGTGGTGCTGAGCTGAAGTGATAATACAGCAAGTAGAGTACTTGCCTTGCATAAAGCCAATCTGGGTTTGATCCCCAGCATCCCAGATGTTACCCCCATCCCATCAGGAGTGACCCCTGAGTACAGAGGCAGGAGTAAGCCCTGAGCATGTCCAGGTGTGGCCTCCAAACAAACAAAAATTCTACTGCCCAAATTTCCAAGAGTTCATCAGATTTAACCATAAAATTTGGGGGGATTATGTTCCTATAAGAACCCCTATATTTTGTCATCTGTTTGCAATGATCTTGGGCTTCTTTTTAGATATGGGGCAATCACTTGATAAAAATGTAAAAGCCTTTCTCTTAGGTCTTGGGAAGGCAAAGACCAGATGTTTTCAGGTAATATTTGACTCCTAAAACATGTGTCTTCCTATTCCCACCTTTTTCTATCCACTTAAGAGGAAAGGAATAAAGAAAGGCTGGGGCCAGAGGCTGAGTGGCTTCAGATGCAGTGGTGGGGAAATAAATAAGGACAGAACTAAATATCCAAGCCAAAGTCAGCAATAATAGAATCAAAGGACCTGAGCTTTGACTATCTAAATGTAAAGGGGCCTATTATACTGGCAGGCCAGGGAGCAAAGGGTTGTGCTATAGGATGCATTATGGGAGCATTGGTGGAAGGAAGTCGACACTAGTGGTGGGTAGGTCCCTGACTCACTGTATATCTCAAATTCTTCTATGAAGGACTCTGTAGATCACAATTATTTCAATAAAAAAAAAGGAAAGAAATGTGTCTTGTTAAAATCTGCTCAATCATAATTTCAATCTTGCTGTTTCCTGATCAGACTAGGCCCACATTTATTTAAGTTTTCTAAAGCAACTCTTTGATCTAACCTCTCCAATCTTATTGTCCTCTTCCATAAATACAATCTTTATGACCTGTGTAGCTGCAACTGGGTCTATTCCCAGACCATGGGCCTCTAGCACTGCCAGAAACAACCTCCTAAATACCAACCAGCAGTAGCCCCCAAGCACTACTGGATATTATGTGGCCTTCAAACAAAACAAAATGAAATGGAAAGATTTTTGCTCCTAGGCTTTGGACTTAAAGGCATTCAAGTTCTAATTCTAGCTTGGCATTGACTTCACTTACCTACTATATGAATCTGGGCAAGTATGAGTTTCTTTTTATTTTTTTCCAAAATGTTAAATATCAGTTTATTAGGTATTATCAAGAAGATGGCAGATAATACATAAAATCTGGAGATGTAATGTAAATATAAATACATGCATGCACACACATGCAAGAAAAAATGTAATCATGCATATTCTATAATAATTTTAACAGAGAATTGAAATTAGTGCAGATAAAATCAATCTAAGAGAATGAATGAATGATCATATACACCTCCATCCAAGGCTGTACTTAGTTCATTTCTTTTTTTTAATCTTTTTTTCAAATTAAACACTATGATTACGAGGTTGTTTATTCTACAGGTTTTATTTTCCCACAGACAAAGTTGTTCATGATTAAATTACAGTCATAGTATTATAACAACCTTTACTAGTGTGCATTTCCCACCACCAATGTCAACATATTCCCTCTCACCTTCCCTGATGCCCTGTTCCCTCCCACCTACCCTTCTTCACCTGCCTCTGGGACAGGCATTTTATTTCCCCCTTATTTTTTGGCATTGTGATTTGCACTACTGTTAATGAAGGGGTGCCACGCATGTCCCCTTTACAGTAGACGCTTCTCTACTCTAACTGCACTCTCCACTCTTTGTGGCAAGCTTCCTACCATGAACTGGTCCTCCTAATAAAGCATGAGTTTCGTTGAGTTTAAGCTTCTCATTCCAATTACAATTGTAAGATTGTAAGATTAAATGTAGCATGCTTGCTTTGCATATTTTTGACCCAGATTCTATTTTCAGCACCCCATTTAGTTCCCAAGCCCCAAGTAACTCCTGAATGCAGAGCAGGAATAACAAACACCTGAGTAGCATCAAGTGTGGCACAAAAACAAAAACAAACCAAAAAGCAAACAACATTGAAAAATCAACAGATGGATAATCAATCCTTCCAGGAAGATCAAGCTAGTCTAGAAGTATTTATTTACACTTACTTTAAGATTTACTGTTTTTCAAAATTTCTAGTCTTTTTATTTTTTAAATAATTTCTTTATTTAAGCATCATGGTTTAAAACATGTTTGTAATAGGATTTCAGCCATAAAATGCACACACACCCTCCCACCAGTGCAACTTTCCCATCTCCTTCCTGCCTTTGAGACAGGCATTGCATTTCTCTCTCTATTACTGTCATGATAGTTGCTAGGGTAGTTATTTCTCTAATTGTACTTATGTGGTGCCTGAGATCAAATCAGGGTTTGTTGACACAGACAGGTGCTGAATCCATTGTATTCTCTCAATCCTGATTTTCTAAGTTTTAAGATTTTAAGATCAGGTTTCAATATGCAAGATTCAGATTTTAAGAAGGAAAGATAGTATTTTGCATTTGACTGGAATAGCCAGTTTTCTAGACAGATAGAAGTATTTACTGGCAAAGCCAATATTTTTAAGCTATATTTTGTTTCTAAATCCTGAAACATAACATAGTTTGCATAATCATCCTTCACAATCTAGCTTTTCCCTGAGAGTTGAACACATCTCCTGGATAGAGCATACAAACTACTTAAAAGTTGTGCTCTATAATATTGGTCAGTGGACTAGGACCTATAGGCCAAATCCTGTTCATTGATTTAAGTTTTGTACATAACTTTTCTAGTTGCACATTTATTTTGGAATTTTCCTCCCTCTCTCCCTTCCTTCCTTCCTTCCTTCCTTCCTTCCTTCCTTCCTTCCTTCCTTCCTCCCTCCCTTTTCCCTTCTTTTCTTCCTTCCTCTCTTCTTTCCTTCCTTCCTCCCTTCTTTCTTTCCTTCTTCCCCTCCTTCCTCCCCTCGTTCCCTCCTTCCTCCCTTATTTTCTCCCTCTTTCCTTCCTCCCTCTTTCTTCCTTCCTTCTCTCCTTCCTTTCTCCCTCCCCTCATTCCCTTCTTCCTTTCTAATTCCCTCCTATTCTTCCTTTCTTCCTCCCCTCCTTCCTTCCTCCCTCCCCTCCTTTCTTTCTCCCTTCCTCCCTCTCTCCCTCCCTCCCTTCTTCCTTCTCTCCCTCCCTTCCTCTTTCTCTCTCCCTTCCTCCCTTCCTCCCTTCCTTCCTTCCTTCCTCCCTTCCTCCCTCCCTTCCTTCCTTCCTTCCTTCCTTCCTTCCTTCCTTCCTTCCTTCCTTCCTTCCTTCCTTCCTTCCTTCCTTCCTTCCTTCCTTCCTTCCTTCCTTCCTTCCTTCCTTCCTTCCTTCCTTCCTTCCTTCCTCCCTCCCCCTTGTTTTTGCGCAACATCCATTGGAGGGCCTTTTCCTGCAGAAGTGAACTCAAAGTGCTTGGTGAAACATGTGCAGTGCCAGAGTTCAAACCTGAGCTCACTAAACACAAGGCAAATGCCTTAACTTTGACCCATGTGTTACTTCTTGTTTGATATAACAGCCAAGATAAACAGTTTTCAAACCAACTTGTTTGCAAAGACAAAATCAATTATTCTCTGGTCTTTCTTTAGAAAACATTTCCTGAGCCTTGCTCTATACTATACATGTCAAGACCTTAAAATTTTCTGTTTTACTCAATATGGTTTTCTGTATGCTTCATCAAAGAAATTTCTATTTTTTAAATGGGGTACCTCCCAAGCAATGAGGTCATTTTTAGAACTATCTGGTCAACAGGTCTTGTGATTTAATGCTGAAACCCCTTGGTGTGTGGGCCACTGGGGCTACTCTAGTAGAACTGGGATTGGGATCCCAGGTGGTGTCAGTGATTGAACTTGGGGTCTTACACATCATTGCAAATGTTATCTCAGGAACAAGTTTAATCTTTAAGGCAAAAACCAGTCACCATATATTTATTATACCTCTACCTATAGATACTTCTTTATAAGATGCTTCCTCAGTCAGGCATCCTGTTTCTGTAGTCCTGAGAGTTCCATTTTCCTAATTTCTAGTCTAGGTAAGCAATCTATTTTTTTTTTTTTTTTGGTTTTTTGGGCCACACCCATTTGATGCTCAGGAGTTACTCCTGGCTAAGCGCTCAGAAATCGCCCCTAGTTTGGGGGACTACATGGTACGCTGGGGGATCGAACCGCAGTCCCGCGGTCCTTCTTTGGCCAGCGCTTGCAAGGCAGACACCTTACGTCTAGCGCCACCTTGCCGGCCCCATGCAATCTATTTTTTCTTTAATTTTTTTTTTATCTTACCTACATGGCTTAATTCAACTTTTAGGTGTTTGCTCATAGGGAAAGGACTTAATTTTTTATGAATTTCTTTTCAATATCTTTTTAATCTTTATTTAAGCACCATGATTACAAACATGTTTGTAGTTGAGTCTTAGTTCTTATTAATTGTTTTCATCAAAATAATCATTGTTTTCCAATACCATTTTAAGCTCCAGAACTCTCATTATGTCATTTCTGATATGCCATTCAAAAGGAATCTCTCCTTTGAACTGTGCCAATTCCTCTGTCTATGCTTTCTGAGTGGCACAGAAACTATCTTCTTCAGACTCTGAGTCTCTCCATCCAGCTGTCTAAACCTGGAGGGCAGACCCAGTGTGTTATGGTGTTGTCTACACCACATCTCAGCTTCCCAGACTTTATTAATTGCCTTCTTAATAGAGACAGCTAGAGTGGTGTCTAGGTGCTGGCTGACCATAATACAAATTCAGACTTATCCTGGACATGTAAAAGTGATACATAAAAGAATCTGTTTGCATGTTGCTGTTTTACGTGAAGGATAATACTTTGAGAGAAATTTATGAATGAAGATAAAGAAGATGCAAGCTGTTTGCTACCTTCCAAAATTGAGTCCCAGCAATTATCTGGGCTCCAGGGAGAGAAAGAACCATTGCCAAAGAAATAGTGTCTTGAGGGGTCTATAGCTCAAAGGACAGTAACAGTACTACTTTTGGGCCAGGTAATGTGGCTTAAACATAGGGTCCTTCTTTCCATTTTTGTATGAATGCCATATGGTTCTTACAGAAAAGGACTAAAGCGAATTTAACAATATTACTACCTATCTCTCAGGGTTTTCATCATTGGGAGAGCTGATATCCTTGTTGGGTGTTCAGGGTTTTCACCAAAAGCTTTATTTTTAATCTAAATAACTGCAATTATTTAGCTATGATGAAGTCAACAAGTCAATAAACATAGCTCCCACGAGGAAGGGATATGTCATGCTTAGTGACATGAGGAAGTACAAGGGTAGGTCAGTGGTTAGAGAGAGTGAGAGTAAAAGGATTTTTATTGTCTTTTTTTGTGGGAAGGAAGGAATGAGGTTGGACAAGCTGATTAAGAATAAGCTAGTAGGGGCCAGAGCTGTGACGCAGAGCTGTAAGGCATCTGCCTTGCCGGTGCTAGCCTAGGGTTTGATCCCCCAGCTTCCCATATGGTCCCTTAAGTCAGGAGCAATTTCTGAGCACATAGCCAGGAGTAATCCCTGAGCGTCACCAGGTGTGGTCCCAAAAACAAGCAAACAAAGACAAACAAACAAAAAAGAATAAGCTAGTTAAGCAGTCCAGGGAGCGAAAGGTGGATGTATGGGATGCATGCTGGGAACAGGGGTGGGGAAGATCAACACTGGTGGTGGGAATGGCCCTGATTCATGTCACTATGTACTTTAAATATAACTGTGAAAGACTGGTAATTCACATTGGTCTCAATAAAAAGTATTAAAAAAAAGAAAAGAAAAGAATAAGCTAGTTATATGGGCTGGAGCAATAGTATGGTGGATAGGGTGTTTGTCTTGCATAGAGACAACCAGGATTTGATCTCCAGATTAGGAATGATTCCTGACTACAGAGCAAGGAGTAAGCCCTGAACTCTTCTAGGCGTGATCCTCACCTCTAAATTTACTTCTTGTTTATTTGAAATTCAGATTTAACTAACCATACTATAGGCTGGAGTGATAGTACAGTCAGTAGGGCATGTGCCTTACAAATGGCTGATCTAGATTCAATTCCTGACTCTCAATATGGCACCTCGCAATCCTGTAGAAGTGATTAGAGTACAAAGCCAGTTGTTGCCCTGAGCACTACCATGTGACCCCTGCCAACAAAAAACCCTAACCAAGCCACAAAAATTAGCCATTCTATTTTTTACACCTTTACTTCAAATTACTTCTTTCTGCAGACTTAAGAAATAAATTTAACTTTCAACAAACCCAAGGTTTAGATTATTTATACATTAATATGTCATTATAATGAATGATCATATTAGTGGGAATGAATAAGCTGCATCTTTCTTTCTATAAACAATGAGGATTATGCAATTTTCTTCCTCATATTTCAGCATTTCAACGCTTTGGTTTTACTAAACCAGTATAAATCTTGAGCATTCATTTATTGTTTTAAATACTATGGTTGATTAAATTTCTAAGGACAGCTGTCACCCTTAAAATGACTAAATTATAATTCCAGTTTTACTGACCCATACACTTTCTGGTGAACTCTGGTTAGTGACAGGAGCTGACAGTTCAGCTATCTTATCATGTTTGATCCCATATAGTTTCTGATCCCACATGGGTCTTGAAGCTTTTGGTAGTTTGTTCTCACTAGGGTGTAAGGTGATCTTTTTAATTTTAATATTTTTTTCTATTTTGTGGGCCACATCCAGCAATGTTTATTCTTGGTTCTGCATTCAGGAATTATTCCTGGAAGTGCTCATGGAATAGATCGGATGCTGGGGGTAGAACCTGGGTGGGCCACATATAAGACAAACAACTTACCTGCAGTACTATCACTTTAGGTCTTATGCTCTTCCTTTCATATCATGAGTTTCACAAAGGAAAGTAACTTCTATCTAGAAATTACATTCTCATGAATCTAAAATGGGACTTCTGCTTATCTTGGGTATAGTGAGTAGGAAGGACAAGAAATACATGCTATTTTTATGCATAGCTTATAATTTTTTTATTTAGTGATCCTCCATGTTGTTTACCTCTATGACTATCAAGAAAGAAAATCATGTCCAAAATAGCTCTAGGGGCTCTTATGTTCAAGATTAACACTGGCTTTTATGTATTTACAAGATGGAAGACCCCTTTGCTCACTTATTAAGAATTCCATTGATTCTATATGAACAAAAACCATCTTTATCCAGGGTTGGGTCTTTGTAGCTTGTATATTATTAAGTCCATTTCAATAACTTATTTGCTAACAAATAAGTTTATTTCTTTTCTTAAGTTAATTTTAATTTGGGTGTGTTCTGGTCATACCTGACAGTGCACAGGGAAGTTCTTAGCTTTGTGCTTGAGGTGACCTCAGTCAGTGCTTGAAAACCATATATGGAGCTGCAATCAAATCAGGATCACTTACTTGCAGAAGTATCTTGACCGTTGTATTACCTCTCCAGCTCCTTTTTTTTTCCTTGTGTTGGTGAGACAGAATAAATATGGTCTAAAACAATGAGTGACAGATCTGGATTTAAGTCCATTCTTCACTAATTATTTCTTTTTTTTTTTTTTTTTTTTTTTTGGGCCACACCCGGCGGTGCTCAGGGGTTACTCCTGGCTGTCTGCTCAAAAATAGCTCCTGGCAGGCACGGAGGACCATATGGGACACCGGGATTTGAACCAACCACCTTCGGTCCTGGATCGGCTGCTTGCAAGGCAAACGCCACTGTGCTATCTCTCCAGGCCCCCCACTAATTATTTCTTAAGAAACCTCTCTCAGTCTCTATTGATGAATACAAAACAGCTAGTGTGATGATTTGCACAAGGGAACATTTAATAGGTGACAAGTTACAATAGTTAGAATGGAAATAGGTGTCTGGACTGGGAATTGAGCAACTGCAATTTTCTTTCTTTCTTTTTTTTTTGTTTTTGTTTTTGTTTTTTTGGGGGGGTTCACACCCGGCAACACTCAGGGGTTATTCCTGGCTCTATGCTCAGAAATCATCCCTGGCAGGCTTGGGGGACCATATGGGATGCCAGGATTCAAACCAACGTCCCTCTGCATGCAAGCCTTACTGCTGTGCTTTCTCTTCGGCCCCGCAACTACAATTTTCATTCCAGGACCACTGTATTCCCTATAACCTTGGAAAGTCCTGCACCTCTTCAAAACTTCTGTTTTCTAATATATAGAGTAATAGCATTATATCACATCTGAAGCTTCCATATTATTTTCTATGGAAGCTCTTGGTTCTACAAAATTGCTTAGGGATCATCTAATTAGGTGTTAAACAGAACTAAGTAGACTGTCCTTTGCCTCTGGAGAGTCCACATTTCAATTGGATTGTTTGTAGAAAAGTAACATTACTCTTATAAAAATAAAAAATAATGAGCCTGAAAGGTGATACAGTGGATAGGTAGATAATCTAAGTCCTTGCACACACCAGACCTTGATTAGATCTCCAGAACCACATATGGTCCCCAAAAGGCCTGTCAAGAGTAATCTCTGAACACAGAGCCAAGGTAGTCCCTGTGCACCACGACATATAGCCAAAAAAAAAAAAAAAAAAAAAATAATAATAATAATAAAATAAAAGGAAAAAAAATCAAAGAAACTCAGTGTACTCCAAGATCATCAAAATTCTTCCACACTTAAGTATGCTAGGATCCTATGAGTCCAAGCAACAACGGTTTAATCTGCCAAGTCATCCTGTGAAAGATTTTGTCCTACCTCTTCACCCAAGCAGTTTACTAGAAGTCAAGGGTGTCCTGCAAGTTTCAAGAGTGCCCAAGCATAAAAGTATTCAGGTGGGGCAGAATCATGACTATGAATAAGAACAAAAAATGCAACCAACAGGTACAATTTCTGGCACCGGGACATAAAGGAAAGGCGAACTCAAATGCTGCTTTCCAAATGCTGGAAAATACTTAACTCAAGTACATGACTGGGCGTGCCCTTCCCTAGCAGTAAATGGAAGAAAAAAGAATAGGTGGGCTCTTAGTTTGCGGAGTTGCCACCAAGAATAAATATCTGCCTCCTGGGTGAGGCATTCACATTTCAATATGTCTTTCAACCATTAAATATGTAGCGTTATTATTACACAGAAATGTCACAGAAAGGATGTCTTGTAACTATATATTTAGCTAGTATTATGACATACTATTTATCTCTTTCCCAAGTATTTATATTAAATGTACTGGGCACTATTTTAAGTACCAAAGGTAGGGACACACATTAATAAAGAGATAATTTAGATAAGGTAGGTGGCAATAATTATTAACCAAAGGAGAAAGAAAAAACACAAGTGTGTATTATTTTACAGAAGTTTTAGGGCCGGAGAGATAGCACAGAGTAGGGCATTTGCCTTGCACGCAGCCGACCCAGGACAGAATGTGGTTCGAATCCCGGCACCCCTTATACTCCGCCAAGCCAGCCAGGAGTGATTTCTGAGTTTAGAGCCAGGAGTAACCCCTGAGCACCACAGGGTGTGCCCACCCCCCAAAAAAAAAAGTAAGTTCTACCAGCTTTTTTAAGTAGACATGAGGTTAGTAAGGAAAGATTCTTGGAGTCTCTTAACAAGTGTGATGTAGGCAGAGAGACAAGTAAGTTAGTAAAGTCAGAGAAACAAGGAAAGTGTCTGGGAGAGAAGGTATTAAACAAGAAGAGTTCCAGGAGCTAAGACATTGGAAATTATAAGGAATTACACTACATAAAACTAAAATCTGTAAAGAGTCTCTCATTTCCTGAAGCTTTTAGAGGACTAAGAGCAGAGGACTGGTTGATATGCTAAGATATAGGACCAAAGGAAGAATGAGAGATATCAGTTAAGAGGCCAAAAGAATAGCACAATGGGTAGGATATTTGTCTTGCACGCAGCCAAACTGGGCTTGATGCTCAGCATTCCATATTATGGGTTGGTCCCCGAAGCCTGTCAGGAGGGGTGATTTCTAAGCACAGAGTCAGGAGTAATCCCTGACCACCACTGGGTGTAGCCCCAAAACAAAGCAAAACAAACAAACAAAAAAAGGTTAATGTAATAATTTGGGCAAGAAATGATGGTGGTAGTACTGACTAGAAAGATAATAAAGCAGATAGGGCACTTGGCTTGCACAAGTTGACTTGGTTTGATCCCTAATGTACTATATTGTCCCCATGTACCACCTGGAATAATTCCTGAGCTTTGAGCCCAGAGTAACACCTGGCAACTTCTCTGGGTGTGCCCCCTTCCCTCAAAAAAGAGATGGTGGTGGCATAAACTATGGCCACAGTAGGAGAGGTACTAAGTGGATGGATTCTGCATGGTGAAGGTGATGCCAATCAGAATATCATCAATACTGCTGCTTTTTATTACATGTTTTTTCCTCTATCCATCCTTTTCTTCCACCCATGAAGGAACTTCCTCTTGAGAAAAGAAGAGGGCAAGAAAGTTAAGAGACAAAAAAAGAGATTGGAAACATAGAAGAAAACAGAAAGAAGAGGCCACAGAAGAACAACATAAAAGACACAGAGACCAGAGTTGAGAAATTACCAGCGGGGGTCAGAGAGATAGCACAGTGGTAGGGCATTTGCCTTGCAGGCAGCCAATCCAAGATGGATGGTGGTTCGAATCCCAGCATCCCATATGGTCCCCTGAGCCTGCCAGGAGTGATTTCTGAGCATAGAGTCAGGAGTAACCCCTGAGTGGTGCCTGGTGTGACCCCCCCCCTCAAAAAACAAAATTACCAGTAGGCTAATAAAAATGAAAAATATGGACATGCCATACATCCTTCTAGCTTTCTTATTTTTCTCCTTTGTTGTTATAAAGAGATATAGGTATTTTCTATAGGCAAAATACCTATTAAAAAAGGCTATGGTAATTTTTTAAATGTACATTGCATAATGCCAGGCTAAAGGAGAAAAAATGTTCTGTACAGAAAATAAAAATTAGTTCTGGATGGTAAGTTGCATGCTCAGTGATCTAAATTCAACCAATCAACATCTAATAAGATTCAAGTCTCTTTGTATAAGTATATGAACTGGCCTAGAATATTATTTTCCCTGGCATTGTCCAAAAAAATATCTGATTTCCAAAAAGAGAAAAAAATCTCTGCCTCTCCTTTAACAATCACGAGAGCTGGTTTTATGAAGTGGTGTTTCATGAAGTCATATTACCCTTGGGGGGAAAAGAAACAATTATTTTCACAAGGGAAAAAGGGGAACTGGAAGTCACAACTTCCACTGGAGAATATAATCATATTCCCTTGCTAGTGTGGGTGAGAACATTCCTTGGCCACTCGCTTTTTGATACTGTCATTGAAGGAAATGTTGGTCATAAATTCTGATGAAAGATTACAGGAACCATTTCCTCCCTGAAGCACTGCAATGCGTTCAAGTGTTTAACATATTCTTCACAATACAGAGGAACCTTCCGCTGATTGAATCGCCAGTCCTTAGCTGTCAACACAGATGCATTAAGTTGGTAAATGCTAAAAGAGAAAAATAAAGAAGCAGTTGTTCAGGAACCCAAGATACTTTCATTTCCCTTAAAGCTTGGTTTAATCAGTCATTTCAAAGAGCCACACAGCAGTCTGTTTGTATGAAATTTTGCCAAGAGGACTTAAAGGGAAAGAGTGTTTTTTTTCTTTAGAGCTTGCAAAATTATAACTGAGAGATTTTGTATAACGATCCAGTTCTCTACTGTGAACATGTGATCTATTTATGAAACTTGCTTTAATAAACAGAGTAAAAGGGGACAAATCCAATATTGTCACACTTCAATTATTCTCATTATTTTTTGCACATTTTCACTCTCTGTTCCTTATTTTTTCAAGATTCTTCCCCATCAAAACCCAAAATGGGCATTTCAAGGTTAAGCCATAAAAAATATTAACAATACCACATGTGGTTCTAGGCCTGTTCTTGTCTTTCACCAATAATTATTTCTAGCCTAGAATTTTTTTTGTTGGCTTACAAACAGCAGCAATCCTATCCTTAGAAGACAGGATGTTAATTTTTGATCTACTGGGAAAAAGCTTTAATTAGGTTGAAAACTGGGGTTTCAAAGGAAAACCATTAGATTCTATAAAGTGCTGCAAATAAATTGTGAAGTTTCATTGTTCCAGCCAAGATTTGTTCTCTCTTCCTTACCCTTCTACTTCCCCTTCTATTTTCTTTCCTTCTATCCCATATCCCTTTCCTACTTCTCTCTCCCCTCCTCTTTTCTCTTTCTTTCCCTTTCCATTCTTTTCCTTCCCTTCCCCTCCTTTTCTTGGCTTTCCCTTCCCTTCTTTTTCTCTTCTCTCTCTTCTTTATCTCCCTCTCACTTTCTCTTTTCTCTCTCCCCTCTTCTTCCCCTCTCTCTTCTCTCCCACCTCTTACCCTCTCTCTTTCTGACTCTCTCTCACACACAGAAACTAGTATGCTTTATCAGAAACTTTGATTCTGGAAACTAGGCAACTATCATTTTGGCAGGATACTCTTAGGAATTGAAAGTCAATATGTAGCTGGCTCTTGCTTGCAAATTAAGTGTTCCAGGAAATTCTCTTTTTTATTTCTTCCTGTAGCAAGAATTCAGTTAAACACACTAGATGTTTCTTACAAAGCCTCAATAGTCATGGACTTTGAACGGCCACTTCCTAAGTAATCCCACTTTCATATCTCAAAAAGAAATTGGCTACATCCAGGCAAGGTATAGGAGCCATGGAAAATGACTTCAGAAGAAAAAGTCCCCAGAGATTTCAACATTGGAAGACTAGAATAATTTATACCCTATCATTAAATTTACACTTTAATTATATCACAAATTAATTTGCATTTAATTAAAATACATTCATATTATGAGTAATACTGAATTTGCAACTGAAAAAAGATCTCTTCCTCATCCTCCTCTTTAACTGCCTAAATTGTTTATATGGCTAAGGTATTCCTTGGCATTAGAGATAGATAACAAGTCCCCAGGAAATTGTATATCTCGAATGATAAAAAAAAAAAATAGCTCTATTGAAAATAGATGTTCTAGCTGACTGGAAATTTTATGTAATCAATTTGACTATGATTACCATTTAAATGTGATTCCTTTACATTTTGCAAAGAACAGCTTGTACCAAAAGTAAGATAAATCTCTACTTTAAAATTGACTTATTTTGATTTTTCAGGGAGGGACTTCAGAGCATAAAAACCGGCTATCCTTTGCAAAAGCTGGCTCCCTGTGTGTGACACCAGGCGGGGAAAATCCGCGAAAGTACACCGGCCCAGTAGGGCTCAGCTGTGAAAGACTGTGAGTGTGACCTGTCTATGTCTGTCTACTGTCCTCTTGCGTGAAACTCTTGCGAGTGGGGCAAAAAGAGCCTCCAGAAACCTCGCTCGCCCAGACGCCATTTTCAGGGAGGGACTTCAGAGCATAAAAACCGGCTATCCTTTGCAAAAGCTGGCTCCCTGTGTGTGACACCAGGCGGGGAAAATCCGCGAAAGTACACCGGCCCAGTGGGGCTCAGCTGTGAAAGACTGTGAGTGTGACCTGTCTATGTCTGTCTACTGTCCTCTTGCGTGAAACTCTTGCGAGTGGGGCAAAAAGAGCCTCCAGAAACCTCGCTCGCCCAGACGCCATTTTCAGGGAGGGACTTCAGAGCATAAAAACCGGCTATCCTTTGCAAAAGCTGGCTCCCTGTGTGTGACACCAGGCGGGGAAAATCCGCGAAAGTACACCGGCCCAGTGGGGCTCAGCTGTGAAAGACTGTGAGTGTGACCTGTCTATGTCTGTCTACTGTCCTCTTGCGTGAAACTCTTGCGAGTGGGGCAAAAAGAGCCTCCAGAAACCTCGCTCGCCCAGACGCCATTTTCAGGGAGGGACTTCAGAGCATAAAAACCGGCTATCCTTTGCAAAAGCTGGCTCCCTGTGTGTGACACCAGGCGGGGAAAATCCGCGAAAGTACACCGGCCCAGTGGGGCTCAGCTGTGAAAGACTGTGAGTGTGACCTGTCTATGTCTGTCTACTGTCCTCTTGCGTGAAACTCTTGCGAGTGGGGCAAAAAGAGCCTCCAGAAACCTCGCTCGCCCAGACGCCATTTTCAGGGAGGGACTTCAGAGCATAAAAACCGGCTATCCTTTGCAAAAGCTGGCTCCCTGTGTGTGACACCAGGCGGGGAAAATCCGCGAAAGTACACCGGCCCAGTGGGGCTCAGCTGTGAAAGACTGTGAGTGTGACCTGTCTATGTCTGTCTACTGTCCTCTTGCGTGAAACTCTTGCGAGTGGGGCAAAAAGAGCCTCCAGAAACCTCGCTCGCCCAGACGCCATTTTCAGGGAGGGACTTCAGAGCATAAAAACCGGCTATCCTTTGCAAAAGCTGGCTCCCTGTGTGTGACACCAGGCGGGGAAAATCCGCGAAAGTACACCGGCCCAGTGGGGCTCAGCTGTGAAAGACTGTGAGTGTGACCTGTCTATGTCTGTCTACTGTCCTCTTGCGTGAAACTCTTGCGAGTGGGGCAAAAAGAGCCTCCAGAAACCTCGCTCGCCCAGACGCCATTTTCAGGGAGGGACTTCAGAGCATAAAAACCGGCTATCCTTTGCAAAAGCTGGCTCCCTGTGTGTGACACCAGGCGGGGAAAATCCGCGAAAGTACACCGGCCCAGTGGGGCTCAGCTGTGAAAGACTGTGAGTGTGACCTGTCTATGTCTGTCTACTGTCCTCTTGCGTGAAACTCTTGCGAGTGGGGCAAAAAGAGGCTCAGAGGAGCACGGCCGCTCCGCTTCGCTACGCGGCCGTGCACTCTTTCTAAGGAAAGAACTCCATTGCAACAAGAAGGAAAAATCACACTAAGAACGGCGCTATATCACAGAAGCAAACATTTCTCTCTGGACTGTCTTCTCTGTTGCATGCTCGGGCCTAAGATTTGACCCAGTGTGAGGCTTCATCCACGGAGGACTCCCCTCCCTTAGAGGCAAGTCAGCCCATCCAGAAAGGGAGGAGCCAGAGGAGTGTGCTGCCTACATCATATAGACAATGAATACCACTACAACACGTAGAAAAACCCACAATACAAATGTGACAATGGGGAAACAGCGCAGGCCAGCATCAGACATAGAGAATGAAGATGACAATTCTGAGGACCAGATAATGACTGAACAACTAATCAACCTCTCAGATAAGGACTTTAGACTAGCAATATGGAAGGTGCTCAACAGACTCCAAGAAACCATGGATCGAGTTGAACAGAACACTAATAAGAACCAAGAAAATATGAAGGCAGAAATGACAAAACTCCAAACTGAAATAACATGTCAACTAACAGGCCTGAAAAACTCAGTAAACGAAGTGAATGACAAAATGGATAAGCTCTGGGACAGGGTATCAGAAGCTGAGAATAGACTTGGTGCTGTGGAAGATGAGATACATAACAATTCCATACAGCAGGAGAGATTGGACAAAAAACTTAAAGCAAATGAGCAGACAATGGAAAAATTAGTCAAAGAATGGGAACAGACGAAAATAGAAGTTTATGATAAGATCAACAGAAACAACTTAAGAATCATTGGAGTCCCAGAGACCCAGGAAGAAAATTTCCAGGAAGAATCAATGGTCAAGAACATCATTAAAGAGAAACTTCCAGAGCTAAAGAATATATGTGATCAAATCCTGCATGCCCGAAGAGTACCAACCAAAAGAGACCCCAGAAAAACCACCCCAAGACACATCCTAGTCACAATGACAAATCCCACAGATAGAGACAGAATTCTGAAAACAGCAAGATCAAAAGGGGAAATCATGTTCAAGCAAGCTTCCCTGAGATTTACAGCAGACCTGTCACCAGAAACGCTCAATGCCAGAAAGCAGTGGTGGGATATTGTGACAAGACTGAATGAAATGAATGCTTCACCCAGAATACTATACCCAGCAAAACTCACTTTCCGGTTTGATGGAAGAATACATGGTTTCACAGACAAAAAACAGCTCAAAAACTTCATAGACACAAAACCAGTCTTAAGAGAAAAACTGAAAGACCTAATCTAAGACAAGACTACCCAAAAGACACACCAAATTTTGAAATAAAGATGGCGTTAAATCCCAGGACAATTCTTTCTCTCAACGTCAATGGACTAAATGCACCAGTTAAGAGACACAGAGTGGCTAAATGGATCAAAAAACTCAATCCAACCTTCTGCTGCCTACAAGAAACGCACCTGAATAGTCAGAACAAACATAGACTCAAAATAAAAGGCTGGAGAAAAGTTATCCAAGCAAACAACACCCATAAAAAAGCTGGAGTGGCCATACTAATATCAGATAATGCAAACTTTATACTCAGGAAGGTTGTAAGGGACAAAGACGGACATTTTATATTAATCAAGGGGTACGTAGAGCAGGAAGAATTCACTCTCCTAAACATATATGCACCGAATGAGGGGCCAGCAAAATATTTAATACAACTGTTGACAAATCTGAAAAATAATATCAACAACAACACAATAATTGTGGGGGACCTTAACATGGCTTTGTCAACACTGGACAGGTCAACCAGACTGAAACCCAACAAGAATATACTAGACCTGAGGAGAGAAATGGAAGAAAAAGGCCTAGTGGATATATATAGGACACTCCATCCCCAGAAACCTGGATACACATTCTTCTCCAATGTACATGGGACATTCTCCAGGATAGACTACATGCTGGCACATAAAACATACCTCCATAAGATCAAGAGGATAGAAATTTTGCAGACTACCTTCGCTGACCACAAGGCTCTGAAATTATTTGTGAACTCCAAAGGGACTCAGAAGAAACACTTTAACACCTGGAAGTTAAACAGCCTCATGCTCAATAACCAGTGGGTCCGAGATGAAATCAAGGAGGAAATAAAAAGGTTCCTGGAAACAAATGACAATAAAGACACAAACTCTCAGAACTTATGGGACACAGCAAAAGCAGTACTGAGAGGAAAATTTATAGCTTTGCAAGCACACATCAGGAAGGAAGAAGGAGCTTACCTGAGTAGCTTAATGACACAGCTAATAGAACTAGAAAATGCTCAACAAAAGGACCCAAGAACAGGAAGACAGAAGGAAATAACAAAGCTGAGAGCAGAAATCAACGAAGTGGAAACTCAAAAAACAATCCGAAAGATCAACGAAAGCAGAAGTTGGTTCTTTGAAAAAATAAACAAGATTGATAGACCACTGGCAAACCTAACAAAGAAAGAGAGAGAGAGAAACTTGATAACTCGTATCAGGAATGAAAAAGGAGAGATCACTACTGATATGACAGAGATTCAAAGGGTAATCAGAAACTACTTTGAAAAACTCTACGCCACTAAAAATGAGAACCTGGAAGAAATGGATAAATTCTTGGACTCTTATAATCTTCCACGGTTGAAGGAAGAGGATGTAGCATATCTAAACACCCCCATCACCATTGATGAAATTAAAACAGTAATCAAATGTCTGCCGAAAAACAAAAGCCCAGGTCCAGATGGATTCACTAATGAATTCTATCAAACTTTCCAAGAGGAACTACTGCCAATCTTGGCAAGACTCTTTCATGAAATTGAACAAACAGAAACACTCCCAAATAGCTTTTATGAAGCCAACATCACCTTGATACCTAAACCAGACAGAGACGCTACCAAAAAAGAAAATTACAGACCAATATCACTGATGAATGCAGATGCAAAGATCCTCAACAAAATCCTGGCAAATAGGATTCAATGCCTCATTAAGAAGATCATCCACTACGATCAAGTAGGTTTCATCCCAGGAATGCAAGGCTGGTTTAACATCCGTAAATCTATCAACATAATACACAACATCAATAACAAGAAAAATAAAAACCACATGATCATATCAATAGATGCAGAGAAAGCATTTGATAAGGTCCAACACCCATTCTTGATCAAAACTCTCAGCAAGATGGGAATGGAGGGAACCTTTCTCAATATAGTGAAGGCCATCTACCACAAGCCAGTGGCAAATATTATCCTCAATGGAGAAAAACTGAAAGCCTTCCCTCTAAATTCTGGCACAAGACAAGGCTGTCCTCTCTCACCACTCCTATTCAACATAGCACTGGAAGTACTTGCTATAGCGATTAGGCAAGAAAAGGATATCAAGGGAATCCAGATAGGAAAGGAAGAAGTCAAGCTCTCACTGTTTGCAGATGACATGATACTCTACTTAGAAAACCCTAAAGACTCTATCAAAAAGCTTCTAGAAACAATAGACTCATATAGCAAGGTGGCAGGCTACAAAATTAACACACAAAAATCAATGGCCTTTCTATACACCAACAGTAATAAAGAAGAAATGGACATTAAGAAAACAACCCCATTCACAATAGTACCACACAAACTCAAATATCTTGGAATCAACTTGACTAAATATGTGAAGGACCTATACAAAGAAAACTATAAAACTCTGCTCCAAGAAATAAGAGAGGACACACGGAAATGGAAACACATACCCTGCTCATGGATTGGCAGGATTAACATCATCAAAATGTCAATACTCCCCAAGGCATTATACAGATTTAATGCCATCCCTCTAAAGATACCCATGACATTCTTCAAAGAAGTGGATCAGACACTTTTGAAATTCATTTGGAACAATAAACACCCTCGAATAGCTAAAGCAATCATTGGGAAAAAGAATATGGGAGGAATTACTTTTCCCAACTTTAAACTGTACTACAAAGCAACAGTTATCAAAACAGCATGGTATTGGAATAAGGATAGGTCCTCAGATCAGTGGAATAGGCTTGAATACTCAGAAAATGTTCCCCAGAGATACAACCATCTAATTTTTGATAAAGGAGCAGGAAATCCTAAATGGAGCAGGGAAAGCCTCTTCAACAAGTGGTGTTGGCACAATTGGATAGCCACTTGCAAAAAATTAAACTTAGACCCCCAGCTAACATCATGTACAAAGGTAAAATCCAAATGGATTAAAGACCTCGATATCAGCCCCAAAACCATAAGATATATAGAACAGCACATAGGCAAAACACTCCAGGACATTACAGGCATCTTCAAGGAGGAAACTGCACTCTCCAAGCAAGTGAAAGCAGAGATTAACAGATGGGAATATATTAAGCTGAGAAGCTTCTGCACCTCAAAGGAAATAGTGCCCAGGATACAAGAGCCCCCCACTGAGTGGGAGAAACTATTCACCCAATACCCATCAGATAAGGGGCTAATCTCCAAAATATACAAGGCACTGACAGAACTTTACAAGAAAAAAACATCTAACCCCATCAAAAAATGGGGAGAAGAAATGAACAGACACTTTGACAAAGAAGAAATACGCATGGCCAAAAGACACATGAAAAAATGTTCCACATCACTAATCATCAGGGAGATGCAAATCAAAACAACGATGAGATACCACCTCACACCCCAGAGAATGGCACACATCACAAAGAATGAGAATAAACAGTGTTGGCGGGGATGTGGAGAGAAAGGAACTCTTATCCACTGCTGGTGGGAATGCTGTCTAGTTCAACCTTTATGGAAAGCGATATGGAGATTCCTCCAAAAACTGGAAATCGAGCTCCCATACGATCCAGCTATACCACTCCTAGGAATATACCCTAGGAACACAAAAATACAATACAAAAACCCCTTCCTTACACCTATATTCATTGCAGCTCTATTTACCATAGCAAGACTCTGGAAACAACCAAGATGCCCTTCAACAGATGAATGGCTAAAGAAACTGTGGTACATATACACAATGGAATATTATGCAGCTGTCAGGAGAGATGAAGTCATGAAATTTTCCTATACATGGATGTACATGGAATCTATTATGCTGAGTGAAATAAGTCAGAGAGAGAGAGAAAAACGCAGAATGGTCTCACTCATCTATGGGTTTTAAGAAAAATGAAAGACACCCTTGTAATAATAATTTTCAGACACAAAAGAGAAAAGAGCTGGAAGTTCCAGCTCACCTCAGGAAGCTCACCACAAAGCGTGATGAGTTTAGTTAGAGAAATAACTACATTTTGAACTGTCCTAATATTGAGAATGTATGAGGGAAATGTAGAGCCTGTTTAGGGTACAGGCGGGGGTTGGGTGGGGAGGAGGGTGATTTGGGACTTGGGTGATGGGAATGTTGCACTGGTGATGGGTGGTGTTCCTTTTATGACTGAAACCCAAACACAATCATGTATGTAATCAAGGTGTTTAAATAAAAAAAAAATTAAAAAAAAAAATTGACTTATTTTGAGAGTAATCACTAAGTAACATGATTTTTTTTTACTAATAAGTAAAGTGATATCCCAAAATTGTGGTTTCTTATTTTCTTTAGCAATATTCTTCTGATTTACTCAAATTTCCAATATGAAGTACTTGAAGTGTTTTTGACAAAAAGTACAGTCCAGTTATTTCAAATATTTTAAATTTAATGATATATATGCAATATACCTGTAATATATTAAAATATAAACAGTTTTCAGAATCTAATAGAAATCCTAGTAGAATTATTATTTTTGGAGGGAGGGAACACCTGGCAATGCTCAGAACCTATTTCTGTTTCTGTGCTCAAGAATTACTCCTAGGAGGCATGGGTGATCGTGTGAGGTACTAGGTATTGAATCCAGATTGGTTGCTTGCAATACTAGTGCCCTAACTACTGTCCTATGTCTTTAGCTCCTAATTATTTTTTTTGAGTTATAAAAATTTTGAGAGGGAGTAAGAAATGGCTGACTGTGGGGACTCCGGGTGAAGTGCTGATTGCTTCACCTGCGGAGTCTCCGCCCTGCTGTGCTTCTTCTGAGGAAACTGAGAACCTGAAGAGAACCCTGTCCTATGGTTTTCTGTCTTTTCTGAATCCTTGAAGCTCTCCTCAGAGCCCTGGTAAACAAACCCCCAAAAAACTGCATTCTGAAGTTACCCAGCGAGCAAGTGAGTGAACAAGAAATGGCTGGCTTTACAAGCCCAGAAAGGGGAAGCCCCTGAATTCTGCTGAAACTCAGATGCCAGCACCCCTATCTGCCTGTCTTCTGTGCTGTGCTCCATTTTTAGCCTGATTTCATCCTGTGTGTGGCTCATCTGCAGGCGGCTCACTTTCCCTGGCGCCTTCCCTGGAGGTGAGCTTACAATCCCAGAAAGGAGAAGCCACTGAACTCTGCTGGAACTCAGATGCCAGCACCTCTATCTGCCTGTCTTCTGTGCTGTGCTCCGTCTTTGGCCTGATTTCATCCTGTGTGTGGCTCATCTGCAGATGGCTTGCCTTCCCTGGAGCCTTCCCTGGCGGTGAGTTTACAATCCCAGAAAGGAGAAGCCCTGAACTCTGCTGGAACTCAGATGCCAGCACCTCTATCTGCCTGTCTTCTGTGCTGTGCTCCATCTTTGGCCTGATTTCATCCTATGTGTGGCCCATCTGCGGACAGCTCACCTTCCCTGGAGCCTTCTCTGGAGGTGAGTTTACAATCGCAGAAAGGGTGGAGCCAGAGGAGCATGGCCCCTCCGCTACACTTCCCGGCCGTGTGCATTATTTAGCCAATGACTACAACCACAACACATAGAAAAACCCACAATACAAGTGAGACAATGGGGAAACAACACAGGCCAGCGCCAGACATAGAGAATGACGATGGCAACTCTAATGACTTGAACATGACCAACCAACTAGTCAGTCTCTCAGATAAGGAATTTAGAATCGCAATATGGAAGATGTTCAAAGAACTCAAAAAAAAGTATAGAAGAGAACACTAATAAGAATCAAGAGAATATGAAGATAGAAATCAGAAAACTCCAAACTGAATTTTCAGGTCAAATGACAGGTCTGAAAAACTCAGTAGATGAATTGAAGAAAAACATGGTTGAGCTTTATCACGGGTTAACAGCAGCTAAGAATAGAATATGTACACTGAAACATGAGATGAATAACAATTCCATACAGCAGAAGAAATTGGGAAAAAAGCCTATAAGCAAACAATCAAACAATGGAAAAATTACTCAAAGAATGGGAACAGATGAAAATAGAAGTCTATGATAAGCTCAACAGAAACAACTTAAGAATCATTGGAGTCCCAGAGACCCAGAAAGAAAATCTCCAGGAAGAATCAACGGTCAAGAACATCATTAAAGAGAAACTACCAGAGCTAATGAATACATGTGATCAAATCCTGCATGCCCGAAGAGTAACAACTAAAAGAAACCCCAGAAAAAACACCGCAAGACACATTCTAGTCACAATGACGAATCCCACAGATAGAGACAGAATTCTGAAAGCAGCAAGAACGAAAAGAGAAATTACATTCAAGGGAACATCCTTGAGATTTACTGCAGATCTGTCACCAGAAATACTCAAGGCCAGAAGGCAGTGGTGGGACATAATGACAAAACTCAATGAAATAAATGCTTCACCTAGAATACTGCACCCAGCAAATCTCACTTCCAGGTTTGAAGGAACAATACATGGTTTCACAGACAAACAACAGCTCAGAAACTTTACAGACTCAAAACCATTCTTAAAAGAAAACTGAACGACCTACTTTAAGACAAGACTGACCAACAGACACACCAAATTTTGATAAAAAAAAAATGGCACTAACTCCCAGGACAATTTTTTCTCTCAATGTCAATGGACTAAATGCACCAGTTAAGAGACACAGAGTGGCTAAATGGATCAAAAACCTCAATCCAACCTTCTGCTGCATACAAGAAATGCACCTGAATAATCAGAACAAAGATAGACTCAAAATAAAAGGCAGGAGAAAAATAATCTAAGCAAACAACACCCATAAAAAAGCTTGAGTAGCCATACTAATATCAGATGATGCAAACTTTATACTTAGGAAAATTGTAAGAAACAAAGATGGACATTTTGTATTAATCAAGGGATACGTACAACAGGAAGAAATCACTCTCCTAAACATATATGCACCAAATGAGGGGCCAGAAAAATATTTAATAAAATTGTTGACAAATCTGAAAAATAATATCAATAACAACACAATAATTGTGGGAGACCTCAACACTGCATTGTCAACACTTGACAGGTTAACCAGACTGAAACCCAACAAGAATATACTAGACTTAAAAAGAGAAATGGAAGAAAGGCCTAGTAGATATATACAGAAGCCCGGATACACATTCTTCTCTAATGTACATGGGACATTCTCAAGGATAGACTACATGCTAGCACATAAAACATACCTCCATAATATCGAGAGGATAGAAATTTTGCAGGCTACATTTGCTGACCACAAGGCTCTGAAATTATATGTGAACCACAAAAGGACACAGAAAAAAAAAACTTTAATACCTGGAAGTTAAACAACCTAATACTGAATAACCAGTGGGTCTGAGATAAAATCAAAGAGGAAATCAAAAACTTCCTAGAAACAAATGACAATGGAGACACAGACTATCAGAACCTATAGGACACAGCAAAAGCAGTACTGAGAGGAAAATTTATAGCTTTGCAAGCAGACATCAGGAAAGAAGAAGGGGCATACCTGAATAGCTTAATGACACAGCTCATAGAATCAGAAAGTACTCAACTAAAGGACCCAAAAATAGGGAGACAGAAGGAAATAACAAAGCTGTGAGCAGAAATCAATGAAGTGGAAACCCAAAAAACAATCCAAAAGATCAACGAAAGCAGAAGTTGGTTCTTTGAAAAAATAAGCAAGATTGATAGACCACTGGAAAAATTAACAAAGAAAGAGAGAGAGAAACTAGATAACTTGTATTAGGAATGAAAAAGGAGAGATCACTACTGATATGACAGAGATTCAAAGGGTAATCAGAAACTACTTTGAGAAACTCTATGGCACTAAAAATGAAAACCTGGAAAAAATGGATAAATTTTTGGACTCTTATAATCTTCCACGGTTGAATGAAGAGGATGTAGCATATCTAAGCACACCCATCACTATTGAGTAAATTAAGACAGTAATCAAATGCCTGCCCAAAAACAAAAGTCTAGGCCCAGATGGATTTACTAATGAATTCTTTCAAACCTTTCAAGAGGAACTTCTACCAATCCTGGCAAGACTCTTTCATGAAATCAAAAAACCATGAACACTTCCAAATAGCTTTTATGAAACCAACATCACCTTGATACCTAAACCAGAGAGAGGTGCTACGAAAAAAGAAAATTACAGACCAATATCGCTGATGAATACAAATGCAAAGATCCTCAACAAAATCTTGGCAAATAGGATTCAATGCCTCATTAAGAAAATCATCCTGGCCTGGAGAGATAGCACAGCAGCATTTGCTTTGCAATCAGCCGATCCAGGACCTAAGGTGATTGGTTCAAATCCCGGTGTCCCATATGGTCCCCCATGCCTGCCAGGAGCTATTTCTGAGCAGACAGCCAGGAGTAACCCCTGAGCAATGCCGTGTGTGGCCCAAAAACCAAAAAAAAAAAAAAAAAGAAAGAAAAGAAAGAAAGAAGAAAGAAAGAAAGAAAGAAAGAAAGAAAGAAAGAAAGAAAGAAAGAAAGAAAAAAGATGAAAGAAAGAAAAACAAGAAAGAAAGAAAGAAAGAAAGAAAGAAAGAAAGAAAGAAAGAAAGAAGAAAAGAAAAGAAAAGAAAAGAAAAGAAAAGAAAAGAAAAGAAAAGAAAAGAAAAGAAAAGAAAAGAAAATCACCCACTACGATCAAGTAGGTTTCATCCCAGGAATGCAAGGATGGTTTAACATCCGTGAATCTATCAACATAATACACAACATCAACAACAAGAAAAATAGAAATCACATGATCATATCAATAGATGCAGAGAAAGCATTTGATAAGTTCCAACACCCATTCTTGATCAAAACTCTCAGCAAGATGGGAATGGAAGGAACCTTTCTCAATATAGTTAAGGCCATCTACCACAAGCCAGAGGCAAATAGTGTCCTCAATGGAGAAAAACTGAAAGCCTTTCCTCTAAATTCTGGCACAAGACAAGACTGTCCTCTCTCATCATTCCTATTCAATATAGCACTGGAAGTACTCGCTATAGCAATTAGGCAAGAAAAAGATATCAAGGGAATCCAGATAGGAAAGGAAGAAATCAAGCTCTTGCTTGACATTATACTCTACCTAGAAAACCCTAAAGTCTCTATGAAAAAGCTTCCTGGAACAATAGACTCATATAGCAAGTTGGCAGGCTACAAAATTAACATACAAAAATCAATGGCCTTTCTATACACCAATAGTAATAAGGAAGAAATGGACATTAAGAAAACAACCCCGGGGCCGGGTGGTGGCGCTAAAGGTAAGGTGCCTGCCTTGCCTGCGCTAGCCTTGGACGGACCGCGGTTCGATCCCCCGGTGTCCCATATGGTCCCCCAAGCCAGGAGCAACTTCTGAGCACATAGCCAGGAGTAACCCCTGAGTGTTACCGGGTGTGGCCCAAACCCCCCCCCAAAAAAAAAGAAAAAAAAAGAAAGAAAACAGCCCCATTCACAATAGTGCCACACAAACTCAAATATCTTAGAATCAACTTGACTAAAAATGTGAAGGACCTATACAAAGAAAACTATAAAACTCTGCTCCAAGAAATGAGAGGAAATGCAAAAATGGAAGCATATACCCTGCTCATGAATTGGCAGGATTAACATCATTAAAATGGCAATACTCCCCAAAGCATTGTACAGATTTAATGCGATCCCTCTAAAGATACCCATGACATTCTTCAAAGAAGTGGATCAAGCGCTTTTAAAATTAATTTGGAATAATAAACACCCTAGAATAGCTAAAGCAATCATTGGGAAAAAGAATATGGGAAGAATTACTTTCCCCAACTTTAAACTTTACTACAAAGCAATAGTTATCAAAACAGCATGGTATTGAAATAAGGACAGGCCCTCAGATCAGTGGAATAGGCTTGAATACTCAGAAAATGTTCCCAGACATACAATCACCTAATTTTTCATAAAGGAGCAAGAAATCCTAAATGGAGCAAAGAAAGCCTCTTCAACAAGTGGTGTTGGCACAACTGGCTAGCCACTTGCAAAAAATTGAACTTAGACCCCCAGCTAACATCATGTACGAAGGTTAAATCCAAATGGATTAAAGACCTCAATATCAGACCCAAAACCATAAGATATATAAAACAACACATAGGCAAAACACTCCAGGACATTGAGACTAAAGGCATCTTTAAAGAGGAAACTGCACTCTCCAAGCAAGTGAAAGCAGAGATTAACAGATGGGAATATATTAAGCTGAGAAAGCTTCTGCGCCTCAAAAAAAATAGCGCCCAAGATACAAGAGCCCCCCACTGAGTGGGAGAAACTATTCATCCAATACCCATCAGACAAGGGGCTAATCTCTGAAATATTCAAGGCACTGATAGAAATTTACAAGAAAAAAAAAACATCTAATCCCATCAAAAAATGGGGAGAAAAATGGACAGACACTTTGACAAAGAAGAAATACAAATGGCCAAAAGACACATGAAAAAATGCTCCACATCACTAATCATCAGGGAGATGCAAATCAAAACAACTATGAGGTACCACCTCACATCCCAGAGATTGGCACACATCACAAAGAATGAGAACAAGCAGTGTTGGCGGAGATGTGGAGAGAAAGGAACTCTTATCCACTGCTGGTGGGAATGCTGTCTAGTTCAACTTTTATGGAAAGCAATATGGAGATTCCTCCAAAAACTGGAAATCGAGTTCCCATACGACCCAGCTATAACACTCCTGGGAATATACCCTAAGGAACACAAAAATACAATACAAAAATCCCTTCCTTACACCTATATTCATTGCAGCACTATTTACCATAGCAAGATTCTGGAAACAGCCAAGATACCCTTCAACAGATAAATGGCTAAAGCAACTGTGGTACATATACACAATGGAATATTATGCAGCTGTCAGAAGAGATGAAGTCAGGAAATTTTCCTATACATGGATGTACATGGAATCTATTATGCTGAGTGAAATAAGTCAGAGAGAATGAGAAAGATGCAGAATGGTCTCACTCATCTATGGGTTTTAAGAAAAATGAAAGACATTATTGCAATAATAATTTTCAGACACGAAAGAGAAAAGAGCTGGAAGATCCAGCTCACCTCATGAAGCTCACCACAAACAGGGATGAGTTTAGTTAGAGAAATAACTAAGTTTCGAACTATCCTAATAATGAGAATGTATGAGGGAAATAGAAAGCCTGTCTAGAGTACAGGCGGGGGGTGGGTAGGGAGGAGGAAGATTTGGGACATTGGTGATGGGAATTTGCACTGGTGATGGGTGGTGTTCTTGTAAAGGAAAAGTTTCCCCTGAGTTTGCTAACTGCCCTGATCACCTACCCCCCCTTCACAATTCTGGGAACTTAAGTTTCCCCTGAATTTCCTGACTGCCCTGATCACTCACTCCCCTTCACAATTGTGGGAACTTGTAGACCCAGTTATAGTTTAACTTTCTTTCTGTTCCTACATGGTTTTAACCTGGTCATGTTAACCCTGTAAGCTTGCACCTGCACCTTGCAAAAATGTAATTGAGCAAATGCCAGATGTCATGTACTTCCTAAAGCAAATCAATCTACTGTACCTTTCTATTGTTTGAAATACTATATACAGCTTGTAAGCTCATGGCTCAGGGCTGGCAGTTTCTGGCTAATGCTGGATTCTAGCGCAGCCCCTGCATGCTTGTAAGAAAATAAACCCCCTGCTATTGCATGAGACTGTGGTCTTGGTGTCTTTGAACGGCGCATCATTCTCCTGGACTTAACATTCTTTACATGACTGAATCCCAAACACAGTCATGTATGTAATAAATTTGTTTAAATAAAAAAATTTAAAAAAATTTTGAGAGAAAAATATAACTTCTGGCAGATACTGCTCATTAGCTGACCCCACACTCACACTCATCCTCTACTTTTTCATCTTCTGTCATTAAAGAACTGGTTTCTCAACTTTCCATGCTGTGGCACAAGTGAGATTTTTTTCTCAGCAATGAAATACAAGAAAATATTGTTACTGATAGTGTAGCAAAGCTTCTACTTTTACAAGAAAGTGATTTGATATGTAAGTACTAGCCCTTCTCTTACCTTTCTTCTTTGAAACTGTAGGTCTGATGCTTTAAAATACAGGAGTTATCTTTTCCCCCAAAGTATTATCAACATGAGTTTGAAATTAAAGACTAAATAAAAACAACAGATCCTAAGAAAAGGGCTCACTTAAAGAGTATATACTCTAAAAATTAGAATGATACAGTGAAGATTAGCATGGTTCCTGTGCAAGGATGGCATCAAATTCATGAAGTATCCCTAATATATTTAAATATATATCCTATATATATTTAATATATATTTTTAAATATATGTATTTTTTGTGGTTTTTGGGTCACACCCGGTAGTGCTCAGGAGTTATTACTGGCTCCAGGCTCAGAAATTGCTCCTGGCAGGCACGCGGGACCATATGGGACACAAGGATTTGAACCAATGACCTCCTGCATGAAAGGCAAACGCCTTACCTCCATGCTATCTCTCCGGCCCCAAAATATATGTATTTTAAGAGTAAGAACATAAGGGGCTGGAGAGATAGCATAGAGGTAGAGCATTTGCCCTGCATGCAGAAGAATGGTGGTTTAAATCCCAGCATCCCATATGGTCCCCTGAGCCTGCCAGGAGCAATTTCTGAGAGTAGAGCCTTGAGCGCTGCCGGTTTTGACCCAAAATAAAAAACCAAAAAACAAACAAAGAATAAGAACATAAGAAAAGATCCTTTATATCTAACTTTCTACTTTGATCTTGCTCTTCTCAGGATTCTGTTACGTGGATGGATCTGGAGATTATCATATTAAATGAAATGAGTCAAAGGAAGAGGGACAGAAACAGAATGATGCCACTTATTTGCAGTATATAAAAAAACATAGTAGGGGAATATTGCCCAAAGACAATAGAAATGATACGCAAAACTGGTTCTTAATAAGATCTTGCTACCAATCTTGAGGGGAGGCAAGTTAGGATAGAGAACTCCTACAACAGTGATCAGGAGAAGTCATACTATTGCAAATCACAGTCCTAAAAGGAAAATGAAAAAGTGTCATTTTAAAAGATAAATTTATTAAAAGAAAATGCATCATAATTGACAGAACTGATTATAATGCATTTGTTTTAGGATGAATGGAAGCAAGGTTATGAAAAAATATAAAGAAAATAGGAGAGCCAGAGAGATAGCATGAAGGTAGAGCGTTTGCCTTGCATGCAGAAGGATGGTGGTTGGAATCCCATATGGTCTTCTGAGCCTGCCAGGAGCGATTTCTGAGAGTCGCAGGGGTCTCAAACTCGCAGCCCATGGGCCGTTTCCAGCATTCCATTCAACATTTTGTGGCCCTGCCCTAGAGGAATCTTTTTTGTTTTGTTTTGTTTGTTTTGTTTTAGTTGTTTGGGTCACACACCCAATGTTCAAGGCTTACTACTGACCCTGCACTCAAGGATCACCCCGACTTTGCCTCCTGAGGCCCCCAGGTAAATTGAGTTTGAGACCCCTGCAGCCAGGACTAATCCCTGAGCGCTGCTGGGTGTGACTCAAAAACAAAAACAAAACAACCCCCGCCTCAAAATAGGAGATCTAAGATGAAAAAAGTTCATTAGCAAATATTTTCTCTGTGTGTGTGTGTGTGTGTGTGTGTGTGTGTGTGTGTGTGTGTGTCTGTAGGCTGGCTCAGCAGGAGAAAGGTTTAGCAGATATTTTCATGACAATTATGTTGTATCACCAATAAAGTCGCTAATACAATAGCAGAAGCTTTAGGATGCTCTTTTTTTTCCTCCAGAAAAAGTGTCTTTTATAGAAGCAGGCTAGGTGGGCAGAAACTGGGCACAATGGTGGAAGGAAAGAGACATGGGTGAAGGGATTAGTGTTTGATGATTTTATGCCTGAAACTCAATTTGAATGAATAATTCAATGAATAACTTTGTAATTTAGTAATACACAGTGATTCGGTACTTTTTAGGAAAAGGGTTCTTTTGGTCTTGACTGATCATTTAAACTGCAATGTGCCTTGCAAGAATGTAAGTAAAGAAAGAAAGAGTTAGGGGTCTTATATTTTATCCCAGATGTTTTGCATGATTTCCCTGAAAGACAAATGAATCTCAATTTGCTGTAAAGTTGCAGCAGTTTTGACTCTTGATTTTATTGTTGTTTGTTATCCACTAAACTTCTTCCTTTTCCTATTGCTTCTTCCTCGAAAGTCCTCTGAATTAAGCACTTTCACATGAATCTGGTCTCTGGATTTCTTCTGGTGAACCTCACCTAAGACACCTTTTCTCTATGCTGAGCATAAAGGTGTTCTCTCAATGCCAGTGGAGCATAAAAAAAAAATCAAAAAGCATTTGCCACAAGCCAAAGATATGAATAGTGATTATTTGGGCTGCCCACTCTGGCTTGATTATTAATAGAGTGAACTACCTGTGTTTTCTAAATATACAAAATAAAATTTTATATCATGTTAATATCAAGCCATTATAACACTGAACATCAGACCTAATATTTTTATAGTCAGTTGTGGGGAAATGATAATCAAAGAAGGGAGCTAATTATTATGACACTACAACAGAAAGTTTTCCTTTATATAAAGAATAACTGTGGCCTTTTCCTTTTAGGAAGAAGCAATATTTAAAGTGCAGTTGTTTCTACTCATGAATTATTCCCCCTTCAGTGGTTGACTAGCATGCCAGGAAAAATTGGGAGTCATTTCTTATCTTTCTTGAAAGAACAAATGTCTAAGTTACTTTAGGCTTAGGCAACTTAGGAAAACAAACTATAGCTCTGTGGTTCATATAGCTTAATGACTGATCCTGCTTGAGCATGGTGGGTAATTTTAGGGGGACTGTACCAGGTCAGTAATCAGAGTCAATTGGTTACAACCAAAAGATCAGTTGCTGGGACTCTGGGAAGACTGGATTTCTCTTTCTTTCTACATAAACTAAAGAAAGAATCTAAAAACTAAAAGGGCAAGAGAAGAAGGAAATCATTATGTACAACCTGGATAATGAGGTGGGGGGTTGCGCCACACCCGGTGACACTCAGAGGTTACTCTGGCTATGCACTCAGAAATCACTCCTGGCTATGTGCTCAGAAATCACTCCTGGCTATGAGCTCAGAAATCACTCCTCGCTTAGGGCACTATATGGGACGACTGGGGATCAAAACGCGGTTTGACCTAGGTCAGCATGCACAAGGCAGACGCCCTACCGCTTGTGCCACCACTCCGGCCACACAACATGGCTATTTATTAACCTAATAGGTTCATTCTTAAATAATTAAATAAAGGTGCTGGGTAGGTGGTGCTAGAGGTAAGTTGTCTGCCTTGCAAGCGCTAGCCAAGGAAGGACCGTGGTTTGATCCCCAGCATCCCATATGGTCCCCCCAAGCCAGGGGCAATTTCTGAGCACTTAGCTAGGAGTAACCCCTGAGCATCAAATGGGTGTGGCCCGGAAAAAAAACAAAAACAAAAATTAATTAAATAAAAATTATGCTAATTTTTTACCCCAAAGTAAACTATAAAACTCAAAATATAATAATTTTGATACAATCAAATGAAACTCTTTCATATAAAACTCAACAGGCATTTCCAAATTCAGTTCTATTTCTTTTACAAAAATACAAAGTACATTTGCACAGTAACTTTGTAGAATACCATAATTAAATCATTTTTTGTTTGAAAAATTAACAGTAGTACAGTAGTAAGGCTATACTTGCCTTGCACACAACCAATCCAGGTTGATCTAAGCATTTCATATGGTCATTTGAGCCAGGAGTGATTGTTTGAGAAGTCAAAAATAAACCTTTAATACTTGTCTAGTGTGGCAAAAACAAAGGAACAAATAAATACCCATTTTAGTACTTTTAGGAGGCTAGTGGAATGACTCAACAGAAGAGTGATGTACTATGGACCTTTCCACAGGTTTTATCAAATATTCTTTTAGCCCCAAATGATGATGTTCTATGATAAGTGCCATAGAATAAATTAATTTTAAAATAGACTATACTACAGAGATAAGAAAAGTTGAAAAAGGTCAAAAGTTTTCCTTCTATAGTTACAGTTTAATTTTAAAGTATTAACTCAAATATTAACTTATAACCAATCATTGTCATAATGATTGGGAGCATTTTCTGCCCTTCAGTACATTTTCACCTGTTCCTTTCCATACAATCTCTTGTATGTTTCTCAGATTCAACCTCTTCTTGTTTGTTTGCGTTTTTGCTTTTAGGGTCACACCTAGCAATGCTCAGGGGTTACTCCTAGCTCTACATTCTAGCTCAGAGGAACATATGAGATGCTGGGGATCAAATCCTGGTTGTTTGTGTGCAAGGCCATCACCCTACCCAAAGTGCTATTGCTCTGGCCCCAACCTCTCTTGATTTCTATGACATGTTTTCAGTTTTCATACCAATGATGTTATTTAATAGCACCCTTCTATGCCTGCATTCTTTTTATTAGAATAATATTGTGGAGATTACCCATACTTTGCTTGAAACTTCAATTCTTTTATTTTAGTCCTCGGTAATAATATTCATAAAAACTACTAAGAGTATTCTGTATGTGTTGTGTGTGTGTGTGTGTGTGTGTGTGTGTGTGTGTGTGTGTAGGTGGTGCTTTAGCTCAGAACCAGTTGGGAGCATTTATAGTTATAATATAGTAGTGTTTAAATATATGATAATATGTAATTTATAAGAGGACACAGCACAAGTTTTCATAGTTTATTTTTAATAATATTTTTTATTTATTGATGAAAATGCATCACATAGTTGACATAACTGATCATAATACAATTGTTTTAGGAAGACCAAAAGCAACATGATTTAAAAAAATAGAAAATTGAAAGTAAAACTAAAGAGATGGGAGAGAAAAGAAAGAAAATGTTCAGTGGCAAGTATATTTTTGAAAATTATTGAATCACCAATGAACTCATTAAAGCACTAGCAGAAAATTTAGTAAGCTCTTTTTTAAAGAATGAGAGTTTAAAAAAATACAGTAAAAATGGTGTGGATGGCAATTGCTGTTTGCATTGGCCCAGCAAAATATGGGGGGAATGGAAAGGAAAAGCCTTAGCCTAAATACAAAGAGACCTTACCCCTGAAATTTTCTGGCAAAGACCGACTCAGGGCTCCAGGCATACTAGGCTATTCAACCCCTGAATCATTCTCTGTGGTCCTGGTAAAATTTTTTCGCAGATTCGCTGTTGTTGGTGTCAGTTTTCTGTAGTTAAAGATTCTGGTTTTTGTGCATCTTCTTCATCGAAGTCAGGATGATGTTGAGAGTCCTCTAGTTTCACCTCACCATTAGCTGGCAATGTGGAGAGCCCTGCCCTGCAAGAAGGTTGTTGCTGTTACTAAGTCATCTGGTTGTTAAGAGAACCCTCTTTGGAGTAAGTCCATGCCAGGGCAGCGGTAGGGTCTTCCTTGGTAGAGATTTGCTTCCTGGTGATGTTATAGACAATTGTGGATGTTTCTGTAGATGATGTACATGGTTCAGGGGTGTGTGGACAAAGCCTGTTCCTATGCGGCCTGAGTCATGTCACTATGACCATGTTCAAGGTGTAAGGTCCCCAATGCATTTCAAAATTTGTGTTCCTATTTCTATTATATAAAAACTTGTTTGCATATGTAATATTTTCACATTTTAATGTGCCTATGCAAAAGGGGACACTGCCACAAGGTATTATTGGTGCATATGGGGACTGAGGGAACAAGTTCAACAATCCTGGTAACTTGGCTCTAATATGAACTCTAAACAGAGAGTCTCTTCTGACAGAATTCCCTATTGAACAGAACAAACAAACAAACCCAAAAACAATGAGTGAAATTGTCACTATATAATAGAATATTCAATAAGAGTTATAGCTGTTAAGGGAATACACTTAAGATATGCAATGGGGGATATACATGTCCCTTTTATCTCTTTGAAAATAGTCGGGGGAGTGTTAAGTCCGGAACATGACTTTAGTCTGTGAGTTGGCCTTCTGGATTCTTCAAAACTGCTTCCAACAGTCCCATATCAGAAAATGTCTCTGAGTGGGGACTTCTCAGAAACCGAGTAAGGTAGCAAACAAGCACATGTACGCAATGAAGAGTATTCTTATTCTTATTCTTATACATGTATTTTTATGAACATATATTTACTTTTCTAGGTTAATCCCCACGAAGACTAAAGGACATGTTTGGCATGTGGGAATCCCAGGTTCAGTTTTTGGCATTGCATGACTCACTGAACTCTGCCAAATGTGAAAGGAAAAGGTCATAGTACATGTGCAGCCTTAATGTTTTAAGAAATTTCCAATATTTATATTACCACTCCCCTACAAATCAAGAAAGTTCTCATTGCTTCATATACTTACTAACATTTGATAATAATCTTTCTACTTTTAGCTATCCACTGAAGAACTATATATAGAAATAGTCTGAAAATAACAAAGAACCCAGATCTCAATAATTGTCCATTTTGGCTTATTGTATATTCTTGGCCTTTTAAAGTATATTCTTAGCATTTTATAATACAAAACAATTCCTTTTATATTATATTATATTATTTTTCTGTCTTTATACCTTCATTAACAATGAAATAGAAATAGAATTAAATTGCTCTACTGACCACAAATTTACATGTTAGTATTTCTTAAGTCAAGAAATGTTTGTGTGTGTGTGTGTGTGTGTGTGTGTGTGTATCTAGAAAGATAACAAAGAATTACAATGCAGGTAGCTAATCTGTATTTAACCCCTTGCACCACATGGTTTTCTGGTGTATCCCCAAAGGAACCTAAGTCCTGTATAGAGCCAGAAAGTAGCATACCCAACTGACATGTGATAGCAGTTAAGCTATGACCTTGATGACAGCAATGTTGCTGCCAGTACCTATACTAAATCAGTGGGTAATACAGTTCTTGAAGTTTCTCATATCAAACAGAAAATAGCTTCCAGTTACATACCCATCATTAATATGTCTACTACTCCACCTTTCCTAGTTTATATTTCAGTTCTGCTCTGGAACAGATTTTGAAATAAGGCCATGGCATCTCTTTTCTATTGAAATCTTAGGAACTATAAATAACAAAGGAAGTAAGCAACTGGAAGGCAATCCCATCATTAAAGTTTCAGAAAATAGAACATATCTAAATGTGTCACCTCATAAAATGTTTATTCCTCAGAAGTCTCCGGGATCAGAGCTGAGTGTGTGAGAGGGCAACAACAGAATCCTTTAATACTTCCATTTAAACTAAACCACTTCTACCAGAAAAAATAAGTATATCAAATTCCAAACCCTCCAAATTACTCTTTGTACTCACATTTTACCTTCACAGGACTAGTCCCCACCTTCTTTTTCTCTTGTTTTAGATAAGCCTAATTTCATGACCAACCAGATTGTCAAATTTTCACTTTCTAGGAAGACATATAGATTGTAATCCTACAAACAAACAAAATTAATCAAAATTCTTGAAGCCTATCTCTTTTCTAAAGTACGGCCTTTCAATATAGACCCCTATCTTAGACAATATTATATCTATTTCTCGAGATTGAACCTCCTACTCTGACCATGTCCTCCTATCCATCCAATTTGAGAATTTTTGTTTGTTTTTTAATTTTATTGAATGCTGGTTGGTTTGGTGCAATGCAAGCAATTTATTTATTTATTTGGTTTTTGGGCCACACCCAGCAGAGATTGGGGGATACTCCTGGCTCTGTGCAGAGAAATTGCTTGGTGGACCATATGGGTTGCCAGGGATAGAACTCAGATCCTTTGGGGGCCAGAGAGTAGCATGGAGGTAAGGCGTTTGCCTTGCATGCAGAAGGATGGTGGTTTGAATTCCGGCATCCCATATGGTCCTCCAAGCCTGCCAGGAGTGATTTCTGAGCATAGAGCCAGGTGTAACCCCTGAGCGCTGCCAGGTGTGACAAAAAACAAAACAAAACAAAACAAAACAAAAAAAGAACTCAGATCCTTCTTGGGTAGGCCACATGCAAGGCAAATGCCCTATCACTGTGCTATCTCTTCAGACTCACTATCCAGCTATTTTGATTAAATTTCCAAATATCACCAAGCAAAAGTTCTTTATCAGCTCAACTTTGTACTTACAAGGTTTAAAGTTTCATAAAGTCTTTCTTTGATATATAAAAGTATTGCCTTAGATGGGGCCGGAGAGATAGCCTAGAGGTAAGGCGTTTGCCTTTCATGCAGAAGGTCAGCAGTTCGAATCCAGCTTCCCATATGGTCCCCGTGCCTGCCAGGAGCAATTTCTGAGCATGGAGCCAGGACTTTCCCCTGAGCACTGCCGGGTGTGACCCAAAAACCACACACACAAAAAAAAGTACTGCCCTAGAGAAAAAATACAAAACACAGAACACGGGAAAAAGGTCATAAGACCACAACTTCTTTAGCCTGTGTGATTGACCTACTTGTATTGATTAGGAAATCTTCCTCAACGTTTACTGTTTGCTCTCCCTACTTCTCCTGCTTGCTTAACATTTTGACACCCTTCTCCCAAGTCTTTATAATGACCAATCATGAGCATTCATTTAGTGGGGACTGTGGTTATAACAGCCTTGCAGTGAAAGAGGCAGAGAGCTGCAGAATGCTACAGAATCTATTTGATAATGAAAAATCCAGATCTGGGCAGATGGGAGTTGTATTTGGAGGAAATGCTATCACATGACCAAAGTTCCTGCTCTTCAGAGAGAACATACAAATGTTCACATATCAGAAAAGTCATACTGCTTCCAAATGGATAAAGCAGTACTTTACTATTTCCCATCCTCACAATCCAAACTCTAGAGTCAAACTCAAGTAATCAAAAGGAAATGAGGCTCATTAGCAAGAAAGCAAGTTTTATTTGTACCCTAAGCCATAAGTTTTCTTTCTTTATACATTTTATAACCATGGGGCAGAAGGACAATGATGACGATTTAATTCACATTATTAATAAACTTTACCTTTAGGTGAGGCAAATATGACTTTGTGGTGTGTGATCTTACAGTAATTTCAACAGAGAATGTCACATCTTCAACAAAGTTATTGTATTTAAACTGTGTTTAAAAAATAAGATTTCTCTCTCCCTGTCACCCATCCTTTCTCCTTTTCATTCCTCTTCCTCTTCTCAAAGGATAGATGGCATAATGAGACCTAAGGTAAATTCTTTCCAGACTAAATTCAATTGTACAAGTATTTGCTCAGTTCCTTCTCTACACAGAGACAGATTCTGTATGCATATATGAATGAAGTGTAGTCATCTGCCCTTCAGTGTGGAGAAAAATAATAGAAAGAAAACTTTATGATATGAGCATTCAAAAAAGAGAGTTTTTGTATGGCATTCGATTGAGAAGTTAGAAGATAGTTTAGCTGGGGGCCGAAGAGATAGCACAGCGGTAAGGTGTTTGCCTTAGACACAGAAGGATGATGGTTCAAATCCTGGCATCCCATATGGTCCCCCAAGCCTGCCAGGAGCGATTTCTGAGCATAGAGCCAGAAGTAACCCCTGTGTGCTGCTGATTGTGACCCAACCCCCCCCCAAAAAAAAAAGATAGTTTAGCTCAACAGATATGTGGAGGAGAATTAGATAGCAGGTTTTTGAATGGACTCCCTGGGTCAACTAAACTCACCATCTGAGTGTCACATTCATTGAAATGAACCATTCATGAGTTGTGCTTAGTAAGTGTCAGGTCTGTTGAGTTAGAACTGAAAGCTAAATTGTTCTCAAATTTCAAAAGAACAAAACATATGTTTATTTTTTTGGAAGGTCACTCATTGCAGAGCTCATCTACTTCCAGGATGTTCTTAGTGCCATTACTGTAGTATGTAGAGAAACTTACAATGCCAGGGAACTGAGATCTCCCATATGCAAAGCCTGCACTCCAGCTATTTGAACGCTCTGACTCATGGACATAATAATATATTTCAATGGATTTATTTAAAATTTATTAGAAGGCCAGAGACATTTTACAATGGGTAAGTGCTTGCCTTTGACATGACTCACCCAGGTTCAATCCCAGGTACCTTAATATGTACCCCTGAATACAGCCAGAAATATATTATCTTAAAACAGAACCAGAAATGAGCCCTGAGTATAATTTTTGGTACAAAAACAAAATTAAATATTGAGAGGACTAGGTTTGAAGAAATAGTACAGGAGTTAATGAACTTGTAAGTAGCCAGCCTTGGTTCAAGCCATGGTACTGTGTATGGTCCTCTAAGCACCATAAAGAATGATCCCTGAACAGAATAAGAATAAGCCCTAAGCACTACCAGGTATGACCTAATGACCACCACAACTACCATCAATTTTTTTTTTATTATTTTTGGGTCACATCTGTGATGCTCAGGTTACTCCTGGCTATGTGCTCAGAAATCACTCCTGGCTACAACTACCATCATTTTATTTGGACTAGAATAATCTTACTTTAAAAAATAAAAACATCTAATCCTTAATTCCCCCCAAAATGATTTTTTATTATTATATATCTCTGTCACAGCAAAATTGGTATTTTAAGTTTTCTTTTCTTTATTTTCCCCAATAAGTTATATATCATGATATGGAAAAAAAGTTGCTGAAAGAAAATATGGAGATATAAACATGCTACAGTCTGACTCTATCTACTCTGAGCATCTCTTTCTCATTTATTTTTCTCTAATATTTTCAAGAAAGTAAAACTCTAGAGAGACAAAGGTACTAGGGACAAATTCAGGTTAAAAAAATATAGTCATTAGACAGAAGCCTGAGTACTGCAAAGGATATGAACATCTTAGAGAAGATGATAAGTAAGGCATCACCAAAAAATTTGCAAAATATAAGGAACCGAAACCATTCAATGTCAGAAATGCGAGTAAAAGAGAAACCAAGAAGGGAGACTCTCAGAATGGTGGCTGTGAGCCCAGAAGACAAGCCATAAGACATACTTCCTTGTTACTGTCTGTAGATAGTACTTGTTTACCAGGGGGAGTTTTGGTTCCCAGAGACAAATAGCAATATTTGGAGCTAATGCTGAAGCTCTCAACTGGTGGGGGGCAGATAGTGCTACTGGCATCTAGTGAATAGAGGACACAGTGCTATTATATGTCCTACAATCCACAAACCAGCACTTTACAACAAAGAATTATTTGACTTAATGTCAGTGATCCCAAGGTTGAGAATTCTAGAAAATAATTACTGACATCCATGCTTCATTATATTTAATGTCTTCCAGATTATAAAAAGTAATCATTCACATATAAAAGGCACTACATGAATAATCTGAAATGTTTTGTCAATATCTTAAATAAAAAGCTTTATTACCACCCCATCAATCATGCCATAGAAGTGCAAGGTCTATTTGTCTACCCCAGGGCCAGAGGTTGTGAATTCAAATGTCAAATAAACCTCAGCTGCATTCTAATACCAAAGCACATTCTCTATTTGCTTAAACCAGCAAGAAGTACTGTGACTTTATTTTTATAGAAGAAAATAATTGTGACCGAAGTCTTTCCAGGAAAGAGAAATTTCACATGTTGATGGGAGAGCAACTGTTCTCAAAATGTCAAAATGAAATTAAATTTGAATGAAATGAAACTAGAATTTTGAGAGCCTGCACCTGTCCAGTCCAGCACTCACTGCAGAACTCTGAAAGGTAACACAATCAGCAGCAATATCTAGAGTGCCATTAAGAGAAAATTGCAGAAATCAGGTGCCAATTGAGATGAAGGCATCCTGATTCTAGTATGGTGATGAAGCTGAAAAAGTCGGGATTGTAAAGGACCACTTCTATGAAGAAACGATTTTGTTTGCTTTAGTGTGTTTCCAGATATCTGCAATACAAACCAACATGCAGGCATCTTCTCTGAAAGGAGTAACTGGTTAGAGTTGGGAATTTGTCGCCTATGTGTGAATCTTTATTTTCACATTCTAGCTATTCAACTAGAGAAAATTACTTGGCTTCCCTGTGCTTCACTTGTAAAAACAACTTGTTTTGCAAACACAATGGGAACAAAAAAAACATTAGAACTGGTATTCAGTAGGAAAAATGTCCTTTGAAAGAGTTGAGGTATATGATGGAAAGAGGCCAATATCTATGATAGAGTATTCAACCAAAGCAAGGCATTAGAGCTAAATGATGGTAAACTGTTATGTTAAGAAACTCTATCAGCAATAGTATGGTAAACCCTAGTGCAAACATGTATATTTATATGTGCTTTATATATAAATATATCACACTATATAAATATTTTCATATATTTATATATCTACATATTATGTATAAATATATTTATATAATTATATACAAGTGTTTATATATATTAAAGCACCTCTCATAGAGGTATATTGGTAGGCAAATAGGGGTAGAAGGGGCATTGGTGGGGAGAAGTAGACACTTATGAAGGGATTGATGTTGAAACACTATATGCCTGAAACCCAGTCATGAATAACTTTGCAATTTTTTACTGACTAAATAAAACATAAAACACGTTCTTTTGACTTTCTTAAAACGTCTTTTAAATTTTAGACACAGATTTACAGTATTATTAAATACAGGGTTTCATGCATATAATATTCCAACACCACGGATTTTTTTACCAGTGTTTCCTCATTGCCCCACTATCTGTACACACTTCCATATTGATACCAGTAAATTCAGTTTTTTTAGCCCAGTCCTCAAGTTTGTTGTCTTTATGGTCAAAATATAATCTATGTTGTACACTTCTGCAGAAGACATTTTTCGTGGTCTGGCCCCATCCTCGTGCATCTCTAGTATTTTCTGTATATCCCTAATGACAGCAATTACCCAGTAGCATGTTCACATTTCTCCTAAAGACTTCCTAAATCTGCTAGAGCTACTTGTCTGGAAGTACCTGGGGATTTTCTTCGCTTTGTTTTTATTGCTTTTGTCTTCCAGCGGACTGAATATGAAACTTCAGCTACCAAGAACAGAGGTAGAATTTACATTCCAGAGTTGCCTGTGAAAACAAATCCAGTCACTCTGTGCAATTTTTTTCCTGCAATTGGACCTCTGTTGACTTAATTCCCTCCTCCTTTTATTGGTTATGAGGAAGGCTACATTTTTTAAAAGAGGATAATTAATATCTTTTAATTCAAATATTAAATACATAATTATTTTATCCTTTGAAAATGTTGATGATGTCAATATCTACACTACAAAATGCTAACAAAGAATAATAAATGGATTTTGCTACATGATACTCATTTTAAAGACAACATAATCATGAATTTGTAATTGTTTGAATATAGAAATGTCTATGTCCCCAGCTCTAGCCATATCCCCAAAATGCAATTTTTCTCACTGGAAGGCTACATTTTTAAATCAATTATTACTCCTGAATCTTGCCCCTAGGAATATAAATGAGGTAAGTACTCAGGACAATGTCTGATATATAAAAAAATAAAAACACATAAAAATGTCTTTACCTACAAAATGGTAAGGAGTTGAGACTGTAAGACCAGGAGGTATGATTGTAGTATCTAAAGACATGATCTCTGAAATCCTCCCTGAATGGAAAACATTTATAAATTAATCAAAATACCATGGAGCACAAACAGGAATGAGTTTAGTTAGAGAAATAACTACATTTTGAACTATCCTAATAATGAGAATGTACGAGGGAAATAGAAAGCCTGTCTAGAGTACAGGCGGGGGTTGGGTGGGGAGGACGGAGATTTGGGACATTGGTGATGGGAATGTTGCACTGGTGATGGGTGGTGTTCTTTACATGACTGAAACCCAAACACAATCATGTATGTAATCAAGGTATTTAAATAAAATATAAAAAAAATAAAGAAAAAAAATACCATGGTGCATCCAGAGAAGCAGGGAATTCCGTCTCCCTTCCAGCCTGCACTGAGGTCACTCTCCATAATGAATGACATTTGCTCATAATTTAGGGTTTGTCCTTGACATTTTTTTTTACAGTGTCAGAAACTGAACCCAGGTCAGAAGCATGTCAGTCATGGTTTTACTGCTAACCCTCATTTCAAGCTCTTTTACTTTTTCCTGTTTTCAATTATGAAGATTAGAGTAATGGGCCTTTCTGATATGTTCCACTTTGGCAGATTACTCTACTCTGTAGATGCTTGAAATATAGCAAAATGCTGTGAGGCATTCCTTAAACTCCCTTAAACTGCTTAAAGACTTCTAAAAGGAAGTGTCACTGTGTCACTGTAGACTTCCCCTTTTGTGAGTTTGATAAACTAGAGAAAAATGAGCATCAAGGAAAGAGAGTAGAAGTGGAAATCATAGTCAGACAAATTTTACCACAGGCTTTTAGAACCCCCACCCATTCTTCTGGGGTCTATTTATCTTTTCTCTCCCCTAAAAGCATTAGATCTCATTCCTTATGGTGATGGCAATTATTTCTGATTTTTTTTAAGACTTCTGGTGGAATTACTTGTTTTTACTTGAATATCTCCAATGTGGTAAGAAATAAGTTTCTGGCTCTGTGCTAAGGGTAATTTCTGATAATGCTTGGGGATAAGGTAGAGGGCAAGGCAAATGCACTGCCTACAGATTGACTCTGGCCCTTGTATTTTCTTTTTTTTTCCAGATTCATAATTTATTGTACAAATTATCATATCATGAGTTATTAGCTTTTTCAGGCATGGTAAATGAACAGATGAGGTACAGTTTGTTTAAGAATCCATTTTATGTTGCCTTCACAGCTGGGGTTTTTTTAGACTTTAACTTGAAGTACAAGACCAACAAAGCGATTCCTCCATATGCGGCCAGCACACAATTCATTCTACCTGTCATAGTATAAGAGTTGAAGTATTTTTTAATACCACTGAACTGAAATTGGGCATCAGCCTCCGGACCTGCCATGTTTGCAACCTGGCCAAGCTGCAGAGCCCCACAGTCGCATCCTTCAAAGCTACACCCTCACCTCCGCAGGCTCTGGCCAGCCCTTGTATTTTCAACGTATACTATTAAGTACTATAAGTACACAAATTAATTAATCTCAGGTTTTCTCTGTTAATCTGTCTTTCATGACAGGATCTCAAGAATTAAATTGGTATAGAGAAAATTATCCATTTTCTTTTAAATTATAACAATATGATCAGTTTTCTAAAGATTAGATTGCTATTTTATCAGGGTTTTTTATTTTTGAAATTTCCATAGTACTTAACTTTAAATGTTTTTGTTTATTTGTTTAGATTTGGGGTTGAGGAGAGGGGATGGTGCCAGGGATAAACTCATTTAAGCTACTCAGTTAAGTCAACAAAGCATGCACTTAGCCCTGGCCCCAAGAACTGGCCTTTTATATGTGGCCCTTTTCATTTTTGGGCTAATTTATCTTTTACTACATAGATTCATCCAATAATAATAAAACCATTTTTTTCAAAGTCAATGTAAATTATTAGTGTTTAATTACATTGTAAAAAACAGTTTTTATTTTATTTTATTTTTGCTTTGGGGCTATACCTAGCAGTGCTCTGGTGCTACTCCTGGCTCTGCCCTCAAAAAACACTCCAGACAGGCTTGGGGGACCATATGAGATTCTGGGGATCGACCTGAGATCCTTCCCAGGTGGACAGCATTCAAGGCAAATATCATGCCACTGTGGTATCACTCCAGCCTCGAAAAAATGTTTTAAAAACACATTTCACCACTCTGAACCCAGCTTTTTTAGTATTTCTAACCAGAAATTTTATATTTGCCCTGTCTCTTCAGAAATGTCATCCACACCTCAAAGGAAATTGTGCCCAGGATACAAGAGCCAACCACTGAGTGGGAGAAACTATTTCCCCAATACCCATTAGATAAGGGGCTAATCTCCAAAATATACAAAGCACTGAATGAACTTTACAAGAAAAAGACATCAAATCCCATCACAAAATGGGGAGAAGAAATGAACAGACACTTTGTCAAAGAAGAAATAGAAGGGGCCTGAGAGATGGCATGGAGGTAGTGTGTTTGCCTTGCATGCAGAAAGGACAGTGGTTCGAATTCTGGCATTCTATATGGTCCCCCTAGCCTGCCAGGAACAATTTCTGAGCAGAGAGCTAGAAGTAATCTCTGAGTGGTGCCAGGTGTGACTCAAAAAAAAAAAAATAGAAGAAGAAGAAATAGAAATTGTCAAAAGACACATGAAAGGGGCCGGAGAGATAGCATGGAGGTAAGGCGTTTGCCTTTCATGCAGGAGGTCATGGTTCAAATCCCGGCGCCCCATATGGTCCCCCGTGCCTGCCAGGAGCAATTTCTGAGCCTGGAGCCAGGAATGGCCCCTGAGCGCTGCCGAGTGTGACCCAAAACACACACACACACACACACACACACACACACACACACACACACACAAAGACACATGAAAAATGCTCCACATCACTAATCATCAGGGAGGTGCAAATCAAAACAACTATGAGGTACCATCTCACACCACAAAGATTGGCGCACATCACAAAGAATGAGAACAAACAGTGTTGGCGGGGATGTGGAGAGAAAGGAACTCTTATCCACTACTGGTGGGAATGCTGTCTAGTTCAACCTTTATGGGAAGCGATATGGAGATTCCTCCAAAAACTGGAAATCGAGCTCCCAAACGATCCAGCTATACCACTCCTAGGAATATACCCTAGGAACACAAAACTACAATACAAAAAATCCCTTCCTTACACATATATTCATTGCAGCACTATTTACAATAGTCAGACTTTGGAAACAACCGAGATGCCCTTCAACAGACGAATGGCTAAAGCAAGTGTGGTACATATACACAATGGAATATAATGCAGCCATCAGGAGAGATGAAGTCAGGAAATTTTCCTGTACAGGTATGTACATGGAATCTATTATGTTGAGTAAAATAAATCAGAGGGAGAAAGGTAGATGCAGAATAGTCTCCCTTATCTATAAGTTTTAAGAAAAATAAAGGACATTTTTGCAATAATTCTCAGAGACAGAGAGGAGAGTTAGAAGCATGATATGAAGCTCATCACAAAGAGTGGTGAGTGCAGTTAGAGAAATAACAGTGTGAATGAATGAGAGAAGTAGAAAGCCAGTCTCGAGTAAGGTGGGGAGTGGGGTGGGGAGGAGGGAGATTTGAGACACTGGTTATGGGAATGTTGCACTGGTGAAAGGGGGTGTTCTTTTTTTTTTTTTTTTTTTTTTTTGGTTTTTGGTTTTTGGGTCACACCCAGCAGTGCTGTGGGTTATTCCTGGCTCTATGCTCAGAAATCGCCCCAGGCAGGCTCGGGGGACCATATGAGATGTCAAGATTCGAACCACCGTCCTTCTGCATGCAAGGCAAATGCCTTACCTCCATGCTATCTCTCTGGCCCCTGAAAGGGTGTGTTCTTTACATGACTGAAACCCAACTACAATCATATTTGTAATCAAGGTGTTTAAATAAAGATATTAATTAAAAAAAGAAATACCTGGGCCGGAGAAATAGCATGGAGGTAAGGCGTTTGCCTTACAATCATAAGGTCAGTGGTTTAAATACTGGCATCCCATATGGCCCCCTGAGCCTACCAGGAGCGATTTCTGAGCATAGAGCCAGGAGTAACCCCTGAGCACTGCCAGGTGTGACCCCAAAAAATGTTAAAAAATAAAGAGTTTAATAAAAAAAAGAAATGTCAACAAAATTCTAGATTAAAAAAAAGAAAGAAAGAAATGTCATACAATGTACTAAGAAAACAAAAGCAGCTAGCATCTCTCCATCTCCCTTACCCCTATTTCTTCCCAGTAACACGAGTGCTTATGTGAGAGGGTTTCTGCCTGAGAATACATAACTGCAAAAAGAATATATTAGAAAATATTGAACTGGGGGGCTAGAGAGAAAGCAGTGGTACAGCGTTTGCCTTGCACGCAGCCAACCCAGGACGGATGGTGATTCGAATCCCGGCAACCCATATGGTCCCCCCAGCCTGCCAGGAGCGATTTCTGAGAGCAGAGTCAGGAGTAACCCCTGAATGCCACTGGGTGTGACCCCCCAAAAAAAAAACATAAAAAATGGAAAATGTTGAACTGGCAAATACTATAGACTGAACATTTTTGTATACCCTTCCATCTTAATTATTATATTAAAAATTAACCCTGAGGTGGTAACATTAGGGGTGGGATCTCCTTGGAGGTTATTAGGTCCAAACAGAACTCTCATTAATAGTAAGAGGTTATAGTGGGGGAGGCCACCATTTATGAGCCATGGAGCAGGCTCTCAACTAGAAGTTCCAGTTTCTAGAACTATGAGAAATACAACTATTCAGTTGGCCAGCACTTACCACAAGCAAACACAATTGTATTTTGTTACAGCAACCTGAGCCACTTAAGCAGCTATGTAATCTTGTGCCGGTCACAGATGTCTCTGCGACTCCTCTGTAAGGCTGTGGGAGTGGAGTTCATCATTCCTCAATAAATCATGCACATCTATTTAATTAAAATAAGCTAAAACTAAATATTACTAAAAAATACAGGCTCTCACTCACACTAGCTACATCCGAAGGGCTCACAGCAGTCTCTTAGGTGGTAACTGTACTAGACAGTGCAAGTCCAGAGCATCCCCAGACTAGCATTCCTAGACAGCCCCATTCAACACAGGCAGACTCATAGAATCAGGCCTTTCCCAGCTCTGATGCACCAAGCCTTTGCCTATGGTAAGAAAATAAATTCATTTTAGTAAGAGCAAATGAATTCAGTCTTCACATGATTCGCATTACTTTGACCTGAGAAAAAAGAGCTTATTCCTAGTAATAGGTCTAGATGCACTGAAAACAAAACAACCCAACCCACAAGGTTCCAGAGATTGGAAAAGTTGCTTCTTGGAAAAATGACCTTGAGAGCAAGAACATTTCCAGCAAACATGATACCACAATTATCCTAGCTGGGTGCCAATGAGATATAAAAGTTTCATGTCTGCATTGAATTGTCTATGGTTGCTTTTCCCAGCCCTCCTATCTACAGAGCTGTGGTCTGCTTATCTGTGTATTCATTGCTAGAATAGGATCACTTCTTCGGAAGTAGCTCCTACCAATGTAGTTCAAGACCAGGCATGGCACAAGACCTGAGATTCTGAAATCCATCAAACCTCTCAGATCACAAGCACCATTGTCTGTCTGAAGCAAATTCTCAAACAGAATTGGGTGATTTGGTTTTCATCATGATTTTTTTGTGGGAAGTGTTGGCAGTATGCCACAAATACTAGTGTTTAGTAGTAATGTTTGTATAGTATTTATTGTTATACTATCATTATTTACAAATAAGAACAATTGCTGAGGCTGAGAAATAGTACAGCAGGTAGGCATATGCCTTGCCTGCGCAGACCTGCGTTCAATCAGCACCTGGTATAGTTCCCTTGAGCTTGCCAAAAATGGAACCTGAGAGCAGAGATAGGACTGAGGACTGCAAGTGTGCCTCCCTATAACCAGTGAGGGGTGGGGAGTAATTGTTATTTAACACTTATGATGTCCTAGCAGAAATTAAGAAAAAGAAAGGAAAATAGAAAAGAAAAAATATAAATAGATAAATAGAAAGAAAGGAGAAAGATAAAAAGAGGAAGAAAGAAAGAGAGAAAGAAAGAAAGAAAAAGAAAGAAAGAAAAAAAGAAAGAAAGAAAGAAAGAAAGAAAGAAAGAAAGAAAGAAAGAAAGAAAGAAAGAAAGAAAGAAAGAAAGAAAGAAAGAAAGAAAGAAAGAAAGAAAGAAAGAAAGAAAGGAGGGAGGGAGGGAGGGAGGGAGGGAGGGAGGGAGGAAGGAAGGAAGGAAGGAAGGAAGGAAGGAAGGAAGGAAGGAAGGAAGGAAGGAAGGAAGGAAGGAAGAAAAAGAAAGAAGGAAGGAAGGAAATAGAGAAAAAGGAAGAAATAAAGAAAAAGAGAAGGAAGGAAGGAAATAGAGAAAAAGGAAGAAATAAAAAGAGAAGGAAGGAAGGAAGGAAAAAGAAAAGGAAACCCATTTGAGTGTATATGGGCATGTTTTACCAGTGCTCAGGCTTCAGAAAAGTTCATATGCTAAAGTGACCTGCTACACATCTCTTCTAATTCTCCTCCTGTTTCCTCCCCCTTAGTTGCAAGGGAGAGAGCTTTCCAAGGTTTATGTGAAATATGTTACCCGAGCACTGCCTATTTTCAAGCCAGATACTGATCACCTCTGCTTAGCTACTAAGGCTGTGCTATCTTTCCTGAAAACTGAGAGGCAAGCTAACTTGAATAACTTCTCAGGGCAAGCCAACTTCTCACTGTAATGGATGAAGTCTCAGCAGCATTTAGAACCATACCGCTATTGCCAGGAGTAGATAGTATTCATGCTGGCTAGTGGAGGCTGGTGAATTGTAGGATGCCTAGGTTCTGACACAAAGATCCGTTGTCTATTCATCTAGGCTATAGAGTGATAAAACATATCCACACAAAGTCTAATTTTATAAGAATATCTTCAGGATTGGATAAGTTTCATTTTGCATGGGGTTGGCACATAATAATATTCAATATATAATCACTGCTATCATCATGATTATTTTCAATGTTACTAGTAATGACAATACATTTATTTGCATTTTTTGAGTTATACCCTATAGTGCTCAGAGATTACTGAGGATGTCACCATTAGTGCCCTGGGGGACCATGAGGTGCTGGGGATCAAACCAAGGACTTCCACATACAAATCATGTACATTAGCTCTCTGAGTTATCTCCCTTGCCAATATTCATACTTTATTGCTAATAAAACATTCTATGTAACCAAGAATGTGGTAAAAGGTAAAATCTGTTTTGTGAGTTTAGAAGAATTTGGGCTATAGATTTTATTAATCATCTGTTTTCATCCAACCTAATCCCACACCATTCCTCCCAAAACATACTTCAGTTACATCTTATGGCTGTAGAAACTGATGCCTATCTGAATAGACTGTGGATTCTGAATTTAGGGACCCACATCTAGGTAGTCCATGTAGATACCCAGAATTCACCAGCCTTTATCAGCAAGAAAGAAAAGAAAGAAGAGACAAAGAAGACAGACAGAAAGGAGAAATAAAAAGAAAGGAAGAAAAAAGATAGAAAGAAAGAGAAATAAAAAGAAAGGAAGGGAGAAAGAGATAGAAAGTAAAAGAAAGAGAAAAAGAAAGAAAAACAAAGAGAAAGAAGAAAGAAAGAAAGAAAGAAAGAAAGAAAGAAAGAAAGAAAGAAAGAAAGAAAGAAAGAAAGAAAGAAAGAAAGAAAGGAAGGAAGGAAGGAAGGAAGGAAGGAAGGAAGGAAGGAAGGAAGGAAGGAAGGAAGGAAGAAAGGAAGGAAAGAAAGGAAGGAAGGATGGAAGGAAGGAAGGAAGGAAGGAAGGAAGGAAGAGAGGAGAAAGGAAGAGAAGAGAAGAGAAGAGAAGAGAAGAGAAGAGAAGAGAAGAGAAGAGAAGAGAAGAGAAGAGAAGAGAAGAGAAGAGAAGAGAAGAGAAGAGAAGAGAAGAGAAGAGAAGAGAAGAGAAGAGAAGAGAAGAGAAAAAAGAACTTCCTGGGTGTACATCAGCATATTTCATTAGTGTTCTGGCTCTAGGAAAAGTGCATATGCTCTTTCTCCCCCAGACACGCTTTCATTCCATTCCACACTGCTCATGGTAGTGTGTTGAACATTTGGATCTCATCAGTTCTGGTGTCATACATGAAGATTAAGTTTTTTGAAAACACAATATGCTGCTACCAAGAACAGCACACAGACATGGATGATGTGGACACACTGATGGCAGAGGAGAAAAATACTCAACCAACTAGCAAATCAGAAAGCAAAGAAAAGACTGTGTGGCTCTGTCACCACAGGATGAGTGTGGCTTTCTCTACAGTCTAATTGCTTGCTTAACATGATCAGCATGGCCAAAAAGAATTCTCTTAATGGCAAGAGAAATGTAGACACAGGATCAATGATTAATATTCAAAAAATGCCCCCCAGGGCTTGAAGACTAGTCTGAACTTTGGGCTGCCATGGTCAACAGGATTAACTCCAGAATGATTTCTGGAGTGTTGCTCTGGGCCAGAAGCTTATTCATTTCTCTGACATTTTTCACTAAGTTGTTTAACAACTTAGTTCAACAGGGACCATGTTCACTCTGAACATAAATGTTTACTCTGACATTTTTCACTAAGTTGTTTACACTAAGTTGTTGCTTTCCTTCATAGATTGAGCAAGTATTCCTTTCCTTGTAAGTCAGTCCAGGGTGACAATGTTTAATCTTAACATCCCTAAATTGCACATTTCTTATAAAAACAGAAAAAGCTACAGGTTGTGGTTCTCTAAAGAATGATTAGAATGAAGAATTCAACCATCTGAATTCCTAGGCCAGCAAACCAGGAAGAGATCCAGTTCATGGCCTCTTAGCAGTGATTTTGGACAAATCATTAAATATCTTTATAATTTTTTCCCATATACCACATGGAATAGTAAGAGTATCCATCATATTTGGTAAACTTGAGAGCATCTAGCAGTGCTCAGGAGCACAGAGGGAGACCAGGAACAATCAGCCTAGCCTTAAGATGGAGAAGCAAATGTGTCTAGGGCTCAGTGATTCTGGAGGCCAATTGGGGTTTCACCCAGGTGTGTTTGGAGAGCCATGTGGTGTTGAGGACCAAACTCGGGGTCTAGTACATAAGACATATGCTCCAAATCTCTGTGCTATCTCCCCACCCCCAAGAGTATCCATCTTATAGGGTAGACGAAGAAACTAACTGAACAAAGGTCACATGTTTGGTATTGTCCCCAGTATGCCATAGAGCAAGCTTACACTGGCAGTTTTTAAATATCCAAATAACCAGTTTTCAAATGCTTAATAGCTGGTATGATGGGCTCTAAAAATGGGTGTTATTACAGGCATAATAGAGTACTGATTCTACTTCAGTTATTAAATATTTAATAAGTTGTCGATTATTTCACAAGGAAGGGTTTCAGAAGTGCATGAGGCGAGAAATATTCCGCAATGTGTTTGTTTTTGGCCACACCCAGCAGCGCTCAGGGGTTACTCCTGGTTCTGTGCTCAGCAATTATTCCTGGCAGGCTCAGGGGACCATATGAGATGCCTGGGATAGAACTGTGGTCAGCCACTGTTCAAGGCAAACACCCTACTTGCTTTGCTATCGCTTCAGCTCCAAGTCTTCCACAAACTGTACTCATATAACATATGTTGTACTTCTGTATCCTTCATTCTCATCTCTTTCTTGTTGCTATGGGAAAATAGCTTCACCATAGCAAATAGCATCTATGTGTCATCTACCAAATTAGGAACTATTTCATATTTTACTTGCAGGGAGGGAGATGAGCAGAATTCCTCAACCTCATAGCCGAATGCCTCTGAACACACGGAAAATCATTACTTAGAAATGATTGCGGTTTGTTATTGTGGTTTGTTTTTCCTAACCCTTTTATGCTTAGTGGAAAAATATGATTAGGAAGACAGAAGACAGAGCAAGCATGTGAGGAGACAGAGATGAAAGTCATGGAGACGCTCACTTAGAACAAAAGCAAAAATAATAACTCCTTTATATCCTTTAAAAGTCAAACAATGATTTAATTACAGTCACTTAATGTCTGGCTCAGAGATAAGATCATTTCCTTCATCATTTTGCATCAATCATGTGATTTATTGGAAAATAAACAATATTTTAATCTTTTATATACTTAAATATGAGTTCTCTGAGACATGTAAAAAGTATGTATACCGGTATGCTCAGGTAGTAAAACATAGGTGTAAAATGCAATAAATGCATATGAAATTTTATTTTCCCAAAGGACTCTTAAAGGCCTCATCTTGTACTTTCTCTGCAAAGTTGGGAGTAGGAGAGGAAGGAGATCAGGAATTCAAAGTATTATAAATAAATAACTTAAATAACTGAGTGGGGGTAGAATTTTTTCTTTTTTAGGTTTTTGTTTGTTTGTTTTTAGGCCACACCCAGAGGTACTCAGAGGTTACCCCTGGCTCTGAGCTCAGAAATTGCTCCTGGCAGGCTCGAGGCATAATACAGGATACCGGGGATTGAACCTGGGTTTGTCCCGAGCTGGCCACATTGAAGGCAAACATCTTACTGCTGTACTATTGCTCCAGCCCCTGGGTGTAGAATTTTCAAGTTCCAATGATAGACTTTTATATTTGAATGATGTATTTTATTTACTATTTTTCTTTGAATTTATCTCCATTTTCCTTGAACTTGATTCAAAGTCACCACAAAGAATCTCCTAATATAAAATCATTTCTCTTTACTTAAGATAAACCAGGTCCCATGACAAATATTAAGTGTGGGAGACAGGCCAACTGTCACAAGCTGTATCTATCATAAATTTCCCTTTTGAGTAAGGGAAAAATATATTAACTGTTTCTTTTTTGTTTGTTTGTTTTGTTTTGTTATTGGGTCATACCTAACAGTGCTCAGGGATTACTCCTGGCTCTATACTCAGAAATCGCCCCCGGCAGGCTCAGGGAAACATATAAGATGCTGGGATTCGAACCACCATTTTTCTGCATGCAAGGCAAACACCCTACCTCCATGCTATCTCTCTGGCCCCCTATACTACCTGTTTCTAATCAAAACAATACAAAAATTCTGATGAAAGTCGCTCCTATGACTTCTCTGTGATCAGTCTTGCTAGCTTGTATTAAGTTATCTCCTATTGTCAGCTCTAATAAACTACCATGACAGGAGACAGTCTGTGGAGAGATGGATCACTCTGAGGTGAGAGCGGTCCTAGCTGACAGCCTGTGATGAGATGTGTATCTCAGTCCTACAAACAAATTCTTACCAACAACAAAGAGAGCATGAAAGCTCATCTTTCCCTCAGTCACACCTCTTTGGAGTTCATGACCCTGACCAACATCTAGAAAAATCAAGACTGAAAATGAGAATTGAGTTAAGTTCTGTCTATATCTCTGACATACAGGAACTGTGAGATTATATATTTTCAGTCACTATATTTATGGGAATGTGTTTCCTAGCAATAGAAAACTGCAACACAGATGTCATCAGTTAGCAAGCATCAGTTAATCACTATGTCTAGCATTGTCAAAAAATGGCACAGTGGCTTAAAAGAAATCCTTGACCTGGTCCTTTCTCAGAATCTAAATGAAGACAGAGAATCCAAGGTACGTGGAAGAAAGATCATATCTTATGATTTTCTCTGAATCTATAATATGAACAGTTATAGTTAGATTATCACAGTCAAAGCCTATGTACAACTCTACAATAAAACTACCTGAAAAGGTAGTATCACACACCTTGAATACTAATGAGGACAAATAATCCAAAACTTCAAGACTCATGTGGGATCAGAGTTCCTGCCAGCCTAAATCACCAACAGGCACTCACGCAGAAGGCATGTGAGTCAGCAACAAAACTAGATGACAAAACTGGAAAAGCAATTTACAGATGCAATTTGAGCCTATATGCAAGAAAACGACAAAGCAAAGGTGACAGTGACTTGGCCCTGAGCTGCTAAATGCTTGTTCCCAAGGCGGAACCCTGCAGAACATAGAATTAAAACTGAGTAAGACTGCAGAAAAGGGGACAAGAAATGAAACTATCAAATTATTTGTAAAGAAGTAAGCAATCGGGGCAGGAGAGATAGCATGGAGGTAAGGCATTTGCCTTTCATGCAGAAGGTCATCGGTTCGAATCCCAGCGTCCCATATGGTCCCCTGTGCCTACCAGGAGCAATTTCTGAGCATGGATCCAGGAATAACCCCTGAGCACTGCCGGGTGTGACCCAAAAACCAGGAAAAAAAAAAAAAAAGAAGAAGTAAGCAATCCAGATGTGATTGGTGTCAGAAAATCTGATATTATAATACACACACACAATTTCTTATAACTATATATAAAAAAAAACTCCCAGAATTCAAGAATACTGAGATTAAAAAATTTTAAAAAATCTAGCACAAACACAGCCACCATGTCTGCATTTGGCCAGCTCCATAGATTTAGTCTTTGCTCAAAAGAGATAAATACTGGGGCCTGAGAGATAGCACAGTGGTACAGGGTTTGCCTTGCATGCAGCCTATCCAGAACGGACATTGGTTCAATTCCCAGCATCCCATATGGTCCCCCAAGCCAGGAGTTATTTCTGAGTGCGTAGCGAGGAGTAACCTCTGAATGTCACAGGATGTGGCCCAAAAAAAGGAAAAAAAGAGAGATAAATACTAAGCCATAAAAAATCATGGGTATACCAGCCATATACATGAAAACCGCAATCTTAGCAGGAGAGGGCAAGTCAAGTTCCAGTCCTATGGAAGGGACGCCTGCTGCAGCCATCACCCACAAGCACCTAATTTCCCACCAAATGACTTAGCTCTACCACTCATTTAAGACTCTCAAGGGAAACCAATCTCTAGGTATGCCAATATTTAGGCTGTTAATCACCAGAACTTTCTTTGAATGAGTGCGGGCACCCTACCTTCTCCCACATCCGGAAGCCCTGGCAGCTGAAAACACATGCCACAAAAGCCACAGTATTAGCAATAGCACTTGGAATTCCCAAGCAGATTGGTCACAGATATTCCAGTTGTTTTCTTTTTTTAATGCTGTCATCCTTAGGAACACAACGATTTAGACACCAATGTGTACAAAGGAAGTAACAGAATGAACAATTAGTAACAAGACCTTACCAGCCCTTCTAACAGTGACTTAATGTTCTCATGGGAAGATACAATAATTTTCATAAATTTTCTTGTTTCTTTACTTTTTTCTTCCTTCCTTTCTTCTTTCTTTTTCTTTTTTTCTTTCTGTCTTCTTTTCTCTTATTCTTCATTTTTTCTTCCTTTCTATTTTTCTTTGCCTTTCTTCTTTTCTTTTTTAAAAAATTTAACTCTCATTTACCTGGAAAAAATGTATGATGGTGAACTATGTCAATTATGTGCTATATTATTTTTAAATAAAGTAATTTACATTAAAAATAAAAATGTAAAATTAAAAAATTTATATTTAAAAAGCACCTAGGGGGTTGAAGAGATCGTAAAGTAGGCAGAGCACTTGCCTTGCATAAGGCTGACAGAGATTTGATCCCCAGTACCCAATTTGGTCCCCTAAACCCACCAGGAGTGAACCCTGTGTACAGAGCCAGGAATAAATTCTAAGCAGTCTGATGTGTTCCCAAAACAAAAGCAAAAGAAGGCTACTTAGGCCATCCTTCCTTTCTTACTAAGCACAAAGAAAAATTTATTCACCTATAAAGTTGCAAACAGAAAATATTCATCAAGTAGAATCTTATACAATAGTAATTTAAGAAGGGCTGGAGCAATAGCACAGCGGTAGGGCATTTGCTTTTCATGCAGCCAACATCAGACCGAGCCCGGTTCGATTCCTGGCATCCCATATGGTCCTCTGAGCCAGCCAGGTGTGATTTCTGAGCACAGAGCCAAAAGTAACTAACCCCTGAGCACTACTGGGTGTGACCCAAAAACCAAAAAAAAAAAAAAAATTATCTTAAGAAATAAAGAACAGAATAGTTGAATAATGCCCTATAAACACTGAAATAATTTCAGAAGAACTTACCCACAAAACAAATAAAGGTTAATATTTTAAAATGCATTAAAATAAAATAAGTAAAGCACAGAGAATAAAAATCATATGGAAGAATTGATAAGCATTCTAATATGGAGTAACTGAGACAAAAGACTATTTGAAAATAATGACAAATTAAGAGTTATAAATAAAAGTTTAAAATAGATTCACCTAAAATAAGGACTAAAATAATACAAGATAAAATAAGCACAATTGTTAACACTGAAGGAGAAAAAAATGGAAGAAGACAAAACAAAGTAAATACCAACAAGCAAGTAAAATTTGAACAATACTAACATTTCTACCATAAATAGTCATAAAATCAGACAAAATTTCTAAGGTAAATGTTTACAAGCATTAGAAAGAAAAAGTATATTTAAGATTTCTGAAAGGTAAAGCAGGCCTTTTAAAAAATCAAGTCCTAACATTATTTTTACTTTGTCTCAATCATGGAGAGTCAAGCTAGTGTACAAGAAGAATGAGTGACCCTGCTTCATTGAGGTGACAGAGATCATATTTAGGGTGATCTCAAGAGGCCAGATTATGTGCTGAACAAAAATACAAGTGTATTAGATTCCCAAAGAGTGAAATTTTATATAGAGTACATTCTCTATCAACAAAAAAATTAAATTACAAATCAATAACCATTGGGGAAAATATCCCTAAATATCCAAAAATTCTTGAATCAAAAATAATTAGGAAAGAATACAATGTTTTTGAGTTATTATTTAAAATAAAATCAAAATTTTCCTGGTACAAATAAGGCAGTGCTTAAAAAAAGCTTTAAATGCATATTTACCAAAGCAGATATTAAAATTTAGATCATTAACATAATTAACTGAGTTCACATCTTATAAAATAATTTTACTCAATGATATTCTGTGGTTTTTAATATAAATATTTTACACAAAAAACAGAAATCAATGAAATAGAAAACACAGGGTTGAAAAGACAATACAGTGGTTAGGTTCAACTACAAGGTAACATTTTTCCTCTAAATCAGAAGCTTCTAAACTTATTTAGTTTTCTATCCTTTTTTAAAAATATTACTTAGCATCTTTCTAGAAATCTGTCTTCTTTAAACTACCACCCCTCCATGAGTCAAGTATAAGTCGGGGGCACTTGGCAAACATGGCCTTAAGTTTCAGAAAATAAGTGAGTAGCCTTAAATTCTAGTCTTTTTAAGTCAAACATTATGAGACTCGAACTCAATTATTTTACTTTAGTTAGTAAAATGTTAAAAGAAAACAACATATCAAACTGAAAACACTTTTGGGTGGTAGGGAAATGCGTGTGAGGGTAGAAGGAAGTGTTCACTGATGAAGTTGATTTTAGATCCTTATATGCCTGAAACCCATCATGAATAACTTTGTCATCCATCGTGGCTTAAAAAACAATGAAAAACAAAACAAAACAATGAAAACATTTCCATAATAGTTTGAGATTTAAATAAATCAATATATATTTTTGGGCCACATTCGGTGACCCTCAGGGATTACTCCTGGCTATGCACTCAGAAATGGTATACCAGAATGGGTACTTATATATATATATATATATATATATATATATATATATATATATATATAATGGGATGGACTCTGTTTGATTGTTTTGGGGTCACAGCCGGCAGCGCTCAGGGGTTACTCCTGGCTCTATGCTTAGAAATCTCTCCTGATAGGCTCAGGGGACCATGTGGGATGCTGGGATTCGAACCACCATCCTTCTGCATGCCAGGCAAATGCCCTACCTCCGTGCTATCTCTCTGGTCTTGAGATGGACTCTTTAGGAGGCATGCTGAGACTTAACAAAGATATAGTAATGATCCTAAAGGCTCTGATTCATCATCATAGCAAACATTGGCTACTATAAAGAAGTAATTATAAGGGTCAAAAAGTGCAGGTGATAGATATGTGCAAGACTTAAGTTTGATCCCTGGTACATAGTCCTTGGATCACAACAGCTGGAACCCTGGTATCCCCCGAACAATGCTGGGAGTGTATTTTTAATAAAGAAAGGAAAAAACAAAGAGTAGCTAATTTAAAATAAGATTATTTAAAAATCAGTTTTACATTCAGCAAACCACAAACATAAGCTGTTTTATGACTGTATGATTAGTGACTTGTAACTTGGAATAAAATTTTTTTAGCAATAGCCCATAATAGGATTCAGAAATGACCAATTTGGAATAAAATGATTTAGCTGAAATGAAGATGATATCATTGAGAGATTACCTGCAAATAACTAAGAACTTAAATTGCAATAATTAGTATAAATAGAATGGTTTCATAACATGTGAGATAAGATCAAAAGGCAATATTTCTAAATCAAGATACAACTTTATATTTAATAGCCATATTTAAAACCTTTGTGTATTTATTTATTTTTGTGGTGCTAGAGATTGAACCCAGTTCTAGTTTGAATTTTCTCATTAAGCCACATCACTAGCTCAAAAATATTTGTTTTTGTTTTTGTTTTTGGGCCACACCCGGCATTGCTCAGGGGTGACTCCTGGCTGTCTGCTCAGAAATAGCTCCTGGCAGGCATGGGACACCTGGATTCGAACCAACCACCTATGGTCCTGGATTGGCTGCTTGCAAGGTAAACGCCGCTGTGCTATCTCTCTGGGCCCAGCTCGAAAATATTTGTGTATTTAAATGAATACATTAAACAAGTTGACATCTTATTACTGCACTTATATCATCAAGTGTTTATAAATTTAAATTGATTAAATGTATTTCTACTGGCCATACCCTTACTTGTATTCCGGCATGGAGAGTCTCTAGGAAAAGACAGCAATTAAAATGAGCATTTCCTGTGGTAGGATGGTGGGAGCTGTTTGCAGAAAAGAAGTGAATGACGAAAGAATACTTGGCCTGCAACTCTTTCCCAAATAATAAAAGACCAACTCTAATTAGTGTGGAGGGTACAAGTGGAAGAAAACCAGGAGTAGATTGTATAGGCAGGGTGAAGCCAGAGCGTAAAAGCCTGTGACAGCTTTGAATAAATTCTGATAACATTATTAGAGAGAATGGCCTTGATTATCAACAGGCTGTGTCTTTCACTTTTTAGTCACTTTAGCCTTTGTGGGTCTCTTTATAAAACATGAAAATTAATATTCTATAGAATATATTAAAGGTAATATAGTCTAGGTTTTATATGTTATATTTACACTGTATTTTATAAGTTTGGTATAAATTTATGAATTCATAAATTTTCTTTCTTATTTTAAAAGACAACATTAAATCATTTTAATTGTCAGAGAGATGGCCCAGTGGGTGAGAGTATAAGCTTTGTGTGCAGAAAACCTAAGTTCAAACCCTGGTACTCTGGTTCCTCAAGCACTTCTGGGAGCAGCCACAGAGTACAGAGCCAGAGGCAGACCCTGAGTAGTGCCAAGTGTGGCCCCCAAACCAAATAAATCAATATACATATATATTTTTTTTTGAGCCACATCTGGTGACGCTCAGGGATTACTCCTGGCTATGCACTCAGAAATCGCTCCTGGCTTGGGGGACCATATGGGACACCGGGGATCAAACCACAATCTGTCCTAGGCTAGCACTTTCAAGGCAGGTGCCTTACCACTCTGCGCCACCGTTCCTGTCCAAATAAATCAATATTTTTATAGGTGTTAGTTATTGTGTTTGATATAGCTATGAGTTTATGTGGCCCTAATTTGCTGAATTGTGCTTTCTGGTGTTATAGATATTTTATGGTTAAAGAATAGTTATCACCATTTTTTGTGTATGGGGAGGAAGGTCTCATCTGAATTATGAAATATTTTCAATTAGGGGGGGAAAAGGCTCAGAATGAAAGCATTTGTTGTGTTTGACATTTGGCTATAGCTTTAAAATGTCTCTCAATTGGGAAGCAAAACATAATGAAAAAACATAATGTATCTGTAACCTTTTTTTTTTTTAATTTAGCTTTTGGGTGACACCCAGTGGTACTCAGAGCTTACTTCTAGCTTTGTGCTTGTGGATCACTTTTGGGGGGTCCAGGAGACCATATGGGATTTCGGAAATCAAGTCCAGGTCAGTTGCTTGCAAGGTAAGCATTCTACCCACTGTACTTTTCCTCTGGTCCTAACAATGTTAAAAAATAGATTTATTACTGGCTTACAATTCTACAGAATTTCAGGGATATAGCTTAGCACTCTATGCATGGTTAGGACTCAGAATACCCATCATTAAAGTTCTCATCTCCTACCACCAGAAGGCTTCACTTTCTTTCCCGCCTACCCACCCCTTCCCTTCTTGTAACCACCATAGTTTACACGGAATCAAGACTTAGTTTTGTTTTTTCCTTTAATTATTCATACTCCACATATTAATAAATCAATTTGTTTATTTTACTTCTGTGCTCATTCACTTAAAACAAGCACCTTCATTTACATCATTATTTTTTTTAATGATAGAGTAATAATCCATTAAGTACACAGCTTCCTTATCCAATTATCTACTGATGAGCATTTGGCATGGTTCCATCGTTGGCTATTGGCAAAATGCTGCTATGAACACAGGAGTGAAAATATCTTCTCAAATTATTGCTTTCATATCCTCCAGATAAATTCTAGGAGTGGTATTGCTGAATTATACTGTATTTTTATTTTCTTTTCTGTTATTTTGTATGACACTTGGTGGTTCTTGTAAGACCAGTTGTGATATTAGGTATTGAACTAGATTTGGTCTTGTGCAATTCAAGCACCTTCACCCCTGTAATGTCTCTCTGTATCCTGTATTTATATTTTCATTTAATTTATTTTGGTTTGGGGTCACATCCAGTAGTGTTTACATGATACTTTAGTCCTAGAGCTCAGGGATCACTCCCAATGATGCTTGAAGGACCATGTAGTACTGAATGAACTCAAATCACTCATGACAGAGCTCAGGATACCTTATGGGGAGAAAGGGATCAAACTTGAGTTGACTCATGCAAGGCCAGTGCTCTGCCCATTACACTATCTCTCTAGACTTTTATTTTAAAAATAAATTTTAATTTTTGTTTTGTTTTGTTTTAGGCCACACCCGGCGTTGCTCAGGGGTTACTCCTGGCTGTCTGCTCAGAAATAGCTCTTGGCAGGCACGGGGGACCATATGGGACACTGGGATTCGAACCAACCACCTTTGGTCCTGGATCGGCTGCTTGCGAGGCAAACGCCGCTGTGCTATCTCTCCGGGCCCCCAAATTTTAATTTTTTTTTGTGGTTTTTGGGTCACACCAGGAAGTGCTCAGGGGTTATTCCTGGCTCCAGGCTCAGAAATTGCTCCTGGCAGGCACGGGGGACCATATGGGGTGCCGGGATTCGAACCGATGACCTCCTGCATGAAAGGCAAATGCCTTACCTCCATGCTATCTCTCCGACCCCCCAAATTTTAATTTTTAAGGTTTTTGAGCCACACTAATCAGTGACTAGGGGATATTCTCTGTTCAGTACTAATGGATTCTCCCATCAGTGCCCAGGGAGAACCTTGCAGTACCAAGAACTAAACTCTTCTAAGCAAAGCATATACATGGACTCTCTGAGCTCTCTCTTGGGTCCCACTATTTCTATATTTTAAAAGGTTTCTTCAGACATTTTTCCATAGAGGCAGTAATTCATTTTATACCAACATTGTACAGGGTTTCCTTTCCACATTCTCACCAACACTAGCAATTACCAATCTTTTTCATTTATGGCTATTCTCATATAATCTTCATATTCCACTTCTTACTATTTTCAAAGTCTCATTGTGATTTTGATTTCTATTTTACAAGTAAATTTTGTTGATCTTTTTTTTTTTCATGCCCTCGTGGGTCTTTTGTGTTTCTGTAGAAAAAAAGCGCCTAGTTTGGTTGCTTGTCCAGCTTTTAAATTGAATTTCTTGCTTTTTCAATCTTAACTTGTATAAGTTCTTTATATATATATTTATATATGTAATTTATATAGTATGCCAACCCTTGTCAAACATGATGTGCAGGGGCCAGAGAGATAACATGGAGGTAAGGAGTTTGCCTTGCATGCAGAGGTCGGTGGTTCGAATCCCAGCATCCCATAAGGTCCCACAAGCCTGCCAGGAGCAATTTCTGAGCATAGAGCCAGGAGTAACCCCTGAGCACTGCTGGGTGTGACCCAAAAACAAAAAAAACTAAAAACAAAACCCATGATGTGCAAATATCTTCTCCAACTTGTTAGTCTGTCTTTTTGGTTTTATTTTAGTCTTTGTTACTGTACAGAAGTGTTTTTTCCCCTTCCCCTCCCTTTGTTGCTATTGTGATGACAGTGTGTCATCTGCCTACATATGATGCTCACATTAAACATCTGGTTGGCATGGTCATATATTCAGCATTTCTAGAGATTGTGTGCTCTTTAGTTGCTTTACTTACACATGTTCAAGTGGTGATTGTTCAGGAATAGCACAGTGGGTAGGGTACTTGCCTTGCATGTGACCAACCCAGGTTCAACTCTTGGGATACCATATGGTCCCCTAAGCCTGCCAGGAGTAATTTCTGAATGCAGGGCCACCAGAAACACCTGAGCACTTGCCAGTGTGACACAAAAACAAAACAAAGAAAAAGGTGGTCTTCATGGAGAGGTGCTGCTTATACATAAATTGTTGTACACTCTAAGGGTCAGTCACTGTGACTCTCATACTTATGATTGACCTGACGTCAAGGTTTGCACATCTTTCATGGAGAGGCTAGCATACACCTGTGTGTACCAGAGATTGCACACCCTATTGTGTCACTGTGGATCTAAAACAACTTTTTGGCAATGTTTGGGATTTTCTGCGATTCTGGGAATCAAGTCTGAACCTCCAACATGCAAAGCATGTGCTTCAATATTTGGAGCCATCTTCCCAGCCCACTATTATAATTTTTCCCTGTAATAGGTTTAATTTGCTACCATAGCATCATATTTGAATTCTTTTCCTCTCCAAGGTATCAAGGCCTGCTGACTGTTATATTCACTAACTTTTAAAATTTACCAATCTCCGGCCAGAGCAATAGCGCAGTGGTGGAGTGTTTGCCTTACAAGTGGTTGATCCAGGATGGATCTCAATTCGATCCAGGAGTAAAGTAAAATGCCTGTCTCAGAGGCAGAAGGAGGAAGGTGGGTGGGAAGGAAGAGAGCATCAGGGCAGGTGAGAGGGAAACTGATAACACTGATGGAAGAGTTAAAAAACAAACAAACAAACAAAAAACTCTGTAGTATGAACAACCTTGTAACCATGGTATTTAATTAAAAAATAATAAAACTAACAAGAAAACCCATAAAACAGGAAAAAAAAAAAGTGACCCTTTAGCATGAAGATGAGAGTAATCACTGATCACCACTGGATGTATACCAAGAACATCATTTACCCATAAATAATTGATAGTTTGATCATAAATCATAATTCTACCTATCAATTGGAGTAATAGATTAAGACTAGAGAGATACCATATGGTTTAAGACATTTTCCTTCCACCCTACCAACTCTGTGGTTGAATCCCTACCACCACCTATTGTTCCCAAGGCACTAGGTCACTCCTGAACACAGTGCCAGGAATAGTCTCTGAGCACTGCATATTACCACCCCAAGCCTCCCAACTCCAAATAAAGGGCACGAAAATGAATGTAGGGATTAAGGTACTTGCCTTTACATGGAGAATCTACATTCAATCTCCAGAACTGAGTATGGTCCCCTGATCACAGCTAGATGTGGTCTAAAACCCCCAATGAAAGAGAATCCCCCAAATAAATAATAAAATTAATTAATAAATAGATTGTGATTTATCTTATTTGACAAATTTGAGATGTTTTAAGTTATTCGTTTTAGGGTCACCAACATAAGGTGCTGGAGATCAAAAACCTGGGCCTCTCATAGGCAAAGCACATGAGCCCTTTGAGCCATCTCTCTGTGCCACAAAGGCATTATTTGTGTGCATTTGAGAAAAATCAATTTGCCTTGCTTTCCCTAAGTAGGAAAATTCAGGCTGTACTTACTCATATCCAGTTTTCTCTTCATTATGTTACCCGGATTCTCTTTTTTTTTTTTTTTTTTTTTTTTGGTTTTTGGTTTTTGGGCCACACCCGGTGGTGCTCAGGGGTTACTCCTGGCTGTCTGCTCAGAAATAGCTCCTGGCAGGCACGGGGGACCATATGGGACACCGGGATTTGAAGCAACCACCTTTGGTCCTGGATCAGCTGCTTGCAAGGCAAACACCGCTGTGCTTTCTCTCCAAGCCCACCAGGATTCTCTTTTATACTTTGTTAAATATAACCTTGAGAATTGCTAATTATTAGAGTGGTTACAAACAAGGTATTGGATTTTCAGTAATATATGAACTTAAAGTTAGCTATCATAAGAGCTACAGCATGTTCTGTGTCCCCTAAAATGTTTGTGTAGTGGGAAAACAAGCAAAATATGATCTAATACTCAATGAAAACTATAGAACAGGCCTAGGTATCTTATTTATAGCCCAGAAGTACTAGACTGAGAGACTGAATTTCTAAGTTTTCTGAAAGAATAGAGAAGGTAGAAGACAAAAAGCAGTTACAGTGGGAAAAGCACCAGAGAATAAATAATCCATATCTCATAAGTCTCTTCGCCTAGCTGCTTTTAAATTAAGAATTCTAACTGGCCCAAGAAAATAATGTCATCTGAATCTTTTTCTCTCTGGACAAGATGAGAAAATACAGTTCTCTACTGAGATGATGAAAACTATACACATTCCTTTTCATGTATGTGATTTATTCCTCAAGGAAAGCAATAACATAGATGAATTTCAATGCTGAAGATACAAGATTCTGCTAGTCTCCAACGTAATAATTGGGAAGTGAGTTCAGTATTCTTACTCTCACCTTAACAATTTGAGTTGCCTCTGTGCTTTCCATATATTACCATTTACCATCACTATTTCCAAACAAGTGCTTTAAAGGCTACATCTGTCCTGTAAAGTTGTTCAATTTGGACTATGTAGTGTTTTTTATAAAATTTGGGCCAAAATTTAAAGGTAGCAAAACTTACACAATCTCATGATTAATGAACCTTCATTGAAAAATGAGAAAACATGACAAGATGGGGTTCTCATTCCTTGTATGACAAAAACCAGCTGGGACAAATTAATACTCATGTTGCCATGGACACACTCCCAACCATGTCCCTGACTTTGAGAGTATCTGTGAGGTAAATGATATACACATTGGTTTCTGTTCCTGGTTTCTTTTTTTTTTTTTTTTTTTTTGGATTTTGGGCCACACCCAGCAATGCTCAGGGGTTCCTCCTGGCTGTCTGCTCAGAAATAGCTCCTGGCAGGCACGGGGGATCATATGGGACACCGGGATTTGAACCAATCACCTTTGGTCCTGGATCGGCTGCTTGCAAGGCAAACACCGCTGTGCTATCTCTCCGGGCCTCTGTTCCTGGTTTCTAGCAGAATGTACCCAAAACCCTTAAAATTTCCTAAATGACTAGAAGCTCAAGAAGATAAAGAAATAATCCAATGATCTGAGGGTATCCTTTGCAAGCAAGAAGTCAGAACTTGATTCTAGCACAAGATTCCCAAAGCAGTATCTCATCAGTGCAGAGCCTGATTGTGACTGAGTGTGACCTCAAAACAAAACAAAACAAAATAAAATAAAACAAAACAAAACAGTAAGCAAGGGCTGGAGAGATAGTACAGCACTTGCCTTGCATATGGCAGGCCCTGGTTCAGTCCGCAACATCCCATATCATCCTTCAACTTCTACCAGAAATGATCTCTGAGCACACCAGAAGTAAACCCTGGGTATTACTGAGTCTGAGCCCAAAACAAACAAAATAATCAGCAACCAATAAAAGAAACATCTTTTGTTTTATTTGGTCTTTGACCCCAACATCTGATACAGACCTCCTTTTAATTTACCCTTGCAATTTTCTGAATGATAGCAGTATTCTTGTTTTAATGAGATAATTGTGGGTGGATCTTCAGACCAGGGCTGGGCACAAGAGTATGACTTAGAGGTTGGACTTCTCCTCTTCACCCCACTCCAGAAAGTGGAGAGGGAAATGAAATTAATGACTGCGTGATAAAACTGCTATAAAAATTCCCAAAGTATGGGGTTTGAAGAGTTTCTGTTTTGGTGAACAAATTTACACACCCATAGGGTGAGAAGCTACACTTCATGAGGAAAGAAGCTCCAGTGTTTAAACTTTGCCATGCTGTTGGCCATACCTAGTAATATTCAGGAGTTGCTCTTGTCTCTGTACTCAAGAATTCTCCTGGCTGTGCTCAGAGAATCATGTAAGATGCTGGTGATCAAAGCCAGGTAGGCTACATGCAAAGCAAATCTCCTATCTACTGTTATCTCTCTGGCCCAACCCTTTGTATCTCTTTATCTAGCTGATCATCTATCTGTACACTTATCCTTTACTATACAACAAACTGTTACTAAAAAAAAAAAAAAATCAGTATTTCCCAAGTTCTATGAATGACTCTAGGAAATAAAATTCAAGAGAAGAATCATGAGAACCCGTAGTTTGTAGCAAACTTGTGGATAACATCTGAAGAGCGAGCTAGTTCAGAATTGCAGTGTTCACTGATTGATTAGTATCACAAATTGATATATAAGACACAGAGCTTTTTCAAAAAAACTCTTGGCATGGAAGGAAAATCAAAATGCATATTTTTGGCTTAGAAGTATTATGAATACTTATCAATAGCGTTTGATAAGTAAGAAACCACAGAGATGATTTTTTTCCATTTAGAGACAGTTTTCGTTTATTGATCATTATACTTGCTGTTATTTTCCTTGACATAGAAAATGGTTCATTCATAGGCAATATAAAATAACCTGAAATTTTATTTAAAAAAATAGTAGTGTTTACTCTCATCCCCAAATGCACCAGCAGTGTAATATAGCACCATTTCTTCTTGCAAAAGCATACTAAAAAAAGGGGAAATTTTATATATAGAAATAAGCTCTTATCTACTAGGGATAAGAACGCATACATTTTACAATACAGGGGTACCTCCCACCTTGACCATATGTCATGTGGACCCAACTTAGACTCCAGGGGAATAGACAGCGACCTTCCAACCCTGAACCCTAGATTCCAGACATAAAACCAACACAGTTCTCTGCAACAGTTTCACGAACCAAACTCTCTCTGGGACATTCTTAATACTGCTCTGACACCAACATGTGCCAATATTGATATGACATCCTGACAATGAGGAAATGGCAACAACTTGATCTAAGAGCAGGTTGTCTTACCTCACCACCTAACGAATGACAAAATGAAATCAGAAGACATGTCATCCTTTTTTTTTTTTTTTTTTGGTTTTTGGGCCACACCCGGTGGTGCTCAGGGGTTACTCCTGGCTGTCTGCTCAGAAATAGCTCCTGGCAGGCACGGGGGACCATATGGGACACCAAGATTTGAACCAACCACCTTTGGTCCTGGATCGGCTGCTTGCAAGGGAAACGCCGCTGTGCTCTCTCCGGGCCCCATGTCATCCTTTGATCTGGGCAAAAGCCAAGATCACAATCTACAGAAGACTGACTGTGACAATCATGACTGGGAAGAACTTATCCTGGGACCAATAAAAAGGACCCTAGTCTAGGCTTTGGCCTAGACTGTACAACAACCAAGATCTCTAAGTCCAGAGGTCTGACTGAGACAACTGCATCTGAGCAGATCTGGAAACATAATGAAAGACTCTATCTTAGGCTTCACTCTAGGATCAGTGCAAAAATCAAGACCACCAATTACTGAAGACTGATTAAAACAACAGTGATGAAACAGAACTTTTAGAACCATAAAGAAAGACTCCATCCTAGGCTCTATCCTATGACCTGTGCAAATACTAAGATCTTTAGCTACAGAGGCCTGATTTTATTATCCATGACGAAGTGGACAGTTTCCAGACACCACAAAAGGTCCAGGGAGAGTAAAAGAACATGTACAGAGCCTGAAGTTATTCCCATGACAGTATACTTCAAGGGTGGAGAAATCCTTTATCTCTTAGGCCAAGGGAATTTCCTTTCTAGTTTCCCCAATATTTACTGTGCCTATGCAAAGAAAAAAAAAACACAAAATAATTTTTTTGGATTTTGTTATTGTTGTTGTTTGGTTTTCTTTTTTTTGGTCTTGTTTTCATTTTGTTTGTTTTGTTTTTTTTTTTTTTTTTTTTTGTTTTTGTTGTTGTTTTTTTTTTTGTTTTTTTTTTTTTTTTTTTTTTTTGTTTTTGTTTTGTTTTTGTGCTTTGTTTTGTTTTTATTTCAGGACCATGTTTATTGTGTGGTTGTTGTCTTTATTACTGTGGTTATTTTGGGGTTTTTTTTTGTTTGATTTATTTTTGTATTGTTGTTATGTTTTTTTCTTCCTTTTTCCCTTTCTTTTCTAAAATCGATATTTATAGCCTCTAGAAGGACTCCTCCCATTTTTTGCTTGTTTGATTTTTACCCCATTTTATCTTTTTCCTTTCTTCAAACAGAGCCACATAACTTGAACCATCTTGTTCCACCTCACAAATTAAGGGGGAAATAATGTAGGGTACCAAGACCAAACATTAAGTAGAACATTAAGTAGAAATAAAAAATTATCAGGATTAAACACCAAATCCAAAGCCAACGACAACAGAATCTTTACCCAATCTACAACAAGCTGGATACAGAGGGAACCACTTATACTAGCAGCCCATGGGGTAAAAAGAGGAGGATATGAGATGCATGCTGGGAACAGGGGTGAAGGGAGACAACATTGGTGGTGGGAATGCCCCTGATTTAATGTCACTATATGCCTAAAATATTACTGTGAAAGATTTGTAGACCACTTTGGTCAAAATAAAAATTATTATTAAGAAAAAGTAGTGTTTAAATTTCCTTTTACACTGTGGGATAGTCCTGCATATGCAATAAACAAAGTCAATGTGTAAGTTGAAAAATAACTAAAGACCTCTCCTCTTGATTGGACCCTGGAAGCAACCACATTTACTAAGTGATTTCTAAATTGCCAGTGACCAAAATAAAAAAAATGTTTACTGAAAAAACTCAAGGTGACATATCTGAGTAGAAATGTACTTTTTTGAGTTGTGGGAGAGAGATAAGGTTGGTTGGGTCTCTGTAGGTATTCAGGAAGTAAAAGTAGAAATTTTGGGGAACCATATGGGATACAGAGAATCAAACCGAAGTCAGCATTGAACATGCCTTAGAAACGCACTTCCAATGGGAGGACCAGGATTGCATTTTTGCCCCCAAAATTTATATTTGAACCCAGGTATATATGAATTGAAATTTTTATATAAATAGGAATACCAACAAACATTTCCTATAAGGAAATTTATTTTAAAATTGTTTTCATGGTTGCCCCACATTCAATTACCTTCATCCCCATATACACCTCATATGTGTTTGTGACTCACAGTTTAAAAGCTTTGTCCTTGACTAAGTGGTTTATAAACAATTGAAATCCTTTCTCACAGGTCTGGTAATAGGAAATACCAGATGATAGAGCCAGGATGGTGGGTTTTACGGGAATGCCTCTTCTTTTCAACAAACTACTGACCTCTTGTATGGCAGAGAACAGAGAGAAGAAGCAACTCATGACTCATGAAAGAGCACTAATCCCCTTTCCAAAGACTCATGCTCATCATTTTTAACCATAACTCTTAACCTATTTTCCAATACTATATAGGCTATGAAGAGATATATGAAATTTGAGCAATATATGAATTTTAGTCCCTAAAACTGACCCCTGAGAGGTTAGAGGGCAGTGCCACAGTTTCTGGAAAATAAAAGACAATTCTGCTCACAATGAATCACAGAACAACAACCCACATTTTTTCAAGCATAACTCCACCTGTGGATAATGCCAAAAACAAAACATAACATTTGAAGCTTAAACAATGCTGTGCTTCTTCATCAAAGAGTAGGTATGACTCTTCTTGAGTTGATCAACTGGAGCCTAAAGAACTGTATAGTGTAGACAAGTGTAAAAGCAAAAAAACAAAACAAAAAAAAAAACAAACATGATTACCACATTGTATAGATCCAGTTTTTCTTTACCAAAACTGGGTGTATTCTTGGGACTTTGAGTTAAAGGAAATGAAATACCCAGACAAGGAGAAACCTATTGGACTTGTGCAGATAAGACTGGGGCTTGGCATGAATGATTAGTCCTGCCTTAGTAATTTCTACCTTAATGAAATGTGTATTTGTCCAGATATGCAAAATGGCCTTTTCTCATCTGTGAGAGGTAAGGGTGAGGAGAGGGTTCAAGGTGAATGATAATGAGTAAAATATGTTTACTTACCCTAAGTGAAGTGTTCAGTTGGCTACCTGAGGAAGGCAGTAATTGTTTGCACATAGTTTGCTCTGTTCAAGACAGGACTTGATGGAGTGAAGGAACTATAACACCTTCGGGTTTTCAGTAGCCCAGAGAACTGCTCTTAGGCACAGAAACAGCCAAGAGTGGGGACTGACTTCTCTTAACTCATCCTTTCAAACTGTGGGAGCAGTGAGCTTGAGGAACACTGTGCCACTTGAATGAACACCAGGAAGTTACAGCATGTTCCAAGATGTAACCACCAAGTTAGCACATACCAGCACAGCTTGAAATGGTAGATAAAAAGCATTAATCTCCCTAATAAATTAGTCAGCCATATGGTCTTGAAAAAAAGATTTGTACACTCAGATCATAAATTAGGGCCTGATTAGATATTAACATCTGACTTTGCTCAACAAATATCCCAACAGTACTAATGGGATCAAAAGTTTCTTCAGCCTTCTATCAGGTCTTATTTTCCTTGGAATAATTGTGCTGACACAAAGTTTCACAGGACATATCTAAGGTATAGTGGAGAGAATGACAAGGGTCTAAAGAGAGAGTATGATGGGTAGAGAGCTTGCCTTGCACACAGCTGAACCCAGGTCTAATTCCTGGCACCACGTTCTCCTACACCCCACAGGAGTGAATGGCCAGGAGTAAACCCTGAGTATGGCCACAAACCCTGAGAATGAATCACAAAATTGGTCACATTGGCCACAGAATTTAAGAAATAATAAAACAGGGGCCGGGCGGTGGCGCTAAAGGTAAGGTGCCTGCCTTACCTGAGCTAGCCTAGGACGGACCGCGGTTCGATCCCCCGGCGTCCCATATGGTCCCCCCAAGCCAGGAGCAACTTCTGAGCGCATAGCCAGGAGTAACCCCTGAGCGTCACCGGGTGTGGCCCAAAAACCAAAAAAAAAAAAAAAAAAAAAGAAATAATAAAACAAAGAATGGCAATGTATCTATTCAACAATGCTCTCTAGTCCTGGCTATAAGTGCTCTACAGATTATACATAGGGAGTTTAAACAAGATTATTCGTTACTTACCAGGCACTGGATGCAACTCTTGGGTTAAGGCAGTGGTTCTTAAATCGTGCGCATGCCCTCCAGGGGGGGCCGCAAGGCTCGGTAAAGAGGGGCGCGTTTGACCTCTGCAAACACTGCCATAACAATCTAAGCCCCGTGTTTATGTCTCTGTATGTCTCTGGAGTTGAGAGTTGCTGTGTCCTGCTTCAAATCCCGCTTCGAAAAGCTATGCATTGCAAAATGTGCTCATTGTAGCCATTAATCCAGACATCACCTCTGATTAAAAAATCAGCTCAAATTATTTTATATATTTTGTTTCGCAGGTTAAAGTTTTTTTAATAAAGATACTATTTACAGTCGTGCAGGGGGGGTGGTGCAAAAAATGTTTTCTTCTTCCTAGGGGGGACATGACAGGAAATAATTGAGAAGCACTGGTTTAAGGTGTTTCTTCTGGTCCCTAAGTCAGCCATCAGTTGAATTGTCTTTCTCTCTGGCTGTTTCTACATACATTTCCTTTATGTCATGAACAATCTTATAGGGTATTCTAAATATATAGTTATTTAGTTGACTCCCAGCAATACACACAATGTGCAATGCTACTTTGACCCTATATATTAGGGGTACTCTAAGGTCATGCAGTAAAGGAGATCTGCCAATTAGATCTCTCCCTCAACCCCAGTGTAAGTTTTTCTTTCTCCTGTCTTCTTTTGTCCCATCAACTGAAAATTCTAACTTCTGCTCCCATTTTCTCACCTCTTTACACTGGATCACTGCATGCAAATTTAGAATACTCACTCTGTTCTTGCTTCTTCTCAACACCTAACCACTATTAATTCAAACTGTCACAGCCTCTACTATTTCCTAAAAATTTCTAGAAAGCTTTCCTTGCAAGTCTGATTCCCTTGTAGACCATAATTACTCCATACTTGGGGACATGGGACCTCTGCAGAACAGAAGCTGGTTTTGAGTTATTTAATCATTTAAGTCTTCTGGGCTGGAAAGATAGTACAGTGAGTAAGGTGCTTTCCTTGAATGCAGCTGATCAGGATCCAATCTATGGCATCCATATGGTCCCCAGAGCACCACCAGGAGTGATCCCTGAGTGCAGAGTGAGGGATAACCTCAGATAATAACCAAGCTGTGAAAGATCATGGTTTTGCAGGCAACACAGCTGAAAACTGCTAAAGCCATGCCTGCTGCATCCATTATCCATAATGACTGCTTTGCCTATGGCCCTGCTTCACCACTCCTCTACAACTCTCTGCAGAGACACCAATCTGACCAAACTCCAACTATGCTGCTATTTTGACTAATATTACCAGAAAATTTTTGAAGTGAGTGAGGGGAGTCTCCCTCCAACCACCAGTCCTGCCTTCTCATACTTTCTGAAGATCTGGCAGCTGAAAACATGCCCACAAAAGCTGCAGTATAAGTAATAGTACGTTGAATTTCTGGACAACGTCATTTTTTGTTCAATACTGTCATCCCATAGGAACACACCAATTTAAATGCAATGCATAGCTGACATCAGTTACTGTTCAGAAACAAATGAAATAACAGAATTATCAGCTACAACAAGAGCTTACTAAACCTTCTGACAATGGCTTTATCACCTCATTGAAGATAAAATAATTTTCACAAATGTTCTTATTGCTACGCTTTTTTATTTTCTTTCTATTTATTTTTTATTTTTTTATTTTTTGGGTTTTGGGTCACACCCGGCAGTACTCAGGGGTTACTCCTGGCTCTATGCTCAGAAATCACCCCTGGCAGGCACAGGGGACCAATATGGGATGCCGAGATTCGAACCACCGTCCTTCTGCATGAAAGGCAAACGCCTTACCTCCATGCTACCTCTCCAGCCCATTTCTATTTATTTTTAAAAATAATTTCGCTCTCACTTATCTGAAAACAAGTGTATTATAATCAACTACATCATCTATATGATAGATGCTCTTTAAATGAAGTAAATTCGGTCTGAGAGAGCATGGCAGTAGGGTGTTTGCCTTGCACACAGCTGATCCAGGAAGAGCGATGGTTCAAATCTTAGCATCCCATATGGTCCCCCTGCCAGGAGCAATTTCTGAGCACAAAGAAGAGTAACTCTGAGCACTGCTAGGTGTGACCCCAAAACCAAAAATAAATACATAAATAAATAAATAAGTCAATGAGCGCATCAGCAGTACAAGGTTCTTCTATTTGTTGGCATACTGCTAATGTGTGAAATCTAACTCTAATCAATTTGCCTTTATTTGTTTGTTTGTACAAACTTGGCAATATACAGGTATTCCTGGTGGTGCTTGGGGGCCATATAAGATGCTGGGTATCAAACCCAGGTTGAAAAATGCTCTTACACACTAGACAATTACTCTGATCTCCTGTTTGATTCACATTTAGAAAATGATTCTCAAAGTATATTTCTGTACCACATGCTAGTGCATATAAAAGCAGATTTCTACTGTTGTTTTGCCCCAGATACCCGGGATCAACCTCAGAGTTTGCCTACTGCTCTGATGGTTCTTGAATTAATCTTTTCATTATTTTTCCACAATGCTTTATGACAGTTAAGTACCAAAGAATCAATGCCTAACATTATAGTTTTCAACCAAAAAGGAGTTGAAGAAAATAGCTACTTTTCCATGACTTCAAACTGGCAATTCTAAGACAAGTCCTTCATAATTCCTCCTCCAAAGGGAACTAACTTTGTTTGTTCATGCAACAATTTGTTTATTAATAGACTTTTACTGACTCTCTTTGTCCCTTGATTGTTATTATTGGCCATTATTTAATAAGCTACTTACATAAGATATCATTTGAAAGAATTTAGGTTAAAGAAACTTCTTTATTCCAGAAAAGGAATGGTAGATTTATGGTAGATGTGACTTTGGAACTGCTTGGCTATATACATAGGCCCCATAACTAACTGATCATTAACTTGTCATTAACCATTCTGAACTTCAAGTCCATTATGGATGATAACATCCATAAATTAAATTACTCAGATGGTTTGTGCTCTGAGGATTAAATGAGTATACAATAAGTTAAATGATTAATGGCTGGGCAGAGTAGAAATAGAATAGAACTTTCTATTACTATCTAATAAATCAGTTTCTTGGTCGGGCACTGAAATATGCTTTTTAAATAAACTTATTAAGTGACTTTCATCCACAGTAAAATTTGAGAAATTTCACCAATCGATGCTCATGTAAAATAAAATTTTGAGAACTATGATATTATTCCTGCTCAATACAAAAACCCTTTTAGAAAACCTAATTTTACCCGCTTAGATAAGTAACCTGTACAGTGATAATATATTATTGTATACATAATATACATATATAATATAATATATTACTGCTTATATATTTATACCTAAGAAAGCTTCTAGTAAAATAAACATCTTGTAACCCAAGACTACCATTTTGCCTCCCAGGTCAGGAACTTATGCAGCTGCACATTTCTTCTCTTCTTAACTCACTTGGAGCATACCAAGACATCCTCATTTTAGTCACCTGGCCACACAACACAAATGGAATATCTCCAGTCTCACAACAGAAAAATAGCTCAAAATACCACAGTGGTTAAAGAATTAAGATGTCAGTCTCAAGAGTCAACCAGGACTAACCAGCTATATAACCTCTCGGATAAGGGCTCTAGAGAGGAAATATTAGGGATGTTTAAAGAGCTCAAAGAAACAATGGAATAGCCCTCCAGTTAAAAAAAAATAGGAAAGCTTTTGAATTAATTATTAAGAGAGTCTTGGTGTGTCGGTGGATGGATGGCAGTGTGTGTGTGTGTGGAGGGGGGGGCTTTCTCAGCCCAGCTCAGTGCCAGCAGTTCCTTTGGCCTGCGGGTCTGTAGCTATCAGGGTGAAGGTGAAGAAATGACCTACAGCAGTCAGATGAAGTTTCAGGAGACATCCAGTTTTATTACAAGGCCCTAATCACCATGTGCATATTCTTCATAGCGCCTCTGCCTCCATCCTGTCTCTTATCTCTCCTTAATGCATCTCCTTTCCGTCTCTCCCCCCCTACCCCCAGGCACTCTTAATTACCAAACACAGACCCCTCCCAGGTGAGTTAGGCAGGACGTTGGGGGAGAGGTAACAGAAATATATGCCTAAAATCAAATCATGGCACTATGTTCAAACAGGGCCAACTCCATAGACTCACTCTTATCTCAAATGAAATGTAAGCCAAGCCATAAAAGATGATGAAGATATCAGTTCACACAGCAGAAAGCTGGCCATTGCAGGAGTAGACACACAGAATCACCACTTTCCCAATGGCCTGCTTCATCACCCCTCTACGATTCCCTTTGGGACACCAATCTGAATAAACTTTAGGTACACCACTTTGAAGTCTGATATTATCAAGGCTTTATGGAGCAAGTGCAGGCATCCTCCCCCTGTATCTTCCTTCTTCCGGGAAGCCTGTCAGTTGAGTGAGTACATAATCATACTCTGTTTTCAAATTTCATGCATTAATACATATTTATAATTATCTACTTTTTATATATATATATTGGTTGGTTGGTTTTGAGCCACACCCGGTGGTGCTCAGGGGTTACTCCTGGCTATACATTCAGAAATTGTTCCTGGCTTGGGGGACCATATAGGACGCAGGGGGATCTAACTGAGGTCTGTCCTAGGTTAGCGTGTGCAAGGCAAAAGCCCTACCACTTATGCCACCACTCAGGCCCCTGTGATGCTTTTTTTTTTTTTTTTTTTTGGTTTTTGGGCCACACCCGGCGGTGCTCGGGGGTTACTCCTGGCTGTTTGCTCAGAAATAACTCCTGGCAGGCACAGGGGACCATATGGGACACTGGGATTCGAACCAACCACCTTTGGTCCTGGATCGGCTGCTTGCAAGGCAAACGCCGCTGTGCTATCTCTCTGGGCCCCCTGTGGTGCATTTCTAAAAATAAACTAAAAAATAAAATAAAACCCAATCATGAATCACTTTGTTATTTTATTGTGATTATATAAAAAAAAATTTAAGAGGGGCTGGAGCAATAGCAACCAACAAGGGACAGACGGTGTTTCAAATCCTGACATTCCATATGGTCCTCTGAGCCTGCCAGGTGATTTCTGAGCACAGAGCCAGGAGTAACCCCTGAGCACCATGGGTGTGACCCAAAAACAAACAAAAATTTTTTAAGAGAAAAAGTAAAACGTATGTGTAACTGATCAGAACAGGGGAGAAACTATGGCTAAAATTAGTCTGAAATCAAATCAGGTATTTTAAACCAGTGGTCTCCAAAATATGATCACATAATTTATATTAACATCATCTAGAAGATTATGAAAACCACAGTTCTAAAGTGTTATGCAGGCCACTGAATTGGTTTGTTTTTTTTTTTTGTTTGTTTGTTTGTTTTGCTTTTGGGTCACACCCAGTTATACTCAGTAATTACTCCTGGGTCTGCACTCAGCAATTACTTCTGGTGAGATCAGGGGACCATAAGGAAAGAATGACAGGGATTGAATCCTGGTTGGCTGTGTGCAAGGCATGCACCTACCTACAGTACCATTGCTCTGGTTCCTGAGTTTTAAACTTTGGTGGTGGGTTTTCACAAGTCCTCAAACTGATGCTGATATGATCTAAAATAGAATAACAACTAATGTAAATTAAGGGAATTATGTAATAGTTCTCTTTTATTGCCAGTAGCATACAAAAATAAATGATTTCTTCTAGAAATTTTTAATCAGATACCAAAAAAATGTGGTTTATAAAAATAATTTTTGTTTTGGGGCCATACCTGGCTGTGCTCAGGGATCATTTCTGGCAAAGTTTGGGGGACTATGTTGGATATTGGGTGTCGAGCCCAAGTTGGCCTTATGCAAAGCAAAGCACCCTGCCTATCTTTCCGGTCCTCAAAAAGTAAAATCTTGGGGCCAGAACAATCGCATAGCAGTAGGGTGTTTGCCTTCCATGCAGCTGATGCAGGACAAATGGTGGTTCGAATCCTGACATCCCATAAGGTCCTCTGAGCCTTTGAGGAGCGATTTCTGAGTGCAGAGCCAGAAGTAATCCCTGAGCACCTCCAGGTGTGACCCCAAAACAAACAAACAAAAATCTTAACTATGCATAATATTGTGATTAATAGGTAAAATAGATGATTGTGCTTATTTCATTTTCAATTTCTTTTTTTACTTTTGGGGCACACCTGGCAGTGCTCAGGTCTGACTCCTGGCTCTGCATCCAGGGTTCACTCCTTGCAGGGTTCAGGGGACCATATGTTATGCAGCGAATCAAATCCAGGTCAGTAAGGCAAGGAGCCTAATGCTGTAATATCACTCCAGCCCTCATCTTCACATCTTTGGCTCAGTTTATTTCTCATAACTAGAAGAAAACTGATTTTGACAAGTTATTTTTAAGATACATTTAAATAAATAATTTTATCATCAGTTATGCTTACAAGAATAAAATAATGTTGCGATATTATCCTAATTAATTCTCACATTCCTGTATTATGGTATTATTATTTTTTCCATTTTACAAATAAAAGAAGTGGCGGCACTAAAGAATTAAGAAACTTTCTAAAATCACGTCTTAGCCTGGGACTCAAACACGGGTTGTCTGATTTTTTACTTACCACAGCTCAGCAGTAAACTCTACAATGACAATGATTAACATACCAGATCAATAAAATACTAGGGCAGACTTGAAGACTCAACTTTTTTTTTTTTTGAGTAATTTTGTTTATGGGAAATTTGCTAAATTACAGTAAACCTAGTATATCCATCTCACTCAGCAACTTTTAATGATTACGTCTTCTGTAGCCATGTACTTTTATTAAAAATAAAAAATAACATCTGTAGAACATTATTACTTATAGATTTTACTCCATCCAGTTCTACCATTTTTACAATGAATTCCAAGAAGGAAGTTTCCAAGCTCAGAAAACCTTATTTCGTTTATTGACCCTTTTCCCCAGGTCTCCCCTAACGTATGAGTCTTCCAACTTTGACAGTTTTGAGCACTAATCAAATGACTTTTGGGCAACACCCAGTGGTGCCCCGAGGTTATTACTGGTTGTGTACACTGAGAAATTACTCCTGGGAGGCTCTGAAGACTATATGGTAAGTGCCTTCCTTACCCATTGTACTATCTATCCAGCCCACAGACTGGTTAGATTTTTGTTTCCTTTATAGTTTTGAAGAAGATTGTCAAGTGTTCTGTTGAATCATAAGTTTGCAGATATAGGGTCTGTCTGACAGTATATTTAAGACTTGAAACTTGGGTTTGGGGGAAGAAAACCAGAGAAGTAAAATGCCTTTCTCATCTCATTAGGGAAAGTGATATTAATACTTCTTCTCACTAGTTATTTTAACCTTGATTCCTTAGTTTAAGTAATGTATGCCAAATTTTCCCACTGTAATGTTCCTATGTTTGCTTTCTATACTGTATCCACTGGTAGAAAATCATTACTAAGTTTAAACTATAGCAAGGCAGAAGAAAATAAAGTTCTTAGAATAGGGACTAACTCTACTACTTAAATTTCTTCTATATAGAAGATGGTCCTTTATGTCACTTTGTTTGTTTGTTTGTTTGTTTGTTTTTTGGGCCACACCCGGCGTTGCTCAGGGGTTACTCCTGGCTGTCTGCTCAGAAATAGCTCCTGACAGGCACGGGGGACCATATGGGACACCGGGATTCGAACCAACCACCTTTGGTCCTGGACCGGCTGCTTGCAAGGCAAACCCGCTGTGCTATCTCTCCGGGCCCCTTTATGTCACTTTTATTCAATCACATTTCTATCAATATGCAGAGATAATTCATTTATTCCTTAAATTATAATCTAATATTTCATTATTTTCCTGCTCAAATTATTTCAGCTGTTATTTCCTGGAAACTATTTGTTCCTTTTGACAAATAACTTTGGGGGGAGAAAGCTTCTGAATTCTTGTAACTACAAGATAACCCGAGATCACTTTTGCTTTCCCAGCCTTTTTTCCATGCAACACTGCTTCTTTTTACTGAAAATTGGCCCCTAGAACCAAGATTTAGATATTAAGTGTCCCCATAGGTATCCATAATTCTGACCCTGACAGCAGAAAGATCAAGGATATACATGCATGCCTATTAATCCATGTATGTACAAATATTGACATTTATTTCTGTATTTATATATCTACATGCATACATAATTTAAATATAAAGCTAGAAGTTTACAGCAGATAAGGCATTTGCCTTGCAGGCAGCTGAGCCGGGTTTGATCGCTGCCACCACACCTGATTCCCGTGAGCTATGCCAAGCGTAATCAATCCTTGGGAACACAGCCAGGTTTAAGTCCTGAGTACTACTGTAGTGATCAAAAATATAATAAATAGGGGCCGGAGCAGTGGCGCAAACAGTAGGGCATTTGCCTGGCACATGCTAACCTAAGACAGACATGATTCGATCCCCCGGCGTCCCATATGGTCCCCCAAGCCAGGAGCAATTTCTGAGCTTATAGCCAGGAGTAACCTCTGAGCATCACCCGGTGTGGCCCCAAAACAAACAAATAAACAAAATATATATAAGATAATTATAAATATGTATTAATGCATGTAAATCTGAACACAAAGCATAATCATAACCTACTTATTAACATACATACATACATAATGTATCTTAAAGTAAAGAAGCACATACTCATCTCATTTACTCTAAGACAAAATCAAGGAAGATATGTTAACATTTCTCCCTTACATATTTGTAGCTTCTTTTTCTGTAACTTATTTACCTATCTGTTTAATCCTAGTACACATTGCTAACCAACAGTAATTTTTACCAATTAAAGTGTTGTATAAAGGTTTTTGTCTTTAATCTCACAGTTCTCAAAAAACCATTTCAGAAATTACATAGATCACTCCCTTTTCTGTTCTTTTTTTAAGAATGGTGATATCAGACATTTATTGATTTTGGAAACCATACAATACACTTTTCTGTGTATCTTAATCTATGTGTGTGTATATATATATATATACATATATATGTATATATATTGCTCTATATCATTATTTAAAGAAGTTAGTAAGTCACTAGAAAGTCTATTGCCTAAAAATAATCCTGCTCAAAATTTTTGGATAATTTCTTCTCGATATTTCATCTTTCAGATGACCAACACAAATGGTATGATATAAATGTATTATTATGAGTATTCTTTTGTCTTACTACATCATAAACATAAGAATTTTTGAAGGGCTAGAGAAGGTAAGGACTTGCCTTGCATGTTTCTCACTCAGTTTCTGTCCTGGTCTTTCAAGTACTTCCAGGAGTGACCTTTGAGTACAGTACCATGAATAAGGCCTGTAGACTACCAGATGTGATCTAAACCCTCTCCCTAAAAGAGTATTTTGATATGAAAATATAAATTTAAAATAATTTTCCTCTTTCTTCAGATATTTCAGATTAGTATTCTAGAAGCCAGCGAGTGTTAATATCCTTACCAATAAATAACTGTGACTTCTCTTGGCAAAGAAAATTGACTAATACAATATGCGCAAACAATAATTGATGGTGTGAATTGAGAACTGAATCCCTGGTCTAAAGAGGTTAGACATGCAGTGCATTCAGGGAAAGTATTTAACCAGATTTGTTCATGAATTCCTTTTTGCACCGTTGAATAGATGCTTTATAATTGCATCAGTCTGTGAAATAATCTATTAATAAAATTGAAAGTACAATTGGGCATAGATTAATTATCTCAGTCTGTTGTAGATGCTTACTGGAGAACATTTTTTCCTGCAAATGAGGTGGCGATCTCATTATCATGTTCAGCAGACTGAGAAGCACGTATCTGTCCATTATTCTTTCAGTGTTGAGTAATGTTCCAGCAACCCAACTAATTCATTAAAGTTACTGGAAAAGCTGAGTGCACGCTTAATCTTCTTTGGTGTTAATTAGTGTTGCCTTTGGTTTAAGAAATGTTTCATAATTTATTGAATTGAAAAATCAACTACTTAGTGGCTTTGTAAAGTTAATAGAACTTTCTGTGTGTAGCATTGCTTTCCAGAACTTTACGTTTCTACCGCTGTTTAGTTTCTAATTCCTCTGTGATTTTTGTCATGAACAAAAAAATCTGGCACCCCCTTATCTAGATCCACAACAAAAGCTTTGGTGTGTGGTTAATAAGAATGCAAGAAATTACTCATAGTGAAAGTACTTACTGTCACTGATGGAAAAGTAAGGTAGTATATTGTGATGAGTTTTGGCAGAAATTTGACAGTCTGTAAAGTATGAAAGTAAACTCCACAACCCAACAAGTTCAATTCTGTGAATATATCCAATGAAATACAGTTATTTTTTGTAATTTTTGCACTGTACACTTGCAAATTTACCTACATACTAAAATTTATTCTCAAGTCAATCCTCAAAGCCTTTGTGGACATGGACAAAGCACCAAGAATTTTGAGTCAAGATTTACTGTCTTATTCTGTTTTCTATAAGCTAGGATTTTGCTGTAGTCATACAAATAAACCCATAGCCTTAACCACTGTACTATCTCTCTGGCCACTGTTCTGAATTTTTATAATGCTAAATGTAAGAAGGTACAACTAGCTCAATTAACTCACATATCTACAGTGATCATTCTTTCGATGATTTGCCTGCTTTACCTGCTCATTTTTCCAGGATTTCTTTGTCCTGAATAATTTCCAAGTTCCACAGATCAACATTTGTTCACATGTTATTTAGGGAGTCCTTACTTAGCTGGTCTTTTGCTTCTATAAGGAACAGGCACCCCTTTATTACATTCTTAGAACCTTTCACAAAAGTCTCTTCTGACCCCTCCTCAATCATGTCCCCAATTCTAGATTGAAGCTCACTGATAAAGCTGCATCCACCAGTTTATCTATCTCATCAATAGCCACCAACTTAGGTAGCAAACAGTTATTTACCACTCCCTGTGACCTTCACCCCCTTCCCAAGGAAATAGTTTCCTTTAATATTGGGGGAAAAAAGAGAGCTTCTATTCCTTAGTTGCCCTGACACAAACCCAAATTCAAATACAAATAACTATGTGGGGAAGAATTGATGCCCCATTCTGCTCTAAAGCATCATGAGAAGAAGATAAAAAAAAAGAGAAAAAAAAAAACCTGTGAAAATGAAAGTAAGCAGGGACAAAATTGTCCCAGACTCTGTGTGTGTAGTGCTAGTTCACTGAAATGCTTTCCCAATGACGAAGGCGAGAGGGATTTTATTGAAAAGTTAAGACAGGCATGTCAATATGTCACCAAGATCCAGATCCTGAGAATTGCACTAATTTTGAAAAAGAGATAGAAGCTCTGAGGCCCTGTTTCATATCACATGGTCTGCAGAAAATCAACACTCACAACTGCTAGGTCCTGCTTTTTGTCTCATTGCATTCTGCTCTGATCTTACCAGTCATTCACATCAGATGCAGTTTTGTCTTCAACCCAACATCACATTTTTGGTTAATTTTGAGTGTTTGTGTATGTCATAATAAGTTTAGGCATTTTTTAAAATATTGGGACCTCTGTCCCTCCTTCAAGAGAATCTGATCAAACTGGACTGGAGTATACTGGCATCTGATATTTTTTTTAAATTCCCCAAGGGACCATAATATGCAACTAAATTTAAGAACCAGAATCTTATGGAGTGCATCATGGAACTAGAATGCCTCTCAGGAATAGGAGTTCGACTGCAGAGAGCCACACTTGAATTCTCAAAGGTGTCTCTGACCCAGTCAAATTAGAAATTTCAATGAGAGAGAAGCTTTATCCAGAAAAACTATAGAAATAAAAAGAGCAGCTTCTCATAAACAATTGACAACATAGAGGCAGAGACTAGCAGAAGACAGTGACTACAGTAGTAGCAAGCAGTTTATCCTTTACCTTCTTTTAACAGGTAATTCTAGTCGCATGTGACAGGGAAACTGACATTTTGTCATATTAAAAATAGTACAAGAAACAGTGCTTCAGAGTTCTGTGTTGCTCCTATTGAACTAACCAAAATAATAATGGGCTTCAGTTATGGTACAAAAATTCAAAAGAATGTCTTCTAAGATATGTCCTCCATAACTCATATGGTATTAAAAGAAAACAATCTTCCTTGCTCATAACTGATGCTTCTAATTTCAACAGGGTTATATTTATCATGAAGACTGAGAACCATGTGAATGTAGAGAAGAAAAACCTTGCTTGCACCATACTAGTCAAGTAATCCCACAAGTAGTTCAGAAATAGTACAATGGTTATGGTCCACACCTGGCCTGGGTTCATTTTCCAGTACTACATGGTCCCATGAGCATTTTGGGGTGCAAATCTGGAAGCCCCCCAGCACTGCTGAAGTGACCTGTGTCCTTGACAATTGCAGGACCTGAGCAGAAGCTTAAGTTCAATCTTTCGATTAACAAAGCCCCAGGAAGCCTAGAATAACTGTGGACCCCAGTAATTTCTGAGAGCCACTTGGAATATTCCCCTGAAAAAATTTCCCACAACCTAGTGATTTGGGCTTTCCAAGACAAAAGATCCTCAAGGTTGTTTTAATAGCAGATACACACCCAAGTCTGAAATTCTATTTGCCACACTGTCAGAGGCTCATTCCTGAGTCTAACACAATGTAATCACCACTCTAAAACTAAAACTATTTAAACCCATTTAGTTTACATTTCAAAAGTGATTTCCTGAGGGCAGGGAAGGCAAGCTTTTGACTTCTCCCCCACAGTTGGCTCCTCCCTCTTCAATTCAAACTGGTGTTTTGCCACAGTTTAGTCTAATTTTAAATACTCTGTCCAGAGTCATTAACCCTCAATCTTGCCTAAACAGCAATAAGGTACAAAGATTTTCCAAACTGGCAGTTTTAGTCTCGATACCATGATAAAAACAGATGATTCATGAGGCTTTACATGTAGTTCAAAGGTAATGAAGGAGAGAAAACCAATTATCAAATGTAACTTCTCAGAACTCAGCAAGTACAGTAGAAACAATGGTGACATAGGGTTTGAGTTCTGGGGATAGGATAAACCCTTAAAAATACCTTATTCTGGGCCCGGAGAGATAGCACAGCGTTGTTTGCCTTGCAAGCAGCTGATCCAGGACCAAAGGTGGTTGGTTCGAATCCCGGTGTCCCATATGGTCCCCCATGCCTGCCAGGAGCTATTTCTGAGCAGACAGCCAGGAATAACCCCTGAGCACCGCTGGGTGTGGCCCCAAAACAAACAAACAAAAAAAACTTATTCTGTTTGAGGGGCCTTTGTCTTCCCTGAGCTGTTCCCTTCATATTTTCCTAAGGAAACAGTGTGTACTATGATCTTAAAAATATTTTTTCAGGTATGGTTCCTTTTACCTGTATAAGTGATTATACTTAGAACATTGTCACCAAGTTCCTGAAAAAGCACTGATCTTTGCAAGGTCATGGGAAATGGATTTGGAACAATGAATAGTGTTACAACAATCGGGCGATATGTCCCCAATTCTGGTTTGTAAGCTTCCTGGTTTGCTTGTTTTTTTCTTTCCACAGAACACCTCTCTAGATATGCTCTGTTAAATGGCTTCAGAGAAGAGTTCTTGACCATAGGTCATTGTTTGGAAGACGGTGGAATGTGAGTCTCCATTTATTGTCTAAATCTTTCTTCGACTTTTCTGCTGAGATCCAACAGGAGCAAGGCTAGGGTATGTAGGGGGAGTGTCAAAGGCTGATGGTTATTAGCAACTGGATCCAAAAGGTAAAAGGAGCTAATCCACAAAAGCAGGAAGTAGATCCAGAATGTAGGGCAAGCAAGTGACTAGGGAGTGAGAGATTCAAGACTTTACAGGCCTTCTACTTTGATCAGTTAAAGAAATAAGGAACTGCTGAGAAGAACAGAAGGCCTAATCCTGCCTAATCACCCTCCCTCCTCACTGCTCCCCACCCCACCTCCAGCCCAGAAATTTATTTTTCTCACAGGCGGCCAATACAAACCATATCCTATCTGAATGAGTCAGAAGAAATGACATTCATATGCATTTCAAAAGCCACATTCAAGGTTAAAGACTTAAATCTCCAGAAGTTGAATATGCCTTGGAGACTCCTATCCCTCAGAAAGATTAGTTCCCTTGCACAAAAGGAGGATTAGCTTTCTAGCTTTTTCCACAGAATATCTGTAAGGCACAAATTAAAAATTCTCTTCACCATTATTCATCACCTTGCTACCTGGCCACTGTCACCTACCAAATCTCCCTATTCTAAATGACTATCAATATTTCCATTCCCCTGAAAGGAGGTAGAGAGGTGCTGAATTCTAGTTTTTATAATATGATCACTGCTTGAACAGCGATGCTATACAGAAATACTGTCCCAAATACTACGCTTCACCATGTTTCGCATCACTGCCCAGAATCCTCTTGTGCCTTCTTAGGGACAATCTGTAGGGAGCAGCAGTTAGTATAAGGTGTTTGCCTCAGATACAATTGACACTGGTATGACTCCCCTGCACTATATATAGTTTTCGAAGCACCACCAGGGTCACTCCAAAGCACAGAGCCAGTGATAGCCCATAAACTCTACTGGATGTGACCCAAACCCTGAAAAATAAAAAAATTAAAAATATAGAACTATAAAAAAAAATATAGAGAGAACTATAGAAAGTAAGACTTGGGCCCACTTTGAAAGCATAGGTCAAACAAGTCCAGAACATGTAAGTGGCTGGGGAATGAAAATCACAAGCAGTGATTTTCACAGTGCCAGAACATGACCCCTGCCTGCCAGACATCTGGTATATTCCTAAACTAGAAAGCATGCTGCTCTTTGGTTTTCTCTGCTTTTGGTTTTCTCTATTTTGGTTAATCTCTACCTTGAGATTAGCATCATTTAACTGTTAACAGCATCTGGTTTGTTGTCCTCAAATATTCCCTTGCTTTTCTTCATTTCTTATTTGTTCTTCAAAATGTAGCCAAGGTTCATCTTCTTATGTTTTCTCTGACCCTTAACATGAGATAGAGGACTCATTAGGAGACTCCTCTCTGTTTCCTACATTGATAGCAATTAATACTTCACTGAACTCCCTTTTCCCCAATCCTGCTAACCTGTAAGCGTTTCAAAGGCCTTGATTTATACAAAAATTATGCCCAACAATGCCTGTTGCATACTGGTGGCTCCTTTCTGTCTGGCGGATAACAATGTGAGCATCATCTTCCTTTCATTATATACCACCAGGTATGTGGCTGTAATAAGCTAGACTTTGTTGGCACTCTGGAATGTTACAGCCTACACAGATGGCACATGACAATAAAGCATGTGAAAAAAAAAAGGATGCAACTAGATTGAGTAGATGTTTTAAAAAGAGATTTTTCTGGATGGTCAAAGGGAAAGGAAAATCCTACAAAGGAGCTAAGATGATAAATCAAACTTTGTAGCAGACCTGGATATCAAAATCCATGATCTATGTACTGTAACTAAAGTTGCTGCCTCGTAATGACTTAAATAGAAAGATTTTATCACTGGGCTTTCACCTTCTGTGCTTTAGAAAGACACAGAAAAGTGTAGGATCTCCTGTCTTATACCCAACTATCTTATTATATTGACTGTCCAATGTTAAATACAACCAAATATATGAGGCTTTTTAGATATTTATCACTGAAAAAAAATTACCTTAAAGACAAAGACTTCTGAGACTTCAAGCCTATGAGTCATGGTTTATCCATTAGAGCTATGTGAAATGATGAAGGAGACAAAAATAATGGCTTCCTTTTCTAGATCAACCTGAGGAAAAATATTCCTCCCTTGCACTCCACTATCTCTGTATTGGTAAGCAAAGATTAAATCAGAGAACTGGAATAGAAATGTCATCTACATAAAATTCAACTGTAAAGAAATGGGAGGTTGGGTATGATAGCATTATATAAATTCTACAGTAGTCATGATAATTATTATTTATTTCTATATCAAAGGGTAGAGATGAAAAATAAGACTGGGAAAGAACAGTGGGAAGTGGCTAGAGGGATAATATAATTAGTTGAGAACTTGCCTTGCCTTCAATCAATCCAGGTTCAACTCTCAGCACCTCCACACATAGTCTCCCCAAAGCCCTAGTAGATGTGATGCCCTAAAAGGAGAGCCATAAGTAAGCTCTCAGAAGAGTCAAATGTGGCCCCCAAACAAAGCTAAACAAGAATAGTAGTGAGAAGTTCTAAAGTTTCCAGAATCTGGGTAGGACTATAAATGCCATAGCCACCTGCTGGTTACAAGATACAGTGACATCACTCAAGCTTCCAAGAAAGACCATTCCTTAATTCCAGAGATAGTCTCAAACACAGAGCAAAAAGGATAGCACCTTAGAGACTGGAGGAAGAGGAAAGGATCCTTATTAAAGTTGATACCAGTTACATTCAAGTTTGGGATGGATACAGCCAGATACTCCTAGATTCCACACACACACAAATAAAAGGCAAATATTGGGAGCAGAGCCATAGCACAGCAGGTAGGGTGTTTACTTTGCATGCAGCCCCCCTTTTGGTTGATCTCCAGCATCACATATGGTCCCTCTAGCTTTCCTGGAGTGATTTCTGAGTGCATAGCAAGGAGTAATCCCTTATCACTGCTGGGCGTGTCCCCCAAACAAAAAAATGATAGGGCAAATATTCATGGAAAGTATGTACCTATCTGTACAATCTTGAATTGGGAACTATCTTGAAGGCCAAGGTGAATTTAATAAGCAGCCTACAGGTTTAGAATTTGTCTAAATATTTTATCAAGTTACCATAACCTATTTCCTATTATTTTCAAATAGTCTTTTTTTTTTTTAATAAAGTATGGTATAATTCTAACTCATTTGGTGCAACTTACTAAGGAAACTCAACTATCTAAAGTATAAGTGGGAGTTTGGAAGTTAATAGCAAAAGGTTCTAGACATTATGTTAAAAACATAGGAAAACGTTAAACTCTAACTCTGAGTTAATTCTAAAACATTTTGTGGAAAATTTTTTGAGCTCCAAAGAAATCAACAGCAGGAAAATAAAATATAAAAACAGCATTAGTGTAATTATAATCAGGCATACTGCCACAGGATAAAAATATGTCTAGGTCATATTGGAAGAACGGCTCCCCTTTTTAATTAACCTGAGGATAAAAAGGGAGTAATGACAAATATCCTCTTAAAATATTCTTTCAAGGGGCCAGGAGGCAGGGCACTTGACACTTGCATACAGTCCACAGGAGTTCAATCCCTGACTCCACATATGGTCTGCCAAGCATTGCCAAGAGTAAACTGTGAGTACAGAGCCAGGAATAAGCCCTGCACGGAGCTTAATGTGACTCAAAATCAAAACAAAAATTCCACACAAGGGACTGGGGTAGAGTGCATGCTTTGGAGGTAAAAGCCCCAGGTTCAATTTTCAAAACAAACAGTCCAATCAACAACTAGAAGACAGAAACGTTGGACTATCTTATGCCAACACACCTCTGTATTCATTTTGCAGGAGTAAACCCAAATGATTTGAATGGCATACAATGTAAGAGACTTGCAAAGTACAAATATAGAACATACATAGCAGACATACTACACCAGGAGGTGAGAAAGTGAATATGCACTTTCAACAGAGAAACAAACACCAAATTACCAAGTTTCTGGAGCATTAAGTTCCTTTCCTCTGATATCAGACAATTTACCAGTAATGTAGACTTCTTGTTGTAACTTTGCTTCCCTCTCCACTTAAAACACACTGTGAGGTGGGGTCAGAACGATAGCACAACAGTAGGGCATTTGTCTTGCATGTGGCTGAGCTGGGACAGGCCCAGGTTTGATCCCCAGCATCCCATATAATCCCCCAAGCTTGCCAGGAGTGATTTGAGTGCAGAGCCAGGAGTAACCCCTGAGCTCTGCCAAATGTGGCCCCCAAACAAAAGCAAACAAACAAACAAAAACACTGTGAGGGACTGAAGTAATAGTATATCATGCAGGTCACTTGCCTTGCAGGCTGCTGACCCAAGTTTGATCCCATATGGTCCCCTGCACTCAACTAGGAGTGATCTTTGAAAGCAGAGCCAGGAGAGAAAACCTTAATTAAGCATTATTGTCTGTGGCCTCAAAGCAGTGACAATACAACAACAAGAACAACGAACTACAAAACTAACAAAAACTAGAAATACACAGTCGCCATGATCACCCTGGGCCAGCTTCAGAGACTCTTTTCTCAAAAGAGATGTAAACTAAGCTGAAAAAAATTTATGCTATACCAGCCACACAGCAGAAAGATGGCAATCTCAGGAGGAGAGAATGGGCCAAACCCTCACTCTGCCAAACCCATGCCCGACACATCCATCACACAGAATCATCTTTTGCCAATGGTCTTGCCTCTCCACCACTCTACAATTCTCTTTGAGGACACCAATTTGACCAAACTGGTTTTGGGGTTGATAGCACCAGGATTTTTTGGAGTGAGTACAGACACCCATCCCCCCCAATCCTTTTTCTTTCAGAATGCCTGGCAGCTCAGAACATGCTCCTGAAAGCCACAGTATCACTAATAATTTTAATTTCTGGACAACTTCATTTGTTTAATGCTCTTATCCTTATAGACCCATACCTATTTAACAAAATGGTTGGCTAACAACAATATCTTACTAAACTTTCTGCCATTGTATTAGTGACTTTATAGAGATACAATAATTTTCACAAATGTGCTTGCTACTGTACTTTTTTTTTAGACTTTCTTCCTTTTTATTTAATTTTGTTCTATTCTTTTGGGGGGGGCATATTCACCCAGTGACGCTCAGGGATTACTCCTGGCTATGCACTCAGAAATTACTCCTGGCTTGGGGGACCATATGGTACACCAGGGGATCAAGCTGCAGTTCATCCTAGGCTAGCACTGGCAAGGCAGATGCCTTACCACTTGTATAAGTCCGGCCCCTTTATTTTATTTTTTTAAATAACTTTTTTCTCACTTATCTGGAAACAAATGTATTATAGTCAACGAGGTGGTGCATTTTCTTTAAATAAAATTAAAATCAAACTACTGTGATACTGCTGAGTCAAAACTCAAAGGTCTATGATAATGAAGGATGCTTGATGCTTAATTTCACAAGCTTCAAAAGGAGCATGAAGGAGTTGGAGCACTAATACAAGGGTTAAGGTGCTTGCCTTTCATGTGGCTACCCCCAGTTCTATCTCTGGGACCATATGGCCAAGTCATCCCACCCCTACCTACCTCCTGCATCACTGGGTAGCAAGACCAAACAACTCATAGGAACAACATGAAATGAGGAAGCAAAAGAGCTCAGCACAAATTGCAATACAGAAATGTTACAGAGAGTTTCCTGACTGTCTCCCACCAGCCACAGCCAAGCCAGGGAGGAAGCTCCAGCCTGAGGAAAAATAGCAGCACATGCTGTCATGCATTTGGTAGATGGTTACCATGGGAACATGCCTCTGTTCAAATGCTGAGCATCTTAGACAGTCACATCCGTATGCCCTCCTGTCCCAAAGTGGAAGCATTAGAAGGCAGAATGAGCAGGAGGGGCAGGTCCTGTTGAAGGACATAAAGCAAAGACACAGCTGGAAACCAGGAAAGGCACATCCTACTGTGGTGAAGGTCTTAAGACAGAGTCTGAAGATGTATAGACTTTTGTTAGAAGCCCTTCTCTGCATTCTGCAGCTGATTAATTATCTACTCACTTGATCTTACATTTAAGTAATTTATGGAGCACAAATAATACTCCAAGGATTATGCTGGAACACTGGAGATGGAAAGGTACAGTCATATTCTCCCTCCAGCCTCATGAGAGATCAGAGACTTGCGACAGGGGAATTGTGCACGCACGCACACACCCAGAAAAATTTATTAAACCATAACACAGTCTTATTCAGACAAAATATATATGTGCGTACAAAATACCATCAACTTGAATATCTGAAGACACTTATTTCTTAGGGTTGATGTTAGAACTTGAATCACTTTTTCTTCCTCATAAATTAAGGGGGAAAAAAAGCAATTGGATGGTTCCAGGAGCAAACAGTAGCATGAAAATTGAATGGGAATAAAAATAATCAGGCCTAAATACCAAACCCAAAATCAATGACAACAGAATTAAGATCTACAACAAGTTATATACAAAGGGGACGGATTATACTAGCAGTCCAGGGGGCAAAGAAGAGAAATATGGAATGCATGCTGGGAACAGGGGGCGAAGGGAGGTAAACACTGGTTGTGAGGAATTGCCCTAACTCACTGTCACTAAGTACCTTAAATATAACTGTGATTTGTAATTCACATGGGGCTCAATAAAAATGATTTAAAAAAAGAATTATATTTAGAGAATTAGTGCTTAAGTAAGGTCCTGAAGGAGTTTGTTAGAAAAAAGTTTAAACTATGTAAGGCATAATGCAAATATGTGCTGTGTTCCATGTGTAAAATGCTCATAAGTAGCACTAACACTTCACCCAACAACTGTTCTATGTGTCTCCTGTTTATGCTTTCTCTCATATATAGGTTGCTGTGACTCTACAAAGTAGATGTTGCTATATAATTTTTAGACAGAAAGGCAAAATTTAGCTTGCTCAGTTTTTGGTATTGGTGCTGTGACAGCCAGACTTTTAGTTCTAGAGTCTCTACCTTTACTTATAAATTTTTTTGGCAACATCTGGTGGAACCCACTCAGGGGTTCTGCACTCAGGAATTACTCTAGGAAGTATTCAAAGGATCATATGAGATCAAACTCAGGTCTTCCATCTGCAAGTCAAATGCTCACTCACTATACTATTGCTTTAGCCAATGGAGTCTACACTCTTAATCTCAGCATTATCTTCATTCCATTGTTCTAAAAAGCCAGGACTCTGGGGATAACCCGCCATAAGTGTGACTGACCTGTTTGATTCCCAGCAAGGTATCCATATGATCCCTGAGAACTTCAAAACTAATACTGGAGTGCAAAACCTGGAGTAAATGCTGAACACACTGGGTGTGGCCCAAAAGCCAAAAAATAAAAAGTAAATAAATCCAGGTCTCAGGATATATGGATAGAAAAAGAGTTGATTATATTGGGAAATAAAAAATAGGGTTAAATTATGTTATCCTCGGGCCCGGAGAGATAGCACAGCGGCGTTTGCCTTGCAAGCAGCTGATCCAGGACCAAAGGTGGTTGGTTCGAATCCCGGTGTCCCATATGGTCCCCCGTGCCTGCCAGGAGGTATTTCTGAGCAGACAGCCAGGAATAACCCCTGAGCACCGCCAGGTGTGACCCAAAAACCAAAAGAAAAAAAAATTATGTTATCCTCAAATAACACTGAGAAAGCTTGAAGTTTCTTTTTAGATTATGAGCTGCCTCAGTTTTTAAAAACCTGAATGGAATTCAGATTAAAGTGGTGATTCTAGAAGAATGAAGAAAAATATTAATGTTGGGTATGGGGAGAAAGAGAAAGAGTGAAGGTCATATATAAGTTTAAATAAGCCAAGACCTATATCTTCTGATTTTTGACATTGGCTGGTATATAGCAGGTATTTGATAAGTAGTTCAAATGTTTCAAAGTTGTGTTCAGAGTCTTTCTCTGAAATAAGAGTTCCAATGAAAATGATTTATTTAGAAAATATCAGTAGAAGGGTGGGAAATGAGATAGGGAGCAAATGTAGACAATGAAGAGCACATTTATGATCCACCTATAATATAAACTCCTATAAATGAAGCTTAATCCTGTGAGATAACATTAAGAACCAGTAAAACACATACTTGTGACTCTCTGTAAGAATGAGGTAGCTGTGGTTTTATTGTGCCAATTCTACTTGTTTGTAGTTGAGGACTTTTCTTAAAGAACATTCATTCTTTCACCAGAAAGCAAAAGAATATGTAGTTAGGGAATGGTGAGTCAGACAAAAAGGTATAATACAAAGCAAGGAATACATAGCTAGACCTGAATAGATTGGTCAATACATCAATGTGGAGTCAAATCTAATTGAAAGCAGAATTTTAATTGAAAGATACTACTTATTCAAGAGTTTCCCCAATGATGTACCTTGATTTCATCTCACTAGAAAACATACAAATTTACTTTTTTCCAATAAATACTCTCAAGTATTCTCAGTGGTGTTATATTGAATTTTATTTATTTGTTTGCTTTATTTGGCTGCACCAGGCAGTGCTCTGGATTTACTCCCGGATTTGCACTTGAGGACCACTTCAAATGGAATTTGGGTCAGCCACATGCAAGGCAAGTGCCCTATCTGCTGTACTATTGCTCTGGCCTCAACAATGCATTTCATGACATGGGCGAGTTTCAGAGAACTTCAGTGCAGAATATGGATGACTTCTATAGAACATAAATTACATCATTCAAAGCTGAAATCTGGAAACTCATAACAGCAATAGTTAAATCAGACCTTGAATAGAAGAATACAAGAATAATGAGAAAGACTTCTAAAACGATGATGAAAGGGATCACAGACACAGACCCAGGAGTAATCCCTGAGTATTCCTTGAGCACAAACCCAGTAGTAAGCTCTGAGCCCTCCAGGTCAAAAACACAGAATGAAAAATCCTAAACCAAAGTCTTTTAGCTAAATAGTAACATAAAACTTAGAACAGCACCTAAGGTTTCTAAACTAAGGGAAACAGTATGAGATGTTTATTCTAGCTGATTCTGAACTAGTCATCTGAAAAGAGATGTTTCTCCTTATTTCTACTTTCCCTCCCACCCTTCTCCATTATTCTGCTATTTCTCTCACTCTCCCTCCACTGTAAGATCTTACCAACACAAGTTTTTCTTTTTTTCATCATAACTACATTCATAAAGATAAGGTTCCATGTATTTTCTAGTTTGAACAGATGAAAATGAATCATTACCAAACTTATAGCACTGTACCTACTGCAGGAAGGATCAAAGGAAATAAACTCATGAAGTGTATTAGACATTGGGTGTTTGCTTCAAAAAATACTAAAAGACTGATGTTATCAAAATAGGGCTTGAGTGTAGCACCATAAAGTCAAAATAATATATTGACTACTTCATACATAATTCTGCACTTTCAAATCTTTTTATTTTTGGTTTTTGGGCCTCACCAGGTGATGCTCAGGGGTTACTCCTGGCTATGCACTCAGAAATCACTCCTGGCTTGTGGGACCATATGGGACACTGGGGGTTCGAACTGTGGTTCATCCTAGGCTAGCACAGGCAGAGCAGACGCCTTACTGCTTGCATCACCACTCCGGCCCCTGCACTTTTGAATCTTAAGGTAACATTGAAAATATAGCTTTTCCAACAAAATTATTTATTATTGACAAAAAGTAGGTGGCAACCTTTTGGGAGGTAGAAAGTCATACGAATGGCAGAACTGTTTGCTTAATTTTTAATGCCTTTTTTTTAATCTGTTTGCTTAATTTTGGCCATACCCAGAGTGTTCAGGAACTACTCCATGTAGGCTCATGAGACCATATGTTGTCCAAGGAGCAAACCCTGTCAACCACATGCAAATGTCATAGCCATTGTACTTTGGTCCCTGACCTTAAAAGTCATCAAAAGTTAGAGCCAATATCTAAAACACATGCAAATGGGGTTTCTAAGATAGCACAAAATTCAAACTTGCTACGACAAAGAGAATTTAAAGTCACAGAAGACTACAGTGCAAGAATAAATTTGATCACCGTTAAGATGCTCAAGTCAATGTTTAAAAAAAAAATGATGCTCAAGTCATTTTCCAGACATTGCCTCATTTCTTCTTCCCCCCTCAGGAGAAATAAGAGCTCTGTCAAGTTTTCAGAATTTACAGTCTCTGGTTATAATAGAATCATGCCTGGTAAGTGGAGCTTTTGAAAGCATAGCAGGAATATTCAAAATCAAGAATCACCAAAGAAGGGGAATGCAAGAACTAAGAAGACACAGGTGCCTTTTGAGAGTAGACAGTGAGAGAGAGACAGTCTTTTACAGAGCAGAGTATCAAAGGAGCTTCATTCGGCCTGGCAATGCTCATTAAACAGAGCTTCAGACAGGCACTGACTCATGGGAGCAGCTCAAGTGTGGTCCAGAGTGGCATGTACTGCCTTAGGCTGAAACTGCCAATGAGTTAGTGGTGGAAGGTGGGTGAGCTAGCTCTCGGTATGTTCAAAGGCCTTTGGAGCAAAGCCAGGTATGTACAGAGGGTGGTTCTAATTCATAGGCAGAATATGGCATCAGTCTCAAAGATACACTGTGAGTGAGCAAATGAACCAGCGTAAGTGAGTGGGTGAGTATCATCACAACCCTAGAAGAATAAAACCTCTACACTAATATTTATTTATAATTTAATTCTATCAATTACCAAACAATTTTTTTTGTATTTTTTGGTCAAACCCAGTGGCACTCAAGAGTTACTCCTGGCTCTGCACTCAGAAATGGCTCCTGGCATGAGGGACCATATGGGATGCCTGGATTCAAACCACTGTCTGTACTTGATCAGCTGCGTGCAAGGCAAACACCCTACCCCTGTGCTATCTCTCCAGCCCCCAATTACAAAACAATTTTTTAAATCATAGTAGCTGATACAGAAAAGTAGTTAAAAGCAAACTGTCTAAATTAAATTCAGATTCTGTAATTTACATATAATCTTGGGCAGGTAAGCATTCTGTTTCCTCATCTGTAAAAGTAAAGAGTTTTTTTTTTTATGACCTTATAAGATAGTAGATTATATATTATAAATAGATATAATATATAGGTATATATATATAACAGTGCAAGGCCTCTCTTAGAAAATGAGAAATGTTATCATTATGGTAATAAGACACATCTATGTCTTGAGTATAAGTGGTGTGAAAATTATGAAAGGGATATGTGTATGTGGCTGGTAGAGAGGTGGTAAATTATTGACCCTAATTCATTAGATAGTTACTTTGGGCTTTATATTAAGCTTCAGCATATTGGAATTAAAGGAAAATAGAGAGAAACATTAAAGCCAAATTATTCCTATTTTAATTTGGTTGGTTGGTTGGTTGGTTGGTTGGTTGGTTGGTTGGGGGCCCCACCCAGCAGCATTCACCATTAGTCCTGGCTCTGCATTTAGGACTCACTCCTTTCAGGTTTGGGAGACTATATAGGATGGTGGATATTGAATTCGGGTCAGCCATGTGCAATGCAAATGCTCTACCTGCTGTGCTATTGCTCTGGCCCCTCTTATTTTATTATTGAATACAAAACTTATGTGTAGCTTTTTCTCAATAGACATCTTTTGAGGGGCCAGGAAACAGTATTTTTCTCAGAAGACAGAGCTTGTACATAACATGTGTGAGGCCCTGACTTCAATCTTCAGCCCCAAACACCATCAGGTATGACTCTGATGGCCCCCCATGACAATATGATGATAACAACCACAAAAAATGATGGCTGATGGGACCAGAGTGGTGGCGCTAGGGGTAAGGCATCTGCCTTGCGAACGCTAGCCGAGAATGGACCTCGGTTCAATCCCCTGGCGTCCCAGATGGTCCCCCCAAGCCAGGAGTGATTTCTGAGCACATAGCCAGTAGTAATCCCTGAGTGTCAATGGGTGTCCCCCCCCCCCAAAAAAAAAAAACAAAAAAAAACAGGGCCCGGAGAGACAGCACAGCGGTGTTTGCCTTGCAAACAGCCAATCCAGGACCAAAGATGCTTGGTTCGAATCCCGGTGTCCCATATGGTTCCCTGTGCCTGCCAGGAGGTATTTCTGAGCAGACAGCCAGGAGTAACCCCTAAGCACAGCCGGGTGTGGCCTAAAAACCAAAAACAAATAAACAAACAAACTAAACCAAAATGATGGTTGAGAAATGGGATGGGAGGTAGGTCAAAGGGCATATTGCATGCAGGATATCTGGGTCTGATCCCTGGCACAGAATGGTCCCATGAACAACATCAGGAGCAACCACTGAACAATGCACTGGGAGTAGCCTAGCAACCTGCTAGAATGTCCCCAAAACAAAACAAAAATAGGCTGTTTTGGAATGTAGGAGTAACTCTGTGCAATATATATGATGCCCTCAGTTAGGTACCTTTGTCTTTGACTTGCCTTTCCCCTCACTTTTTTCTTCTCAAACTTAACCTCAAAGCCATTATAAAACTGAATAAAAGGTATAAACGCAGCGGCACTTTTTCCTGAGGGTAGAAAGCTACTATAGTAGGTAAGGCACTTACTTGCCTTGCACACAGCTGACCAGGACTTGATCCCAGATATGGTCCCTTCAGTCTGACTTGGTTCCTTGAGTTGTGGTGACACTGAGTACAGAGCCAGGATTAACTGCTAAGCACTTAGCCAGGTGTGGTCCAAAGAACAAAATCTAAAGAGATGTGAATTGATGTAATTAGAAACTTCTATCTAGCAATTTAACAGGTGGGGGAAAAATTGTTATTGAGTCACACCTGGCTTTGCTCAGTGCTCGCTCTTGACCCTGTACTCAAGAATTACTCCTGGTGATGCTCGGGGGACTATATGTGATGCTAGGGATTGAACCCTTGTTGGCTGTGGCATGGCAAGCATCCTACCTGCTGTACAATTTCTCCAGCTTCTCCCACAAAAATTATTATTTTTTTTTTATTAAAGGGAGCTGGAGAGATAATGCAGTGGATAAGGGACTTACCCTGCATGCTGCTGACCTGGGTTTGATATTTGGCCCCAAAGATCTTTTTTTTGTTTGTTTGTTTTTTGTTTTTTCGGGCCACACCCATTTGATGCTCAGGGGTTACTCCTGGCTAAGGGCTCAGAAATTGCTCCTGGCTTGGGGGGACCATATGGGACGCTGGGGGATCGAACCTTGGTCCTTCCTTGGCTAGCGCTTGCAAGGCAGACACCTTACCTCTAGTGCCACCTTGCCGGCCCCTCAAAGATCTCTTAATCTTGATCTCACTTGATACTGGATCTCTTGATACTTGGCCTCTTGATACTGCCAAGCATGATTGATACCTGAGCACAGAGCCAGGAGCAAGCCCTAACAGAGCCAGGTGTGGTTCTTAATCAAAATAAAATGAAAAGAAAAAAAAAACTTAAGAAATGGCCTGAAGGAACAGTGTTGTGGCTTGGAGTACCTACCTTGCATGCATATGGTTAGAAATGCAATCCATTATGATGCTGAGTGTAATCCTGTATCTCTCTGTTTGAACATCTCTGTTCTGCTAAGACTTGAGCACTACAAAGGATCTCTTGTTGCATTGCAGAGTAGGTGTAGAAACACCAAACAAGGGTGGAACCTCAGTGAGCACTACAAATAAAGAGATGTGTGAGTGCCATGGCCAAGAAGTGACCTGTAGTAGTATCTGTGTGAACATCATCAGTGTAACTTGTGCTGTGCCTTGACTAAGAAACCTCTGGTAAACATGAATACAAGCACTGCAACTAAAAGGAATTCAAGCCTTGGTGAGCACAGTGGTGAATGGCAACACCTCTGCCTGATTATACACCCCTTGGTGGCATCAAGATAAAGAGGTCTGAGCAGCACACTTACAATCAACCACCTGTACATCCCTGGCCATAGGGCAACAACTACCAGCAAGGACAGGAAAAGGGAATTTGGAAAGAAAATAAAGGAAAACACATACACATTGCAAAATCAAAACAATGCAATGTTGCTGAAGCACATGTTTTGCAAACAGAAAGCCCAGGTTTGATCCCCAGAACTTCATAATCTGCTGAGGATCTATAGGGAACAACCACTAAAGAGGAAAGCTTAAATAGGTCTCAAGCACAAAGCTGTGTGTGGCACAAAAACTACAAAGAGTCTTTAAAAAGTGTCCTTAAAGACATATCTCCATTCCTCCCAAACAAAACAAACAATAACAATAACACACACAGAGACCAAAGTGATAGTACAGGAGTAAAGCGTCTGATTTGTATGTACCTGACCTGGGTTCAACCACCAACATAGCATATGATCTCTTGAGTTGAGCCTGCCAGGATGATCCCTCTGAACAGAAACCAGGAGTATGCCTGAATACCAGAGTGTACCACCCCGAAAATGGCCCTCAGAGCATAAAGGTCATTATAAAACACTTCCTAGGAAAATAATCTATAAAAATTCCTAAAAGCAGAAAGTCTATGATATTTTTGTCATGGCTGCCAATTTCCCACCTCCAGGATATAGAAAATGCACTGGATTCCAATTCTGAACAGGAACCCCAGATCCCTTCCCCCTAGCTCCAAATCAAAGACTATGACCTCACCAGGCAAGGAGCAGACTGCAAGCATTTCTCAAAGAAACAAAAACTGAGCAATATTCTGAGCTAGCAGACATGCCTTACGAAAAAATGCTAAAGTCGGCAATTATGATGGAAAAACTATGACACTGCAAAATAATTCAAATTCATATCATCAAATTAAAGGCCTGCAAGGGTTAGCATGTAAGTAATTTTAAAAGACAGTGTGTTTTCTATTTTAAGCTGGTGTAAAGCAATATGTATATAATTATACTATTAGACTCATATAGAAATTCAATAGACCTGACAGTAATAGTACAAAAGTAGTCAAATAGAAGCACAGCTAGACTGGAGTAAAGAAATGACATCAGAGAAGAAAGATAAACACTATGATTTCATGCCTCTGTGGCAGAGAGAGAAAACAGATGAACTAAATAAAACAATAATAAACTTTAGAATGATAAAATCAATTAGTGTTTAGCAGAAGGTGAGAGGGAGTTACCGCAGCAGGACAAAGGGAACATACATATACTCTTCACTGATACAATCTGAAACCTATATAATGTTGTAATGTATTGATACTTCAATAAAATTAATTAAAGGTATCAGTGGCTAATTAAAATTTAAGAGAAAATATGAAGAGAACCAGCAACATTAAATAAGGAGGTTCATATAAATAGTTTTACTAATAAATATTTGTACTCCTTCTCTTAGCTGTTGTTTCTTAAAAGGCATTAAGATTATATGTAATTATAATGATGTATTTGGGAACTCTGTAATATAGAGACATGGTAAGAATAGAAATGACAGAGAAAAGTGGGAAGGGAGATTATAAGAAAAATATATTTTAGTGTCTGCTTTGGCAGCACATGTACTAAAATTGGAACAATACAGAGAACATTAGCATGGCCTTTGTTCAAGAATAACACACACATTTGTGAAGTGTCCCATGTTTTTTACTCCTAAATAACATAAAAAGAATAGTTTTTATATTTAGCTGAAATAAATCACAAATCTGAAATAGGTTTTGATGTTTGTACATTATAGGTCTTAGAGTAACCACTAAGAAAATGACTAAAAGATTATTGAAAAATCGAAAAATATTAAAGCAATACACTAGAAAATAGTCAGTTTCCAAAAATGAAGTCAATTCAAGAGGAATCAAGAAACAAAAATAATATAAGATATAAAGAAAAAATATAAATGGAAGATATAAATTTATATAAATATAAATGGAAGATATAAATTTGACAATAACATTAAATGCTAACTGATTTAATGATGAAATCAAACAGATAAATATTATTATATTGAATTAGATATTGGATACAGGGCCAAAGAGATAGTACAGCGGTAGGGCATTTGCTTTGCATGCAACTGATCCAGAGAAGATGGTGATTCAAATCCTGGCATCCCATATGGCCCCCCCAGGCCTTCCAGGAGTGATTTCTAAATGCAGTAACTCCTGAGTACCACTGGTGTGACCCCAAAATAACCCTTCCCCAAAGAAAGAAAGAAATTGGATCCAGGGACCAGAGCAATAGTATAATAGGTAGTATTTTTGCCTTGCACATGGCCAACCTGGGTTCAATTCCCAGCTTTTCATATGTCCCTTGAATACCACCAGGAATGACCTCTAAGCATAGTACCATAACACCTGAGAACCATTGGGTGTGGCCCAAAAAACCATGCGCTCATACATACTTAAAAAAAAAAAACTGGGGACCGGAGCTATAGCACAGTGGTAGGGCATTTGCTTTGTTTGCAGCAAATGGATCCAGATTTGATCCCCAGCATCCCATACAGTTCCCTGAGCCTGCCAGGAGCAATTTCTGAGCTCAGAGCTAGGAGTAACCACTGAGTGTCACCACCGGGTGTGGTCCCAAAACCAAAAAAAAAAAAAGAAAAAAAGAAAAAGAAAATAGATTCAACTATAAACTACCTAAAGAACACAGATTTTTAGATTCAAAGATTCAAAAAGAGGTTAAAGAGAACAGCAGAAAACACTTGCTTTGATGCAGCCAACCCAGTTTCAATCCCACATAAGGTCCTCCAAATACAGCCAGAAGTGATCACTGAGCACAGAGCAAGGAAAAAAAATCCTGAACACCTCTAGGTGTCTTCCAAACATCCCCCCAAAATAAAACTGTAAAAGAACCAGAATTTTTATATTTATACAGCAGAAAAAATACATCTAAACAACAACAAAATACTAGAAATAAGAAATTGTCATTATAAATGGATTGTTCTGGAAGTTAACATGGCTATTATATAGATACATGTACTGTTTCAAACTTCTATATTGCTGTAACACATCACCAAAATTTTGGTACCTTAAAGCAACATAGGAGCCAGAGCAATAGTTTAGTGGCTAGAATGTTTGTCTTGAGAGTAGTTGAACCATGTTTAATTCCACACATCCCATATGTGCAGATCCAGAAGTAATCCCTTGAGAACTTTTTTGGAGGTTCTAGCAGAGGAGTTCAGAATGGTCAGACTCTATTTCAGGAAGACCTTCCTCTTTCACCGAGTGCTCAGCTTTGGGAGGGACCCACATGAAGTAGTGTGGGAGGAAGAGGACAACCGCCTATCCAGACAGATGAGTCAAATCAACTCTGATGATCAATGGGGAGACAGTTGTTGCAGCCAGATCTCCATCATGTCCTATGCAGCTGTCAGGAAATATGAAGCCATGCAATTTTTCTATACATGGATGGACATGGAAACTATTATGCTGAGTAAAGTGAGTCAGAGGGAGAGATATAGACACAGAATAATCTCACTCATCTGTGGGATTTAAGAAAAATAAAAGATAGTATAATAATAATAATAATAATAATAATAATAATAATAAATAATACCCAGAAACAATAGAGATAAGGGTTGGAAGGACTGGTTCACAATACAAAGCTTACCAGAAGAATGGTGAATGCAGTTAGAGAAATAACTGCACTGACACCTATCAACTCTTACTAACAACAATGGTAGTGAGTTAGATAAATAGAAAGTCTGTCTCAAAGACAGGCAAGGGATAGGGGAAGGGGAAGATGGGGGGGCATTGGTGGCAGCAGGAAGGTTGCACTGATGAAGGGGGTGTACTTTTTATGACTGAAACCCAATTACAAACATGGTTGTAGTCATGGTGCTTAAATAAAAATATTATTATAATAAACAAACAAAAAAAGTATTTTGGGTATTTCAAAAAGAAAACCACAAAATTATTATTTCATTATAGATATAATGGTCAGAAGGCAAAAATGAGTCTCACATCTAAAATCAAAGTCTCACAGAACTAAAATCAACTTACGTAGAGTTGTATTTTTCTGGAGATTCAGGAAAAAGACTAATATTCTTGCATTATTCATCTAGGAACCTTGCATTCCTCCTCCCCTTCCTCCCTACCCCTCCGTATACTTTGCCCCCAATCCACTTCTATGCTCACATCTATTCTTCTGACACAGACCCTCCTTCCTCATTCTTCAAAGGACCCCTATAAATATATTGGACCCACCTGGATAATCTAGATAATCTTTCATAGACAGAACCTCAACCTAATCACATCAGTAAAATCTTTCATGTCAGTGTTCTGCAACCATTTTACTCCTGTAAACTGGTGGGTGCATAGCACTTATATAGGGTTACAAATTTATTCCCAGGTTCCAGGATTTAGAATGTGGGAAGCCTTAGGACCATTTCTACCATCTATATATAACAACAAAATTTGGAAATACATAAATCTAATACCAAAATAGCTGAAGGTAAACTAGACAATTCAACAATGATTTTTTTTAGAAACTTCAACACTCTACTTTCAGTAATGAATACAAAAACTAGACATGAGATCAACAAAGAAAAGAAAAATAGAAAATTATAAGCCTGTAAAACCTAAAAGCATAACACTCAAACAAATAAATGTAGAAGCCATGTTATTCTCAAGTGAACATAGAATCTTCTACAGAACAGACATGCTAGACCCTTAAAATTTTTTAATACAATTGAAAGTAATATAAAGTATGTTCTATAATGATAATGAAATAAAATTAGAAAGCAGTAACAGAAGGAAAGTTAAGAAATTCACTTGCAATAAAACGAACATAGACCCCCATCATGTATGAAGGTAAAATCCAAATGGATTAAAGACCTTGATATCAGACCTGATACCATAAGGTATATAGAACACCACGTTGGTAAAACACTCCATGACACTGAGACTAAAGGCATCTTCAAGGAGGAAACTGCACTTTCCAAACAAGTAGAAGCAGAGATCAACAGATGGGGATCCATTAAGCTGAGAAGCTTCTGCACCTCAAAAAAAATAGTGTCCAGGATACAAGAGCCACCCACCAAGTGGGAGAAACTATTCACCCAACACCCATCAGATAAAGGGCTAATATCCAAAATATACAGGGCACTGACAGAACTTTACAAGGAAAATAACATCTAGTCCCATCAAAAATGGGGAGAAGAAATGAACAGACACTTTGATAAAAAAAGAAATACAAATGGTGAAAGGGCACATGAAAAATGCTCCTCATCACTAATCATCAGGAAGATGCAAATCAAAACAATGATGAGATACCATCTTACACCACAGAGATTGGCATACATCACAAAGAATGAGAACAATCAGTGCTGGCAGGGATGTGGAGAGAAAGGAACTCTTATCCACTGCTGGTGAGAATGCTGTCTAGTCCAACCTCTATGTAAAGCGATATAGAGATTCCTCCAAAATCTGGAAATTGAGCTCCCATTCGACCCAGCTATTCCACTCCTAGGGATATACCCTAAAAACACAAGACTACAACACAAAAACCCCTTCCTCACACCTATATTTATTGCAGCACTATTCACAATAGCAAGACTCTGGAAACAACCAAGATGCCCTTCGACAGACTAATGGCTAAAGAAACTGTGGTGCATATACACAATGGAATATTATGCAGCCGTCAGGAGAGATGAAGTCATGAAATTTTCCTATACATGGATGTACATGGAATCTATCATGCTGAGTGAAATAAGTCAGAGGGAGAGAGAGAGACACAGAATAGTCTCACTCATCTATGGGTTTTAAGAAAAATAAAAGTCATTTTTGTAACAATCCTCAGAGACAATGAGAGGAGGGCTGGAACACCAGCTGACTCCATGAAGCTCACCACAAAGAATGGTGAGTACAGCTATAGAAATAACTACACAGAGAACTACCATAATCAAGTGAATGAATGAGGGAACTGGAAAGCCTGTCTGGAGTACAGGTGGGGGTGGGGTGGGATGGAGGGAGATTTGGGACATTGGTGGTGGGAATGTTGCACTGGTGAAGGGGGGTGTTCTTTACATGACTGAAACCTAATCACAATCATATTTGTAATCAAGATGTTTAAATAAAGAAAATAATCATAAAAAAGGAAATTCACAAACGTTCATATATTAACACACTTCTAAATAGCCATTGTATCAAAGAAATAATCATATGAGAAACTAGGAAAACCTTGAGATGAATAAAGCAAAATACCACAAAACACTTATGTAGCTAAACAGTGTTTCCAGAGAAATTTAGAGCTAAAAATATCTGATCCCTCTAAACAATGTGCTGGGAGTAGACCTTGAATACCACTAATTATTTAAAAGAAAAAGAAAAGTAGAAAGAGAAGAGCAAATTAAACCCAATGCAAGTAGAAGGATAGTAAGTATCAGAGGCAAAATAAGTGAAATAACATTATAAATAATAGGGAAAATTAAACAAACTGAAAGTTTTTGAGAAAAATCAATACAATTGACCAACCTTTGCTTGTTTGGGCCACACCTAGTGGCACTCAGGGGTTCTACAGTCCTGGTTCTACACTCAGGGGATTACTCCCAGTGTGTTCAAGGGACCATAGGATGTCAGGGATCAAACAGGGATTAGCTATGTGAAAGGCAAATGCCCTACTCCTGCCCCAAAACCTTTAAAAGTTAATTGGAGCTAAAGCAAAAAAACTCAAACTATTAAATTTAGGAGTGAAAAAGAAAAGACCCATTTATTTTACAGGCATAAAAGGAATTATAAGGGAATATTATGTCAACAAATAAATTTCTATAAAAAGGAAAAATTCCTAAAGTATCAAAATATCTTTTTTCAAAGAGATATTGTCACTGGACCAGGAGAATGCAATGTAGTGAAAGAGGACACCTAGATTTTTTTTGACCTCAGAGTTTTAGGGGAAAAGAATAAAAGAAATAGAGGGGGAAAGAATATGAGAAAGAGAAGTAATGGGAAAGCAGAGATCAGATGTAAGGAGACAATGGCAATGTGAAGGTGTGATATAGTTATATATCCAAACCACAAATTCACTGAAAACACTGAAAACGTGAGATCAAAACAACCACCATCAATAAAACTGCAAAATTTGCCCATTAGTAGTGAAAGTAGTGCTAAAATATTATACATCTAAAACACAACTATCAACTATAGTTGATTTACAACTATAACTTTGTAAGTCATGACTTCAATTAACTTTTAAATTAAAATAAAAAATTTAAATTAAAAAAAGAAAAATCAGTGCCCAGAGAGATAGCACAGCGGCGTTTGCCTTGCAAGCAGCCAATCCAGGACCAAAGTGGCTGGTTCGAATCCCAGTGTCCCATATGGTCCCAAGTGCCTGCCAGGAGCTATTTCTGAGCAGACAGCCAGGAGGAGTAACCCTTGAGCAACGCCGGGTGTGCCCCCCCCCCCCAAAAAAAAAGAAAAGAAAAGAAAAGAAAAATCAGGGTAAAAGGTAAAATCATTGGTAAATACCAATGATAAAAGTTGATTTACGGGCCCGGAGAGATAGCACAGCGGTGTTTGCCTTGCAAGCAGCCGATCCAGGTTCAAAGGTGGTTGGTTCGAATCCCGGTGTCCCATATGGTCCCCCGTGCCTGCCAGGAGCTATTTCTGAGCAGACAGCCAGGAGTAACCCCTGAGCACCGCCGGGTGTGGCCCAAAAAAAAAAAAAAAAAAAGAAAGAAAAAGTTGATTTACAAGGACTAGGTATACAGCTCCGTGGTAGAGTACACAGTTTACATATATAAGGTGCTGAATATGAAGACATCCAAGAAATAAATAAGTTTAGTTAGAAAGTTGACAGTCTGAGGAGAGTACCAGAAAGAGATGATTTAAAGACTTTAATTTAATATAAACACACACTTCACTGATGACAGTCTTGCATTCACTCTTTTGTCTGTCATCTCTCCTGGAGGAAGACAATCCAGAGACTTGGCCCTACGCTCCGCTCCTCTTCCCTTCTTCCCTTCACACACCCCTTTTGAGATGTAAAGACCCACTCAGATTTACTTAGCATTAGATAGGTACTTTTGTCTGTTACCGATGTCTGCTTTCCAGAACAATAAATACCATTCCTGGAGGACAGTCCATGCTTCTCTGTCCATGAGGCTGGAAGCCCCTGATCCCACACTTTTCTCTATTAGTCTGTCTTTTTTTTCTTTGGTTTTTTTGGGTCACACCCAGCGGCACTCAGAAGTCGCTCCTGGCAGGCTCGGGACCATATGGGATGCTGGGATTCAAACCGGGTCCGTCCTGTGTTGGCCGCGTGTAAGGTAAGTGCCTTACCGCTGTGCTATCTCTCCCGCCCCATGTCTTGTTTTCTTAATCCTCGCAGCATCCCTGATTCAGGCTCATTCATCCAGGGCCTGAACTCCAAGTATAAGGTACTGGATATTATCACAGACACCAATATATTTTTTGGCTTTTGGATCACACTCAACTTTTTTCTTCAGGCTTACTCCTGGCTCTGCACTCAGGGCTAATTCAGTGTACCTTACAGATTGGGGCTAGGTTGGCCATGAGCAAGGCAAATGCCTTATCTGCTGTACTATCACTCTCACCCCAACTACATTCCAAAAAATTTTAAATATAGGGCCAGAGCAATCTTATAGTAGATAAGACACTTGCTTTGCACATGGCTGACTAAGAAACTCAGGTCCAAATGATTTTAGCAATTAATCCCTAATCCTAAAGTTAGCTTTAATCTCCTTCAGGAGTCTCCAGTTCAGGCTCACCTAGGAAACCTGACTTCAGTTACCTCTGCAGTAAGGAGCCCTTCAACCTTATTGCGATACTATGAATTTCACAAATTTGTTTGTCACTGTACTTTGAAAAAATTTTCTTTCTTCTCTTCCTTTTCCTTTTTACTTTCTATTTTTTTTTATAACTTGCTTTCACTTATCTGGAAACAGATGTTTTATGGTCAACTATGTGATGCATTTTCTTTAAATAAAATAAATAAAAAATTAAATAAAAATAATAAAATATTCTAAGTCAGACATGCTACATTTTATCACTAAGAAAATAAATAATATAGCAGCATAAATTATGGAAAAATTCTGCATCAGAGTGATAGTAAAGCAGGTAGAGCATTTGCCTTGCCCCTGCCAACATGGGTTTAATCTCATAGGTCCCCTGAGCTTGCCAGGAGCAATATCTGAGTACAGAGCCAGAAGTTACTCCTGAGAATTGTTAAGTATAATCCAAATATTAAAAAATAAAAATGTTAGGGCATAATTCTTCCTTTTTATTGAAAATTGTACATATAAAGAAAGATCTTGGGGCTGGAGCGGTGGCGCAGCAGTAGGGCATTTGCCTTGTATGCAGCTGATCCAGGATGAACCTTGGTTTGATCCCCAGCATCCCATATGGTTTCCCAAGCTAGAAGTGATTTCTGAGAGCATAGTCAGGAATAACCCCTGAGCATCACTAGGTGTGCCCAAAAAACAAACTAAAGATCTTATGAGCTCTAATTTCTACCTTTACTTTTGTCTTTTTTTTGGGGGGGGGGGGGTTTGGGCCACATCCGGTGGTGCTCAGGGGTTACTCCTGACTGTCTGCTCAGAAATAGCTCCTGGCAGGCACAGGGGACCATATGGGACACCGGGATTTGAACCAACCACCTTTTGTCCTGGATCGGCTGCTTGCAAGGCAAACGCCACTGTGCTATCTCTCCAGGCCTTCTACCTTTACTTTTAATATGTATCAACCTCATGTGATATAATGTACAAGAAAAGTTTTTCTTTATTAAGTGTAATAAAGAATTCTTCAAACTTTATATATAGTCTGATTCTTCAGAATCAATTTCAGACTCACATTAATATACACTTTACTACATAACACTATCCTCTTAGTATTAAAATATGGTGTTAAGCATTTTTAGAGTGTTGTACTAATCTTCCAAGCACCTGAAATCTTATATGCAAATTTTAACACATATACTAAAGCAAGCAATACTTTTTATCATGACTGCTTCATGACCAAATGATTGTTACATGCATTCAAATTTCAAAAGCACTTAAAAGTAGAAAAGAAATGTTTCTTATAATAGCTAAAATATGGGACGTAAGTAATTTCAAGAGATCCCCCAAGGTCTCATGGCAGAAGTGAGACTACTCTTGGAATGAGAAAGATTTGGGCGTGAGAAATGACCAGAACTTATGAGCCATGTAAGAGAATTAGCCTGGCAAAAGAAACGAAAAAAAAAAATGTGTATAAATGTAAGAGAGCAAAAGTATACAATGTAACTGACGTGGAGGAGAGAACTTAAAAAGAAAGAAAGGAAGGTAGGCACAGATCCAGTAGATTAAGCCTGAGTGCACGGTTCTGAATTGTAGGCTAAGAATTGTAGACTCTAGGGCCAAAAAGGGAGCATAGTAATATAGCACTTGCTTTGCATGTAGAAGTTTTACTGTTGGGAGAAGGGGTTGGAGCCAACATGTTGGTTTTTTGTTGTTTTGTTTTGTTTTGCTTTGGTTTTTGATTTTTGGGTCACACCCGGCAGTGCTCAGGGGTTACTCCTGGCTCTATGCTCAGCAATCGCTCCTGGCAGGCTCGGGGGACCACATGGGATGCCGGGATTTGAACCACCAACCTTCTGCATGCAAGGCAAATGCTTTATCTCCATGCTATTTCTCCAGCCCCCTGGAGCCAACATGTTAAAGGAGCTAAGACATTAGCATTTTGAAGTCACCAAAATTCGTTAGTTGGAGTAAATGATTCTTGCCATTGACAAATCCAGACACTTAACCATGCTAAAAATTAGAGCATGCAAACATAGCATCATGTTGGAAAAGAACAAGGAAATTTTGAACTATAGAATTTTATATTAAAGATGATCTAGTTTATGGTTTTAAATTCACAGATAAAAAGAATTTTTTATTCACAGATAAAAAGAAGATGCTTTAGAGCTCTCATAATTGCCACAATAATGTGAGCATCACATCAAAGAGCAAAGGAAATTGGTTCAAGAAGACAACTAGATATAAGAACCACAAAAGAAAAGAGAAAAGAAAAAAGAAAAAAAGAGAGAAAGATAGAAAGAAAGGAAGGAAGGAAGAAAGAAGAAAGAGGGCCTGGAGATATAGCACAGTGGCGTTTGCCTTGCAAGCAGCCGATCCAGGACCAAAGGTGGTTGGTTTAAGTCCTGGTGTCCCATATGGTCTCCCGTACCTGCCACGAGGTATTTCTGAGCAGACAACTAGGAGTAACCCCTGAGCAACGCCGGGTGTGGCCAAAAAACAAAAAACAAAACAAAAACAAAAAACAAAAAAAAGGAAAGAAGAAAGGAAGGAAGGAAGGAAGGAAGGAAGGAAGGAAGGAAGAAAAAGAAGAAAGAAAGGATTAAAAAGAAGAAAGCAGGAAGGAAGGAAAGAAGGAGGAAAGAAGGAAGAAAGAAGGAAGGTAGGAAGAAGGAAGACAGGAAGGAAGGAAGGAAGAAAGGAAGGAAGGAAGGAAGGAAGGAAGGAAGGAAGGAAGGAAGGAAGGAAGGAAGAAGGAAGACAGGAAGGAAGGAAGGAAGGAAGAAAGAAAGAAAGAAAGAAAGAAAGAAAGAAAGAAAGAAAGAAAGAAAGAAAAAGAAAGAAAGAAAGAAAGAGAAAGAAAGAAAGAAAGAAAGAAAGAAAGAAAGAAAGAAAGAAAGAAAGAAAGAAAGAAAGAAAGAAAGAAAGAAAGAAAGAAAGAAAGAAAGAAAGAAAGAAAGAAAGAAAGAAAGAAAGAAAGAGAAAAAGAATCAGCCTAAGGAGGCCATTAGATTTGACCCTTGCAGATTCTCGATGATACTCTTCAAATGTCTACTTTGGAATGTAGTCAGGGTAAAAATGGGATTGAGAAAATTTTGTAATTAGAAATGCTCACTGGATAGTCAGAGAGGCAGTACAGTAGGCAAACTGCTTGTCTTCAAGCTCAATGGTACTTCAATTTCAAGTACTGACATGATTCCCTGAACCCTTTCAGGAGTGATCCTGGAATCACTTGCACACTGTCAGGAATAAGCAAACATAGCTGGGTATGACCCAAAATATAAGTGTGTGTGTGTATGTGTGTGTGTGTGTGTGTGTGTGTGTGTGTGTGTGTGTGTAAATCTTACTATTTTTAATGTTTCCCTGCAAAAAGAAAGAACTTACTGTTATTAAATATTCCCCCACAAAAGACTCTGAATTCAACATTCTTTCATGGAAATAATTCAAGCAAAATACTGGGAATCATTGTCCCTTGGAAAAGGCAAAAAGTTATTTTGAGGTAGCAATCACACACATTTTCAAGCCTAGCCTTTCAACTCATCTATAAATAAACCATTGCTTTCTTAAAAATATAAATACAGGGCCTGGAGAGATAGCACAGCGGCGTTTGCCTTGCAAGCAGCCGATCCAGGACCAAAGGTGGTTGGTTCGAATCCCGGTGTCCCATATGGTCCCCCGTGCCTGCCAGGAGCTATTTCTGAGCAGACAGCCAGGAGTAACCCCTGAGCACCGCTGGGTGTGGCCCAAAAACCAAATATATATATAAATACAAATGTTCCCAAAAAAAGATATTAACATGGGGACAGGAAGAAGCTCAAAAGGGTGAAACATTCCTTCAAGCACCCTGGGAACAAACTTCAAGCATTAAAGAGAGTATGACCATAGTTCACCTCTCAAAAAACAAACAAACAAACAAAAAAACAAACAATAATAGTGTGGGTTTCTAAGTTGCATCTCTATAGTACTTTATTTAATGGGTAACGATCATAAACTGTTTCCTTCTATATCAATGATATTAAATAGTATATCTCAGCACCAGTAGTGGAAGTCAGATTTCCTACAAGACACCTTGTGTCCTTGTCCAGTACAGATGTCACAAGAATACTTTTGATGTCATAGGGTGAGAGCTGTACCTTAGGGACAAAGACACTGATAATTGAAGACACTCAAATTAAAGCAATGTATTTCATTGAAATATACTTACTGGGCAATATGTATTTTATTGACAAAAATGTAGCATGTTAATAATATTCAAAGAATTCTGGTAGAAAGACAGTTATTGCAGCTACTTTTTATGACATTAAGCGGTAACCATTAAAATTAAAAAATGAGCACTCCCCATGACTCAGCAATTCCACTCTATAGTGAACCAATCTACACACACAAATATGAGTGAGTCAGTTTGGTTAACAGTCACCAAAAGAATTTTGTTTTGCTTTTTTTTTTTTTTTTTTTTGGACCACACCTGGCGGTGCTCAGGGGTTACTCCTGGCTGTCTGCTCAGAAAGAGCTCCTGGCAGGCACGGGGGACCATATGGGACACCAGGATTCGAACCAACCACCTTTGGTCCTGGATCGGCTGCTTGCAAGGCAAACACCGCTGTGCTATCTCTCGGGCCCTCACCAAAAGAATTTTTACTTACAATACCTGTTAACAGTATGTTTAGTACACATGTAAATAAATGTTTATTTTGCCCTTTACTCTGCTTCTCTAGCTCTAATTTTTGTTTTTGTTTTTGTTTTTTTGTTTTTTTTGGGTTTTTTTTGGGGGGGGGCCACACCTGGCGGTGCTCAGGGGTTACTCCTGGCTGTCTGCTCAGAAATAGCTCCTGGCAGGCACGGGGGACCATATGGGACACCGGGATTTGAACCAACCACCTTCGGTCCTAGATCGGCTGCTTGCAAGGCAAACACCGCTGTGCTATCTCTCCGGGCCCTCTAGCTCTAATTTTTATTTTTTTTTCTTTTTGGTTTTTGGGCCACACCCTGTGACGCTCACGGTTTACTCCTGACTATGCTCTCAGAAATTGCTCCTGGCTTGGGGGACCATATGGGACGCTGGGGGATCTAACCGCAGTCCGTCCTAGGTCAGCTGCGTTCAAGGCCCTACCGCTGCGTCACCACTTTGGCCCCTTAGCGCTAATTTTTTTTTTTTTTTTTTTTTTTTTTTTGGTTTTTGGGCCACACCCGGCAGTGCTCAGAGGTCACTCCTGGCTGTCTGCTCAGAAATAGCTCCTGGCAGGCACGGGGGACCATATGGGACACCGGGACTTGAACCAACCACCTTTGGTCCTGGATCAGCGGCTTGCAAGGCAAACGCCGCTGTGCTATCTCTCCGGACCCAGTGCTAAATTTTTTAAGTCTTGTTAAAATATTATCCTACACTTATAGTTTTAAAGAATCTATCAAACCTATGAAAAAAATTATTCTTTCCTCATTTGAATTTGTGAAGTCCTTGGTAACATTGTCAATTGTTATCCTGTTTATGTGTTTCTTAGATATTTACATACATTTTATATTCACATTGACTATAACAGATCTCAAGGGAAGGAGGTACATGTAATATACCTCTTTTATCTATTGTCAAGTAGGGTCACAATAAATGTATGTTGATGATACATGTAAATGGCTGATGCATTTGTGGTGTAGTTTTTTTCCATCTCAGCTACTCCCAAAGAATACACATCATAGACACATATTTACAACATATATATTCACACAAATCCCTAATTAAATATGTATATACCATAAAGACATCCAAACCACACATGTACATCCTAGACATATGTGCTTAAACATATATATATACCAAGTACACATACTTCCAAATAGTTACCTTCCATATATATCTAACATATATCTATATGTCATACATATTATGCATTCACCATATATGTATACCTCAAACATTCATGTATGAAAATCACTATGCAGAGTAAGCTCTTGTTTGCATTCTGTATTGAAGATTCTATTTGGAAAGAAATGTCCTAGCAGGGACTGGAGAGATAGCATGGAGGTGGGGCATTTGCCTTGCTTGCAGAAGGTCGGTGGTTCGAATCCTGGCATCTTATATGATCACCCAAGCCTGCCAGGAGCGATTTCTGAGTGTAGAGCCAGGAGGAACCCCTGAGCACTGCCGGGTGTGATCTAAAAGAAAAACAAACAAACAAAAAGAAAAGAAAAGAATAGAGAAAGAGAAAGAAAATGTCCTAGCAGCTGAGCTCCTTTAAATTCAAAACTGCCTTGACTATAGAAACAGAAATGCCTGGTTCTTCCACCCCCATCTCAACAGACATGAAAAGGAGCTGTGAGGGAAAAAAATCATATTGAGGAGAAGGGAGTGTCTGAATGAGTAATTTCCAACCAAATGAAGGGTCATACTACTAAGTAGCTTCAGGGTAAAAATAGGGAAATGGATTTTTGCTGCATCATAAGTACATGTTGGAGCAAACACGCAAATTTACCCAGGCAGAGAACTTGAAATAAATTATATAGGCTTTGTAGGGAGCAAGATCTGGGCGTGTGAGAATTTTAATAGCGATGCAGGATGACTCAGTCCTTGGCTCTCCCCTCAGACATTTCCAACTCTCTGACCTTGGTTTCATCATCACTTTCTGCTGGGAGCTGGGAAAAGATCTCTGAGGAGCTAGGCGTATTTTCCTTCCCTTTTTTCCACCATTACTGAGTGGATGGAGTATAAGGAAAGGGCTATTAAAGATAGTTTAAAAAGCATCTTTTTGAAATTTTATATAAGACAAGAAAGAATAAACAGGGCTGAGACCACGCAGAAGAGAGAGATTATAGTAGCTACTGCTACCACTTGGAGTCGAGAAGGAACATCTCTGTGAAGAATGTCAGTCACCAAATAACCAAACTTTGCTATGAATTACAAAATGCCAGACACTACACTAAACATTTTACACTTAATCTTTTACCTGAGTTGAATGAATTGTATCAGTGTTCCAATTTCCCAGATAAACAGGCTGAGAGGTCAATCACTAACCCCTTTTATCCCCAACTTCTATTTTATGAACAACTGATCTAGTTTCTTTGACTAGATACTTTAGGGTTTTGGTACCATAAATTTATGAAAATCAGAATTTAGGGGTCAGAGTGATAGTACAGTGAGTAGGTTGCTTGCCTTAAAATCTCAGGCATCCCATAATTCGTTTGGCACGACCAAAATAAATTTCTGATTGCAGAGCCAAGAGAAACTCAAGAGCATCTCTGGGTATGCCTGCCCACCACCACCAAAAAATCAAAATTCTTCTGGTTCCTAGGAACCCAAGTATCCTGTAATAATGTCTTTAAATTCCTTTCACAGAGAAGTCTAAATTCCTGGCTCCCAGGGCGTATTCACCTTGGCACTCTGGTTTTCCACATGGAACTAGTTCTGAGCAGTTTGTTTCCACTCATAATTTCTGTATTAAAACAGATGACAGTGTGGGTGAGGACACCAAACATAAAAGAAATGAGATCTGAGAAACAGAATAGTCAGAAGAAAAGGAATGAGAAAGGTCACACAGATTCAAAATAAGGGGTGTGTCTAAGCTCCATGAGCAGATAAAGATTAAACACTAGTTTTTGTGAGAATGAAGCCAAATAAAAGAAAAACATTTCTTTAGTTGCTGTGAATTACAATTTTTCATAATTGGTTTTTAGGTATACAATGTTTTAACATCAAACCCTTTACCAATGTCCACTTCCCTCCATCAATATTTCTCTCCCATCCACTAGTCTGCCACTGTGATAGGCACTTTTAATTTTTTTTGGGGGGGGCCACACCTGGCGGTACTCAAGGGTTACTCCTGGCTATCTGCTCAGAAATAGCTCCTGGCAGGCACAGGGGACCATATGGGACGCCGGGATTCAAACCAACCACCTTGGGTCCTGGGTTGGCTGCTTGCAAGGCAAACACCACTGTGCTATCTCTCCGGCCCCTAATTTTTATTATTTATTTATTAATTTATTTTTGGGCCACACCCAGTGATGCTCAGGGGTTACTCCTGGCTATACGCTCAGAAATTGCTCCTGGTTGGGGCCGGTGAGGTAGCGCTAGAGGTAAGGTATCTGCCTTGCAAGCACTAGCCAAGGATCAGGACTGCGGTTGGATGCCCAGCGTCCCATATGGTCCTCCCAAGCCAGGGGCAATTTCTGAGTGCTTAGCCAGGAATAACCACTGAGCATCAAACGGGTGTGCCAAAAACCCAAAAAAATAAAAAATAAATAAATAAATTGCTCCTGGCTTGGAGGACTACATGGGACGCTGGGGGATCGAATTGAGGTCCTAGATCAGCACATGCAAGGAAAATGCCCTTCCGCTTGCACCACTGAGCTGGCTCCTGATAGGCACTTTAAAAATTTTTTTTTAGGCACTGTGGTTTATAGAACTGCTACCGATAGGGTTTTATTTATATGACTTTACCATCTTTCAGCACTTCATCCTCCTGAGTAAACACATCCCTCTACAATTGTTAAAGTGTTCTCTTTGTCCTATAACCTGCCCCCTTCTTTGCCCCAACTCCATCCACCCCATGTAGCAAGCTTCTTCTGAAAACCAGCTCTCAAGTTCTTTATTTTTTTTTTTGTTTGGGGGTATTTTTCTTTTTCTTTTGTTTGTTTTAGGGCCACACCTGACAATGCTCAGGGGTTACTCCTGGCTCTGCACTCAGAAATCACTCCCGGTAGTGCACAGGGAGCCATAGGTTATGTCAGGGATTGAACCCAGGTCAGTCACATGCAAGGCAAAAACCCTAAACCCCACCAGCCTCCTTATGTTGGTTTTGGGGTTGTCTCTCCTGGGTTACTCCTGGCTCTGCACTCAGAAATAACTCCAAAGGGAGCTCGGGGGGACGATATGGGTCATGGGGAATTGAACCTGAGTCAGCTGCATGCAAGACAAATGCCGTACCTGCTGTAATATTGTTCAAACCCAGAGTTTTTTGAATTTTATTGCATTTGGCTATTTGTTTTACAAGATGATCATTTCTATTTTTCTTTTTTTGTTGTTGTTGTTAATTTTTAGAGGGAGGGACACTCAGTGGTTCTAATAGTGGACACCGGGTTCTACACTCAGGGATAACTGGTTGTGTTTGAGGGATCATTTGGGATGCTAGGGATGGAACCTGGGTTGGATCACATGCAAGATAAACCCCTCTACCTATGTACTATCACTCTAGCTCCTAAGGACCATCCATACCTTAGTCTAGACACAGACATTTAGTCCCTAAGATTTTGGGCTTTTCTTTTCTTACTTCTACTTCCAACTCTGGAGAAGAGAAGAGTTTTTCTTTTCCCTAACTGCACTAAAGAGCCTTGTGATCTGGTTCATCTACAAGAGATTTGGAGAAGATTGAGGCCTCCAAACTAGATAGTAAGGTAGCTCATGTAGCCAGGTTACCTCCCTCCATCCTTCCCTACAAACACAAACCCACCAAGAAAGAAAGTAGAAAGATGGGGCTGTCTCCTGTGTCTCCTGGTCCTTAAAAATTAAATAGAGAGCCTTAAGAAACAAAGGAAATGGAGAAACAGGTGTACCTTATCATCGCTACCTTCATTTTCTGCAGAAATAAACAATAAGGGGGTAGGAAGTATTAATATTTTTTATAATCTAATCAATCATTTGCCTACCCAGAAGGAAAAACCTTTCACTTTTCAAGGTAATGGTTGGCGTCAGCTTCCTTCTTGGTGCTGTCTGATGACTTCTCTGCCAAGTGGTGACACAAACCTGCCCTCTAGTGGCCAGTAAGAAGAATTTACAGCTGGGGGAAATGGAGGATCCAGAAAAAAAGGATGGTTGAGACTTTGCCCCATTTCCCCAAACCAGCAGATTGAGCTCACGTTGTTCCTGCAAACCACATCTACCAAAAGTTGGCTTGTTAGTTGATAAATATAATGGCATTTGTGGAACAAACAGTGGTCCTCAAACTATGGCCCGCGGGCCACATATTGTATTTGTATCTCTTTTGTTTCTTCATTGCAAAATAAGGTATATGCAGTGTGCATAAGAATTTGTTCCTAAGTTTTGTTTTTACTATAGTCAGACCCTCCAATGGTCTGAGGGACAGTGAACTGGCCCCCTGTTTAAAAAGTTTGAGGACCCCTGGTAGATGAAGCCGGGTAGCTTAAACTTACAACCAATCTTACGTTCATGAGCCCAAGTTCCCAGTGTTCTAAACATGCTGAACTTGATCCTGTAAGCCCAGATGTTTGCAATGCTTAGAGCCGTGAGCAATTTACTGCCACACCACAACCTTGTATAAGTATCTCCATGGCTATGATCCCATGCAAGAATCAAACTAAAAGATGGACCACAATCAGAAACTATTTTGCCTGGCAAATATAAACATTGCGATTTAGGGAGTACAAACTTTAGTGAGCACAGTGGCAAGAGGACAAGCACCACCACAAGCTTGTGCTTATACACTTCATAACCCTGACAAATAGCACAACTAAGTTATGAGAATCATAATCAGGCATGTGGGTGACTCAACCCCCCTGCAGCCATACCTGGACTTCAATGTTTGTAGAATATTTCTGATTTATGTTTTTTTAATATGAAAAGTGTAGGAAAATTAAAGGACACGTTGGAACTTATAATTTGTACTACAATTTGCACTTTGTTTTTTGCTTTGTTTTTGGATCACACCTGGTGGCACTCAGTAGTTACTCCTGGCTTTGCGCTCAGAAATTGCTCCTGGTGGGCTTGGGGGACCATATTGGATGCTGGGATTTGAACCACCATCTGTCCTGGATCAGCTGCATACACGGCAAATGCCGTACTGCTGTACTATCACTCTGGCCCCTACAATTTGCATTTTTTGACCTAATCACATAGCACAGTATTCAAGTACCTATATTTAAGAAGCCTGACTATCTGAATGGAAAGTCAGCTGTTATTTGTGGAATATATATGTGTGTTTTCAATATATTATATATCATAATATGTATATATACATATCTTGCTGAACCCAGTCCTTCCGCATGAAAGTCATGCACTATAGTGTCTTGCTATTTCCCTGGTCCCTGGAGCAATTTCTACTTTTTCTGTCCTCACTTTCATTACTGTATTACCTAAGAATTTCTACATAAAATTGTCAAAGTAATGTGTATATCAATGGTTGCAAAGTGGTTAAAGGAGTATCTAATACATAGAAAAGACTTCTTAAAAACCCATGGCAAGTCATAGTCAAACTAATAAGTATGTATTTAGAACCTAACAGGTGCATAGGGAAAATTAGAAGCACAGGGGCCAGAGAGATGGTATAGTGGCTTGTCGGTGGGGCTCACTGGCTGGATGGTTTCCCGGGCACTGACAGCTGCTGCCTGTTTTCAGCTGCCTATAGTTTGTGCTATTCACGGTGTTCGTGTTTGTGATGACCCTGGAATGAACGGGTTTGGAGCAAGGAGAGGCACACAAGAAGTGAGACAGAGTCACAGGAAAAAGTGCATTTTGGTCAGGAATTTTTGAGCAGCCTCAAAAAAAGTGGCTGCTTTCCCTGCCACTTTTATATTTTTCATTTTCATTTATTTATTTGGTTTTGGGCCACACCCAGTAATGCTCAGGGGTTACTCCTGGCTCTCTGCTCAGAAATTGCTCTTGGCAATGCATGGAGGACCATATGGGATGCTGGGATTCGAACCACCATTTGTCCTGTTTTGGCTTGATGCAAGGCAGATGCCCTACCACTGTGGAATCTCTCTGACCCCTAACTGCACTCCTTTTGCTATTTGTGGCAGCCTTTCTATCATGGACCAGTCCTCTTGGCTTGTCTAAAGAATAATATCCAAAGATATTATTACCATGATATCTTTATATATATATATATATATATATATATATATATATATATATATATATTCCACAAATGAATACACTCATTCTATGGCTATCCCTCTTCCTCTTTGGTTTTGTTGTTGTTGTTTTGGTTTTTGGGTCACACCCAGCAGCACTCAGGGGTTTCTCCTGGTTCTATGCACAGAAATCACCCCCAGCAGGCTCAGGGGACCATATGAGATGCCGGGATTCGAACCAATGTCCTTCTGCATGCAAGGCAAAAGCCCTACCTCCATGCTATCTCTTCGGCCCTCCCTCCCACTTTTAATAGTTAGAGTTTAACATAAATCACTGAGAGTCAGGGTTGATGTAATGAAAGGTACTTGTGTTAATTACCTTAGAAAAGGTGAAAGGAAAAGGTCAAGAGTGATTTTACAGGTGTATGACAACAGTGGTAGCATGCTTATCTTGCATATGCCCAGGCTGGGTTCAATCTCCAGCACCCCTTGAACTCCACCTAGAGTGGGAGGGTTGCTCAAACTCCATCAAGAGTGATTCCTGAGTGCAAAGTCAGGAAAGAGTAAGCCCTGAGCCCAGCTGGGTGTGACCCAAACAACAAAAGCAACAACAAAATTAGTAGCACAAAAGCATTTTTTTTAATTGTTAAGTCTCTGGGGGATAGAGAAGGTCACAGTGATACCTAAGCCTTACTAGGAGTGATACCTGTGCATAAAGCCAGGAGTAAGCCCTGAGCACAACCAGAGGTGCTCCTCTCCAAAACAACACCAAAAATCACAAACAAAATGTAAGTTTTTGGGGACCACACTCAGGGGAGACTCCTGGCTCTGAGATCAGAAATCACCCCTGGCATGCTCAGGGACTTATGAGATGCTGGGGATCAAACACAAGTCAGTCCCAGGTCATCCAAGTCCAAGGCAAACACCCTATCCATTCTTCTATCAAGTCCCAATATAACTAATTATTTATTTAATAAAATTAAATTAATAAAATTGGTCTAAGCTTTATATGTACAAAAAAAAAAAGGGCCACATCTGTTGGGGACTGACTTGTTTGAGGACATTTTGCTGTTCTCTCTGCCATAGCCCAGCTTTTCACCTAAAAGCAATATGCAATCTTGCTGTAAATTTCTGAGCTAAGAGAAAAGAATGTAGCTGCAGGACTTAATTTAGCTATAAGCCCGGAGGAGAGAAAAAACTGCCTGGTCCAGTTATCAGAAACTAGGCCCCATTCCTTAAGACCACATTCCGGAGTAATTTAGGCTGTTATCAATAAGTATATGCTATATTGTCTGTTCAAGATCACTTAGGCAAGCACATATTGCACCATTTCCTGATAGTCAAGCAATTAGGAATGCAGCTAGAAGGACACTAGAAGTTTCCATTGAAACAGCACGTTCAGTATAGCTTAAAGGTCATCCAGCCCCTAGCCCACTGCCCACTTCCTTATGAGCCTTCGCGCCAAAAGTATGATTGACATCACCTTTGTACTGCCCCTTTTTCTCCTTCACTATTTAAGAAGGAACTGTAGCCAATAAAGACACCCTTGAACAGTGAGACGCTGCCTTGGGTCTTTATTATTAACCTCTCTCAGATTTTTTACAGTGTGGTTGTTCTTCTACTCAGCAAAATAGGAGTGCAGTCGTCTGAGAAGCCTTCCCAGCTAATTCCTGCTGGCCGGGTCCCCCCTGGGGGGTTTCTGGACCCTGCATTTTCTCCCCCTTTCTCTTCTAAATAAAGAAGGAAAGTCGTGAGCGGGTGGAAGAACCGTGTCTTAGGCATACAAGGTTTGACCAGGTCGGACACGGCCAAAGCCGCATTTAAAAGGTGGCTACAAACGCCGTGGGTGTGCGCAGAGATCCGAATTATGCGTTGTAGCCTTTTAGGGCCGTGCCCTAACTGGGACCTTGCTAATCCCGTCGTAGGTGTCTCCACAGCCGAGAGCACAAGTGCCGGAGCGAGCTCCGTCTGTTAGCTATGCGCTCTATCTCCTGGAAACTTAGTGGCTGGATTGCAGAGCGAAGGGGTCAGAGACAGGCAGGAGGTTGCCAAAGCAGGCAGGGTCGGTGATGGTGGAGGCGTTGACCAGCTGTAGGATGAGGTTTGAGGTGGGTGAATAGCAGGTACCGAAGGCGTTTGCATCTGGGCGGAGGGCGGAAGCGTTGATCATGACAAGGATGAGCTGAGAAGAGGAGGGGGGGTCCCGAGGACAGCATGGGCTGGAAGGGTGGGGAAGCCGGCAGAGTCCTGAAGAGCTCAGGGCATGGGAGAGGTTGAGCTGACATAGCCAGTGTGTCCTGGGGAATGGGTGAATGGGCCAGGTTGTGGCAAAAATTGATTGGGGGTGGCTCACTTTTCCTCAGCACCCATGGCGAGGGCACAAAGGGCTACTTCCAGGATGGGTCAGGGGATGAGTGGGAGGGGGTTGGCTATGTATCCGGCACCATAAAAGGGGAAGGGAAGGAACCAGAGGTGTTGCCATTGTCTTGCAAGGGAGTGAAGTGGAGCAAACAAATTAATGAAGCCTTGGTTCGAAGGGGGTGGTTGGTGGCAGCCAGGCAGAGTACCATTCAGCATTTCCTTTAGGCAGAGTCAGTTAGAAACAGGTCCGGTAGGAATGGTGGGCTAGCAGTGGGTGAAGATAGGACTGCAGGAAGCTGTAGGAGGTCTATAAGAAAACAACTTGGCAGGAGGTAAAATGATTATTTGTGAATGCCACAGGAATGCCTATTGACTTTTGCCAGACTTTAGCACTTTTAAAAAATCTTATAATTAATGATAGCCAATTGTTCAAAAACCTTTAAACTGAACTTAAATGATTTCCTTTAAACTTCTTAGTTATTATATTAAAGCTAGATGCTTCTTTTTCTAGCCAAATTTGGCCTTATTCTATTGGCCTTAACTACACATAGCAGAAAAACTGGGGATTGCAAAGTCCAAAAATTCTCCAGGAAAAAGTTATTCCTGATGGCCATTTGAGAAATTTTTGGGGTTTACCATCCCCTACCTTTTTTGCCATGCTGATAGAACAAAGCTAGCTGAGCACAGGATTTTTGGCAGGATTTCACAGTTTATAGATGACGAGACTAAGCCAGGTAAAAAATTAATTGAAATTTTAAAAATGGATAAGGCTTTAAAAATTGTATTTATATGAAATGCAAGAATAACAAATAGACAGACAGAACAAACACGAAACACAACATTGTGGCCACTTTCACGCATAACACACACACATGAACAGACAAGAGGACTTATTGAAAATTTGCATTGGAAAAATTGACAAGCGCTTTTAAATATTTAGCCGGCATGTTTGTAAAAAAATTGTTAACGTAGCTGGAGTGGAACTGCTGAAAATAAATTTTAAGGTTTAGCTTTAACACAAAACATTTTTAAAACAATTGTAATTTAAAGTTGAAAACATAAAGTAAAATGTTAGCAGTTAAAATTTTGTTAAGTAAATTGCTTAGTGAGCACTGTAGAAGGAGCCTGCACTCTGAAGTATGATATCATTTGCTGTAAAGGAACAGGTTTGTTATAAATTGGTTTTACAGTAGAATAGTAAGACAGCTGTAATAAAGTGTTAAAATTTTTATGATTAAACACAAGAGCATGAACTATGATTATTAAAGGTATAAAAAACTGACTTTAAAAAACAACTGTTTTTACTTTGAAGACTTAAAGTGAATAATTTGTAAAAAATATTAGATACCAAATTGACAAAATGTTTAGACATTATAAAATATAGTTAAAGACATTTGATGCATTTACACACCTAGAGCTTAAGACCAAAATTATTTTTAATACTTGTTAATTTGCTTATAAAATTTAGTTACTTTTATGATACTAATTAACAATATTATTTTAAAAAGGGCTAACCACAACATGAACAGAGACAACTTAAGATTAAACTTGGAAAATGCAAAATTATTTGTACTTACCTTTGAGTTTAAAATTAAGCTTGAAATTAAGAAAAGAAATAAAGCTACTTAAGGTTTAAGTTTATGAACAATAATTTATGAACAAATTTATTTAACTAGTTATCATATTGTTTTTGTTATTGAAATGGCTTTTATGCCACTATTTGAACTGCCTAACCACTTTTAAGGTTTAGATTATTTGGTTTAAGTTTTTCAAATGGCAATGCTATTTTGCTATATTTATATGCATTCAAAAGAGCTTAGGCTTAGCTTAGAGTTTTGGAATGTTTATACATTATTGTTAAGGAAAGCTGACCAACTTATTTTGCTCACTTGTATTATTTTAGTTCTTAAAAAATTAACTTTCTAAACATGTGCAGTAATTTTAACAAAGGAGTTTTGCTTTTTTTCCCAATGCAGAGGTTCTTAAAAACAAAGTTAAAAATGTTACAAAATGTTATTTAACTATTAGATTTGAATGGCAAACATGGGAAGGAAAGAGCAATTAAAAAGACAAAATATAAGAAACACCTAAATGCAGATTAAGGAGCCTAAGCTACTAAAAAATGCCCATGACATGAACTATTTTACAAACTTCATATACTTTTAAGATTAAAAATAATTTTAAAAAAGACTTAAATTTTAATATTTGTGTGTTTGTTTAAGTTTTAAAGCACGAAAAGGTTTTTTGTTTACTGATAATTTGTTATTACAAGTAACAGAATTATGACCTTGCTTTAAAATTTTTGAGAGGCATGAACAAGGGTGTTTATTGCTGTTATTTTCCTGTTGCTGTGACACAGACTTTGGAGAGTGACTCAGGCACAGAGCTGCTGACAAGCTAGGGTTTGGAAAATGTACACTGCGCCTTTAAAAGCTTAGAGGCCGAGCTTACAGCGCAGGGAAGAGAGAAAAAAAAAAAAAAACGGCGGGCTTTTTTTTTTTTTTTTTTTTTTTTTTTTTTTTTTTTTGCATTTTAGCTACATAGAAACTTAGTTTTAAAAACAGGTACGTCACCTTTGCGTAGGTTAAACTTATTATGACATTTTGTAACACATTTAAGACTTTTTAATTTTACCAACTGTGGCCTTTATACTTAGAAAAACATTTCAACTTAGGCATCCCAACTCAGGAAAAGGGAACAGTTGTAGCACCAGAGAGACAATTATAAAAGCCTGAGGGAAGATAGGCATTTGTATTGTAAGGGAGGTTATCGCCCTGCTTGCTGAAATTGCTGAAGCGGCCGCATGGCCAGGAGGGGGGGGGGAGTAGCAAAAGTTTGTTGTCACGTGTGGAACCGGGTTTAAGCTGGGATTTGGAAAATGGGCGCTGTCCCTTTAAGGTGAAGCCAGCGATGAGCTCAGAGATTAGAATCTGTGCTTGCTTGCTGGAGGGAAAGATTTTACTGCGGAGAAAAAGTTAACTTTGCAAGAGTTCAGCTTTTCAGCGGGGGAGACAGCGCCGCCCCCAATAGATTTCAATCAGGAGAGCGTGTAAGGGGCTGGGGTCACACGGCTTGAAACAGCTGTGAGGCTTTTTTAATTAAAGGCTTTGTATTGTTGCAATTGCTGGTTAAGGAGGGGAGTTGGTGGAACAGGGACGGAGCTGAAGCTAGGGAAGTGAAGGGCTGTTTAGGATTTTGCACAGAGGGTGCAGCGGCAGAAGTAAAGATGAAGGGTCAGAAGAGGAAGGAAACTGAGAGACAGAGTTAGAGCGAGAGGGAGCCCAGGAACACTAGATTTTTGGCAAACATCATGAACAAATATTAAGAAATTACAAATATCTTTTTTGGTAACCTCTGTATGTCTGGCTTTCAACTCAGACTGTATATATTTAATGAATTTAAGTTCAGTACTCAAAGAATTACCCATGGTAGCGTATCCTATGGGTTAAGCCCCAAAAGCCAATCAGGGGCGGCGATCGGAACGACTGGAAAAAACTGCAGTTTAAATATTTGATTAAGGCTAACTCGTTTCAACGCTTACCCTGATGAGGTAATTTCCGCGATTTACGAAGGAGCTCTAGACTCGCCGACCTGTAGTCGTTCGGAGTGTGGCGGTGATCTTCGAGCCCAGCGTTGGGCGCCAAAATGCAGGGTCCAGAAACCCCCCAGGGGGGACCCGGCCAGCAGGAATTAGCTGGGAAGGCTTCTCAGACGACTGCACTCCTATTTTGCTGAGTAGAAGAACAACCACACTGTAAAAAATCTGAGAGAGGTTAATAATAAAGACCCAAGGCAGCGTCTCACTGTTCAAGGGTGTCTTTATTGGCTACAGTTCCTTCTTAAATAGTGAAGGAGAAAAAGGGGCAGTACAAAGGTGATGTCAATCATACTTTTGGCGCGAAGGCTCATAAGGAAGTGGGCAGTGGGCTAGGGGCTGGATGACCTTTAAGCTATACTGAACGTGCTGTTTCAATGGAAACTTCTAGTGTCCTTCTAGCTGCATTCCTAATTGCTTGACTATCAGGAAATGGTGCAATATGTGCTTGCCTAAGTGATCTTGAACAGACAATATAGCATATACTTATTGATAACAGCCTAAATTACTCCGGAATGTGGTCTTAAGGAATGGGGCCTAGTTTCTGATAACTGGACCAGGCAGTTTTTTCTCTCCTCCGGGCTTATAGCTAAATTAAGTCCTGCAGCTACATTCTTTTCTCTTAGCTCAGAAATTTACAGCAAGATTGCATATTGCTTTTAGGTGAAAAGCTGGGCTATGGCAGAGAGAACAGCAAAATGTCCTCAAACAAGTCAGTCCCCAACACACATCTAAGCAAAATATGCTGCAGAAAAAGGATGGGTGATTTGTCCTACTTTATATAAACACTGATTTAAAGGTTAAGACTGACCCAGCACAGAAACAAATGAGAATAGAATATAAAGTCATAGTCACTGGAGATCATTCTGACACTCCTTGAAACTTGTGTTTCAAGACTGCCTTTAAGACTACCTTAACAAGAAAGCAGTGGCAGTAACACTTTTAATTCCCAAAGAAAGATTATAGAAAACTGTTATTTACTCTTTGAACCCAAACATCATGAGAGATTACGTGGAGATAGAGGAGCCAAGACCTCTAATCCACAGTCCTGGCTGACATTTCTGCCCCACTAGAAAGTCATCTTGGATAAAATCCCTCTCATGTTCAGTAGAACTTCTTCAGCTAAAGCTACTTGAAGCAGAATAAGCTTAACACCAGAAATCATGCCCAAAGATCTCTGCTCTGAATAAAATGATAGCTTTTGGTTTAAACCACTAAGTAGGCTGGGAGCCGGGAGTCTAGCAGGAGGGGGTTTGGCAGGCCACCTCCATGCCGGAGGTCTTCCTAACCAGGCCTAGTGGGGGTGCGGGACTTGGGTAATCCCAACACCCCTCTACCACCTTGCTCCAGATCTCCAGGGCTTCCCCGGGCCACATGCCTGGGCAAGCCGATGAGTTGGGCCCCTTGGTGGAGCTCGAAGGTACCCTAGGCTTTCCCCCATTATCCATTCAGTCACTGGTAATCTCTGTCCAGTCTATATTTTCAAAATATAGAAACATTAATAGTACTCACTATCATTGAATTATGTTTTTATATATGCAGAATATCCATTTTGTACTCTGCCCTTTTGCATACCCCTTCATAAGATCATATTTCTCTTTAACTTCCTTAACTCCTATCATCATTACTCTTCATTTACCCTTTCTAACTTAAGTACTGTAGAGTCCTAAGTCACAGATCAAAGTGGTGCCCTGGAGATAACACCCACCCAACTATTTTAAAAGGCATAAAAAGGACTCATGTCTCTTCAACATTTTATGGGTGTTTCCTTTGATGGCTATAACTTTTGCTGAATATTTTCTTATACAGTGATGATCCCCCCCCATGTTTTTTATCTTCTCTTTGTGAACTGCTCAATATGAAATTTGGTGTGAAAGAATCCCTCAGTTTAATGCTTATGTTTGAACCAAGTCATGGGTCTTGTTGGAAATGTTCTTACGCCCCCATATATCTGATAGCACCACGTGGCTTTATTTCTTGTTTGCACACTAAAATGGGAAAATACTATACATACCAATAAGTTCTTATCTAATAGAGATGGGAACACACAAATCTTGTAGTGCAATGAGACCTTACATCCTGAACATTGACATAAAGACCTGGTACAGGCCTCAGAAGAATGGGCATTCTCCATTCACCCCTGATCTAGAGAAGACATCTACAAAACACCCAAGGTTGTATATACCATCACCTGGAAGCATTCCTCTACCAGGGAAGACCCTACAGCTGCTCTGACATCGATCTCCTCAAAAGAGACTTCCCTTAACACTGAGAAGACTTAACAAGAACAATGACCTGCTTAACGGACAGGGCTTGCTGTATTGCCCCTTAATTGTGAGGTTTGTCTATAACATCACCTGGAAGCAATCCTCTACCACGGAAGACCCTACTACTTACTGCTCAGACATCCTCCTGCTGAAAAGAGACTTCCCTTAACAATGAGAAGACTTAACAATGACCCGCTTACAGGACAGGGCTTCCTGCATTGCCCTTTCATGGTGAGGTGAAACGAGAAGATACTCCACATCATGACTTCAATTTAGGATATGCAGATTCCAGAATCTTTAATACAGAAACATAATACCAACAACAGAGACTGTGAAAAGTGTGTTGGCACTACGGACAATATCTTGGATCAGACGATAACTTGTCTGAAGCCTAGAGTTGGTCTTATGCCAGGAAACTTCAGGGGTAGGATCTCTTTGTATTTAGGCCAAGGTTATTCCATTCCATGCCTCTCATATTTTGGTGGGCCTATGCAAACAATTGCCACTCTAATACCGTTTTTACTGTGCTCCTTTGACTCTAATCCTTAAAATGCACCCACTTAAAACTTGAGGTTAAATGCACCCACTTAAAATTTGAGGTTAACTTAAACTAATATGCATGCATTGAAATGTAAAAAATACTATGCCTCTAATATTTAAGGAATTACGTAAGTTTTATGGCTTTAGATTGCCTTGTGTGCTGTTAAGAAATATTATAATGTGCTACAATCTGGGGACTTGAGGGACAAAGTAATTGTACATGGATTCTGTTTTATTTATCTTAACATTCTTTGGCTAAAAGTTCAAAGTTAAGATATCAGCAAGGGGACTTCTTCTGAGAATTATGTTATGGCTGATTGTCCTTCCACTGTAACTTTACCTTGTCCTCTTTCTTTGCATCTTTTGTTCTCATAATTCAAAATAAAAATTAAATAAATACTTTCTTTCTCTCCACATCCCCACGGAAAAAAAAAACCCACTAAGTAGGAGAAGTTTTAAGTCACTCTATTTATAATACAGATACACTGCCATAGCTAATGAAAAAAAGAAGTGGAAATTACAAGTTAATGAAAGAACACAGAAACAAAACAAAGTTAAGGCAATTGAAGTATTAAACAGATAAAAAAATTATCCAAGGGAGCCGGAGAGATAGCATGGAGATAAGGCTTTTGCCTTGTATCCAGAAGGACAGTGGTTCAAATCCCAGCATCCCATATGGTCCCCGGTGCCTGCCAGGGGCGATTTCTGAGGGTAGAGCCAGCAGTAATTCCTGAGCACTACCGGGTGTGACCCAAAAATAAAAAATAAAAATAAAAATAAAAAAAATTATCCAAAAATAGTGAGTAATATCAAAAGAAAAGCCCTGATACATAATTTATTATATAATTATGGCCAGAATTTCCTAATTAAAAAAAAATTTGAGGATAAAGTGCTTGTCTTGCATGCAGTCAACACTGGTTTGATTCAAAGCAAAACATATGGTCCCCTCCTACCCAGCCACACTAATCCTAGAAATAATCCCTCAGCATCACCAGGTATGAACCAAATTCTCCTCTCCAAAAAAAATTGCAAAATTTTAGGGGGAGGCATATGTCTCAAAGGGATAGAATGCTAGTCTGGCTGTGCTAGATTGAGACCAACTCCTGACACCAAAGACCTCCCAAACATCCAATCTATGGTTCATAGCACCACTAGGTTTGTTGTAATGAACCCCCAGTATCACCTACCAGTTGACTATCTCAGTGTGTCAGCCCAAATCTTGCAAGAATTATTAAGGAATGAAGATAAGGTATGAAAGATGACAAACTTTTCATTATTAAAGACATTATTTTGGGGCCATGCAGAAGGACAGTGGTTGGAATCCCGGCATCCCATATGGTCCCCTGAGCCTGCCAGGAGTGATTTCTGAGCCTAGAGCCAGGAGTAACCCTTGAGTGCTGCTGGGTGTGACCCAAAAACAAAACAAAACAAAACAAAAAAGAAATTATTTTAAGGATCAAAAATTTATACACACACACACACACACACACACACACAAGATTTGATCCCAGCATTATGTGTCCCTGCTATGATAGCCCCTCAAATAAAATAAAAGCTAAAGTTAGAATTGGTAATTTGGCTATTTATGTGTGTGTCACTTCCAATAGCACCAAGGATCAAACCAGGGTTTCTACATGCAAATCATGTGCCCCAGACCTTTGAGCAATCCCCTGATCCCTAAATTTAGCAATTTAAAAAAATTTTTTTATTTAAACACCTTGATTACATACATGATTGTGTTTGGGTTTCAGTCATGTAAAAACACCACCCATCACCAGTGCAACATTCCCATCACCAATGTCCCAAGTCTCCCTCCTCCCCACCCGACCCCCGCCTGTACTCTAAACAGGCTCTCCATTTCCCTCATACATTCTCATTATTAGGAAAGTTCAAAATGTAGTTATTTCTCTATTATGCTGAGTGAAATAAGTCAGAGAGAGAGAGAGAGAAAAATGCAGAATGGTCTCACTCATCTATGAGTTTTAAGAAAAATGAAAGACATTCTTGCAATAATAATTTTCAGACACAAAAGAGAAAAGAGCTGGAAGTTCCACCAGGAAGCTCACCACAAAGAGTGATGAGTTTAGTTAGAGCAATTTTTAAAATTTTAAAAATACTTAAAATTAAGTGATCCAAACTGAAACATAAAATAACCTTGGGAAAAATTAATAGGACAAATGATCATACTATGGCTGTGGATGTGGCTTTAAGTATGAAACACATGTTCTGCAGGTATGAAGCATTGAACTCAGCAACTCATGGCACCACAACAATTTTAATACATCATATTAAAAAGAAAAATATCATCAAATAAAATTATTAAATGTGTTAAACAAGAAATTTAACATGGATAAAACATTTTCAGGGGCCCAAGCTGTAGTACAGTGTGGAGGATGCTTGTTTTGTACATGGTCAACTCAGGTTCAAACCTTGGCATCTCATATGGTCTCCAAACTTTCTAGGAGTTATTCCTGAATATCACAAGTTAGAAGTAACCGCTGAGCACCACTGGGTTTGGGTCAAAAGCAAAAATGAATAAATAAATAAATAAACAAACATATTCAAAGAGCCAGAGAGATAGCTCAAAGGTTAAATTGCATGCTTTACATGTTAGAGGCCTAGGTTTAGTACTGCAGGTGTCCCTAAGCACTTCCAGGAACAACTGACTACAGAGCCTAAATTAGCCACTGAACACCAGTGGATATGGCCCCCTAACAAACAAGTAAAAATCTTCTACAAGGGAGAACTGCTATGTCTGCTTATTGGCCAACTCAATAGCCTTCCTTTGTTCTCAAAAGAGATGTGAACCAAGCCATAAAAATTCATGGTATAGTCGGTCTCACAGCTGAAAACTTTGAGGTCTTTTTGGTTCCTCATGTCCCTGTTCAGGCGCCAGTTTTAAAATAAATTGTGAAGAACTCAACAAAGGTCAGTGATTTGAACCTCTGGTGGATAATCATCTTAACAGCCTCCTTCAGATGGAATGAGTGTGCACTGCCCATCACAGAACATCAGTGCACATGATCCTCATTCTCAATGGCTTCATGTTGCTCTGGTCTGGCTGCTCAGCTGCCCCACCGCCCATCATAGCAGAGGTCCCCTCAAGCGAGACAGAAGCAGGCAGTGAAGAGGAGAGAGCAGAAGACTCTGAGCAGTGTCCCTATGGTGTCCTATAACTACCGTCTTTCTTCTATCTCAGCTCCCCAAGCTGCGGCAGCTTAACGAGGTAAAAGCCAAAGAGAAAGCCCCATTTATTGGAGGGGGACCAAAAGCAGGGAGATGAGCAGGTCTCACAACCCAAATTCTAGCCCAGGTACCAACGGCTTTTCTACCACTGAAGGTGAAGATGGAGGATAGGGTGGAGAATCCAAGCCCAGCTGAAGCCCAACTGAGAAGCTGCTTTCAGAACCTCCTGCAACTTTCTTCTAGGTTAATTTCTAGATCCTATATGCATTGGTCACTATATTGCTGGTTAAACTGTGTGTTCTCCCTGTATAGCTCTTAATAGCTACTCTTTTGTTCTATGCACCATTGCAAACGGAAAGTTTTGTACACAGCTTTAGTGGTCTAAATATTAATTTGCACAGTTCTGGGGAAATGCATAATGTTGTTAGTTGTTTTTTGTTGTTGTTGTTGTTTTCTTTTTTTTTTTTTTTTTTTTTACCAGCAACGGGTCTTTATTGGGTGCAACGATGGGTGCGGGGAGAGGGGACACGAGAGCTCCAGCTTCTCTTTGGGGCAACTCCCAAAGGCCAGGTAGCCGCACCAGAAAGCATGTTTTTAGATTTTTTTTTTTTTTTTTTTTTTTGGTTTTTGGGCCACACCCGGCAGTGCTCAGGGGTTACTCCTGGCTATCTGCTCAGAAATAGCTCCTGGCAGGCACGGGGGACCATATGGGACACTGGGATTCGAACCAACCATCTTTGGTCCTGGATCGGCTGCTTGCAAGGCAAACGCCGCTGTGCTATCTCTCCGGGCCCATGTTGTTAGATTTTTAATAGTTCTCAGCTATCCTAGTGAGTGTTTCTTTATTGCTGTGATACTTGGTCATGTATACTATTTAGCAACTTATTCACAAATTATGCCTGCAAAAATGTTCTAATGTCTTTGTCCACAGAAGTTTGTGGAAAAGGAACTTGGATACAATAGAGTGGTCCTCAAATGTTTTAAACAGGGGGGCAGTTCACTGTCCCTCAGACCATTAGAGGGCTAGACTATAGTAAAAACAAAAACTATAAACACATTCCTATGCACACTGCATATATCTTATTTTGAAGTGAAGAAACAAAATGGGAACAAATACAATATGTGTCTTGCAGGTCATAGTTTGAGGACTACTACTAGCTTGTTCTTATTGCCGTGCTCATTACAAGAATGTTTTAGCAAAGTTATTTACAAACTGTTCTTATAATTTTGTTCAAGGAAATTATGGAAAAGGAACTTGGATGTTCTAAACACATACAGAGGCTAGAGTGATAGCACAGTGGTAAGGCATTTGCCTTGCATGTGGCTAACCTGGGATGGACCAGGGTTCAATTCCCAATATGGTCCCAATATGGTCCCCCAAGCCTGCCAGGAGCGATTTCTGAGTGCAGAGTCAGAAGTAACCTCTGAGCACTGCCGGGTGGAACCCCAAAACAAAAACAAACAAACAAAGAAACTTGTATATAGTGTTTGGTGTAAGAATGTTTAAGAAATTTCACACGGGCCCTGGAGAGATGGCACAGCAGGAGTTTGCCTTGCAAGCAGCCAATCCAGGACCAAAGGTGGTTGGTTCTAATCCCGGTGTCCCATATGGTCCCCTGTGCCTGCCAGGAGCTATTTCTGAGCAGACAGCCAGGAGTAACCCCTGAGCACCGCTGGGTGTGGCCCAAAAACAAAAACAAAAACAAACAAAAAAAGTTTACATTAATTGTATCTGCAGAAAGGTTCTAATGTTTATATTAGAGAAATCTATGAAAAAGTTTTGTGATAGGTATAAGACAAAGATATGAAAAAAGCTGATTGTTTTGAGAATAGTTTATGCACAATCTAACCTTTGATGCTTTTAGAGCCAACTTTTACTGTGCCTGTGCAAAATAACGATCACTTTTATTTATTTATTTTTATTTATTTATTTATTTATTTATTTATTTATTTATTTATTTATTTATTTATTTGGCTTTTTTGGGCCACACCCGGTGGGGCTCAGGGGTTACTCCTGGCTGTCTGCTCAGAAATAGCTCCTGGCAGGCACAGGGGACCATATGGGACACCGGGATTCGAACCAACCACCTTTGGTCCTGGATCGGCTGCTTGCAAGGCAAACGCCACTGTGCTATCTCTCCAGGCCCAACGATCACTTTTATAAGTTCTGATCTAGTTCCTGCCTTTGAAGAAGAACAATAGAACAAAAGTTTGTAGCTTTTCTCAATCTTTTTTTTGTTTGTTTGTTTTGAACAGAAAAGGTAAATATGTTAGATGACACCCCGTTATTATCCAAAACAAAGGTATTGTCCATCTTCCTCTTTTCTTTTCACCTAACTTTTTGATATGTATAAGTCAACCTGGATATCACTCCACCCTTTCTACCCAGTTGAATTTGTACTGAGGATAAAAAAGGTCAGTTTGGCTTGATGCACAGAGAGAAACCATGAGGTGAGAAGTCACTGAGACTCCATAACTCTCTCCTGACTGGCTTTGTTTATTAATTCTTTGCAGATGCCCTTTTTCAGACTCATTCACCTAGGATGGAAATATGGCATGTGGGGAGATTTTATAATGTGGAAAATTATGTTACAATACATAAAATTTTTCACAAATTTTTTCTAATTTTTAAAAATAATTACATTACCATTTAGTTATTAAAGCAATATGAAATAATTTTGTGCCTTCCCAAGGAGAAGACTTTGGGTGGGTAGGAAACTGAAGACAATGGTGAAGGGATTGTTACATGGGTGGTCAGACTGGTGTTGGAACATGGAAGGCTAGAAACAATTGTATTATGAGCAACTTTGTAAACCACAGTGTTTAAATAAAGTAAAATAACTTTAAAAATATCTTCTTTTGGGCCCGGAGAGATAGCACAGTGGCATTTGCCTTGCAAGCAGACGATCCAGGACCAAAGGTGGTTGGTTCAAATCTCGGTGTCCCATATGGTCTCCCGAGCCTGCCAGGAGCTATTTCTGAGCAGACAGCCAAGAGTAACCTCTGAGCACCGCCGGATGTGACCCCCCCCAAAAAAAAATCTTCTTTTTCTTTGTATTTTATTAATATCTTTATTTAAACACCTTGATTACAAATATGATTGTAGTTGGATTTCAGTCATGTAAAGAACACCCCCCTTCACCAGTGCAATATTGCCATCACCAATGTCCCAAATCTTCCTCCTCACTATCCCACCCCTGCCTGTACTCTAGACAGGCTTCCTACTTCCATCATTCATTCACTTTGTTATGATAATTTTCAATGTAGTTATTTCTCTAACTGCACTCATCACTCTTTGTGGTGAGCTTCATGTTGTGAGCTGGACCTTTCAGCCCTCCTCTCTTTTGTCTCTGAGAATTATTTCAAAAATGTCTTTTATTTTTCTTAAAACCCATAGATGAATGAGACTATTCTGTGTCTCTCTCTCTTTGACTTATTTCACTCAGCATAATAGATTCCATGTACATCCATGTATAGAAAATTTTCATGATTTCATCTCTTCTGACAGCTGCATAATATTCCATTGTGCATATGTAGCACAGTTTCTTTAACCATCCCTCTGTTGAAGGGCATCTTGGTTGTTTCCAGAGTCTGGCTATTGTAAATAGTGCTGCAATGAATATTGGTGTGAGGAAGGAAATTTTGTATTGTATTTTTGTGTTCCCAGGGTATATCCCTAGGAGTGGTATAACTGGATAGTATGGGAGCTCAATTTTCAGTTTTGGGAATAATCTCCATATCGCTTTCCATAAAGGTTGGACTAGACAACATTCCCACCAGCAGTGAATAAGCGTTCCTTTCTCTCCACATCCCCATAAAAAATACCTTCTAGGGGCTGGAGCAATAGTACAGTAGATAGGATATTTGCCTTGCACACAGCCAACCTGGATTAGATCTCCAGAATGCCACTGGCCACTGAGCACTGCCAGAAATGACCCCTAGTGCAGAACCAGAAGTAATTCCTGTGTACTACTGGGTGTGGCTTCCAAATCTAATAATAATGATAAGTTTTCCAATGAAATGATAATAATCATAGATCTTTTATATACAACTAACATGATTCTATCAATTAAGTTAATATGGTAATTCCTCACCTTATCAAAGACTATAAGTCTACTTGTTGGAGAAAACCTTCTGTATTACAATGTAAGAGTAGAATCTTATTCTATTTTATACATGCACAAAAACAGTATAGTTTTAATTACTAGAGTTTTATGACTGCAACTGTCATTTTAATTAATTGAAGTGTATATTTTATTTGGACCAAAATATTACCAATAGTTGTCTTGCATTTCAGGCTCAAGACTTTTGAATCACTGGCCCACACTTTTGATTCAGTCTATATTTGTTACAGTTACATTCATGTTCTTTCTTTGTACAGCTAGTCAAATATTTCATTGTTCCTGTTCGCTAATAAAGTTAAACCCAAGCACTTTCTAATCAAAATAATTTTAGGAAAATAAATTAAGTTATGGACTAAATAAACTATGTCTAACCCTCTCCCAAATCATCTATTGAATATATAATCCCCTGAGCTTGTGGGACCATATGGAACACCAGGGATCGAACCAAGGTCCGTCCTGGATCAGCAGCGTGAAAGTCAAGCACCCTACCATTGTGCTATCACTCCGACCCCCAGAACATATGGTTTTATAGCAAAAATCCTGGTGTTCAATTCCCCATGCCTAAATCTAATCCTGGTGGCACTGTTGTTTGTGATTTTCAGTACTACAACAGACAGTAAAATATTATATATTATGTGTATCATAAATCTTTTTTTTTTTTTTTTTTTTTTTTTTGGTTTTTGGGTCACACCCAGCAGTGCTCAGGAGTTACTCCTGGTTCTATGTTCAGAAATCATTCCTGGCAGGCTCAGGAGATCATATGGGATGCCTTCTGCATGCAAGGCAAACGCCTTACTTCCATGCTATCTCTCCAGCCTCCTATGTGTACCATAATTTTGTGTATGTAAGCACAACTAACATGGCTGATCCCTGATGAGCTTACAACCCGAAAGTATCTGAGCATCACAACAAAATGGCTCTGCAACAACTGCTTTGTTTTGTTTTGCCAGCGGTGGGGGACTCACCCCTGGTGATCCTCATGGCTTATTTCTGGTTCTGCATTCAAAACTTACTCCTAATAAAATTTAGGGGGCTATTTGTGGTGCCAGGGACTTAATCTAGGTCAGGTGCATGCAAGGAAGCACCTTACCTGCTATACTATCTTTTCAGGCCACAAAACAATTTTAAATGAGAAAAGGAAGAGAAGGGCAGGGGGTAAAAATGAATAAAACACAGCGACACCGGCATGATCTCTGTCTACGTGTGTGTTATGCATGTGTGTATGCATATTCACTTAGGAAAAGCCAAATGAACACACAGCAAGAGAGTGACCAAGAAAAAGAAGTCTCAAGGTGAAAACCTACATTGCTAACTTCTTGATCTTAGACTTTTCAAGCTGCAGAACTGTGAGGAAGTAAAATTGTGTTGCTTAAGTTACCCAGTCTATGGTTTTTTATAACAACAGCCAGAGCTGAATAATATGAAAAATGTTAGGAACCCATTTTCTAAAAATGGGGAAGAAATTGGAATTTAGAAACTTAAGGAAACTGATTTTATGTGAAAATTGTAAGATGCTTCAAGTCTATGAGAGGAAAACCAGGGAAACTGGGAGAAGAGAAAGAGCAGTTTACTCCTAAATACAAAATTAATTGATTTTTTTTAAGCAAATTTAGTTCAATTGTAAGGAAACTAAAAAATAGAAATAGAAATAATTTTATAACCTTTGAATTTATGTGTCATTGTATTTATAAGATAATTATATAAGTCACAAAAACTATAATTCTATGTATTGTTTAGAGAGTTGTTAACATTTTAAGTAATAATATTCTTAGTTAAATAACTCCTAGAAAATAGTCTTTCTAAAATAAATGTCGTCAATAAATTAAAATAATCTAACTAATGAATTAAATCTTAAAAATGAAAGAAGTGGGTGCTGGAGAGATAGCATGGAGGTAAGGCATTTGCCTTGCATGCAGAAGGACGGTGGTTCCATTCCCGGCATTCCATATGGTCCCCTGAGCCTGCCAGGAGCGATTTCTGAGCATAGAGCCAAGAGTAATCCCTGAGCGCTGCCAGGTGTGACCCAAAAACCAGAAGAAAAAAAAAGAGAGAGAGAAGTGGGATAAGTGTAATACAACAGATAGGCACTTGCATTGCACATGACCGACACAAGTTCTATCCCCAGCATCCCAAAGGCCTCCCAAGCTGGCCAGGAATGAACCCTGAGGTAAGAGCCAAGAGTAAATCCAGCACACACAGCAGGGTGTGGCCCAACAAATAAATACTTAAACAAATAAACAAAAAGGTGTTTATGATACTTGATATAACAGGATCTAATAGTTCTTCAAATATTAAGTGTTGATTTTTAAATGCTACATCTACCTGCGTATTCACTTATGATTTTTATAACCCTTTCATAAATTTATCACATTATGAATATGTAATTACCTGTCATAACCTTTACTCTAAAATATACTTAGAGGGTCAGTGATAGGTAGAGCACTTGCCTTGCACACAACCTTCTTTGGTTCCATATCCAGCATCCCATAGGATACTCCAAGCCCAGGAATGATCATTGAGCACAGAGCCAAGAATAAGCTAAGCCCTGAGTACAGTTAGGTGTGGTCCCCAAAACAAAAAGTAAAATAAAATTTATTTAAATTTTCATTACCAAGACTAGCATAATAGCACAGTTGGTAAAGTGTTTGCCTTGCACCAGGCCAACGGGATTCGATCCCCAGTACCCATATGGCCCCCTGAGCCTGCAAGGATTGATTTCTTTTTTTTTCTTTTTCTATTCTAAGATTTATTTATTTATAATATCTTTATTTAAACACCTTGATTACAACCATGATTGTGCTTAGGTTTCAGTCATGTAAAGAACACCCCCCTTCACCAGTGCAACATTTCCATCACCAATGTCCCAAATCTCCCTCCACCCCACCCACCCTTACCTGTACTCTAGACAGGCTTTCCACTTCCTTCCTTCCTTCAAATGGTTATGATAGTTCTCAGTGTAGTTATTTCTCTAACTGCACTCATCACTCTGTAGTGAGCTTCATGAAGTGAGCTGGAACTTCCAGCCCCTCCTCTCTTTGTCTCTGAGGATTATTACAAAAATGTCTTTTATTTTTCTTAAAACCCATAGATGAGTGAGACTATTCTGGGTCTATCTCTCAGGAATGATTTCTAACTGTACATGCAGGAATAACCCTGAGTGCTGCTGGGTGTGACCTAAAAATTAAATATATATACATAAATAAATACATATTTATATATAAATATACATAAATCTAGTTATACATAAATAGACATATATCTCTCCACTATCTTATTTTTGGCTAATATTATCCACTATCTTGTTCTAGAGTTTAAAATATAAGTTCTGTTTATCTATTTCAAATGTTTCTTGGAACTGAAGGGATGGTACAAGGAAAAGGACGCTCGGGGCCAGTGAGGTGGCGCTAGAGGTAAGGTGTCTGCCTTGCAAGTGCTAACCAAGGAAGGACCGCAGTTCGATCCCCCAGTGTCCCATATGGCCCCCCAAGCCAGGGGCAATTTCTGAGCGCTGAGCCAGGAGTAACCCCTGAGCATCAAACCTGTGTGGCTGAATAAAAAAAAAAAAAAAGGAGAAGGGCGCATGTCTTGCATGCCATGGACCTGGGTTTGATTTCTGGCATTCCATATGGGCCCCTAAACACTGCCAGAAATAATTCCTGCATGCAGAGCCAGGAGTAATCAATCCCTGCACATTGCCAGATATGGACCACACAAAAGATAGAAAGAGGGTTTTGTTTTGTTTTAAAATGTATTTAGGGGTCAGAGTAATAGCACAGCAGTAGGGCATTTGCCTTGCAAGAGACCAACCCAGGTTCAATCTCGGGTAACCCAAATGATACCCTAAGCCTGTCAGGAGTAATTTCTGAGCAAAAACCCAGGAATAACCCTTGAGCACCACCGGGTATGGCCCAACCCCTCCCCCTTGAGCACCACTGTGTATGGTCCAACCCTCCCCCACCACACACAATGTATTTAAACCATTGTGATTTCCAAAGTTTTTCATATTTGGGTTTTAGACATACAATATTTCAGGATCAGTCCCACTATCATTGTCAACTTCACTCCACCAATATTCCCAGAGTCCATTTTATGCCGCCACCACCCCCATCCCAGCCTGCCATAGTAATAGGCACTTTTTTTTAAGTTTGGTTGTTAAAGTTTGGATCTCATGATTTTATTGTTGTTTGACTCTGGTTTGAATATTTAGTTCTAACATTTATTAACACCACCAATCACCCAAGACTCATTAGCCTCCGTCTCTCATTATTTCATAAGTGTCTTTCTCCTCCCTTACTTAATTTCATTCATTCTCCACACTATATTCTGGGGCCTAAGGTGTTTTTGACAACACTATTTACATCATTGTGTTTCTTCATGCAGTTATTCTAAATACCACACATAAGTGATATCACCTTGTATTTATCCTTCTTCTAACTTACTTCATTTAGCATAATACTTTCCAGATCCATCCATGTGGGAGCAAACTGCATGATGGCATCATTTCTTACAACTATAATAGTTGTAATAGTAATAGTAATAGTCCATAGTGTATATACACCACACCTTCATGATCCACATATCTGTTGTTGAAGGTCTATGTTGATCCCAACTCTTACTATTGTATTGAGTACTGCAATGAATAGTGGTGTGGACACATATTTTAGATGTATGTTTAATAAAAAAAAGATTTAAAATTGTGTTTCTTGGTGCTTAGAAGAGATAGTACACTGGGTAGGGCACTTCCCTTGCATGCAGCCAACCCATGTTGAATCCCAGTATCCCATGCAGTCTCATGAGCTCACCAGGAGTGACTCATGACAAGTGTGTCCCAAAACCAAAAAAATTTATATTAATCAATTTTGTTTTTTGGGAGGGCCCACCTGGTGGTGCTCAGAGGTTACTCCTGACTCTGCACTTAGAAATTACTCCTGGTAGGGGCTGGAGCAGTGACACAGTGATAGGGTGTTTGTCCTGCACACGGCTGACCTAGGACAGACTGCGGTTCGATCTCAGGTGTTCCATATGGTACCCCAAGCCAGGAGCGATTTTTGAGCGCATAGCCAGGAGTAACGCCTGAGCATCACTGGGTGTGGCCCCCAAGCAAAACAAAACAACAATAGCGATAGTACAATGGGGAGGGTTTTTGCCTTGTATGTGGCTGGCCCAATTTCAATGCCAACATCACATATGGTTCCCTGAGCTTGCCAGGAATAATTTATAAGCATAGAGCTAGGAGTAATCCCTGACTGACCCAAGGTATGGCTGTCCCAAAAATGGGGACTGGGAAGATATAGAAATTAGTTTATTGGGGCTGGAGAGATAGCATGGAGATAAGGCGTTTGACTTACATGCAGAAGGATAGTGGTTCGAATCCCGGTATCCCATATGGTCCCCTGAGCCTGCCAGGGGGCGATTTCTGAGCATAGAACCAGGAGTGGCCCCTGAGCACTGCCGGGTGTGACCCAAAAACCAAAAAAAAAAATTAATTTACATGCCTTACTTGTTTCTGGCCCAATTTTAAGCCCTGGCACCACAAAGCACGTGGACATCTCTGGATGAGCACCATTTGGTATGGCCTGGACAGCAACACATCCTCAGATCCTTTCATTGTTCCATTGGCCTAGTTGGCTGTGAACCATCACAAGTGACTCCTAGTGGCCAGAGAGATAGCGCAGCAGGTAAGGTGCTTGTCTTGCATACAGTTAACCTGGGTTCCAATGCAGCATCCCTAATGGTCCCCTGAGCTTGCTAGATATGAATATTGAAGTGCAGAGCCAGGAATAACCGCTAAGCATCGCTGGATGTGGTCCCCCCAAACTCCTCCAAAATTGGCTCCTACTCCTTTAAAACAATAAACTGAACTAAAATTTTATTCAGCACAAGCTTATGTTCCCAGGGCAGATAATTGGATTAGAGAAGTCATACAGTGAAATGGTTACTTGCCTTTCATGCATCTAACCCAAGTTTCGTCCCTGGCACATCATATGATAAAGCATAGATCTTATGCACTATCCCTAGTACTATAAGTGATTTTTGGCCACACAATAGTTAGGTATGGTACACCACAACAAAAACTGTGACAGCCACAGCCAGGGAATGTGGCCCTTGCTGAGCAGATGTGTGGATATTTATAGCAACTGCTCTCCCTATGAGCCCTCCCATCATAGTGTTTACTTCTCAAAAGGTTCAGCCCCATTGAGCATGTGTGTGTACAACTAAAGAAGTCCAAACTGCTGTGAGCAATAAGTGTGCAACCTCCAGCAAGCACCACAGCTAGATGTATATAATCCCCAATCATTGCAGATCAACAATGAAGGGAAAGAAAGGGAAGTAGAAGCAGGGAAGGGGGGGGGGGCCGGGCGGTGGCGCTAAAGGTAAGGTGCCTGCCTTACCTGCGCTAGCCTAGGACGGACCGCGGTTCGATCCCCCCGCGTCCCATATGGTCCCCCAAGCCAGGAGCGACTTCTGAGCGCATAGCCAGGAGTAACCCCTGAGCGTCACCGGGTGTGGCCCCCCCCAAAAAAAAGAAGCAGGGAAGGAAGGAAGGAAGGAAGGAAGGAAGGAAGGAAGGAAGGAAGGAAGGAAGGAAGGAAGGAAGGGAGGGAGGGAGGGAGGGAGGGAGGGAGGGAGGAAGGAAGGAAGGGAGGAAGGAAGGAAGGAAGGAAGGAAGGAAGGAAGGAAGGAAGGGAGGAAGGGAGGGGAGGGAGGGAGGGAGGGAGGGAGGGAGGGAGGGAGGAAGATAAAAGAGGGAGGGAGGAAGGGAGGGAGGGAAGAAGGAAGAAAGGGATGGAGGAAGGAAGGGAAAGAGGGAAGAAGAGAGGAAGAAAGGAAAGGAGGGAGGAAGGAATGGAGAGTCACTTCTTTTTTTCTTTCTCCTTTGATAGTGGGGGAAGGGGCCATACCTGGTGGTGATCATGGCTTACTCCTGGCTCTGGAAATCAAACATGGATTGAAAAATAAGTATCCAAAAAAGAAAGAAAGAAAGAAAGAAAGAAAGAAAGAAAGAAAGAAAGAAAGAAAGAAAGAAAGAAAGAAAGAAAGAAAGAAAGAAAGAAAGAAAGAAAGAAAGAAAGAAAGAAAGAAAGAAAGAAAGAAAGAAAGAAAGAAAGAAAGAAAGAAAGAAAGAAAGAAAGATAGAAAGAAAGAAAGAAAGAGAAAGAAAGAGAGAAAGAAAGAGAGAAAGAAAGAGAGAAAGAAAGAAGAATGAAAGAAAAAGAAAGAAAGAAAGAAAAAACAAAGAAAGAAAGAAAGAAAGAAAGAAAGAAAGAAAGAAAGAAAGAAAGAAAGAAAGAAAGAAAGAAAGAAAGAAAGAAAGAAAGAAAGAAAGATAAGTATCCATCCACAGTGGTATCTCCCCCTGATCTAAAAGAACATCTGTTTATTTGCCATGTATAAAATTAGTGATAGTATATAACAACCATCAATATTTTTCTTTGACACTTTTGATTGTGTTTCCTTAGTTTGGAGTCCACACCTAGCAATGCTCAGAAGTTACTCCTGTCTCTGTAGAAAGGATCTTCCACTGATGGTGGCCAGGGCACCACATAGGGTGGTGGGATGGAACCCAGGCCAGCCACATGCAAGACAAGTGTATGTGCAAGTCATACACATGCAAAACTTTGCACCCTAATACTTGATTTCTTTTTTTGTTTGTTTGTTTTATTTTTGGTTTTTTTGGGGGGTCACACCTGGCGGCGTTCAGGGGTTACTCCTGGCTGTCTGCTCAGAAATAGCTCCTGGCAGGCACGGGGGACCATATGGGACACTGGGATTTGAACCAACCACCTTTGGTCCTGGATTGGCTGCTTGCAAGGCAAATGCCACTGTGCTATCTCTCCAGGCCCAACACTTTTGATTTTTATATGATGTTACTTCTTACAAGATATATATAAATAAAAATTTATAGTTGGCCTTTGGGCAGACCTGCTGGGTCTCTAGAATTGCAGAAGCTCTATGCTAAGAGATGAGCCTAGCAGTACACAGGGACCATCTAGTGCTTAGGACTGAACCCCAGGATTTCTGCATGCAAAGCATATTCCCAGCAAATTAAGCTATTGTTCTTGTTTCTTTTAAAATATATAATATATAAAAATATATAATATATATTTTTTGGTTTGGGGCCACACCCGGTGACGCTCCAGGGCTACTCCTGGCTATGCGTTCAGAAATTGCTTCTGGCTCAAAGGACCATATGGGGATTGAACCACAGTCCATCCCGAGTCAGCTGCATGGAAGTCAAACGCCCTACCACTGCTCCAGCCCCTAATATTTATAAAATATAAAAATACATATGGTCCCAAGTGCTAGTAAGCATGGACATTTTGGTGACAGTATTCATGGAGAATCACTGCAGTGTTCATGTGGGTACTTACCAGGAAGCATTTACTCTCTGTGATGCTCAAACTTCTCACTAGAAATTACACCCATCAGTTGCATTTTTTTCATGGCACTTTCTGAAGATCACAGACAGTAGAGCTGTTAATGTTGGACTCAGTAAATGTGGCAACAGCAGGGATTGAACTTTCAACCTTACAAGGCAGGCAATCTAAACCACAGTGCTATTTCTTTAGTACATTTTTTCCCTTTGTTTTTGTTCTTGGGCCATGCAATGTTCAGAGGTTATTCCTGGCTCTGCACTCAGTAATTACTCCTGGTGGTGCTAGAGAACCATATGGGATGCCAGGGATAGAACCCAGGTGGGCAGTTTGCAAGTCTAGTCCCCTCCTCATTGTACTGTGTCACTCTGGTCACACTATATTTTTTCTTATGAGGGGGATCCTAAACTCAACTGTATTCAGGGCTGTGCATTCAGGGATCACTCCTGATGGGGCTTAGGGGACAATAAACTTAGGTTTGCTGTTAGCAGAGCAAGAGTACCATGCTTTTCTTATTCTTTTAAGGCACATGTTTCCAAGAATGTCATAACAGCTTTCTTGTGATTTTATATAAAGAGCAGAGTCCTTGGATTTTGGGTCACTCTGTTTAATTCACACATAAAGTATCATTGAGAATTCCTATCTCAAAGAGATATCTGAATCTCCATGTTTATTGCCGCATTATTTACAATAGCCAAACATGGACACAACTTGGGTTGTGAATAGATAAAAATGGATAGGTAAAAATATGTATGAAATTTCTAGAATATATAGCATAGAATATTATTGTGCCAAAATAGTATTTTATGTTTCAAAATGAAGAACCTGGGGCATTATATAAAGTAAGATATGTCAAGAGAAGTTCTGGATGGTCTTATTTTATGGGACATCTTAACAAGTTGCATTTATAGAAACAGTAAAATTGTGGTTGTCAAGACCTAAAAGATATATGTAGTACAAAAGATAAGGCATTTGCTTTGCACACTACTGATCCACGATTGGATCCCTAGCAGCCCCAAATGGTTCTGCAAGCGCTGCCAGGACTGATCTCAGAGCACAGAATCAAGAAGAAGGATATCATAGCCAGGTATGGCTCTAACCCCATCTATCTCTAAACCAACAAACAAAAGCATTGTAAGAAAAAAAAAAGAGAAAAACCTCTAGATTAAGAAAGTTGTAATATGGGCCCGGAGAGATAGCACAGCGGCGTTTGCCTTGCAAGCAGCCGATCCAGGACCAAGGTGGTTGGTTCAAATCCCAGTGTCCCATATGGTCCCCCGTGCCTGCCAGGAGCTATTTCTGAGCAGACAGCCAGGAGGAACCCCTGAGCACTGCCGGGTGTGGCCAAAAACTAAAAAAAAAAAAAAAAAAAAGAACAAAAATGTATGAGTCCTTTAAGTAATTATATCTGGAAATTTCATATATTAAATTATTGTTAATCCTGAAGGTGTGATAATGGTATAACCTTATAATATGTGTATTTTTATTTATATAAAGAGAGTTTTATATAAACTATATAAATATATATAAATAATATAAATATATATATAAATATATAATTTATATAAAGAGTTACAGTAAAACAGTCCTTTTAGAGCTGCATATAGAAGTAAACAGTTACTGAGACTTCTGGGGGGAGTGGATCTTTCACTTTAAATATTGATTTGATAATTAGAATAAAAGTTATGAGTTTATTGTTTTATCTGGATGTAGTAACATACTACTTTTGTGAATGTTTACAATTATCTGCAATTATTTTCAAATCAAAAGTCTTTCATCTACCATTCATCTGACTCTACTATCACATATTACATACTTAGCCTATTCGAATATTTCTAACAGATTTAGTTTTACAAAACAGTTGTTGGAATCCCACTTCACAATCATGCAGATAATCCAAGCTGGGCACCTTGTAAGCAATGAGAGCCAGCTAGAACAGGAGACTGGAGTTTTAGATCTCCAAATCAAAGAGAGTGTACAATTGGGAAAAAGAAAAGACATTTTTTCCCATTTTTTGGCTTCTCCTCCTTTTATTAATTTATTTTATTATTTTTATTTAAGCACCATGATTACAAACATGTTTGTAGTTGGATTTCAGTTATAAAAAAGAACACCCTTCTTCACCAGTGCACTTTCCCCCCACCAATGTTTCCCCCCATCTTTCTCCTTGCCCACCCCCTGACTGTATTTGAGACAGGCATTCTTTATCTCTCACTCATTACCATTGTCATGATAGTTGTTAGTGTAGTTATGTTTCCATTTGTTTGGACAATGAGTGCTGTTTCCTCCTTGAAGATGCCTTTAGCCTCAATGTCATGGAGTGTTTTACCTATGTATTCTTCTCTATACCTTATGATTCCAGGTCTGATTTCAAGATTTTTTTGTTTTGTTTTGTTTTTGTTTTTGGGCCACACCCGGCGGTGCTCAGGGGTTACTCCTGGCTGTCTGCTCAGAAATAGCTCCTGGCAGTCTCCGGGATTCGAACCAACCACCTTAGGTCCTGGATCAGCTGCTTGCAAGGCAAACACCGCTGTGCTATCTCTCCGGGCCCTGATTTCAAGATTTTTTAATCCATTTGGATTTGACCTTTGTGCATGGTGTTAGATGCAGGTCTGAGTTCGCTTTTTTGCATGTGGCTGTCCAGTTTTTCCCAGCACCACTTGTTGAAGAGGCTTTCCTTGTTCCATTTTGCGTATTTTGCCCCCTTGTCAAAAACTTAATTGATTGTAGGTCAGGGGAACATTCTCTGAATGCTCAAGTCTTTTCCATTGATCTGAGGTTTCGTTCTGACTAAAACAGCAGCCGCTGCACTGGTCGCGGAGAGCCTTCCTCGCCGTGGCCACCAGATGGCGAAGCTGGCCGCTGTACCACGCACACCCCAGGGCGGACACGGCAGCGGGAACCGAAGACCAAGGGCCAAGGACCGCATCCTTTGCAGCCCATGAGGCTCAGTTGAGTTGACTTTGATGCGCACCGCTGTGAGTGTCCCGTTGCCACCACAAGAGCTTACTGGAGGCAGTTTAGAGCTTTGTAAAGCGGCAAGGAGGTGGAGGAGCCAAGTTGGGGACTGGGGGTGGTAGGATCTCGGAGATCTACCTTGGAACAGGGCGGTGCGCCCTGCGAACATCTGGGACCAGGGAGGCGACCTTGCTCTGCATCTGATGCAACTAAAGGCAGCGTAGAGGAGAATGCGCCAGGGGTCCTAGAGGGGTCCTAGGACCTAAAGAACAGGGGAAGGGAAGAAAGATTCTAGGGGGGAAAAATGGATTTTCCATTTAAGCCTTAATGAGAAAGGCGGGGCCCACCAATGTCAGCTTCCTCATCGTGTGTGTATGATGCATGTATTATTGTGTGTATGTTTGTATGTCAGTGACCGCAAGCTACTCTTAAACCGCTCAGCTCTAGGGCAGGGGGAGGAAATCGAGCTCACACCCGGTCACCGCAGACGCGAATTCCTAGGAACCCCCAAACTTTGCACCAAGTCCTGGTTGGGGGGGGATGAGAGCAGAGATGCACAGGTGGACCGAGCCGCAAATTCGAGTACCCTCCAGCTGTATCTGCGGATCTGGGGGTCCTTGAGAGCCAAGGCTTGAGGGATGGAGATGGAGGGTAAGGAGGGTTTGAGAAAAGGGGCGCTCCATCGGGAACACTGGCAGCTGTTAGCTGGTAGAAGCGTTTCCCACGGACAGCGAAATGTTCTCGAGGTGAAAACTAAACGTGGGCCCGAAGAGATAGCACAGCGGCGTTTGCCTTGCAAGCAGCCGATCCAGGACCAAAGGTGGTTGGTTCGAATCCCGGTGTCCCATAGGGTCCCCCGTGCCTGCCAGGAGCTATTTCTGAGCAGACAGCCAGGAGTAAACCCTGAGCATCGCCGGGTGTGGCCCCCCCAAAAAAAAAAGAAAGAAAAAAAGAAAACTAAACGTTAGGACTGATATGCTAGGGAAGGTGTCCGGGAGCCCACAGAGGACCAACGCAAGGCCAGGCGAGTGGACACTGGTATAAATACTGCCTTGATTAAAATCAAGAGGGAAATGGGTGGGGGGAATTTATTTCTTTTTCTTTTTTTCCTAGCCTGAGGGTTTGGTTTTTGTTTGTTTGTTTAACTGCATTATCCCTCCTGTCAATAAAAGCAGACTGCAGACAACAGGGAAGGAAGTGAATTTGCCTCTTCCCCATTCATTCTCCTCCCAGGAGCTAAAAGAGTCCAAACCCGTGTCCAAACATACTGGAGGTGTCCAGAGATGCAAGATTGCGGACTTTGAGTCAATCTGCACCCCCAGCTCGCTTTGCAAGCTCTTGTCTGCGGTTCTCCGTCCTTTGAACGCTCCGACTCAGGCTTTTCCCGGTGGGTGGGTCCCCGCTGCACACCCCGGAGAGCCAACGGGGTGCGAGCGATTTTCTGCATCTAGTCCTGGAAGAAGGAGAAATCCCGGGGCCCAGTGGAGCGAAACCGTGAGGGTGCAGCAAGGAGACGCTATGAGGTCCTGTGGCTTCGAGGTCTTCCCCCAAAATACATCTAGAGGCCCCAGGGACTGATTCTTATTTGTACAGCGAGAAGTGTTCATTTTTGCCTTTATTTTTTTATATTGAATTATGTGTTTATTTAATTTTTAAGATATCTTTATTTAAGCACCTTGATTACAGACATGATTGTAGTTGGGTTTCAGTCATTTAAACAACACACACACCCACCCACCAGTGTCATTTTGCCTTGAAAAAGCAAATGGAACGAACCACCCCAAAGTAGTGATGGGCGCGCATGGAAAGTAACAGTTTTTCCAACCTAGAGTTGGGTCTTTCTTTTCCTCCCTCCTCTTTCCTCTTTCGTTGAGGGTTGTTTTAGCACTGGTGGGGGAGGAAAGGGAGGGGAAGAATGGGGGTGACGCGGACTCGAGCGAGCCAGCAGACATCCCCCAATCCCACACCCCACCCCAGCCTGCCCTGGATCGCAGCCGGCACGGGCGCAAACGCCGGACCCCGGGGGAGAATGTAAACAAACGGGGCGCCGGGGCCTTGATCTTTATTTAAATCGAGGCTTGTTTATCGGTGTCATCCTAGGAGGATTAATTAGATACATCTCTTCGCAATTTGGTGTCTGACACTCCGACTTAGGAATGCCTTATCACAAGGTGTTAATTGGGGCCACTCAGCCACTTACGTTTCTATTAAACACCGGGAGGGACTTTTTCACAAGTACCAGGTTCTTTTTTACTGGATGCTCAAAAATATACAGGACCCCCAAATAGACCAGGCTTCATCCCCGCGGTGAGGGGCACGCGTGGCATTTTTGGAGGCCACTCTGCCCAAAGGCCCTTTCCAAATGCCACCCCCTTCCCCGACGTGGACAGGGTGTGTCCAAGAAGGGGGAGTGGAGCTGGGAGGTGGGGGTGATTTCTCCCCCTAGACTGACCTTTCCACGTATGACATCTAGAATCCGGCTGCAACTAGGAGTGGCTTTGCCAAACCGAGTTGGAATGGCCCCGTTCGAGCTGGTGGCGGGTGCATCCAGACGGGGTGGAGCAGCCGGGATGGACGTCGGAAGGCGGGCGCGAACCCTGCTCCCCGTGGCCTTAATTGGGCACGGAAGGGAAGGGGGTCGGACTGATTGCTCGCCTCTCAGCAGCTTAATCCTCTTAGCAGCTGCATTTCCGCAGCCCGCGGTTTCCAGAGACCCTCCCAGCCAGACCTTTACCCGGGGCGGGCCTGGAGCAGGGCTACAAGACCCGGCAGCAGCCGTCTGCTGATAAGAGGGGAGACGCCGAGACACAAAGAGCCCCTCTTGCACAATCTCTGATGGAGCCCTCCAGCCACCCAGAAATGGGCCAAGGGCAACCGGAGGCCAATGCAGCCAAGAGCAGCGGTCGCAGTCACTAGACCACTCCAGTCCTACTGGCACCCGGCCCAGCCAGGGCGTGTGGTTGCAGCGAAGATGAAGACGAAGCCAGGAGAGAGCCTGCAAGGTGGCACGTACGGTGCACCTTTCGTGGTATACCAAATCCGCTGAGCTAGCTGCAGAGACCCCTACACACACACACACACACACACACACACACACACACACACACACACACACACACACACTATGAAGCACTCCTGGAGACCCCAAGACCAGTTGGGGTTCTCTACCGCCCCAAGGGTGTATTTGGGGCCCAAGGGTGGCCCCAAATAAGTCTAGGGGAAGCCGAGTGACCTAAGTAGCCGCGGGACAAAAACGCCACTGCAGGGATTGGGGAGTGGATTTTCAAGTTTGCAATTGGCTTTCAGTGGACAATCTTGCATCTCTAGTGACCAACCCTTCCCCCCACTTCAGCTCCAATACCCATTGCTCAGACTACCCAGTGGCGTTAGGAAATCGGCCCCATTCATCCCCAAAGAAAGAAGGCAAACGAAAGCATTCCCCCCCACTGTGCGCACTTTGAGATTCTAGTCTTCTTTTGAGGGGGAAGGGACTGTGGGATGATGTTTATGTTGGAGAAAGGTAGAAGAGGAACCAACAACAACCTTTTTCACACAAGTATTAAAACCCACAACACAGAAGACAGCTCTATGCCTGTTCCCTTAATGAACCACATTTATTAAAAATGACTAAGGCTGTACATAAAAATTCAAGATCTCTAAAAAGCCTAGAGGAACTGTGGCATCAGGTTTTAATTTCTTCACATTACCAAGTTGGGGAGTGGGGCTGGTGGTGAAAGAGGAGGAAGAAATGGCGAGGAGTTTCCTTAAACATGGTTCAAATTAGTACAGAGTAGCTGAGTACATTCTTAACTATCTAAGAAGTCAACAGAATATTCTCGAATAGCGTGGGGATGGTGAGAGAAACTATCCCCATCACTGTGGCTGTCCTTAGGTGATTTGCAAACTCTTTACTAAGCCAAAGCACCGATTTTACATAATCTCAAACACCTATGTAGGCTATTTGTACAATATATTCCATGTTATTCTACAGTGTATCTAAACACACACAACTGTACACTTTAAAATTCTCTTTTGGGGGGTAATTCCCTCTTTTGGCCTTTCAAGTCCTACAGGCAGTGCCTGCAAACAGTAGAAGTGGACGAGTGAGGCCATCTTGTTGTACGGCAGACACGGCTTGTTTAAAAAAACCAGGTAGGCAATTCAAACCAGGTAAAAACCAACAACCTCACAAGGTTTGTTTGTGGTTGGTTTGTTGCCTCTCAGGACTAACATCTTTTGTCCCTAACAAGGAGTCCCTTGCTCAAGGTTAAGGCCAAGCCATTGTCTTCCAGAAGCAAAAGACCTTACCACTCTGGGTTCCTATTTGCCTATAGATTTACAAACAGAAATGAAACTAATGCTTTCAGCTCATTGGATAGCACTCAGCACTCACTCTTCACCACAGCCTGACTCTTCTCGAAAGTTTAGTGTTTCCAATAAATAATCCAAAACCTTAGAACAACCTTCAAATTCTAAAAAAAAAAATCACTTTTACGTCTTCCGTTGTCTTTATTTTAAAAAAGAAACAAAAAAGTGGCAAGGTTTGTTTCAGTTACCTGCAGCAATTAAAAAGCTTTGGCACCTTCTTTTAGAGAATTGCACAAAACAGGATGCATCAAGGTGGAAGGCTAACTTCTTTTTTGGCGACCTAGGCAATGAAGACAACAAGAAAAAAACCACCACCAAGTCCATCAGCAAAATATGAGCTAATTTCACAAGGAGGTTAAAATACCTCTCTAGGGAGTTGTGTAAAAAGCATAGTACCCTCCCATGCCTTTTGAGGTGTCTTTACTGTATTCTTCAGCATTAATGTCCTCACACTTTATAGAGGGAGAATTTTCATTACTAGAGGTGCTAGGAGACAGCCGCCTTCTCTTACAAGCGCTGGTGTAGACTCCCGAATCATTGGAATCCAGAGACTTGATAGAAGGTGGTGTCTCTATCCAGGAAGAAGTAATTTCTTCTTTGACTTTCTCCTTGGAAAGCTGATCTTCAGAGAATACTGGGGGGCTTGTTCTGGAGGTCCATGGGAGTCCAGCTGCCATCTTCCTCTGATAAGAACCTCGACCACCCCACCCTGCCATTGCAGGGAAAGTGGGATCAGGGTAATACCCCAGGGCATGGGATGTCTGTAGGGGCAAGGATTTAATACCATATGGGAGCAAGGTGCTAGAAGTATATTCAGACTCATAGGAACTGATGTCTAGTTTGTTGGTCCCGGGTTGCTGGACTGGTGTGACAAGCCAACGCTGGGGTGGGTTGGCCACCTCTTCGCTCTGTTGGGGTGAAAGGAGGCCGTTGGTCTGTGGAACGGTTCTCTCGCCGTTATAATATCGGGCTTGAGGTAAAGTGTTGACAAAGGGCTCCGGGAAGAAGGACTGAACGCCGTACCGACCTCCAGGGACAATCTGATGGGATCTAGGAGAATCCGTGGGAGATGGAGTTAACCTGTCATTTTCGGAAGCGGTGTACATGCTACAATATAAAGAGAAACACTTACAAAAAACCCAATGTTGTCCCCAAACAAACCACCTCCCGGAAATGAGAAAGGTTTGCACATAGATGGTTTTCTGAACTGGGAGCACTGGTCTGTTGGGGGGAAGGGAGGCAGGAGATGCACTGGTCCACTTTAGTGATGGTCTCTTGAATCACAGATGGGGGAAGGGTTTTCAACCATGGAAGGAAGGTTTCCTCCCCAGCATTGGGTATTCATTCATATAGAAAAAGCACTTCTGCAATCCCTAGAATTTGAAGATCTCAAAGCAATCCTCTCCCATCAGTGTGATGGAGGAATGCTGGCCCCGGAGTTAGAAATCCTAGATTTCAAAGGGCATTTGCAGGGCCTTGCTACTTGAAGTTGTAAAAATGACATCCTCTTAGTTGCAGGTTTTTCTTATGTAAAAAGAAGGGGGTGGGGATAAAAAAAAAGTTAGATGGAATGAAAAGGAAGGTATATAAATGCAGATTATGAACATTTCCAATCTCTACTCACATGTTAAAAAAAAGCTTCCTATTTGTTATCCCTTGCATTTCTTTAAAAATGAACAAATTCCTTTTGTGCATATTCTCAAGCAAGATTAGTCAAGGCAAAAAAGACACACACACAAAATAAAATAGGAAAGAAAGCTCTTTCTATATTATATTCTCAGCCAAGAGTCTGATTTTGTATGTCCTGTTCAAGATGGCCATGCAAATATAAATTAAAACTGAACTTACGAATCATAGTTGTCCCTGAATCCTTTTGCAAAGGGGTTATGATCAATCTTTAGCTGAGTAATCTAGACAGGGAAGAAAAATAGTGGGTGAGTGTTGTATCGCACCAGACCTCTTTAGAGATTCTTGCAGTCGCGTGGAACACTCACATCGGTGTTTTGGTAGGCAGTCACTGCAATGAACTGTGTTTCTGAGAACGTAAAGGTCTGAGTCTTGGAGGGCTCGTTCAAGTCCTCCACACCATCCTCTGTGACTTCAACAATATGCAGTCGGGGCTGATACTTGTGGAGAGATTGTAAAACTATCATCTGGAAATGACACAGAAAAAGAGTTGCCAAATATCCCTTGTCTCTTCTTAAAGATTCAACAGATATATATCAACTCATTTCTTGGGACTCCAAAAATTTCTTTATTCTAGTCCCATTTAAATATATAAATGTTATATGGTTTCATGGCTGTTTGTGAAACTTGAACTTCGCTGCATGTGCAGGTTAGGCAAAGATACTTTTTAGGGTTTTTTTTTTTCTTTTTGATTCTTAAGCTCCCTCTCCCCACCCCCAATGATTTCAGTATTTCTGTTCCAAATAGTCAGGTCCCTACTATGAAAATTCATTAAGAAAGTGAAAATAAAAAAAGATCAGAAGAAAATCCAAAAAGTTAGAAATGGGCGAGCAAACTGGTAACAACCACAATGACAAAGCTATCAGGTAAAACTCTCTTTACAGAGAGAACTGTGGCCAGAAAACACCCTTCATGTCACTCTACCTGTGTGTTGTTGTTATTTGCGCCTTTGTTATTGGTCAGTTTTAATTTCCCAAAGGAAATCTCCTGTCTCATCCAGTGGGAACCAGTATTAGGAGACTCTGGGTGGACATACATTTTGTTGCCTAAGAGAAAATGAAACAGAACACAAGTTCAATTCTATAGTTTAAACTGGAGATGAGAGATAGACAGGATTTAAGTGCTACACAGCCCAAATATCCCCCCAAAATTAGATATTTTATGAACAACTAAGACTCCAGATAGCTGTGCCAGGGACCCTGTGCTTCCAATATTCTTTGGACAACCTGTACCTCAGTCTATAAAAATGAGGCCCCAAAGGAGAGGCTTCTTTAAGGCCAACTCAAGGCCTTCTACAACTGGAAGAGAACAATCGGCTAAAACGTAGCTGGAATCAAGTGAGTAAAATAAACTCAATCTCAGGAGAGGCAAGCTTGGGTTATGGTTAGAATGCTAGGGGTAAGTTTATGACGATTAGTTTCTCAAACGAAGGTGTGTGTGTGTGTGGGGGGGTGGAGGCAGAGTCCTATAAGTTGGTAGGTAGACAAGAAACCTGACTTAGCTATTCTCCTTCTCAAACAATCAACCCCAAGAAACACAGCTAACACCTCTAGGCCCCAGACTGGGGGAAAGGGGAAGTGCTTGAATTATGGGTGAGCTGTGAGTCTAGGGTTCCCGCAGCCACCGCTCCTCCCGGCCTCTTCTCGCCTCACCCTGCATGTTGTTGTCAGCTTTGCCGCAGGTCACCCACTTGCCCCCCTGGAAGCGCCAGTGATTGGGGTCTGCGAGCACCACTTCGACGAACACGTTGTAGTGGGCCGTGGGGTTGAGTCCGTTTATATTGAAGCTCAGGAAAGGAAACATACGCCTGTATAGGGTACAGAACCAGGATGAGGGATTTCAGTACGGCTGCCCAGAACATGCCCATATATATATACTCAGTGAGGTTCACGGATAGGATGGGCAGCGAGCAAATTCTGGGAGTAAAGGGCACTCATTATATATTATAGTTGTAAACAAACATACAAAGAAACCAGGGATGATTGACTCATTAATTTATATTAAAACAATTATTTTGAAGTGGCAACTTTGAGAATTCCTCCCTTTCCTCCCCCAAAATGACAGGCTCCAAAGTCAGTATTTCCTCAGCTCAACTACTTCTGCTCCCTTCCCCCATTTAATGATCAGTCCTTTCAGATGTTTATTGTTTTTCTTCCACGGGTCCAAACAAAAAAATCATAACAATGTAAAGCTATTCTTGAAAAAAAGAAAAAAAAAAAGACCAAAAAGCAAACAAAAAGCAAACCGACTGCGACTCTCCCAGCCAATCTCCCCTTTCTTTTTCCCCTGCAGGCACCCAACCCCAAAAACCTCCGGAAGGAATCGCTGCCGGCACCTGAAGTGAGTTTCTGGACTCTTTTTCATGCTCCGAATTCGAGCCAGAGTCCAATCCCAGAACTGAGGAATCAACAACTCAGAATGCCATTCCAGCTCCCGGAAGTGCCCTGGGGAGCCCCTGGCGCCCCAAAACTGCGGGAAACTCCTGCGCTTTGGGGACCAACACGTGCGCTTTCCTGCACCCGCGCGCCTCCGGTGCGCACATCACCCGGTATGCATGAAAGCAAGGATCGGGCACACCCGAGCGAGCGGATTTAGGAAGCCCAGCTCCAGATCCTGCCCACCTCAGCAGGGTGAGGGTCACTGGGATGATTCTGAAAGCATTTAGAAGTTTTCACATCTCTGCACCTGGGCGCGGGAGGGAAAACGCTCGTAGAGGGATGCAGGAAAACCTCGCTCCAATGCAAGAGCGCAGCGGACGGGATGGCACCCCCTTGGCACGACCCGGCCTCCCTGGGGGCCCATGCACGCGCTTGGCCCCGCACCCCCGCACCCCCTCGGCCCACGCCGAGCTCGCTCACCTGCCCTGTTTGGTGATTATCATCTCGGTTTGGTGGCGATGAAACTTGAGCCACAGAGGTCGGTTGCACAGGTAGACGTGGGCACGGAAGCCGGAGCCGGGCACCCCCAGGCCCCCCAAGCCTCCGCAGGAACCGGTCGCGGCTGCTCCGGGGTAAGGCCCGTAAAGGGGAGCCCCCTGACCGTACTGATAGGCTCCCGGGCCGCCGCCGGCGGTGCCACCGCCGGTGCCACTCGCGCCGCCGCTCGCGCCCGCGCCGGGTCCGAACTGCGCCCGGCCGGGTGGGCACACGGCGGCGGGGAAGCCACCTGGGGGCAGCATGGAGCCGTAGGGGTAGCGAGCCCCGTTGGGGGCCGGGTACACGGACCCGTGGGGAGCCCCGGGCGCCGCCTGGTAGGGGAAGAGCGAGCAGGGCGCGGGCAGCTCGGAGCCCTGCGGCCCCGGGGACTGGAGGTAAAAGCGCTCGGCGCTCAGGCTGTCCATGGAGTAGCGCGCGGTGGCGGCGGCGGCAGCGGCGGCCGCGGCTGCGGCTGCAGCGACGGCCGAGGGCATCTCCTCCTCCCCGCAGGACGGGGAGCCCTTGCGGCCGTCCGGGGGTCCCGGCTTGGCCCCCGCAAAGGCCTCCCCGGCGGCGTCCGCGTCGCCGAGCATGGTGGCGGGGCCCCCCGAGCCGGGCTCCCCGCTCCCCGCGTCGCAGGACAGGCCCCCCAGGAACTTTTTGGGCGCTTTGTCCAGGTCCAGCCTCGGAGGCGAGTGCGCAGCGCCGGGGAGGTGGCCCGCACCCCCGCCGCCCGCGCCGCGCGCCCCTTCCAGCGGGTAGAAGTGCGCGCCGGGCAGGGTCCCCGAGCTCGCCAGGAGCTGCTCGCCCAACTGCATGCTCGGCCCAGCCCAGACGGCAGCTGGGTGCTTCCTCGGCTCCGGGGGGCCTTATAATAAAGGCGGGGTGCGGGAGCCAGCGCCCTCTTCCGAGGGGAAGGTGACTTCCCCTCTGGTCCCCGGCAGCAGCTGGCCCACCTGGCCGCACGCGCGCGCGGGCGCGCTCCGAAGCCGACGCGCGGGGTTTGCAGGCGCCCCGACTTGGCAGGCAGGCCGGGCCTTGCAGGAAACTGCCCAGAGTTCTCCCTTCCACTGCAGGCCGGGCTTCTCCCGCTTCCTACCGCCCCCCCGCACTCACAGCAGGCTCCAGTCTGGGTCCCATCCACCCTTCAGGGCAGAGCCTCGCTGCCCTCTCTCTCTTTCTCCTGGCAAGGCCCGGGCAAGTTGACCACTTGGAAACTTGCAGGCTGTCATTGGCTGCTTTATATACGCGCGGCCAGGGAGGGGCTTCGGGGACCTCGCAGCCCCCCCACCCCCGATCCTCCGATTGGCTGGTGGAGGTGACACTAATTCAATTAGGGAATTACTAATTGGATCAAGTCGCTTGCGACTTGCTTTTTCCGTTCGTCTGATATTTCTCGCTCTCTCCCCCCCCCAACCCCACTCCATCCCAGGTTGTTTTTGAGAGTCGGGGGTCCTGCTGTGACATTTGCCTCGCTTGTCAGTACGTCCTTGGAGGTGTAGGGGAACAGGGTTGGGGGGCTCCCAGGTGCTCTTTTGGGGGCTCTGTTCTGGGAATTCATGCGGGAGCGCGGTTTAAAGGTTGTTGGGGGGGGGGGAGGGAAAGAAGGCTATGCGGGATGATGGAACCGAGCGAGGGGGAGGAAAGGAGGGCGACGACTCTTCCTTCCCTCTTCGGGAATTTTTAGTCCAGACACACGTCCCCTTCTTCAGGTGGGGCGAGGTCTCTTTAGCCTCTGGCACACTTGGACCCTTTAATTATTTCCTTCGGGACCTACTCTATTCGTCTATACCGAGCGGTGGTGGAAAGTGCACTTGTTCTCGGTTTGGGAATTCGGGGATGGATGGTGAGGGGTACATTCGGCGGTTCTGGAGCACGGAAGCAGGAGCCCTTAAGGGCTAGGGATCTTGGAGGAAGGATCTCATCACGTTTGTGCCCGTTTGGGGGAGCAGATCCCCCTTTCCTCCCCACAATGTCTTATCCACACCGCTCCCCCTAGGTCTCCCTTCATCTGCAGTTGGGCTGACCCCCGAGAAACAAAGGTTCTCAGCAGCCCGGCTGCGCACACAGAAGGTAGAATAATTAGTGAAATAAGCAGGTTGATGCTGAATTCAGCGCTTTTGCCCCCAGCTGCCCGTTCGTTTCGTTTCTCCCCGTGTTTCTGCAAACCATGGAGCCAAGAGCGGCTTGGGCATATTTTATTGTTTCCTTATTTCCGAGAGGACGGTGGGCAAATTTCGTGCATGATAGAAAAAAAGCTCGAAGATACGCCGCGAATAAGCAATTACAGACGCGATTTGTCATCGCTCCGGGAGCGCATTTATTTTCCGGCTGAGATGTCGGAACTCCGCGATCACACGGGAAAGTCCTCGACCCCAGCAGATGAGGATTTGAGGAGTGGCGCGCTTTAGGGGTAGGCCAGCCCCAAGGCGTTCCATCCCAAGTGAGGTGGCGCAGACCTCGGCCACTTCCCGAATTTATATCCGTGGACGTCTTCAATGCACTGGACCATCTGGGGCATTTACTAAATTCACCCGGTGGCGAAAAGAGCTTGAGCAAGTTTGCAGGGTCCTCAAGGCACAGCCTAGGAAGAGGGAGAGCGTTAGGAATACCGGGGCAGTGGCCTCCCTGGTTCTGTCCACAGCTGCAGACGAGCCGATTGCTGCCACTCTGGAGCAGGGCGCTCACAGCCCTCGTTCTTTTAGTCTTTAGTCCCCCAGTTTTAGTTAGGGGCTGACCAGATTCTCTGATCAGCCAGCCCATCATCTACTCTCACCTTGCTAGCCCTGGTTTTATTCCGACCTGATGAGGTCTTGAAGAAATAAAATTTTCAAGTATTTAGGATTTGGAGCTTTTCTTGTACACTTGGTGAATCTCAACGTGGAAATTTCCTGAGCTCAAGGAAAGAGCCACACGCTTGGGCTAGTGGACACGTAGCTGCAGTAGGCAAGGGGTGTGTGTGTGTGTGTGTGTGTGTGTGTGTGTGTGTGTGTGTGTGTGTGTGTGTGTGTGTGTGTGTGTGTGTGTGTCCTGGCGACGACTCCAGGTGTCCTCACTTTGGCCTCCAACATCCCGAGTGATAGGATGTTGTTGGGAAAAGGAGGACGAGGTTCATCTCATCTCACGTTATTTAGAGATGGGGTGGCCAGCGGTACAAGGCAGTTCTGAACAGGCTTCGTCCTAGCGAGAAAAGGTCTTGGGATCGCTTCAAACTGCTTTCGAGGTGGCCAAGGAAGCGCTGCGCGTGGCAGAGTGCCATCGGAGGCAACAGGCATCGTTCCGACCCACTCTGGCGCAAGTAACTCGGGCCAGCTGTCCCCCCGCACCACGTCAGAAAGGATTGCTTTTATTCCAGCTCAGAGCAGGCTCTGGAGAGCTAGTGGGTTCGCCCTGAGTTCTCCTCAACTCTTAAATTTAGGCAGGGTATGTGTAGTCGGGATTAGAATTGATTCGTGGGGCAGGAATTGCAGTTTCTATCACACCCCCCCCCAAGATAACTAGTTTTATCCAAACTTTATTCCACTATGCAGAAAAGGAATTTAAAGATTATAAAATTCTGACAGTTCAAAACTGCTCGCAGGAGGACAAGGATTTGGGGTGGGGGATTATGGAAAAAAGATATAGAGTATTTATATCTAAATTTTAATGTGTCTTGCAAATACTTTTTGAACACAGTAAAACATAGCTTTAACTGAAGGGAATGTTTTCTTCTGCCTGCAAAAAGATCAAGAAATCTCATTTAATGGTTCTTTTGCATTAATGAAACAATCACTACTTTCTCATTACATGTGGAATATAATAGTCTGGTGACTGCAAAGGTAAAGATGAACAAATCTGTGATTTTATCATTGAAATGGGTTTTCCCTTTGATAGCCCAGTTTTCATTTAGTCAGGTAAAGAGACATAAAAGCAAATTACATATGTTCAGCCACATTTAAAAATCCAAGCTCTCTTTTCTAGAAATAGAAACAAAAAAGAAAGCTAAAGCTGTGACTTCAGGGACCATGCCACATTTGAACTGGCAGCACCCTATTCCACTGGGTGGGCAAACAACAGAGCCTTGCAGCCTGTTTGCTGCTTGATTTCAATTACACCCCAAGCTTCATGAAATCCAAATGAGACATTTATTGAAAGGTGCCTGGTTTTATGTGGCTCAACTGACAGTGCATTGGAATCAATTGAACAAAAACATCAACAGTGAGGAGGAAATGTGGAGACCCCTCAGAACCCCAGAACCAAATGCCTGTGGGATTAACTCAAATCTTGGACCTTTCAAACCTGAGCTAGACCAGGCAGGAACTTCTGAATGCTATAATGGAGTCAAGGTCAAGACTGCTCCTGAATCTCTTATAAATGTTGTAACTATGGTTTCATCAAGCAATAGTATCAACCTTACACTTCTTTATCAAAAAATGCAGTAGTCTCCTTCATGGCTAGGTGTCCTCTTTGCTTCTTTCTCTCTTTAGAGATGAATACTCTCAGGACAATCTCTGGAAAGCAAAACTGAGAAGCATTAAACTGAATCACTCATCAAATGCAATATATATGTATATATACTTATGTATGAAGAAATCACAGGATTAAGTTGTAGATGAGTGTAATGATATATGGTTTCTATCCCCTGCCACACATGCACAACCATGGGGGCCCATATAAATGTTCCAATAAATTCTATTATTTTCACCCCCACTAAAAATGTGTTATCAAAACACTGTCCGTGTTATTCAAACACTTTGTAAATTCTGAGCAGACTTGCTGCCGGTTCTCTTTTTAACCCTAGGAAAACATTCCAACATTAACCGGTCACCAGTGCTTTGCCTGGACTCTGGAAACAAGTCAATGGGTTTTTTGTGGTGAGTTGGTCCTTTTACTATTTATCTATGGCCTTTTCTTTGTTGATGTTACATTTTATTTCACCATCTTGCTCACTCTTTAGACCCTTTGTTCTCCAGTGGCCAGATCTGCCACCTCTACTGTGTTTTCATCACTATAAGCTGCTCATGTTTTGCTTCAAAAGAAAAAAAATATACCTTAAAATGAAACATTTTGGCACAGACCAGTAGTCTTATTGTGCTGAGGACAGCAAGATGCTCTTACTAACAGTTTCATTTTTGTAAAAATTAGATTTCACCAGGATGCTGAAACAAACTTATGGCATGCTTTAAAACAAATATTAGCTCTACATATGTATCAGTAATATTAGAGCCATTGTTTTCTTTTGAACAAAATGATTTAGTTAAACTGTTATCTTAGCCATCAACACATATTCTTCAATTACTATGTATATTGGCAGTTCACAATTATTAGGAGGCAAGAAATCTGAAAATTAAAGATAATAAAGATACCTAAAGTGGCTTACTTTTATAAAAAAAAAGGAAAGAGAAACTTTTTTCCTAAACTTTGAACCAAGATCTTTTTAGGGAAAATATCTTTCTAGGGCTGTAGAGACTTTAAAGTGCATAGAGTGCTTGCCTTGCACATAGCCAACCTTGGTTTGATCCCTGAATGGGATTCCATATATTCCCCTGGGCACTGCTCAGAATAATTTCTGAGTGCAGAATCAGGGATAACCACTGAGCATTGCCTGATGTGCACCAAAACAAAAACAAAAGAAAGGAAGGAAGAAAAAAGTATCTTTCTAGAATATGCCATGAATTGAACCCAGGCGAGGAAGCAATTTCTCTTCTGTTATATTCTCAACTTTTATGAAGATATTTACAAAATTACAAATAAATCCCTGGATTTGACTGCTGTTTTATCATCACTGCATTGTAACTACCATCTTATTTATGTAAATATGTAAGTTCACATAAATAAGATATAGAGAAAATAAAATATCTTCCTCAAAAATACCATTGACTGTTTTGATCCTTGGGACTAATAAGTAAATAAATTATGAAAATGCTTGACTAATTATTGTTCTATTAAACTATAAAAAAAAGTTCTAGAAGGCTCCATCTGTCTTCCTTTTGCACTTTGAAAATTCTAGTACTTAGTAGGAGCTCATCTGCTAATTGGGAAAAAAACAGGGTTACAAAATCTAAAATAGAACTGCAGAATATAGCAAGTTTCAAGGTTTTAAGCACAAAGTCTAAAGTGAAAAACCTTTCTTCACTTTTTTCCTAAGAAAAAGAAAACAAATCTTCTAAATTAATAATTCATAAAAGCATTTTAGACTTTATACGGATATCTAAAAACAATATTTTAAGACCTCTCTAATCATAAATTTTTGTATTATTGCACTTTTCATATATATAGTCCCAGGTTAACTTTTTTTTGAAGAAAAATAATTACTAATGTTTATACTAATATTGCAGCATAGCTGTTATTGGGACCAACCACCATGTAACTGAGGAGAATTTTATTTTTCTTCAATTTTATTTTAGTCACAGGAGTTACAATACTGGCTATGACAGGGTTTCATGGATATCACTTTCCAACACCACATCCTTCCACTAGTGTCATTTCCCTCCACCGATATCTCAGAAACCCCCGAACACTCCCCTCCCCCAGTCTTTTCTTGAACACAAATCACGTGCATATCATCAGCAATAGGGCAAAGCCTATGGAAATAAGTCTCAACAGAAGGGCTGATGCAAGGAATATACAAGGAATATAATACAATATAATACAAGGCTGATACAAGGAATATACCAGTATTGCAGAATGTCCAGCCAACTATGGGCCAGTCTTCTATGTCAGAGGCAGCTGGAATCTCCTATCCAGGCCTTGTGAGAAATGGGGAGAGAGGGCAAGTCTGGGCAAGGGAATTACTCAGCAGAAAAGATTAAACCCACAAGATAACAGGGGGGGGGGGAGAGGGATGTGGACAAGGGGAGGGGGTATTGGGAGGAGAGAAGATAAACAGGACAGAGACCAAATAGATGATTCTTTAAACTCGCCTCATTTCAGACTCTGGAGAGAAAAGCAAAGCACTGCATGTAGAATTCAGATCAATTATATGTATTTATTGGCTATTTACCTGCTAGAGACGGAGGTGGAGGTGAGGGTTGAGGGGGGTGTGTGCATGGATTTTTAGTCTTTGTCTCCCAGACCTCCAGCCTAATGGCTGGACAGAGTGGGAGCAGACCAGGAACAAAAACGTCCCAGGCAATGGGTGTCACTGAAGAGGAAGCAGAACCCAAGGGAGAGTCCCGAGAGCTTCCAGCAGCTTCTTTCCATACCGCATAAAAGATGGATGGGAGGACCGGGGCCCTCCTCTGGAGCGCCCCGGGAAAGATGCACTTCAAAGGCCGACGGCGGGCGCGCCCGGCCCGTGAGCCTTCCGCCCCCTCCGACGGCATTAGCATTCTGTTTTTCCCAGGCTGCGGGCGCGCCCACCCCCCGCAGGGCCAGTGCCTGTCCGGCAGATTGCTGCTCAAAGGAAGCAAATAGGGTATTTAGCTCAGGCCGGGCCTTCCTCCTCCTTGGTTAAACGCCCGGTGTCCGAGGAGTTAAGTTAACGTCGTCCCGGGAGCGAGGATGCCCGGAGCGGGAGTCCGAAGAGCAACCCCGGATCCGGTGGCCTGGGGATGGGGGTGGAAGTGTGGGGGGACGCTGCTTGCCTTGGAGGTCGCCCCTGCACATTCAAAGACAAGGCAGAGAGAGATCAGACACTCAGGGCAGTTACTTAGTGAGGTCTGGGAACGAGGCATTTCCAGTTCAGGTGAGGCCTGGGTTTTGTTCTGACTCCCCGAGGCAAGGAAGGTCGGTGACACCCCCCTTACAGACACACACACACACACACACACACACACACACACACACACACACACCACATATTAGGAGTTCTCAAAAACAGAATGGAGCAAAGAACAGGTGCGTCCCTGGCTCCAGCCAATTGGATGAGTTTCAAGAATGAGTTTCTTCATACATTCTCAGGAAAAGAAAAGAATCAATCAGAAGCAGCGACCCATCATCCAGGCCTTGCTATAGCTGTAGGATCTTTGAATTCAACTCTTTAGTGTGGGAAAGGTAGGTAGTACCGGGGTTCAGGAGCTTTTCTTGCATGCCGCCAACCCAGTTCCATCCTTTGCATCGCCCTTGCTTCACCCAGGCACCATCGCCAGGAGTTATCCCTGGGCACAAAGCCTTGAGCATTTCCTGGAGTGGCCCTCAAAGCAAACAAATATCAACCTCCTGAAATCTTATTGCCATCCATCGACTGGAATTGAATGATGTTTGGAAAAGTGAAGTCTCCTTTCCAAAGACACGATTTAAAATGGTAGCCGGGGATTTTGCATTTGAACTCAGGTCTTTCGAATTAGGGACTCCTGGGGAGGGGCTAAGCCTAGGTGAATGGAGTGATGGGTATGTCGTTGTCTCTGATTGGGACCTTCACAGACATGCTTGAGGGAGGGACGCCCTAATGTGGCTTCGAAGCACCAAGTGGCGGGGCTCCTTGTCGGTTTGACCTCAGATAAAGGCAGTTAGGCCTCTGGAATGAGTCTCTGGTGGAAACTGGGCCTCAAAATTCTACCCTGGAGTCCTGAGTTCGAGTTGGTCCATCTTTCTGGGAACAATCATGGTAGAGGCAGACGGACAACATGGACAGTAAAGTGGGCCTTATCTTCACTACCACTCTCGCTTTAAGGACACTCACCACCCCAAACAAACAAACAACAACAAAGGCTGCCAACACAAACTTCTGGCCAGGCAACTTGAGAGGCGAACTGGGGACTCTGAAACCTTTCATAGAAAACCAGGGTCTCCGGAGCACCCCGAGTTCTTAAGTAGGGCACAAAGACGCGCAACGTGGCTCAGCGACCACTCGAATTCTCCTTTCCCGGCCACTTCCCAGCTGCGCCTCGCAGCGCTTCCTCGGCGCTCCAGGACTGGGTTTCCAGGGGGATGTTGAGAAACGGTCCTTTCTCCTCACGACGCGGGGAAACTGGTCCCGTGGGTGACTGGAAGCCACCCAGATCGCCTTTAGGATCACTCCCTCCCCGTTTGAGGAACCTCGGAGGTCGCCTAGGCCCGCAGCTCGCTCCCCAGGACCGCACACCCCCCCCCCTCGGAGAAGCCAAGTCAGCAACTGCACAGTCTGTTAAGGCACAGGGCGCGGTGACCCGACATCTCCAAACGCACCAACGCACCCACCACGCGTGACAGACAGTCCCAGAGGGGGTGGAAAGGAAGCCAATTGCTGACGGAAATCCAGCGTCTGCACCCGAGATAGAAACCTGACTGTGGATCTCGGTCTCCAAAAGGCACCCGGGTTCCTCACTCAGACAGTGCAACGCTTTGCTTTTCCAAAGTTTCTTTTTACTTTTCCACTCGCAACCATAGGCTAGGGAGTTTGCTTCTCTATTTCCTTTGGTCTGTAGGTGCATATGTGAATATATATGTACATGAAGTAGGATACATATCAGAACAATATATCTGACACCATAACCTAATAACTATATGTTTGTAACGGTATTTGCATAAACCTGAAAAAGCCATCAGGGTGGAATATTCTAGGAGGCGGGGCCGAGAGATAGTACAGGTGACGAAGTGCTAGCCAGTCCTGGACTGGCTGAACCTAGTTCGATCGCCTAGTCCTCATGTGTTTTTCCGAGCTCGGCCTGAGCCAGGGGTAAGTACTGTCACTGATCATTGTAGACTCTGCAGGGTGTGGCCCAACACACCCCCCCCCAGCCCCCATTAAAATATATTTCCCAACTCGGCCTGAAGACCTACAAGATCAATTTCTTCTGTGGAGTCCCTGGATTATTAGCTCTCCCCAGCAGCAAGTAAGTAGATGCACCTAAAATTCTCCCCTGTCCCGCACTTAGCCCCCACTCCCACTTTCATTCCCCAACCTTTTCAACTTAAAAAAATAATGCTCCCTGAAGTTAGTTCCTGCACAGTTTTGCTTAGCTCAGCCCATCCCAGGCTTTGGTGGGGGTGGGGGTGGGGGGAAGGGTACCAATAGCGGGAAACTGTTACACGGTTTTAGGGTGCACTGCGGGGTTTTCTTGCAGCGGTGCGCTCCAGCACCGACACCAGCCACTGTCTTATCCAGGCTCGCCGCCAGCAGCTCTGTGCCCCCCGAAAACGTACCAGCGCGCACTTGATCTGGGTGCGCCTATCTCCGCCTGGGCCTTTCAGTGGGATTGTTTGTCTCCCTCTCTTTGTCATCCTTTCATTGTTTGTCTTCCGAAACCCCCAAACGCGAGCAAACAAGCTCTAGGATGGCCGACTGTTTTTCGAGGTGCCCTAGGCGCAGGGGAACGATCTGCTAGACAGTCCCAAAGCTGATCAAAGAGGAGGCATTGGAAGCGACTGTTAGATTCATTAACATTCCCCTTGGCGAGGCTGCTGGGGGTGCGGCGGGGTGGGGTGAGGCTGGCAGAGGCAGGTCGGGAACCACCGGGTGCCAAATGTGCCCGGAGAGGGAGTTGACCAAAAATACTCCTGTAATTTTTTTCCCCCAGGCCACGGCAGGCAATTGCGCAAGAAGTCGGAGACCGCAGCGTCTGTCCTGAGAAATCCCTTCTGTGATTCAGATCCTAGCGGGATGCTGGGGTGCCCCCTTCTGGTCACTGCCTCTGAAGAGGTGACCACAGTTTTTGGACTTCTGTCACCGGACACTAGCTTAACCGATTTTTTGGAATTTAGATCCATGGAATCGTGTGATCATTCTCAGCTTGTGTGAAATACTCGCTTATATGTGTGTGATTGCATGTGTCCTTGCTGTCTAATATTCCAACGTGATCGTAGAAAATGTCCCTGTTCTACTGCTGGAAATACTTTGATTGTTTTGTTTTCAGATAATTACTGATACATCATTCTTGACACTGTTGGGGGTGAATGTCTGTAATGCCTGTCAGGCCTATAGACGTAGGAATGGGGTTTTTCACTACTTTAAACAAGATTAGTAACATCTTGTTGTTTAAGTACCTTTAACAAATCCTAGTCATAAAACTTACTGTATCTGCATTAGGGAAAGGGATATGAAGCTAAAGAAGAAAGAAAAGATGAAAATGAGACAGGAAAACAGGTGTTATGTTTCACCGTACCTTCCTAGCATTCAAGCTCTTTTTTTTTTTTTTTTGGTTTTTGGTTTTTGGGCCAAACCCGGCGGCGCTCAGGGGTTACTCCTGGCTATCTGCTCAGAAATAGCTCCTGGCAGGCACGGGGGACCATATGGGACACCGGGATTCGAACCAACCGCCTTAGGTCCTGGATCGGCTGCTTGCAAGGCAAACACCGCTGTGCTATCTCTCCGGGCCCAGCATTCAAGCTCTTAATTTTATTGTTTCTTCTAAAGTTGTTGGACATCCAGGATATGGATGCTGGAAAGCAGTCAGAAAATGTTAACTTGCAGATTTATGATACTTGCTACTTTGCAGTGAACCCCTGTGACTTAAAAGCAACTGTCTAGATTGATGATTGCAAGCATATAAAGACAATGTTATTGACTAGTTACATACTAGTAAATTCTTGCCTAAATTTTCCACTGTCAATTTCTTCTTCATAATCAAGACAAAGCACTAAATTCTCACTTGGCACTTTGTAGTTGTAAGTGCACCAATGGATCTTTTTTAAAAAATTCTATTCTGGGCCCTGAGAGATAGCACAGCGGCATTTGCCTTGCAATCAGCCGAACCAGGACCAAAGGTGGTTGGTTCGAATCCCGGTGTCCCATATGGTCCCCCGCGCCTGCCAGAAGCTATTTCTGAGCAGACAGCCAGGAGTCAACCCTGAGCAGCGCCGGATGTGGCCCAAAAACCAAAAAAAAAAATTCTATTCTATGTGTCATCAATTTTTCTTTTTTATAAGTCAGGGAGAAAGTGATCTCTGGATCAAGGCCAATCCTCCTGTGTTATTTCCATGGAGATAGCTATTGGTCCATATGAAAGGGATAACTTGGAGTCAGTGGTTCTTCTTTCATAATCCTACTTAACTAGAAAAAGGAAATAAGTTTCCTGACTGCTTCTGCTACTATCTTGAGAACACAAACACAATCTCTTTAGGAGAACCCAATTGCTCATGATACAGATAAGAGAGAAGCAAAGAATCTAGATCCTGGAGGACTCCTCTGAGCTATTGGTGCTTGGGCTGTCCTATCTTCTAATGTTAGCTTAATGTTTAAACTGCTTTGAATCAACATCCTAACTGAAACAATTGTACCTTCTCCTAGACAAGCTTATATTTAATATTAGATAAACAAATTCATAATATGTAAAATACAAGAACATTAATTAAATACTTTCTTTTATCAGCAATACCAAATAAGCATTCTTACATAAATAACTTTATTATATGTATATATGTCCTGCAAATTTCTTAATCAGATCTTAGATTCAGTACTGTAAATTAAAATATTGTATAAAATTGGGGGAGCTTGAGTGAACCTCAGTGGTAGAGCAGTTGCCTTACACATTCAACTCTAATATCTGCATTAGTAGCAATAGCAAATAATAAATAATACAGTCACAAAAATAACTATCAGGGCCTAGAGTAATAGCATACTGGGTAGGAAGTTTGCCTTGCTTTCAACTACCTGGGTTCAATCCCAACCATCCCATATGGTTCCCCAAGGCTGCCACGACTGATTTCTGAGTGCAGAGCCAGGAATAATCCCTGAGCACTACTGGTGTTGCTCAAAAACAAAAAAACAAACAAGCAAACAAAAACTTTATCTTTAATTACTCTGAATTTTCATGACTAAGCAGATTGGGGCTTGATCTTTTGTTTTCCCATACCATGAGTTTGGATGTGATAATTTTTCTCTTTTTTAATAGTTTTTTTTTGGGTCACACCCAGCAGCATTCAGGGGTTACTCCTGGCTCTACGCTCAGAAATCACCCCCAGCAGGCTCGCGGGACCATATGGGATGCCAGGATTCGAACCACCGTCCTTCTGCATGCAAGGCAAATGTACTACTTCTATGCTATCTCTCCAGCCCCCTTTTCAATAGTTTAATTTTTTATTTTAAATAGTCATTCAGAAAAAAAATAAAATAAGTTTCACTGGGCTCTAATACTAAATCCTAAAGGAAGCATTTCTCATGATAAGTGATCCAACCCAAAGGTCAATTTTATGTATAACAAATAAAGAAATTTAGAATACACTTGAAAATGTTTTTATTGTTTGTTTTGTTTTTTGGGTCACACCTGGTGGCACTCAGGGATTACTCATGGCTCTTCTCTCAGAAATTGCTCCTGGCAGGCTCAGTGGACCATATGGGATGCCGGGATTTGAATTGGGGTCTGTCCTGTGTTGGCCACGTGCAAGGTGAATGCCCTACAGCTGTGCTATCGCTCCAGCCCCTTGAAAAAAATTTTTAAGTAGATATTTAGTGTGGTATTTTTGGATATACTGTATACAAAGTAAAAAAATTAGCCTCTATTTTTTTCCATTAGGCGTCACACCCATAAGCTTGGGAAAGGATATTGAGCATGTTGGGCATGTTCTCCAAGAACTGAACTATATTTCTGGTCCTCTATCTCTTTATTTTAATTTAATCTGAGATAATGTTACTGTTTAAAATAATCTGAGATAATGTTACATTTTTTAAAAATTCAAAAGAAGCCCTAGAGAGAGAGTGAGTACAGAGCTTAAAGATCTTGCTGCTGATTTAGGTTTGATCTCTGGCTCCATAAGGTCCCCAAGCATTTAACCAAGAATTGCAATCAGCCCCCACCTAGTATGTTGAATATTATCTAGCCCCCCATCAAAAAAAGATGTTCACCCAAATATCCTATCTTTTAAAACAAGCTTATGTAAACTATATATACAGTAAAAATTCAATCTAAAATAGCATGCAGTTTGATAAATTTTAACAAATATGTTCATGCGTCTTCAAAACCACACATAATCAGATAATAAACATGTCAAACATGCCAAATAAACTTTCCATGTGTAGCAATTTCCTTTTACCAGCCCCTGACATACCTTGTTTCTAAGGAAATGGCATACTTGCTTCTATTTAACCAATACTTACAAAAATTTTACTAAGAAATTATTTAATAATCAATATTTTTTTTGTTTTGTTTTTGGGCCACACCCAGCTGTGCTCAGGGGATACTCCTGGCTATCTGCTCAGAAATAGATCCTGGCAGGCACGGGGGACCATATGGGACACCGGGATTCGAACCAACCACCTTTGGTCCTGGATCAGCTGCTTGCAAGGCAAGCACCGCTGTGCTATCTCTCTGGGCCCAATAATCAATATTCTTACGTTTCTGGAGTAAACTGACTCATTTTGGCTCAGAATAACCTAAATTATAATTTATATTTTATTTACATAGTGTATTGTTAAACTTTCCAGGGTGTTTTGCATCAATATATAAAAGGAAAATTAGCTTTATGTGGTCTTCGTTAGATTTAAGTTTCAATAGTGTGCTTATTTTGTAATAATAATAAAGGAAGTAGACTTTATTATTTATGAAAAAAGGGTAAGAATTAGTTTAATAAGTATTATCCCTAAAATAAAAAGAGGGTATACTTTTTACAAGTTTTTCATTTTTCTCTTGTTTTTAAATTGGGATTTAAATGTTTTTGTTTGTTTATTGCTTTGGAAACACACCTGGCAGGAAGATTGCTACTGACTCTGAACTGGAGGATATTCCCACAGTTCCCTCCTCACACTGAACCTGGGCCTCCAGCACACAATGTTTGTGTTCAGACCTTTAAGCTCTCTCTCCAGTCCTGGTCTAGTTCATCCCTATATTTTCAAATTATTATAATTTTTTTACTGACTTACTATTGAGCTACAAAGGTACTAATGATTGGGTACCAGATGTATTTTGTTCCAAAACCATTCCCTTTTCCTTTGTTCCCTACACTCTACAACTTCCTTCAGTTTCTCTCTCAGTCTTTTACTTTTTTCTTTGCTTTTCTTTTAGCCTCTCATTCTTTTTTTTTTTTAATAATTTTTATTGTTTGTTTGTTTTTGCTTTGGTCACACCCGGCAGCGCTCAGGGGTTACTTCTGGCTCTATGCTCAGAAATCGCTCCTGGCAGGGTGGGGGGACCATAATGGGATGCCGGGATTTGAACCACCATCCTTCTGCGTCAAAGGCAAACACCTTACCGCTGTGCTATCCCTCCGGCAATAATTTTTATTGTGACCAAAGTGAATTACAAATCTTTCAGAGCATTATTTAAGGTACATTGTGACAATGAATTAGGAGCATTCATTCCCACCACCAGAGTTGTCATCCCTCCACCCCTGTTCCCAGCATGCATCCCATATCTTCCTCCTTTGCCCTCTTCTACAGCTTGTTGTAGATTGGGTATTGATTCTGTTGTCTTTGACTTTGGGTTTTTTTTTTAACTCTCGTTTATCAATGAGATTATAAAGAAAATATTAACACTAAAAACCCAAATAGGGGGCCGGGCGGTGGCGCTGAAGGTAAGGTGCCTGCCTTGCCTGCGCTAGCCTTGGACGGACCGCGGTTCGATCCCCCGGTGTCCCATATGGTCCCCCAAGCCAGGAGCAACTTCTGAGCACATAGCCAGGAGTAACCCCTGAGCGTTACCGGGTGTGGCCCAAACCCCCCCCCCCAAAAAAAAAAAAACCAAATAGATCTAAAACATTTATAAAATGGAGAAAAATGTTTGTTGTTATTTTTAGTCCATACCTAGAGGTGTTCAGAACGTACTCTTGGCTCTGTGCTGAGGGATCACTCTTGTCAGGGATCAGGAGATTAAATGGAGTGTCAGGGATTGAACCAGGGTCCGATGGGTACAAGGCAAGCAACCTACCCATTGTACTACTTCTCCAGTCCAACAAATATTTTTTTGTTTTTTTTTTTTTTGGTTTTTGGGTCACACCCGGTGGTGCTCAGGGGTTACTCCTGGCTGTCTGCTCAGAAATAGCTCCTAGCAGGCACGGGGGACCATATGGGACACCGGGATTCGAACCAACCACCTTTGGTCCTGGATCCGCTGCTTGCAAGGCAAACACCACTGTGCTATCTCTCCGGGCCCCCAACAAATATTTTTAATAGAGTAATAAATCAGAGGATCTTAGCACCTGACTCTAAATATGCATATTTATTTTTATATATAATATATATATTTATATTGCATAAATAAGCAATAGGATGGTTTCTAGTGTTATGTTATTCTATTGTTGTATCCTTATTCAGAACAAATTTGTGCAGAACTAAGTGTGAGGCTTTATCCTAGCCCTGTGGATACCAAGATTAATAAGGTTAGATTAATAAAGATGCCTTGGAGGATTGCTGAATCTGTTGATTTTCAAACATTGTTAATCTTATTATGAAGAAAATCTTTTGGTTACTGGTAATTAAAAAACAGCTAATTAATGCAAAACAAAAAGGTACATCATCATGACAGAAAACATATTTTATTTATATTTTTGGTGTAAAAACTTTAAAAAGACAATTAACTGAATGTTTTAATTAAATAAAAGAGTGATTATTTATATATGGATTTTTATTCATTAATTTTTGCATGCCTATTTCTTTAAAGATCTACACTTACCAAGGTTAAATACAATTAAACTTGTGATTCCCAGGAAGAGGGTTGGGTGTCTCTTTAATCTCTTTAGCTACATTTGTAAATACAGGAAGTAACACTGTCCCTAGCATGCTGTCTTTGACTAAGAAGGACAACAGTATACTTTTAATTAACTTCCTATATGATCAACTTCCTAGTATACACACAAATTCAAATAAACTGCAGCAACTGGTTTTAGGAAAGGGAATGTGTCCAAAGTTTATAAAGTGGGGCAATTCCCTACAAGATTTTCCTTTCTGAACTGGAGGAAAGTGAGCAGCTATTTATTTCTCTGTGAAAATTCTCAAATGTGGAGCTGGAGTGATAGTATTGCAGGTAGGACATTTTCAGGGTTGGATCCTGATATTCTTCATGGTTCCCCAAGCATGTCAGAAGTATTTCCTGAGTGAAGAACAAGAAGAATCCAATGAATATATTGCTGGGTATGACTCACCCCCCAAAAAAGAAAAGAATGGGGGGGGGCAGAGTGATAGCACAGTGGTAGGGCTTTTGATTTGTATGTAGCTGATGGTTTGAATACAGGCATCCCATCTGGTTCCCGAACCTACCAGGAGTAACCCCTGAGTGCCATCGGGTGTGACCCCCCAAATAAACAAACAAAAAAAGAATGGAAAATAGATAATTATCTTTTATCAGACATTGTACTGAAATTTAATTTATTTTAAATTAAATTATTAAATTTAAATATTAACAGTGAAAAGACAGCTATGAGTTTCTATTTTTTTCTCTCTTCAGAATGTTTAGTGACTCAAAATCTAAAAAATTATAAGTAAATATTTGATGTTTATTCTTTAAAAAATTATTTTTTGGCTTTTGAACCACACTGAGCTGTGATCATGGCTTATTCTTGTCTCTGCACTTAGGGATAACTACTGGCAAGGAATAGGCAAACATATGGAATGGCAGAGATCAAATCTTGGTGGACTGCATGCAATGCAAAGGTCCTACCCATTCCAGCCCCGATCTTTATTCTTATCTTTATACAGTGGATAAAAATACAATAAGTAGATGATAAAAGCATAAACTTTTATATGGAGCTAGTAAAAATTAAAGGTTTTTTTGTTTGTTTGGTATGTGTATACTGGGCTACAACTCCTGACTCAGTAGTGAAGAAGGCAAGAACTTTCAAGAAATATATAAAAGATAAGATAGCAAAACAATAAAGTAAGACAATTTCAGACTACCATAAGCATGATGGAGAAAAATGCAGATTGCATGAAAACTGATGGGAGAGTTGTTTTGGAGAGATAGTGCAGGGAAGATGCAGTAACTATAGTTAGACCTCTAGGAACCACAATTAGTAATGAACAGTTAATAACATTAGAATCTCAATGTTGCATGGAAACTGCACATTCTATGCAGTGGCCAGTATGCAGAACAACTGAGAGAAGGAGTCTGCTTATGTGACTTTAGGACAGAAAAGACTAGTCTGGAACCTGGATAGAGAAAACTGTTGAGAGGTGGGTAGAGGCCCAATCATCCATGCTTGTATAGAGCACAGCATAAACATCAAATGCCTTATCTACCTGTTATCTCACCAGCCCCTTTAAGCATCGAACATTTTATAGCGTACTTTAAATATTATACAGTACAACTGAAAAGTTAGAAGCATTAGAGAGTGCTTGACTTTCTAACCTTAGAAAATAGCATTTTTATAATTACCAAGAAAAAAATACGCATGCTTGACCAGGATAAAGAGAAAACTTACAATGTGAAAGTTCACAAACCAAAGTGCAAGAGAACCACAGTTGAAATAGAGAGGAACAGTGTTAAGATATGTTAAGCGGGGAGTAACAGGCAGAGAGATACTATATGGATTAAGATACTAATCCCAATTTGATCCCTGGCACTTAGTTTCTTGATTTTTGTGGGTTTTAGGACCATAGTATTCAGGGTTTACTCCTTTCTCTGCTCTGGGATTACTCATGGCAGGATTTAGGAAACATATGGCCATCACTTGCAAGGTGGCCCCTATGTTATCTCTGGCTTGACAACTTTGCTATTTAAATTATTTATTTTGGAGTTTGGGGGCCACAGGTCAGTGGTATTTGAGGGCTATTCTAGGGCTTTGTGATTCAGGGTTTTTCCAAAAGTGCCAGTTTTAAACTAGGGTTATCAACAAAACAATAACCTTAATCCTGTATTATCTCTTCAGTTCACTGCTAATTTTATTATAGAACATGAAACATTTAGAATATATGTTATGAATATGTTCACATCAAGTGTTGCTTGAGGGATCATGTGATATTGAAGATCAAACTTAGGCCTGGCACACTTCAGTCATATTCTAGACTCATAATCCTCATAATTTACTTGGAATTTATTTGTCTTCAATTTATTTTTTGTTTGTTTTGGGGCCACAGTGGCTGTGTTCAGGCATTATTCCTGCTCTGTGCTCAGGAGTTACTCCAGGTAGGCTTGGGGAAACATATGTGGTGCTGAAGATTAAACATGCAAAGCAAATGCCATACCCTCTGTACTATCACTCCAGCCCACCTTTTCAGTTCTTTCTACTTCTTTTTTTTTTTTATTTTTTGGTTTTTGGGCTACACCCGGCAGTGCTCAGGGATTACTCCTGGTTGTCTGCTCAGAAATTGCTCCTGGTAGGCACGGGGGACCATATGGGACACCGGGATTTGAACCAACCACCTTTGGTCCTGGATTGGCTGCTTGCAAGGCAAACGCCCTGTGCTATCTCTCCGGGCCCATCTTTCTACTTCTTAGTTGAATCTAACCATTTCTTGTTTTTTTTTTGTAATACACTTAAAGTGGGGTCAACATAATTATTGGGGTGGAGAAGTTGTTGATGGGCACAGAAGGGAATTAAAGAGTATCTTTAATTAAAAACATTAATTTTTATATCAATAATAGATATGAACGATTATGAAATACTATTATTAATAAATATTCTATAATAACAAATATAGTATACAATAATATAAAGTATAATAATATATAATGAATATTAATATTATCTATAATCATTAAAATTAAGAATGATTATCAATATTAAGGATCCATCATTTTAATTAAAATATATTTTTTTTGTTTAATTTGTTTTTTTGACCCATACCTGGTTGTGCTTAGTTAGGTCACGTGCAAGCCAACTTTCCACTGGACTGTGTTTCTGGCTTCAGGAGTATTAATATGCTGATTGGTTAAGTTGCTCGTAATATTCGGCCCTTAACCCCGCTTGTAAACACTCCAAATTCTCAGCCCCCAAGTCACCACACTTCTGCTTCAGAAAAGGCAGGACCTTGCTAATCCCCAGTACCGCAGTCATCTAAGAACATCCAGAGAGTCCTCTCACTCATATGTGTCAGCAAAGAAGGGAAGACTGAAGGGTTTTTTTCCACATAAAACATAACCAGTGTGTTCTTAGTATATAGCTGATAATCGCTACGTTAGCAGATTTTCCACATGAAATGCTCTAATGTTCCATAGAAATGAAATATGGCTGAAACTTCACACATTTACTTTGTAGAGTTGACAAAATCCTTACTAGTGTGAATGAAGCGATAATTATTCCCCCTCATGTTTCCTGTTAGGTCTGAGAGGTTGTGGTCTCTAATCTTATAGCTCCTGGTTAATCTACTATTTAATCCAGATTCTTTTGACAAAGACAATGATGAAAGAGAGAAAGAAAGTCAGAGAGGCAGAGAGTTGAGAGGAGGAGAGAATGCCTGCCCACATAACAGGAAGTACATGTTCTCGCTTTTCATTGATGGTGCCTCCACAAGTTATGAAATTTCCAAGAAGAATCCACTTGTGACATTGACTGGTATACACGTCATACCCAAGCAGGACCAGCAATAAATAGCTTTCTTTCCACTATCATAGCTCTCAACTGTTTTGACTGCTAGAGTGAATCAGCTGCAACATTAGGAAGTGAGGGAGAAGTGATGAGAAGAAATGGAAGGAAAAGAGAAGGTTCCTGTCCTCTTCTCTTCAATATTAGGAAGGGAAATTTTTTGTTTTGTTTTGTTTTGTTTTTGGGCTTGAACTGGAAGCACTCAGAAGTTACTCCTGGCAGGCTTGGGGGACCATATTGAGATGCCAGGGGTCGAACCTGGGTCCCTCCCGGGTCCGGCCATGTGCAAGCCAAATGCCCTACCACTGTGCTATTGCTCCGGCCCCAGGAGCAGAAAATTTTTAACTTGAAAAGTTAACTTTAACTTTATTGTTCTTCCTTCTTTTGGAAGGGGTAGAGGGAGAGGATGCAGTCTGAGTGGTTAAAAAAAATCACGTTTCAATGCTTCATGATGGTCACAAGAGACTATAAGCTTTTGATTACTAAATATAAGCAAACTTCCAACTTTAATGACAGCAACATTAATTTTATTAATTAATTAATTCCTAAGCATTTTCTTTTTTGGTTTTTGAGTCACACCCAATTTTGCTCAGAAATAACTCCTGACAATACTCGGGGGACCATATAGAACAACAGGTATTGGGCCTAGGTCAGTTGCCTGCAATGCAACTGTGTTATCCACTGCAGTTACTCTCTGGCATATTTCTAAATATTTTAAAAAGATAGATACCTGTTATTCTAGGGGCAGAGGGAAAGGTTCATATTTATTATATTTTAGCAGATGAGCAGAAACTCCATATACAAATGTCAGATTATATGTTTTAGGTTCTCTGCTTAGCACACTGGTTATATCTTTATGCCATATTAGTTAAAATTGACTTGAAACTATCTCCTAACTCATACAGTTTTTCTATGAAAAAATTTAGGGAAGCAAGAAATCACATTGCAACTGACATTACTGGCTATTTGTCTTTTGTACTTATAATTTGATGAGAATTGAGATATATTAAAAAATGTAGTTCTGGGCCCGGAGAGATAGCACAGCGGTGTTTGCCTTGCAAGCAGCCGATCCAGGACCAAAGGTGTTGGTTCAAATCCCAGTGTCCCATATGGTCCCCCGTGCCTGCCAGGAGCTATTTCTGAGTAGACAGCCAGGAATAACCCCTGAGCAACACTGGGTGTGGCCCAAAAACAAAAAAAAATGTAGTTCTCAAAGAAATTCAAAGCATTTAAATCTCAATCCAAATGAAATAGTGAAATATATAGGATAAATAATATTTTGAAATAATCATAAAAAGCAGGGCCAGAGTAATAGTACAATAGACAGGGTGCTTACCGTGCATGTGGCTGGCCCAGGTTCAGTCCCTGTCATTTTCAGCATCCCATCTAGTCCCCAAAGCACTGCCAGGAATAATATTTTTTTTTTTTTTTTTTTTTTGGTTTTTGGGCCACACCCTGTGACGCTCAGGGGTTACTCCTGGCTATGCGCTCAGAAGTTGCTCCTGGCTTCTTGGGGGACCATATGGGACGCCGGGGGATCGAACCGCGGTCCGTCCTAGGCTAGCGCAGGCAAGGCAGGCACCTTACCTCCAGCGCCACCGCCCGGCCCCCCAGGAATAATATTTTTTAAAGAATTTTTATTGTGACTAATGTGAATTACAAGTTTTTCACAGTTAAGTTAAGGTACACAGTGACAGTGAAATAGGGCCATTCTCAACCACCAGTGTTGTCCTCTCTCCACCCAGTTCGTAGCATGCACCATAGAACACCCTGTTGTCCCCTGAACTGCTAGTATACACAGAGGGGCCTCTGTGTATAGCTTGATGTAGATTGGGTTATCTTGATTCTGTTGTTGACTTTGGGTTTGGTGTTTAGGTATGATCATTTTTTATTTCCACTCAATGTTCATGAGAATGAATCTTTGCTCCTGGTACCATCCACTTTTTATCCCTCAATTTTTGAGGCAGAACAAGATGATTCAAATCCTGTGGTTTTTTTGGGAAAAAAAAAAAAAGCTGGGAGAAGCTTGAATAGAAGTTATATAGATTTAAAAGAAAAAATAAAAAGAAAAAAAATCCTAACCAAAACAAGCAATGACACACACACACACACACACACACACACACACACACACACACACACACACACAAATAAAACAATTGAAGAGGGCCCGGAGAGATAGCACAGCGGTGTTTGCCTTGCAAGCAGCCGATCCAGGACCGAAGGTGGTTGGTTCGAATCTCGGTGTCCATATGGTCCCCCGTGCCTGCCAGGAGCTATTTCTGAGCAAACAGCCAGGAGTAACCCCTGAGCATCGCTGGGTGTGGCCCAAAAAAAAACAAAAAACGAAAAACAAAAAGAAAAAACAAAAAAAAAAAACCAAACAACAATTGAAGAAAAAAAAGAGAAGGCGGCTGGTGTGGAAGAATACTTTTTTCCTGAAAACAATACATCATTTGGTGCCGGAGTGATATTGTGTAGCAGTAGGGCATTTGCCTTGCACACAGCTGACCCAGGACAAACCTGGGTTCGATCCCCGGGTATCCCATATGGTCCCTCAAGCCAGGAGAGATTCTTGAGTGCATAGCCAGGCGAAACCCATGAGAGTCACTGAGTGTGACCCCCAAAAAAATGAAAATTAAAAAACAAACAAGCAAAACAAAACATTATTCAATCGAATCACTGTGAGGTATACAGTTGCAATGGTATTTATTTTTGAGTTTCAGTCATACAATGTCCAATACTCTTCACCAGTACACATTTCCCAAGACGTGTCCCTAGATTTTCCTTCCACCCTCTTTCTTGCCCTCTCTCCTGCCTGACTCTACAGCAAATACTTTCCTTCTCTCTCTCTTTCTCTCTCCCTATTTTTTCTTTTAGACAATGATTTTTAATATTGTTGCTGAAGGGATATCATGCATGCCAGTTCATCTCCTTTCAGCACCCAGCTCTTGTCCAGAGTGATCATTTCCAACTATTGTCATAGTGGTCCCTTCTTTTTTTTTTTTTTTTTTGATATAATTTTTATTTTGATCATAGTGGCTTACATATTGTTGACAATATTATTTTAGGTACATATTTACATAAAATCAGGGGGGATTCCCTTCACCAAATTGTCCTCCCTACACCTCCATTTTTGTCCTCCCTCCCATTTCCTCTTCCCTCACTCCCAGGGCGGCTAGAATATGTGGTCCCCTCTGTATCTGACCTACTACTTAGTAGTCTTGCACCTGTTTGGTCTTGATGTCTCCCTTATTTCCCCCTCTAACTGGAGGCAGGACTAGCTAGTTCAAGATGCATGGTTTTGTTTGAAAAAGAGAAAAGTAATAAACTGCGGTAAGAGTCTAATACGCCGAAAATGGGTGGAAGGGTAGTGGTCCCTTCTTTACCCTAACTGCATTCCCTCACTATTTGTGGCAAGGTTCCTACCATGGACTGGCCTTCCTGCCAGGAATAATTCTTGAATGTAAAGCCAATAGTTACTCCAGAGCATTGCTGATGTTGTCCAAAACAAACAAACAAACAAGCAAAAAAAACAATGAAAATAATACTAATAAACTATGGGATGACATTTTCTCAACAAGATTACACAAATAATTTATTGTTTACATTTTAGTATACTTTATATTCTGAGAGTTATGGGTATTACTGAGGGTTAATTTTTGACAGATGGCACCGAAAGTAGCTCCCTCCTAACCTCCTCACCTATTGTGAAGAGATATTCTTGCCAAGATTTCGAAATATGAAAATTACTCCTGTTTCCTAAAGGGCAAAAATGAATCACTTTCTTTTTTTTTTTTTTTTTTTTTTATCTTTATTTAAACACCGTGATTACAAACATGATTATAGTTGTATGATTACAGTCATGTAAAGAGCACCCCCCCTTCACCGGTGTAACATTCCCACCACCAATTTCCCAGATCTCCCTCCTCCCCACCCCCCTACACCTGTACTCGAGACAGGCTTTCTACTTCCCTCATTCATTCACATTTTATGATAGTTTTCAGTGTAGTCATCTCTGCAACTGCACTCATCACTCTATGTGATGAGCTGCATGTCCTGAGCTGCACCTACCAGCCCTCATCTCTCTTGTCTCTGAGATATTGTTAAAAATGTCCTTCATTTTTCTTAAAGCCCATAGATGAGTGAAACCATTCTGCGTCTTTCTCTCTCCCTCTGACTTACTTCACTCAGCATAATAGATTCCATGTACATCCATGTATTGGAAAATTTCATGACTTCATCTCTCCTGATGGCTGCATAGTATTCCATTGTGTATATGTACCACAGTTTCTTCAGCCACTCATCTGTTGAAGGGCATCTTGGTTGTTTCCAGAGTCTGGCTATTGTAAATAGCGCTGCAATGAATATAGGAGTAAGGAAGGGTTTTTTGTATTGTATTTTTGTGCTTCTTGGGTATATTCCTAGGAGTGGTATAGCTGGATCGTATGGAAGCTCAATTTCCAGTTTGTGAAGGAATCTCCATATCGCTTTCCATAAAGGTTGTACTAGACGGCATTCCCACCAGCAGTGAAAAAGAGTTCCTTTCTCTCCACATCCCCGCCAGCACTGCTTGTTTTCCTTTTTTGTGATGTGTGCCAATCTCAGTGGCGTGAGGTGGTACCTCATAGTAGTTTTGATTTGCATCTCCCTGACGATTAGTGATGTTGAACATCTTTTCATGTGCCTTTTGGCCATTTGCCTTTCTTCTTTTTCAAAGTGTCTGTTCATTTCTTCTCCCCATTTTTTGATGGGGTTAGTTGTTTTTTTCTTGTATAGTTCTGTCAGTACCTTGTAAATTTTGGATATTAGCCCTTTATCTGATGTGTATTGGGTGAATAATTTCTCCCACTCAGTGGGTGGCCTTTGTATTCTGGGCACTATTTCCTTTGAGATGCAGAAGCTTTTCAGCTTAATATAGTCCCATCTGTTTATCTCTGCTTCCACTTGCTTGGAAAGTGCTGTCTCCTCCTTAAAGATGCCTTTAGTCTCAATGTCCTGGAGTGTTTCACCTACATGTTGTTCTATATACCTTATAGTTTCAGTTCTGATATCAAGGTCTTTAATCCATTTGGATTTTACCTTTGTATATGGTGTTAGCTGGGGGTCTGAGTTCGCTTTTTTGCAAGTGGTTAACCAGTTGTGCCAACACCACTTGTTGAATAGGCTTTCCCTGCTCCATTTAGGATTTTTTGCTCCTTTATCAAAAACAAGGTGGTTATATGTCTGAGGAACCTTCTCTGAGTACTCAAGCCTATTCCACTGATCTGAGGGTCTGTTTTTATTCCAATACCATGCTGTTTTTATAACTGTTGCTTTGTAATACAACTTAAAATTGGGGAAAGTAATGCCTCCCATATTCCTTTTCCCAAGGAGTGCTTTAGCTATTCGAGGTTGTTTGTTGTTCCAGATGAATTTCAGAAGTATTTGATCCACTTCTTTGAAAAATGTCATGGGTATCTTTAGAGGAATCGCGTTAAATCTGTACAATGCTTTTGGAAGTATTGCCATTTTAATGATGTTGATCCTGCCAATCCATGAGCATGGTATGTGTTTCCATTTCCGCGTGTCCTCTCTTATTTCTTGGAGCAGTGTTTTGTAGTTTTCTTTGTATAGATCCTTCACATCTTTAGTCAGGTTGACTCCAAGATATTTGAGTTTGTGTGGAACTAATGTGAATGGGATTGTTCTCTTAATGTCCATTTCTTCCCTATCATTATTCGTGTATAAAAAGGCCATTGATTTTTGTGTGTTAATTTTGTATCCTGCCACTTTGCTATACCAATCTATTATTTCTAGAAGCTTTTTGGTAGAGTCTTTAGGGTTTTCTAAGTAGAGTATCATGTCATCTGCAAACAGTGAGAGCTTGACTTCTTCCTTTCCTATCTGAATTCCCTTGATATCTTTTTCTTGCCTAATCGCTATAGCAAGTACTTCCAGTGCTATGTTGAATAGGAGTGGTGAGAGAGGACAGCCTTGTCTTGTACCAGAATTTAGAGGAAAGGATTTTAGTTTTTCTCCATTGAGGATAATATTTGCCACTGGCTTCTGGTAGATGGCTTTGACTATATTGAGAAAGGTTCCTTTTATTCCTATCTTGCTGAGAGTTTTAATCAAGAATGGGTGTTGAACCTTATCAAATGCTTTTTCTGCATCTATTGATATGACCATGTGATTTTTATTTTTGTTGTTGTTTATGTTGTGTATTATATTAATAGATTTACGGATGTTAAACCATCCTTGCATTCCTGGGATGAAACCTACTTGATCAAAGTGAATGATCTTCTTGATGAGGCACTGGATCCTGTTCGCCAGGATTTTGTTGAGGATCTTTGCATCTGTGTTCATCAGGGATATTGGTCTGTAATTTTCTTTTTTGGCAGCATCTCTATCAGGTTTTGGTATTAAGGTGATGTTGGCTTCATAAAAGCTATTTGGAAGTATTCCTGTTTTTTCGATTTCATAAAAGAGCCTGGCCAGAATTGGTAGTAGTTCCTCTTGAAAGGTTTGAAAGAATTCATTCGTGAATCCATCAGGGCCTGGGCTTTTGTTTTTGGGTAAATTTTTGATTACAGTTTTAATTTCCTCAATAGTTATGGGGGTGTTTAGATATGCTACCTCTTCTTTATTCAACCGTGGAAGGTTATATGAGTTCAGAAATTTATCCATTTCTTCCAGGTTCTCATATTTAGTGGCATAGAGTTTCTCAAAGTATTCTCTGAATACCCTTTGAATCTCTGCAGTATCTGTAGTGATCTCCCCCTTCTCATTTCTAATACGCGTTATCAAGTTTCTCTCTTTCTTTTGCTTTGTGAGTTTTGCCAATGGTCTATCAATCTTGTTTATTTTTTCAAAGAACCAACTTCTGCTTTCGTTGATCTTTCGGATTGTTTTTTGGGTTTCCACTTCGTTGATTTCTGCTCTCAGCTTTGTTATTTCCTTCTGTCTCCCTATTTTTGGGTCCTTTTGTTGAGCACTTTCTAGTTCTATTAGCTGTGTCATTAAGCTACTCAGGTAAGCTCCTTCTTCCTTCCTGATGTGTGCTTGCAAAGCTATAAATTTTCCTCTCAGTACTGCTTTTGCTGTGTCCCATAAGTTCTGATAGTTTGTGTCTTTATTGTCATTTGTTTCCAGGAACCTTTTGATTTCCTCCTTGATTTCATCTCGGACCCACTGGTTATTGAGTATGAGGCTGTTTAACTTCCAGGTGTTAAATTTTTTCTTCTGTGTCCCTTTGCAGTTCACATCTAACTTCAGAGCCTTGTGGTCAGCAAAGGCAGCCTGCAAAATGTCTATCTTTTTTATTTTATGGAGGTATGTTTTATGTGCCAGCACATGATCTATCCTGGAGAATGATCCATGTACATTGGAAAAGAATGTGTATCCAGGTTTCTGAGGATAGAGTGCCCTATATATATCTACTAGGCCTCTTTCATCCATTTCTTTTTGCAGGTCTAGTATATTTTTGTTGGGTTTCCATTTGGTTGACCTATCAAGTGTTGACAAGCCTGTGTTGAGGTCTCCCACAATTATTGTGTTATTATTGATATCCTTCTTCAGATTTGTCAACAATTGTATTAAATACTTTGCTGGACCCTCATTCGGTGCGTATATGTTTAGGAGAGTGATTTCTTCTTGCTGTACAAATCCCTTGATTAGTACATAATATCCATCTTTGTCCCTTACAATTTTTCTGAGTATAAAGTTTGTGTCATCTGATATTAGTATGGCCACCCCCGCTTTTTTAAGGGTGTTGTTTGCTTGAATGATTTTCCTCCAGCCTTTGATTTTGAGTCTATGTTTATTCTGACTATTCAGGTGTGTTTCTTGTAGACAGCAGAAGGTTGGCTTCAGTTTTTTGATCCATTTCGCCACTCTGTGCCTCTTAACTGGTGCATTTAGTCCATTGACATTGAGAGAAATAATTGTCATGGGATTTATTGCCATCTTTGTGTAGAAGTTTGGTGTGTTTTTTGTTCTGTCTTGTTTTTAGAGTAGATCTTTCAGTTTTTCTTTTAAGGCTGGTTTTGAGTCTGCAAAGATTTTGAGCTGTTGTTTATCTGTGAAGCCGTGTATACATCCGTCAAACCTGAAACTTAGTTTTGCTGGGTGCAATATTCTTGGCGAAGCATTTATTTCATTGAGTTTTGCCACTACGTCCCACCACTGCCTTCTGGCCTTGAGTGTTTCTGGTGACAGGTCTGCTGTAAATTTCAAGGATGCTCCGTGGAATGTAATTTCCCTTTTCGATCTTGCTGCTTGCAGTATTCTATCTCTATCGGTGGGTTTCATCATGGTGACTAGGATGTGTCTTGGGGTGTTTCTACTGGGGTCTTTTTTAGCTGGTACTCTTCGGGCATGCAGGATTTGGTCACATGTTTTCTTTAGCTCTGGTAGTTTCTCTGTGATGATGTTCTTAACCATTGATTCTTCCTGAAGATTTTCTTCTTGGGTCTCTGGAACTCCAATGATTCTGAAGTTGTTTCTGTTGAGCTTATCAAAGACTTCTATTTTCATCTTCTCATATTCTTTGAGTAAATTTTCCATTGTCTGATCATTTGATTTGAGGTTTTTTTCTAATCTCTTCTGCTGTGTAAAGTTGTTATGCATCTCATCTTCTAAAGCACTAATTCTATCCTCAGCTGCTGTTAACCTGTTGGAAAACTCATCCATTATGTTCTTCAATTCGTCTATTGAGTTTTTCAGACCTGTTATCTGATCTGATATTTCAGTTTGGAGTTTTCTGATTTCTGTCTTCATATTCTCTTGATTTTTATTAGTGCTCTGATTTATACTTTCTTTGATATCTGATAGCAACCTCCATATTTCGTCTCTAAACTCCATTTCTGAAAGACTGCTTAGGTAGTTGGTCGTTGTTGGGTCATCAGAGTTTCCATCTTCATTCTCTATGGTTGAAGTTGGTCTGCGTAGTCTCCCCATTGTCTCGCTTACGCTGTGGGTTTTTCTACGTGTTGTGGTGGTACTCATTGGCGAGGTGGAGTGCGCGGCCGCGAAGCGCAGCGGAGCGGCCGCGCTCCGGCCCCCAAACACTCACCTCAGCCGAGGCAAGCCGTCAGGGGATGCCTGGGGAGGCCCCCAAGTGTCTGCCAAGCAAAGAAACCAGCACAATCCACAACTCCAACAGAAAACTCACAGCCCCAGCGAGACACGCCTTGAAGAGATTAATGCTGAATCAGGTCAAAGTTCCCAGGTTGATGCAGGCTGGGGGAGGTCCCAAAATGTCTGCCGGGCCTAGGGGTCCAGCAGTCAGCCTGATCTGCAACTCCGGCCCCCAAACACTCACCTCAGCCGAGGCAAGCCGTCAGGGGATGCCTGGGGAGGCCCCCAAGTGTCTGCCAAGCAAAGAAACCAGCACAATCCACAACTCCAACAGAAAACTCACAGCCCCAGCGAGACACGCCTTGAAGAGATTAATGCTGAATCAGGTCAAAGTTCCCAGGTTGATGCAGGCTGGGGGAGGTCCCAAAATGTCTGCCGGGCCTAGGGGTCCAGCAGTCAGCCTGATCTGCAACTCCGGCCCCCAAACACTCACCTCAGCCGAGGCAAGCCGTCAGGGGATGCCTGGGGAGGCCCCCAAGTGTCTGCCAAGCAAAGAAACCAGCACAATCCACAACTCCAACAGAAAACTCACAGCCCCAGCGAGACACGCCTTGAAGAGATTAATGCTGAATCAGGTCAAAGTTCCCAGGTTGATGCAGGCTGGGGGAGGTCCCAAAATGTCTGCCGGGCCTAGGGGTCCAGCAGTCAGCCTGATCTGCAACTCCGGCCCCCAAACACTCACCTCAGCCGAGGCAAGCCGTCAGGGGATGCCTGGGGAGGCCCCCAAGTGTCTGCCAAGCAAAGAAACCAGCACAATCCACAACTCCAACAGAAAACTCACAGCCCCAGCGAGACACGCCTTGAAGAGATTAATGCTGAATCAGGTCAAAGTTCCCAGGTTGATGCAGGCTGGGGGAGGTCCCAAAATGTCTGCCGGGCCTAGGGGTCCAGCAGTCAGCCTGATCTGCAACTCCGGCCCCCAAACACTCACCTCAGCCGAGGCAAGCCGTCAGGGGATGCCTGGGGAGGCCCCCAAGTGTCTGCCAAGCAAAGAAACCAGCACAATCCACAACTCCAACAGAAAACTCACAGCCCCAGCGAGACACGCCTCAGCCGAGGCAAGCCGTCAGGGGATGCCTGGGGAGGCCCCCAAGTGTCTGCCAAGCAAAGAAACCAGCACAATCCACAACTCCAACAGAAAACTCACAGCCCCAGCGAGACACGCCTCAGCCGAGGCAAGCCGTCAGGGGATGCCTGGGGAGGCCCCCAAGTGTCTGCCAAGCAAAGAAACCAGCACAATCCACAACTCCAACAGAAAACTCACAGCCCCAGCGAGACACGCCTCAGCCGAGGCAAGCCGTCAGGGGATGCCTGGGGAGGCCCCCAAGTGTCTGCCAAGCAAAGAAACCAGCACAATCCACAACTCCAACAGAAAACTCACAGCCCCAGCGAGACACGCCTCAGCCGAGGCAAGCCGTCAGGGGATGCCTGGGGAGGCCCCCAAGTGTCTGCCAAGCAAAGAAACCAGCACAATCCACAACTCCAACAGAAAACTCACAGCCCCAGCGAGACACGCCTCAGCCGAGGCAAGCCGTCAGGGGATGCCTGGGGAGGCCCCCAAGTGTCTGCCAAGCAAAGAAACCAGCACAATCCACAACTCCAACAGAAAACTCACAGCCCCAGCGAGACACGCCTCAGCCGAGGCAAGCCGTCAGGGGATGCCTGGGGAGGCCCCCAAGTGTCTGCCAAGCAAAGAAACCAGCACAATCCACAACTCCAACAGAAAACTCACAGCCCCAGCGAGACACGCCTCAGCCGAGGCAAGCCGTCAGGGGATGCCTGGGGAGGCCCCCAAGTGTCTGCCAAGCAAAGAAACCAGCACAATCCACAACTCCAACAGAAAACTCCTGAATCACTTTCTTTTTGGATTAATGGAATGGTTCCGAAATATAGCAGTATGGTTTAATGTCAGATTGGTAACGTTCACTATTGTATATTTTGGGGACAATTTCTTCTATTTTCTCCCTAGAATAACTAAATGCTCACATTAAAATGTTAATAATATTGGAATCAAATCACTTTAGGCTGTTTTGTTCTCCCAAACAGTGCTCAGCTTGGGTTGAGCCAGTGTTTATATGGGCTACTTGGGCCAGTTTTCAGCTGACAAGGCAGTGTTGGAGACTAAACTGGGTAGGCACCCCTAGACTATCTCTCTGCTGTTCCTTTGAGATAAATCACTTTAAATAAAGTAGATCTTCAATATGGGTTTTAAAAGACATAAAAACTTCTGTTTTATAATAGTGTTTATTTTTTCCCTCCACAACTGGCAGTACTCAGTGCTTACTCTGGGCTCTGAACTCATTAGATCACTTTTGTCAGGGCTATTGGAGGTATCTCAGGGGACTATAACAAATGCATGGTTTGAACCCAGTTGACCATGTGCAAGACAAGCACCTGGTCTGTTGTGCTATCTTTATGACCTCGTTTCCTAATATATGTTTTTTTAAAATAATTTTTATGTTTGATTACTTATCTCAATTTAGTTGTTATTTCTACTTAAATCATTGTTAAGGAATTCTTAGCTTATGTCCTGGAAGATCAAGGAAGCAGTGTCTTATTTTGAAAAGAAAGATCAGACAGAAGGTTAGAGGCGAGAGTGACAGGTACAGCTGTGTGGGTGCTTGCCTTGAACATGGTTGACCTAGTTTCAATTCCAGCAGCATCCTATCGTCTCCTGAGACCACCAGGAGTGATTCCTGAGTGCAGAACCAGGAATAACCATGAGCACTGCCATGTGTAGGCCCTTAAATAAAAACAGAACAAAAAACCCCCCAGAAACCCAAGTCTCACACAAAATTTGCTTATTCTTGTTTTACCCCAATTTTTGTTGTTTTTTTTTGTTTGTTTTTGTTTGTTTGTTTTTGATTTTTGGCTCACACCCGGCAGCGCTCAGGGGTTACTCCTGGCTCTATGCTCAGAAATTGCTCCTGGCAGGCTCGGGGAACCATATGGGATGCCGGGATTCGAAACACCAACTTACTGCATGCAAGGCGTTTGCCTTACCTCCATGCTATCTCTCCGGCCCCAATTTTTGTTATTTTTAAAGACCCAAACAAAGTTTCCTTCCTCCAGAAGTCATTCTAAGTATTTTTTTTTTCTTTTAGGTAAATTTACTGGCCTACCTCTACAGAATCACATAATTCTTGGAGGAAATGTAAGTCAAGCTGCTGAAACTCAAAAGTACATCAGTCTCCTGGCTAGAAAAATCTGGGGGCATCCTCAGGAGTGTGGGAGGTGGAGTCCTGACCTCCGGAAGCCCTGAGAACTGCAACTACAAGCCACGGAGATGCCATACAAATGGCCCAATTTCGCTGCTTCAGGACAAATCTCTGTAGAGACACCAAATAAACAAAAATTCTGGGTTGGGCCCGGAGAGATAGCACAGCGGTGTTTGCCTTGCAAGCTGCTGATCCAGGACCAGGTGCATCTGATCCAGGTGGTTAGTTCGAATCCCGGTGTCCTATATGGTCCCCCGTGCCTGCCAGGAGGTATTTCTGAGCAGACAGCCAGGTGTAACCCCTGAGCACTGCCGGGTGTGGCCCAAAAACCAAAAAAAAAAAAAAAAATTCTGGGTATGCTGATTTTTTTAGCTGGAAACTCTAGAGTCTTCTCAGAGCAGAGCTGGTAGCCTCTCCCATCCATTGATACTTCCTGAAGTCCCAATAGCGATAGCCACAGCCATGTAAACTCTTTGTCTAGTTCCACAGATCCTGAAATTCCTGGAGCATATACAGCTGTTTGATATCTTCAAATTCCTCAGTACTGACATTCCAGAAGGAGCTCACCAAATTAGATAGGAAAGTAGCCTAGAAGCCACCAAAGCACAACAAATAAAAACAGCATATAATGCTAGACTAGCAGCAGTTTGCTATACCCTCAGAAAATGACTTACGTAAATGCCAGAGCGGATAAGGCATTTGCCTTGCATGGGCTAATCTGGCTTTGATCCCCGACATGCACTATCCTGAGCCTATCAGGAGTGATTAATGAGCCCAGAGCCAGGATAACCCCTGAACACTATTGAATGTGGCCCAAAAAACAACAAAAAAAAGAGGGGCCGGGAAGGTGGCGCTAGAGGTAAGGTGTTTGCCTTGCAAGCGCTACCATAGGACGGACCGCGGTTCGACCCCTCCGGCGTCCCATATGGTCCCCCCAAGCCAGGAGCGACTTCTGAGCGCATAGCCAGGAGTAACCCCTGAGCATCAAATGGGTGTGGCCCAAAAACCAAAAAAAAGAAAGAAATGACTTAATGAACCCATTGTCAGATATAACAATTTTTTTTTTTTTTTTTTTTTTTTTATTTTTGGTCCACACCCGGTAACGCTCAGGGGTTACTCCTGGCTATGTGCTCAGAAGTTGCTCCTGGCTTGGGGGACCATATGGGACACCGGGGGATCGAACCTCGGTCCGTCCAAGGCTAGCGCAGGCAAGACAGGCACCTTACCTTTAGCGCCACCGCCCGGCCCCCAGATATAACAATTTTCACAATTTTTCTCTATCTGAAGTTTTTTTCCTTGCAAATCCATTATCATTTAAGTTGTAACAAGCAATATAAATTAATTATTTTGTGCCTTTCAAGGAGGGAGTCTTGAGGGTGGGTGGGAAATTGGGGACAATTGGGGATGAAATATTACACTGGTGGTGTTGGCAAATTAGTGTTAGAATATTGAATGACAGGGACAGGGAGGAAAAAAAAAGAATATTGAATGACAGAAGCAACCGTATTGTAAGTAACTTTGTAAACTCTGGTGCTTAAATAAAGTGATAAAAAAATTTTTTTTACAAGTTTTCTTGGTTGTTGTTTTTGGGCCACATGCAGTGACGCTCAGGGGTTACTCCTGGCTCTGTGCTCAGAAATCGCTCCTGGCTTGGGGGACGATATGGGACACTGGGGGGTTGAACCACTGTCTCTCCTAGGTCAGCAGCCTGCAAGGCAAATGCCCTACCGCTGTGCCACTGCCCCGGCCCCTCGAAAAACTTCAATTCTAGCAACACATGTCACTTTGGCATTGGACTTCTCTTTTCTTCATAATCTATTTTGTCCTTCTTTTGTTATTAAGTATTGCCTTCTCCATCTGTTTCTGTACATTATAATTCAAACACCATATATCTATGAAACAGATAACTATTCTGTGTTTATTCTTTATATATAGACCCAAACCAGTACCATACCATACCATACCAGCCATACATTTAAAGCTTAATGATCCTGCTCATGAAAAGGATCCACTTTCTAGAGAATTGGTCCTGGGTAGGTAGTAGATTATCTAGATAATTAATTATAATTAATTATAAATTATAACTAGATATTGGAGGAATGAGATATCTTATAAGATAGCCAGGAGTCACAATTTTATTATTGTTTGGGGTCACACTCACAACTCAGGAGAGAAAGCTGGTCACTTCTGGTACTTGTTCAAGCATTGGACTAGGGTTAAATATAAATATACGTTGGGTAAGCACCTTATGTCCTGCATTAGCTCTTTGATCACTGTTTTATCCCTCAACTTTTTAAGAAATCCCAGGTGATTTCTTTGTCTCTATCTTGCTTTTCCTAATCTTTCCTCAATATTGCTACCAAACAACCTTTTAAATGGCAAAGCTATTAGCCACTACTCGGATTCAAATCCTCTAAGTGATATCTTCTGATCCTTAACATAAGAGTCAAAGTGTTTGGTCGGTTTCCAAGACTCACAAGGTCCTTTATGGTCTAGCCTGCCTTATTCTATCTTAAGTTCACCTGGTTATGCTCAAGAGCTACTCCTGTCTCTGCACTCAGGAATGTTTCCTGGAGGTGCTCAGGGGATAATATGGGGTGTCAAGGGTTGAGCTTGGGTATGCATGGCAAATGACCTATTCACTGTTCTATTGATCTAGCCTTATATCCTAATTTCTTTGCAGTATTTTCAGCATATTCATAAAGTTAGTTCCATAACTTTAAAATTAGTTTTCATAACTAAGAAAGTTAGTTCCATAACTTTCTTAGATTAGAGAAGCATTTCCTGGGTGCTAACTCACCCTTTCTTTTCTGGTTTGGGGGCCATTTCTGGCAGTGTGTAAGACTGAGTTTTGTGCTCAGAGGTTACTCCAGGTGCACTCAGGAGATTGGCATTTCAGGTCAGTTGCATGCAAAGCAAAGTCATCGCCCATTGTACTATCATCTAACTTTTCACAGATTTTTAGTCACCACATTTTGTGTATGATAGAAGAAGCTCAAATGGTCATTTTAAAGTAGTTAGAATAGGAGAGTTCTAATTGGTTCAATTCAAAACCCCACTAATAATCACATTAATAAGAATTTCATAAGAATAAAGGACTCCATGGCTAGCACTAGGCATCTAGGAATTTTATGCTGTCGGTTTGTTGATCTCAGGAAATTCACTGTGGGTCCAGAGGAAAAACAAAATGGAAAACAGTGGAAAGATCACATTTGTGTCATAAGTAAATCTTTTGTAAATCATCAGGAGACCGATGACCACAAAAAGATTTTGTCAAGGGTTTTTATACAACTAAAATCAATTCATCCACTTTATCTTTTTGAACATACTGGGGATGCAAGTAGAAATGTCACTAAGAGTTAGAACTGCTCAGAGACCTTTAAGGTGTCAATTGCCCATATTTTTAGATGTAGAATGTTACATGGGCAAACCACAGATTTGCCAATGATTTACTTTTTAAAATCTGCAGCAAATGGACCCAGGAATTTACAAGGGAATAAAACTATCATGAGAGCAAAGCTTAGTTGAAGCAGGGTAACTCAAAATCAATATTTTGCTTTTAAACTCTTAAGGGGAGACCCAGGAGGACTGCACTCATTTTGTCCTCCTTATTTCTTATCCTCAGAGGATGGGGTGAAAAGTGACAAGCCTGTTCCTTCCTTCACTCAGGACATTCTTCACTAACAAGCAACTTGTTAGAATTCTTAGCTTCAGTTTCCTGACAAAAGGCTCTTTAATAGCAATGCTATAGCATTCTCATAGAAAACTCAGACCTATTTTCCATAGTCTACAAATGAGATTGCATTTGGGACAAGCAAAGGACAATATGTTGATAGAGTCAACATCAACCTTGATAGCTTGTGTTTGCTCCACCTCTGTTAAAGGGAAGTTGAAGCCTGATTGTAACTTGGCTAGATTTTTTGCTATGAATTAAAACTCCTTGTTAGTAAGTCAAGCTATTTTCTGTTCTATATTGATAAGCTAAACACTAAATTTTTATTACTTTGCTGGTAGCTTCAATAGGTGCAAACAGTAAATTGAAGAGTAGGTGGAAAATTTTTTTAAGAATCTGCCTCAAGATAGGTTTTATTCTAAGTGGATGACATCGTTTACATTTTCTTTAAAAATAAAGCCACGAGGGAGCAGAAAAAAGAAATAGAGCCATGAGAAGTGATTTCTGGTGTTGCAACTATTTAGAAATCAAAGAGACAGGTCATGATTGATGTAAAATATCCTCTTAACACTTAATTCTGGAGTTCTTTGCATCTGCTTCATGAATTTTACTGACTTGTGCAATTCTTTTCAAAGCAAAGAAAGGAAGAAATGATGACCATCGGTGTTCAGAATTTCCCTTTTTCCCAGAAATATTGAGAGAAATACAGAGCAAAAATTAGTAAAGAAGGGGCCGGAGAGATAGCATGGAGGTAAGGCATTTGCCTTTCATTCATAAGGACGGCAGTTTGAATCCCGGCATCCCATATGGTCCTCTGAGCCTGCCAGGAACGATTTCTGAGGTAGAATCAGGAGTAACCCCTGAGCGCTGCCGGGTGTGACCCCAAAACAAAAAAAATTAGTAAAGAAGAAATTAAGCTTAATTTAGTGATATATAGACATATTTCTGAGTTGAGAATTAAGGATTCAATAAGGAAAATAGAAACTTCAAAGGTTGGGTTAGCAAACATTTTTAAAAACACTTTAGACGAGAAATATGCTTTCTATTTTTTTCAGTTCTGTTTTGTTCGGTTTTTGTTTTCAATTCTTTTTGAAATACTTATGAAGGCACCATGATTTACAAAGTTAGTCATAGTTGAGCTGTAGACATACTATATTTCAGCACCAATCCCACTACCGGTGTCATCTTCACTCCAACAGGGTTCCCAGTTACCTACTACCCACCTTTCTATCCCTGGCCTTCCACCTTGACAGGCACATTTTCAAATTTGGAAATTTTCCTATACATGGATGAACATGGAAACGATTATGCTGAGTGAAATAAGTAAGAGGGAGAGAGATAGACACAGAATAGTCTCATTAAATCTATTAAATCTATTATCTCATTAAATCTATGGGATTTAAGAAAAATAAACATGATTGTAATAACACCCAGAGACAATAGAGATAAGGACTGGAAGGACTGGCCATGATATGAAGTTTACCATAAAGAGTGTTGAGTCCAGTTAGAGAAATAATTATACTAACAACTACCAATAATTATACTAACCATGACAATGGTTGTGAGTGAGAGTAATAGAATGTTTGTCTCGAAGACAAGCAGGGGGTGGTGGAGGAGGGAGATGGGAGTCATTGTGATGGGAAGGTTGCACTGGTAAAGGGGGATGTTCTTTTTTTTTTTTTTTTTAAGTGCAGAATCTTTTATTAGAAACTCACTCAAGAGGGAAGGAGCCCACTGGCAGGAGACAAAGGCAAGTGGATGCTTAGGATAATAACATTCCAAAAGTATAACAGTTGCAATTTCATCCTAGCAGTTGTAGAAGTATTTGCTCTTGTTGCTTTGGTCCAAAACAGTAGAGCTAAATTAATGAGTACATTTAAGTACCTATTTTTTCCCCCAACATTAATTTAGATTGTATTGGCAGCAGAAATATCCATGAATAGTACTACTATAACAAGTATAATAAAAGAACATTTTTCAAGAACACATCACAGTATCAGATACTTCTCATAAGACAAAAATATGGAAAAATAAAAGATAAAACTGCTACTGTAAAGCAAAATCGTTCCCCAAAACTACACTTAAAGGGGTAAAACATAAGATCAGAGGTTTGATACTAGTATGAAAGGAAATTGAGTACTGTATTTATTTCTTATTTTATACAACTCTTACTCTTTACAAAAATGGTTATAATCATGCCCATAAAAGTGTAACCCATGGCATCTGAAAGCAAACACTCTTTGTCATTATTTAAAAGGGCCTTTTTAAAAATTATAATACAAAGGTGTGCTCTATAAGCAGTCCTCCACTGTGCATTATAACAATAAGGCTTACTTTTAATACAAAGACTAAGTGTTTGGAAGTTATGAACCACTGGATTTAACAAACATCATTTTATAGTTGCTTTTTGCATCCTTTTTGTTTTTGGGATCTTCCACTTCATTAGGATGCTCAGTAGCTTGGAGTTCCTCTGCAGATTCTTCTTTCTCTGACTCTGAATCACTTTCTGAGTCATCTGGACTTTCAGGATCAGGTGAATCATCATCATCATCATCTGCAGCCACATCACCTTCTCCATCATGGTCTTCAACCTCACTGAAGCCAAGTCCACAATGCCGTCGGTATCTTCCTGATAATTTACTGTCCATACTTTGTTGATATTGAGACTCCAGTTCTTCATTAATTTTCTTGTCTTCTTCCCCTGTTCTAAAGTGAGATGTTGATTTGTGATCTCCTATAACAAGACGACCAGTATGTTCTTTCTTTCCTGCACCCATGAGTCTCAAAAACTTCTGTTTTCTTTCTTCATTACCTAAATCTGCGGCCTCCCAATTGCTAGATCCAAGATCATCGTCTGAAGGCTGAACGCTTCACCCCGTGCGGGTGGGACTCCCTGGCAGCGCTCATCGTTCCCGGAGACCCCGACGGGAAATGGAGAACCCACTTCGCGCTTCTGAATCTCAGCCGTGGCGCCAGGCAAACCGGCTAATCTGCAGCCACCGGCCCCGAGCAGCGCTCGGATGTTCTTTTTTTTACAACTGAAACCCAATTACAAACATGTTGAAAGATTTCTATCTATCTATCTATCTATCTATCTATCTATCTATCTATCTATCTATCTATCTATCTATCTATCTATCTATCTATCTATCTATCTATCTATCTATCTATCTATCTATTATCATTATCTATCTATCATCTATCTTGTTTGGGCCACACCCAATGACACTCAGGGTGTACTCCTGGCTATATGCTTAGAAATCGCTCCTGGAAGGCATGGGGGACTATATAGGATGCTGGGACTAAAATCACCTTCTGTCCTGGATCAGCTGCATGCAAGGCAAATACCCTACCACTTGCTATCTCTTAGGCCCCTAAAGATATTTTTAATGTAATATTTTAAATTTTGTAAAAAAAGAAAAGGTAGGTAAAGTTTAGATCTCTTTTTTTCACTGCTGTTGACTTTGTGGTTTAAATATTTAGCTATAGCACCCATTATACCAACAGTGTACTCAAATTCTTTGATCCCTGTTCCATATTGCTTTCCTTGTATCTCTTCTTCCCCCTCTGATTACTTTCCTTGTCTGTTTTTCTCCTTCCTGTACACCGGGGCCAAGGGTCATTTAGAAACTCTACTTTCAAACACTTCATTTATTTGTTCCATTATTTTATATTCACATATAAGGGAGATCATCCTATGTTTGTCCTTCTTCTGGCTTACTTCATTTAAGCTGATATCTTTTCCTTTTCAATTCCATTCATGCTGCAGTGAATGACATGCTTTCATTTTTTCTTAAAGATGTGTAGTATTACATTGTGTATATCTTCCACATCTTCATAATACATTTATCTATTGTTAGATACTTAAGTTGATTTCATATCTTAACAATTTACTTATCATACAGGGAATAATGGTATGCTTCAGAATTAGGTTACCAGGTTTGTAAGATTCCATCGAGGATTTTGCATCCGATCACAATGAGTTGAGATCTTATATTAAAACACAAACCAAAAAATAAATCTTTCCAAAACTCTGAACAATATCCTTATTAGAAAGGACCCTAAAAGAATGTTATCACTGGGTCACATAAGAAAGTGTCTGAGTGCTCGCTTCGGCAGCACATATACTAAAATTGGAATGATACAGAGAAGATTAGCATGGCCCCTGCACAAGGATAACACGCAAATTCGTGAAGCGTTCCATATTAAAAAAAAAAAAAGTGTCTGAAAAACTGCCTAATTTTACACGAAATTAAATATAAGAACAGGTGGGGAATTTCAAAAGGACTTTCTTAGCTTATTACTAAACTTACTAGATGGAAGGACCCAAGCAATAGTACAGTGGGGTAAGGTGCTAGCCAAGGACAGGATCAACCCACGTTTGATCTCCGACATCCCAAATGGTTTCAGAGCACCATCTGGAATGATCCCTGAGCACGGAGACAAGAATAACCCCTGAGTATTGTTGGTGTAGCTCCGCCAAAATAAAACCAAAGTTACTATATGAAAAAAAGATATCCATGCATATTATATATATAATTAATTTTATTCTGTTGGGAAGGCTTATCAATAAAATTCTTTGTCTAGTTTCAGATTCAGAAAAAATAGTGTACTTTTTGGAGGGACGGGGTACAGTATATTTGTCTTAATTTACTGTGTTACTTCTAAATCTCAGCATTCTTTTTTTTTTTTTTTTTTTTGTGGTTTTTTTGGGTCACACCCGGCAGTGCTCAGGGGTTATTCCTGGCTCCAGGCTCAGAAATTGCTCCTGGCAGGCACGGGAGGACCATATATGGGACGCCGGGATTCGAACCGATGACCTCCTGCATGAGAGGCAAACGCCTTACCTCCATGCTATCTCTCCGGCCCCAATCTCAGCATTCTTGATAGTTAATAGAAAATTCAAATGATATTTTTATAGGTGAAAAGGGGAGGGGGGTTTCCTTGAGTGTGAGAGTTGGTTGTCACAGAACTTGTTGATCTGCTCTTTTTGATAAATAACAATAAATATCTGAAAAGAATGGCCTTACTTATTCTTAACAAGACGATGAGGTAAATAAATGCCTGTTTAAATCTCCACTTTCAAGAGGTGAAAATTGAGTTCAAGTTCACAGCAAAATAATAGAACTGAAACATAGACCCTGTGTTGTATTGGAGTAAAATGCTTTTAACCAGTTTAATATTATCACCATTCCCCCCATGTTTTGAATACTAGCCCCCGTACCCTGTACCTTTTTTGTTTTGTTATTTTACTTTCATTTTCAGTGTAAATTTTCTTGTTTTAAATGTATTTTCTCAATACATTTTATATTTTATTCTAATTTGCAGTCTATTCTTTTTGGGAAGGAAAGAGCAATATTTTAGATGTTTATTTACAAAGTAGACTAAAAAAATGTATAGATTCTTTTCTCTTCACCCTTTCTCTCTCCTCTAAATTATTTCCCCCTGCCTAACAGTGCTATAGATGCTTTCCAAATCTTATCTAATTAAGACACTGAATATTTTATTTTGCTTGAGAAAACTCCAGGACCAAGTTTTTTTTTTTTTCTTAAACACATTTTTTTCTCCCACTATCTATTCCCTATTGAGACAGTATGCCTCAAATCTCCTACTTTTAAATAATCTTTAACTCACCCTGTTCCTTTTCCTGCTCTCAATTCTCCTGTTTCAATTAGCAGAGATTCCTCTAAGATACCGACTCCTTTCCAAATATGTATTCCATGGAATGACAAGACATTGGGATTTTAAAAATTAACTGCTCAGTAGTTCTCCGGTATCTTGGGTATATTTGTGGGAAATTGCCTCACTTCTCAGACCCTCTCCTTTGCCACTGGGGGAGAGATAATAATGACTTTTTTTTCCCTCTCAGAGGGAAGTAGTAAAGATCAATGGGATTATTTTTGAATGAGCAGGAAGAGGTAATGGGCACCCAGGTGAGGGAAGCTAACTGGTTTCCTTGGAACATCAAAGGCTTAGGATGTGGCCTTAAACTACTTCTTTCTTCTGCTGTTGCACAAACCTAAATAGAGGTCATGGGTGGGATGGGAAGGGACAGTGGTGATAAGGGCAGGGCACACTTGTATAGTACATATTTTCAAAGGGGATAGTTTGGTGAATAAAGGACTTGGGAATATGATATCCACTGGGTCATGGAAGAATTAGAATATGTTTCTCTTCTCTTTCATCTCCCCTCCCCTTAAACACATGCACTTCTCCAGAATTTAGCAGTTCCATAGTAGTTCAGGAAGCTGACCAGAACTAGTGACAGTAGAGCAAGTAGGGGTAAGGCATCTTAATCATAGCCAGCCATTTTAATCCCTAGTATGTCATATGGTCTCCCTAGCACTGCCAAGAGTAATTCTTCAACATTCAGGAGCAATCCCTGAATATCACTGGCCCCAAACCAAAAATAAGTAAAAATAAAGAAGCTGCTGGGGCTGGAGAGATAGCAAGGAGGTAAGGCGTTTGCCTTGCATGCAGAAGGATGGTGGTTTGAATCCCGGCATCCCATATGGTCCCCCGAGCCTGTCAGGAACAAGTTCTGAGCGTAGAGCCAGGAGTAACCCCTGAGCGCTGCCGGGTGTGACCCCAAAACCAAAATAAATAAATAAATAAGCTGATCACCATTACAGAAAGTAGTCTATAAAATGAAGTATAAAAACAAGGGCAGGAGAGATAGCATGGAGGTAAGGCGTTTATTGTAGGTCATTGGTTTGAATCCCAGCATCCCATATGGTCCCCTGAGCGATTTCTGAGTGTAGAGCCAGCAGTAACCCCTGAGTGCTGCCAGGTGTGACCCAAAAACCAAAATAAAATAAAAGAAGTATAAAAATACCAGAAAAGTGTTCTCACCTAAAACTATAGAAAGCAATATATATATGTTTATTTAATTTACATTATCTGAGAGCTTGAGTAAGGAAAAGTTTTGGGAAAGTATATATATGTATAGATATATATGTATATTGTTGTTGTTGTTCTTGGCCACACCCGGCGGCGCTCAGGGGTTACTCCTGGCTCTGTGCTCAGAAATTGCTCTTGGCAGGCATAGGAGGGGTGGATGGGGGAGAGACCATATGAGATGCTGGGAATCAAATCTAGGTCTCTCCTGTGTTGACTGCATGCAAGGCAATTGCCCTACCACTGTGCTATCTCTCCTGCCCCTGGGAAAGTATATTTTGAGTTGGAAGATCAAGGATGACATTATTTTTGATTTTTTGGCTGGGAGAAAATTGGTGCTCAGCTTCAAAAGAAAATTTAGGGAACAATACTGACCAAAAGATCCAAGAATATAAGGTAGGAACATTTGATACATAAAATAGTTTGAAGTGGTGAAAGGTTAGAGAAAGAGCAGGTAATTGATATCATTGCTGATGAAAATTGCGTTTAAACTATATGTCTGTTAATAACAAGTCTAAATATCTTCTCTGAATAAGATCCCCTTGGACTTCATATCTACACATATAGGTTGTTTTCTAAAAATATTGATCATTTTCCAGGTATAGTCTTTCCAGGTACAGTTTTTTTCTTTTCTTTTCTTTTCTTTTCTTTTCTTTTCTTTTCTTTTCTTTTCTTTTCTTTTCTTTTCTTTTTTTTTTTTTTTTTTGTTTTTTGGGCCATACCCATTTGACGCTCAGGGGTTACTCCTGGCTATGTGCTCAGAAATCGCCCCTGGCTTGGGGGACCATATGGGACGCCGGGGGATCGAACCTCGGTCCGTCCTACGCTACCGCTTGCAAGGTAGACACCTTACCTCTAGCGCCACCTTCCCGGCCCCGGTACAGTCTTTTCTTTTCATTTTTTTTAATATTTTAATAAAATATTTATTTAAGCACCATCATTGCAAGCATAATTGTAGTTGGGTTTCAGTCATAAACAGAACACCCCAGAAAAAATTTTAATGCAAGACATAATTATTTTCTAGCAACAAATAGATTATAGAAAGACCAGAGCATGCTGTGTCCTGACAGCCTCTATTCTGAAAAAAAATTTTTTAATTGACTTCAAAGACTAATATAAAATGCATATGCATTTTTACCTTTTATTCTTCTTTTTTGTCTTTTTTTGTTTGTTTTCCTTTTTTATTGATTTTGAGGCCACACTGGTGACTCTCAGAAATCGCTCCTGGCTTGGGGGACCATGAGATGCCTCGGCATCGAACTGCAGTACATCCTAGGTTTGGGCGTGCAAGGCAAATGCACTACTGCTTGTGCCACTATTCTGGCCCCTATCTATAATTCTTTACTTATAAAACATTCTTTGCATGAAGGATATATCTAATATTCTGTCAACAAAAGTTTAGAAAAATATCCAAACAAGTTTGATAGTCACTCATTTCCCACTGATAAAACATTTCTACTTTGAGATTTCTCTGATAATATTAACTGTGTAAATATTAATACATCTTTTGGTTTTTATTATTTTTAATAATCTTTATTTAAACACCGTGATTACAAACATGATTGTAGTTGTATGATTTCAGTCATGTAAACAACACCCACCTTCATCAGTGCAACATTCCCAATAACGATGTCCCAAATCTCCCTCCTCCCCCACCCCACCCACATCTGTACACGAGACAGGCTTTCTACTTCCCTCATTCATTCACATTGTTAGAATAGTTCTCAATGTAATTATTTCTCTAACAGCACTCATCATTCTTTGTGGTAAGCTTCATGTCTTGAGCTGGACCTTCCAGCCCTCACTTCATTTGCCTCTGAGAATTATTGCAAAAGTATCTTTTATTATTCACGGTGTTTAAATAAAGATAATAAAAAAATTTTGGAGGCACTTTGAAGTGCTCATGGTATATTCTTAGCTTTACACTCAGGGATCACTCCTGGAGGTGCTCAGGGAACCATATGGAATGCTGAGATGAAACCTGGGTTGGCTACATGCAAAGCAAGTATTTTACTCATTGTAATATTGCTCCCATTTGATGTCTTTAAAAAAGAGGTAAATAAATTTCAACACTGTTAGTTTTAATTAAAAAATAAAGCTAGACTTTGGAGTGAAAACAAAACAAAACAAACCCCCCAAAAAACAAACAAACAAAAATGTGGCACAAGATGAGAACTGATGGCAATGTGAAGACTAACACATCCATCTTTTGGTAGAATTCTTTATACATTAAATTTTATACTTGGGCTAAAATTTTAAAGTCATTCAAATAGTACTAGTTCTTATATTTAGAAGGGTGTGTGTGTGTGTGTGTGTGTGTGTGTGTGTGTGTGTGTGTTTGTGTGTGTTTGAAGAGGTGGGTGGAGGAAAAGAGAAACAGAGGAGAGTCTGCTATAGTATTCCCTACTGACAGTTTCAATTAAACAAGACCATTTTGATAAAGGCTGGAAAAAAAATTAAAATTCCCTGAGCATTCGTTGACACTGTAAATACGGAAAGTCTGTTATTGAACAGCAGTTAAGTAGATGCCAAGGGGAATCATTGTGACAAAATCTCTACTAAATATTGATATGAACATATTTCTGTTTGCGTGAAAATATGTTCCCTCTGTATGGGAAAGGAAACTGTAAGGAAAGAAATACAAACAACACATTGAAGAAATGTTGAGCAGAAAAGCTGTTTAATCTGTCAGGGCACACCAATCCTCTTCATTCTGTGAATTTTCCTGGAGAGGTTGTCAAGATATTTACTTGCACACAAATGGGAAGCCAAGATTACTCGATTCAAGGGAAAAAATGACAGATTTTTAGGGTTGCTATTTGGTAAGAATGAAGATTCACACAATCTGGTTATTCTCCTAAACAGGTATTTAGATCACAACAAATCATAAATCTTGTGTTTCCAGGATGCTGGGGCCTTGGAATTGCTTTATTCAGTATGAAGTGGCTCTGGGAATTTGTGGGCCATTACAAAACTCTGGCCATGGGGATCTTAGCTGTATTTACCATCTAATCCCTCTTGAAAGAATCACTCAAAATTTGAGGCTGAGACCCTGAGTTCCTTAACTTGCATCACTCTTTTGTTTCCTGTGTATCTAGAAATGTGTGTCGGAATTCGTTGCTTTGCAATTCCATTGGTATTCCCACAGAACTCTTATCTGATCATCAGAAGGGAAAGGTTTTGTTTTCTGCTTTTGTACTCGAGCCTTGGAAAAATTTATGTCTGGACCCTTGGTGGATGGCTCGATTTTACTGATTTTCAGCAGGAACTCTACCTGCTCTGTTACTATGTTTAATTTAGTTGGTAAAGCAGGTAATACAGGAAATATTTTTTTTGTTTTTGTCTCTGTTTTTTTGTGGTTTTTTTTTTTTTTTTTTTTGGTTTTTGGGCCACACCCGGCGATGCTCAGGGGTTACTCCTGGCTGTCTGCTCAGAAATAGCTCCTGGCAGGCACGGGGGACCATATGGGACACCGGGATTCGAACCAACCACCTTTGGTCCTGGATCGGCTGCTTGCAAGGCAAACACCACTGTGCTATCTCTCCGGGCCCTGTTTGTTTGTTTTGAGGCCACACCTGGCGGTGCTCAGGAGTCACTCCTGGCTCTGGGCTCAGATATTGCTCCTGGCAGACATGGGGGACCATATGGGATGTCAGGAATTGAACCAGAATTCGTCCTGGGTTGGAGTGTGCAAGGCAAATGCCCTACCACTGTGCTATCTCTCCAGCCCCAATACAGGTAATGTTTTTTTAAGAACATTTTATGGGAAATTGAGTTCAAATATATTTGAGAGCATGGAGGGGAGTTGATAGACATTAAAGAAGTGAGGAAAAAATAAAATTCTTTTATTTTATGGTGCTGGGGCTCCAACCCAAGGCCTCACACATGCAAGGCAATTGCTTCATTGCTGAGCTGCATCCCTGGCCTGAGAGTTTGAATTTTGTACATATTAACTCACTTAATGGCAACAAGAAACTTGCAGATTTTATAATTACTGGAAATGAATGGAATTTTATTCATATGAACTCATTTAGTACAGACAAAAGCTTTATGAGTTTAGTACTTTTATTTTACAATTGAAGAAATTAAAAGATCAAACTTGGGGCCTTGCAAGTAAGGTAGGTGCTCTAGTCCTTCAAGCTATCCTGAAGCTCCCTTTATGATCTTTTGTATTATGTGCTTTGGGGGCTGGATTAATTGCACAGCAGGTAGGGCAATTGCCTTGCATGAAATTGACCAGGTTCAATCCCCAGCATCTCATATGGTACCCCAAGCCTTCCAGGACTGATTTCTGAGTGCAGAGTCAGGAGTAACTCCTGAGTACTACTCTTGGGTATGGCTCCAAAACAAACAATAATAAATTATGGTTTTCCCTCCATGCCTCAGTACTTCTGGAAGCCCCTAGCAGTCATGCTACACATATGACCCACAGCCACCACTATGTCGGCTCATAGGCCCAGTTTCACAGACCCTTAAAGTACTGAACTGCCCAGAAGGCCAAGCAACATCTCCATATTTTTCATTTCTTTTCTTTTAAATATCTCTATTTAAACACCGTGATTACAAACATGACTCTAGTTGGGTTTCAGTCACAAAAAGAAAACCCCCTTCACCAGTGCAACATTCCCACCACCAATGCACCCCCATCTCCCTCCTCCCACGTCCCCTGCCTGTATTCTGTATTCGAGACAGGCATTCTACTTCTCTCATTCATTAACATTGTCGTGGTTGTCGTTAGTGTTCTAACTGCACTCACGCCTCCTTAAGGTGAGCTTCATATCATGAGCCAGTCCTTCCGGCCCTCATCTCTGGGCATATTACAACTGACTTCTCAGTAGGAATGCACCAAATTTGATGCAAAATTATCATGGAGTTATCTAAGCAGATCAAACAAAACAAATTAAAGAATGCTCAATAATCAACAAACACCTTAGAAAAATAACTTATTGACTGGGCTGTAGCGATAGCACAACAGGTAGGGTGTTTGCTTTGCAGGCAGCCAACCTGGGTTCAATCCCTGGCATTCCATATGATCGCTGGAGCTGAGTGCAGAGCCAGGAGTAATCACCGAGTGCTCCTGGGTGTGGCCCCCAAACCAAACAAAAAAAACAAAAACAAAACTTAATGACCACAATGCAAGACAAATATTTTCACACATTTTTTAATGAAGTTTCTTCCCCTCCAATAATGACACCACTATTTGATTGTAACAAGATATTAAGTAAATTATTTGTACCTGCCAAGAGGCAATTTTAGAGTGGTATGGGAAACTGGGATAACAGTGGAAAAAACATTATGCTGGTTTGGTGTAATGGGATTATTGTTAGCATCCTAAACAATGGGATTGGTGTTAGAACTTTGAATGCCAGTCATAACTGTACTGTGAGCATTGTAAGCCATGGTGTTTAAATAAAAAATTATTTAAAAATATTTATATTTATATATATGTATATTATAGGCTGGAGAAATAGTACAGTGGGTAGGGCACTTCTTTTGCCTACAGTCAATGCAAATTTGATTCCTAGAACTCCAATTGGTCTCCCAAGCTTTAACAGAAGGGATCCTTAACCACAGAACCAAGAGCAAGTCCTGAGCATTGCTGGGTGTGGGCCCCCCAATAAAACAAAAAAATAATTTAACCTAGGAATTGAAGACATAGCTCCCTGGAGAGAGAGAGAGAGAGAGAGAGAGAGAGAGAGAGAGAGAGAGAGGGAGACAGAGAGAGACAGAGAGAGAGACAGAGAAAGAGAGAGACAGAGAGAGAGACAGAGAAAGAGAGAGACAGAGAGAGACAGAGAAAGAGACAGAGAGAGACAGAGACAAAGAGAGAGACAGAGACAAAGAGAGAGAGACAGAGAGAGACAGAGACAAAGAGAGAGAGACAGAGACAGAGACAGAGAGAGACAGAGACAAAGAGAGACAGAGACAAAGAGAGAGAGACAGAGAGAGACAGAGACAAAGAGAGACAGAGACAGAGAGAGACAGAGACAAAGAGAGACAGAGACAGAGAGAGACAGAGACAAAGAGAGACAGAGACAGAGAGAGACAGAGACAAAGAGAGACAGAGACAGAGAGAGACAGAGACAAAGAGAGACAGAGACAGAGAGAGACAGAGACAAAGAGAGACAGAGACAAAGATGGAGAGAGACAGGGAGACAGAGAGAGAGAGAGAGAGATAACACATTTTTACTTGTAGGAGGCCCAGGTTTGACCCCTTACCCTGCACTGTTCCCTGAGCACATCTGGGAGCAGCCCGAGAGAACTGAACCTATGACTCCCAAACCAACAAAAGAATCTACTGGAAGATCATTAAAAATAATTGTAAAATATGGATTTTGTGGAGAATATCATTGGGAATGTATCTCAATATCATTGAGATGATGAATTGTTTTTCACAATGTCATTGTAAATAAATGCATTTGTGAACATAAGGGGCCTCCCAGACTATAATTAAAATGCTGGGATTTAAATTCAGACTACAGTGTAGTGGGGTTTATTGTTTGTTTGTTTGTTTGTTTGTTTGTTTGTTTTAGGGAGGGTTACATCCAGCAATGCTTGAGGTTATTCCTGGCTTTGAACTCAGGGATCACTCCTGGAGATGATCAGGGAACCATATTGGGTGTCAGGAATAAAATCCAGGTTGGCTGCATGTAAGGCAGGTGCCTTAAACAGGAACTCTCTCTATTTCCCTCAAAATAGCATTTGAAGCCCAAGCCTAAAGCTTGCAGCTTTAAACATATTACTCAATAATTAATATGAGAATTAAATGAGATTTATAGTTAACGTGTCTGGTTTGTTGTGAAACTCAAGAATCATAGTTATTACGAGTCTATTTTATTCCCCACCTCTTTTTTTTTGTTTTGTTTTGTTTTGTTTTGTTTTTTGGGCCACACCTGGCGGTGCTCAGGGGTTACTCCTGGCTGTCTGCTCAGAAATAGCTCCTGGCAGGCACGGGGGACCATATGGGACACCGGGATTCGAACCAACCACCTTTGGTCCTGGATCGGCTGCTTGCAAGGCAAACGCGGCTGTGCTATCTCTCCGGGCCCTAATTCCCCACCTCTTATCCCGTTCTCTTTATTTGTTAGGAAGAAAATGGTATAATGAGCCAATAGTTGTTTTACTGTTATTATTTATTATTTTGGTTTTACGTTTAAGATGGTTCTCAGGGTTTTTTTCCCAAGAGTGCTTGGAATCAAGCAAAGCCCTTTCCACATACAAGACAAGAGCTCTAACCTTTTGAGTACTCTCCCTGGTCTGCTTTCATTTTATTTTTGTAAGGTGCCAATTTAATAGTAAAATATTTATTTATTTATTTATTTATTTATTTATTTATTGGATTACTCCTGGCTCTATGCTCAGAAATTGCTCCTGGCAGGCTCATGGGAGGCCAGGATTCAAACCACCATCCTTTTGCATGCAAGGCAAACGCACTACCTCCATGCTATCTCTCCGGCCCTAAAATCTTTATTTTTTTGGGTGTCTGGGCCACATATAGCTGTGTAAAGGGGTTACTTCTGGCTCAGTGCTCAGAAATAGCTCTTGGCAGTCTCAGGAAACCATATGGGGATAGAATCTGGATCAGCTGCATGCAAGGTGAATGCTTTACCCACTGTGCTGTTGCTCCAGCCCCAAAATCTTTATCCTTTTTTAAAATTTATTTATTTATTTATTTATTTATTTATTTATTTATTTATTTATTTATTTATTTATTGGTTTTTGGGTCACACCTGGTGGCGCCCAGGGACTACTCCTGGCTCTGTGCTTAGAAATTGCTCCTGGAAGGCTTAGGGGACCATATGAGATGTTGAAATTCGAACCACTGTCCATCCTGAACCAGCTGCGTGCAAGCCCTACCGCTGTGCTATTGCTCCGCCCCTCCCAAAATCTTTATCTTAAAGAATTCTTTTTACAAGTTTTTAAACATATTTATTAAAGAAACTTAATAAGCATATTCAGTGGGTCCAGGCTCATTCCCAGTGATTCTCAGCCATCCAAGCACACAGTTTAATCCTAAGGTCCTAGTATAAAGACAGTATCACTTAGGCTCTGGCATGTTGGTGAGCACCAGAGCCACCTCACCAAAGATACTTGGAAGCTAACCAGAGTTGTACATGGAAGTTCTAAGGAATTTATGTGGAATCTGGAATCAAACTTAGGTTTGCCTCATGCAAAGCATATGCTTAGACCCTGTACTGTGAGTTTGGATAGATGCATCTAGTTATATATCTGCAAGACAGACAACATCTTTGCTTTTTCCTCTAAATTCTCATCCACTCCTCCTGGAAAATTACTGATTTTCCTTCTGTCATATTTTCCTTTTCTAGAATAATATTTGTAAGTGAAATTATACAGAAGTAGTTTCTTTCGCTATAGAATACATTTGAGATTCATCTTTAATGGAGTTTTAATTACTTTTTAAAATATCCTTTCTCCTGTTGTATCATGCCGATGGTGATAGATGAATTAATTAAGAGTAAATCTCAAGAGTCCTTATAATCATTGCTTATTTTATTCACTAGGTCAGTGCCAGCAGAAAGTGCCAGCAAAAAGAATTCCAAAACAACCAAACATAAAACCAAACAACAGAACATTGTTGAACAAACATCAAATAATACTCTCCAACAAAAAATTCTTCTTATCTCCTTTGTTTCAAAATTAAAAATAAAATATGAAAGAAGGGGAAGGAGCCATGGCACAGCGGTAGGGCGTTTGCCTTAAATACAGTTGATCCAGGACCAACCGTGATTCTATCCCCCAGTGTTCCACATGGTCCCCCAAGCCAGGAGCAATTTCTGAGCACATAGCCAGGAGTAACCCCTGAGCGTCACCGGATGTGGCCCAAATTCAAAAATAAATATTCACTATTCTGATTTTCCTCAACTTCCGTTTATGTTACACACTGGACACACACATCTATAGCATCTCACTTTGAACTCAGTGCATAGCAATGGCATATTTTAGTCATTTATATCTTCTGCATTTAATAATAATAATAATGTGATTTATATATTTATACCGACCCTATACATATTAGCTATCAATAAACTGAAATGAAATATGCAGAAGAAACTTCCATTGAAAAGAGAAACTAGGGGCTGGAGAGATAGCATGGAGGTAAGGCGGTTGCCTTTCATGCAGGAGGTCATCGGTTCGAATCCTGGTGTCACATATGGTCCCCCGTGCCTACCAGGAGCAATTTCTGAGCTGGAGCCAGGAATAATGCCTGAGCACTGCCGGGTGTGACCCAAAAACAACGAAAGAAAGAAAGAAAGAAAGAAAGAAAGAAAGAAAGAAAGAAAGAAAGAAAGAAAGAAAGAAAAGAAAGAAAGAAAGAAAGAAAGAAAGAAAGAAAGATATAGAGAGAGAGAGAAGAGAGAGAGAGAAGAGAAGAGAGAGAGAAAGAAAGAGAGAGAGAAAGAAAGAAGAAAGAAAAGAAAGAAAAAAGAAAGAAAGAAAGAAAGAAAGAAAGAGAAAGAAAAAGAGAAAGAAAGAGAAAGAAAGAAAGAAAGAAAGAAAGAAGAAAGAAAGAAAGAAGAAAGAGGAGAAGAGAGAAGAAAAGAGAAAGAAAGAGAGAGAAGAAAGAGAGAGAAAGAAAGAAAGAGAAAGAAAGAAAGAGAAAGAAAGAAAAGAAAGAAAGAAAGAAGAAAGAAAGAAAGAAGAAGAAAGAAAGAAAGAAAGAAAGAGAGAGAAAGAAAGAAAGAGAGAGAGAAAGAAAGAAAGAAAGAAAGAAAGAAAGAAAGAAAGAAAGAAGAAAGAAAGAAAGAAAGAAAGAAAGAAAGAAAGAAAGAAAGAAAGAAAGAAAGAAAGAAAGAAAAGAGAAACTAAGGAATATCAACAGTAATAAGAAAATGGATCGGGCCCGGAAAGATAGCACAGCGGCGTTTGCCTTGCAAGCAGCCAATCCAGGACCAAAGGTGGTTGGTTCGAATCCCGGTGTCCCATATGGTCCCCCGTGCCTGCCAGGAGCTACTTCTGAGCAGACAGCCAGGAGTAACCCCTGAGCACCGCCAGGTGTGGCCCAAAAACCAAAAAAAAAAAAAGAAAAAAGAAAATGGATCATAATAATTTTCCCATTTTAACTATTTTGTTTTTAGTTTTAGGGCATAGCTGGTGATTCTTGAGGACTACACCTGAATCTGTGTTAAAGGTTTACCCCCATGGTGCTTAGAAGACAGGCAGTGCTGGGAATCTAACTAGGGATGACCACCTATAAGATAAGCACCTGGGGGCCGAAGAGTTAGCATGGAGGTAGGGCATTTGCCTTACATGCAGAAGGACGATGGTTCAAATCCTGGCATCCCATATGATCCCTTGAGCCTGCCAGGAGTGATTACTGAGTGTAGAGCCAGAAGTAACCCTGAGCGCTGCCAGGTGTGACCAAAACCAAAACCAAACAAACAAACAAACAAAAAAGATAAGCACTTTAACCTCTGTATTATCTTTCTGAGTCTCATTTTAAGTATTTAACATTGATATCAGGACTTTTCAGCTCATTTTTGCTGACATTTATTAAACAAAGAGATACAGAATAAAAAAAAAAACACATGGAATTGTGTGATTCCCAATTTCCCCTTAGCCTCAACCCCTTGGAATTAAGTGGAGAAATAAGAAATGAATGTCAGTACTAATGAAATAAAATGGAAACAGCAGAATTTTTAAGCATTAATGCTATTAAAATTTTTTACTAATTTTATGTAATCATGCCTTCAAATGTCAATTGTACTAGTATTTCAAAGTCTCTTTCATTTTATTTGTTCTTGTGGTGCTGGGGATAGAATCTCATGTGTGCAAGGCAAGTGCTATATAGTTGAGCTACAAACCCAATCCCTTTATTTCTAAATATTTTATTGTATTTTAATACTTTGCTGCTCCAGAAACTACTAGTTTCCCCTCATCATCCACTTTGATGGCGATGCTGTATTGCTCCAGTGGTAAGACTATTCATTCAACAAATACTTATGAGGGTTTACTAGAAATTGCATTAGATATAGATAACTCAATGGCATGGGGGGCACCTTGCTCTTGTTGTCAGGAATTAGTGAGTTATTAGATTTATGGGAACATAACTTATAGATTGACAACTCCCCAAGACCCTAAGTGTATTGCAATAGCAATTTACAACATACAAATTCTCCAAAATATGAATGCTCAGTTTTGATAGGAAGAACATTGGGTAATGGTGTATTTGGTTGAAAAACATAAGAAGTCCAAAGGTTTCGAGATTTTAATGTTGTTTTACATTTTTAGTGTTATATGTTAACTTTTTTTTTTTTTTTTTAGTTTTTAGGTCACACCCAGCGGTGCTCAGGGGTTACTCCTGGCTGTCTGCTCAGACATAGCTCCTGACAGGCACGGGGGACCATATGGGACACCAGGATTCGAACCAACCACCTTTGGTCCTGGATCGACTGCTTGCAAGGCAAACGCCGCTGTGCTATCTCTCCGGGCCCATACGTTTACTTTTCTTTTCAGATTTTGAAAGCTTGATTGACAAACTTGCAAGATATTTATTTACAGAACACAATGTAATGATTTGATATACATATACATTTTGAAAGAACTTTCCCCATCAAGTTAATTCACACTTCCATCACCTCAAATATTTGCCTTTTTCTCTGGTGAGAACATTTAAGGTCTATTCGCTTAGCAAGTTTCAATTATACAATATAGTGTTATCAAACAGTTACTATATTAAGCATTATATTATATTATATTTTGTTGCTAGAAAGTTTTATATTTTATTTTATCAATCTCTTCCTATTTATTCCAACCCTTAGCTGTTGTCAACCACTTTTCTATTTTTAGTTTCTATGACTGGGCTTAAAATATTAAAAAAATTTATGGGGCTGGAGAGAGAGCATGGAGGTAGAGTGTTTGCCTTGCCTGCAGAAGGAAGGTGGTTTGAATCCCAGCATTCCATATGGTTCCCCGAGGCTGCCAGGAGCGATATCTGAGATAGAGCCAGGAGGAAGCCCTGAGCGCTGCAGGGTCTGAATACTATTTTTTGTTGTTGTTGTTTTTTTGGGGGGATACCCCTGGAGGCACTCAGGGTTTACTCAGCTGTTTGATCCCCTGGAGTCCCAAATGGTCTCCCAAGCCAGAAGTGATTTCTGAACCCATAGCCAGGAGTAACCTGAGCGTCACTGGGTGTGGCTCAAAAACCAAAAACCAAACAGAAACAAAACAAAACAAAAAAAAAAAATTAGGAAACATGACTGTTTAGGAACACCATAAGACAAATAGAGAACTTCCCAATCTCCAAATTAGATGTGGGAGTTCTGACAGTGTATTCCTTCTCAGGCCCCAGGAGACAGTGTGTTACAGAACTGCAAGTTATCTGTGTTCTTCATGTCTCAGAAACTGTTTCAGTTTCTTCTATTCAAAGAAACTTCTTTTGTCTTTTACTCTGACTTTTGTTTAGGCTTCTCTTTCCAGTAGACCATCCATTCTTTGCCTTCTATTTAGCTCACCTCTCTTGACTCAGAGGTTTTCTTTTATTACCCAACTTTATCATGTGATTAAGACTTTCATTCTTCTCCCACTAAATTCTAAAACAAAACAAAAACCAACCAAACAAACCCAGAAAAAAAAATGATTTTGAACTTCCTCCTTTTTTAATCCTACTGGTATATGTTTTCTTTAGTCCAAGAAATCTTTGGCCAAGAAATCTTTTTCTTAGGATCTCACAACACATTCCTGGAAGAGCACTCAAAATCTTATTGAGATACTGAAGGAATTGTTCTGTGCCTAATCTGTTTATTTCCCCAAAGTCCAACCCAGTCTGAGCTTAAACTTCAGGATTGTGACCTCTTCTTTGGGATAAGAACAATAGCCATGATTTTCCATCCCTCTGTTTAGTTGTTTTTAGCCCCATAGTCTTCAACTATCACCCATAACTAATTTATTTTATATTTAAGGAGACCCATCAAGTCTACATCTCATCAAAGTACAGCTGGCTCACTCCATTTGCTGACTCAGACCAAGCTCTAATTCAATAAAAAAGATAGTCACTAAATATTTCTTGAGTGTCTTCCATGTTCAGGCTCTGTTCTAGACACATTTATCAAATAATGATAAGTAATTGAGTGATACTTGGTAAACAGATATAACTGTCTCCAGGTTTTTACTAGACACATTTCAAAAAGGAAAGTTTTTCACTGTGTCTTTATCTTCTGAGTTGGACCTGCTTTCCAGAAATTTTGTTTTCAGGTCGAAATATGTAAGATCTTTTAAAACAATGTAAGTTAGTTTCAGTAGCATTTTTTGTTTGTTTGTTTGGGGGGTCACATCCAGCAGAGCTCAGGGGTTGCTCCTGGCTCTGTGCTCAGCAATCACTCCTGACAGGCTCAGGGGACCATATGGGATGCCGGGATTTGAACCACCTTCGGTCCTGGATTGGCTGCTTGCTAGACAAATGCCCTACTGCAGTGCTATCTCTTCATCCCCTTCAGTAGTATTTTCACTGTTAACTCCTAACTAGTGGCAATTTTTTAACCAATATTCTTTCTTTTCCTTTCTCTTTCTTTCTTTCTTTCTTTCTTTCTTTCTTTCTTTCTTTCTTTCTTTCTTTCTTTCTTTCTTTCTTTCTTCCTTCCTTCCTTCCTTCCTTCCTTCCTTCCTTCCTTCCTTCCTTCCTTCCTTCCTTCCTTCCTTCCTTCTTTCTTTCTTTCTTTCTTTCTTTCTTTCTTTCTTTCTTTCTTTCTTTCTTTCTTTCTTTCTTTCTTTCTTTTCTTTTTTTTTGTGGTTTTTGGATCACACCCGGCAGTGCTCAGGGGTTATTCCTGGCTCCATGCTCAGAAATTGCTCCTGGCAGGCACGGGGGACCATATGGGACACCGGGATTCGAACCGATGACCTTCTGCATGAAAAGCAAACGCCTTACCTCCATGCTATCTCTCCGGGCCCTCTTTCTTTCTTTTTTTTCTTCCTTCCTTCCTTCCTTCCTTCCTTCCTTCCTTCCTTCCTTCCTTCCTTCCTTCCTTCTTTTTCATTCTTTCTTTTTTTTTTTTTTTTTTTTGGTTTTTGGGCCACACCTGGCAGTGCTCAGGGGTTACTCCTGGCTATCTGCTCAGAAATAGCTCCTGGTAGGCACGGGGGACCATATGGAACGCCGGGATTCGAACCAACCACCTTAGGTCCTGGGTCGGCTGCTTGCAAGGCAAATGCCGCTGTGCTATCTCTCCGGCCTCCCAACATCCTTTCTTATTGTTAATGCTTATTTCTATTCAGACTGGTCAAATATGAATAACAATTCAATACTGTTTTGTTTTGTTTGGGGAGTACACCTAGCAATGCTCAGGGCTTACTTCTCCTTCGGCACTATAAGATCACTCTTAAAAGGCTTAAGGGACCAAACAGAGTCCCAGAAATCAAACTATTATCCTGTCCTCCCCAATATTCCATGCAGTGAGCAGTGATTATAAACACGTGTACGTTGTTACTAGAGTTCAACTCCTGGCATTGGTATTTCGAAAGTTCTATTGGAAAGTGAAAGTTCATTCACTTTTACTCAAACTTACGTTTACCCCAATATACAAATTGTTAAAATAAAAGTATTTTGGAGCCGGAGAGGTGGCGCTAGAGGTAAGGTGTCACCTTGCAAGCACCAGCCAAGGAAGGACCACGGTTCGATGCCCCGGCGTCCCATATGGTTCCCCCCAAGCCAGGGGCAATTTCTGAGCGCACCCCTGAGCATCAAACGGGTGTGGCCCAAAAAACCAAATAAAGTAAAATAAAAGTATCTTTTTCCAAAAGCTCCACATCACTAATCATCAGGGAGATGCAAATCAAAACAATGATAAGGTACCATCTCACTTCACAGAGTCTGGCACATATCACAAAGAACAAGAACAATCAGTGCTGGTGGGGATGTGGGGAAAAAGGAACTCTCATTCATTGCTGTTGGGAATGCCGTCTGGTCCAACCTTTATGGAAATCAATATGGAAATTCCTCAAAAAACTGGAAATTGATGGGGCCAGAGCGGTGGTGCAGAGTGTTAAGGCATCTGCCTTGCCTGTGCTAGCCTAGGATGGACTGCAGTTTGATCCCCCAAAGTCCCAAATGGTCCCCCAAATCAGGAGCAATTTTTGAGCACATAGCCAGGAGTAACCCCTGAGCATCACTCTGTGTGGCCCCCAAAACAAACAAACAAACAAACAACCTCCCCTGAAAATTGAGGTCCCATATGATCCAGCTATACCACTCCTAGGGATATACCCTAGGAACACAAAAAATCCCTTCCTCACACCTATAATCATTGCAGCACTATTTATAATAGTGCTCTAGAAAATTTATAATAGACTCTTGAAACAATCAAGATGCCCTTCAACAAATGAATGGCTAAAGTAACAGTGGTTACATATATACAATGGAATATTATGTAGCAGTCAGGAAAGATGAAGTCATGAAATTTTCCTTTGAATGGATGTACATAAAGTCTATTATGCTGAGTGAAATAAGTAAGAGGGAGAGAGATAGTCTCACTTTTCTTTTTTTTCCTTTTTTTTGGGGGGGGCCACACCCATTTTGATGCTCAGGGGTTACTCCTGGCTAAGCGCTCAGAAATTGCCCCTGGTTTGGAGGGACCATGTGGGACGCCGGGGGATTGAACAGCGGTCATTCCTTGGCTAGCATTTGCAAGGCAGACACCTTACCTCTAGCGCCACCTCTCTGGCCCCTAGTCTCACTTTTCTATGGGTTTTAAGAAAAATTAAAAACATTATTGTAATAACGTCTAGAGACAATAGAGATGAGGGCTAGAAGGACCGGCTCACAATCTAAAGCCCATCACAAAGAGTGGTGAGTGCAGTTAGGGAAATAACTACACTAACAACTATCATGACAATCTTTTTTTTTTTTTTTTTTTTTTTTTTTTTGGTTTTTGGGTCACAGCTGGCAGAGCTCAGGGGTTACTCTTGGCTCTATGCCCAGAAATCGATCCTGGCAGGCTCAGGGGACAATATGAGATGCTGGGATTCGAGCTACTGATCTTCTGCATGCAAGGCAAACAAACGCCTTATCTCCATGCTATCTCTCCGGCCCCAATCATGACAATCTTAATGAGTGAAAGAAGTAGAATGCCTGTCTCAAATACAGGTAAGGGTTGGGAAGGAGGGAGGGGGGCATTGATGGTGGGAATGTAGCATTGGTAAAGAGGGTGTTCTGTTTATGACTGAAACCCAACTACAATCATGCTGGTAATCATGGTGATTAAATAAAGATTTTATCTTAAAAAATCACAAAAATATTTTTCCTTAGTATATTTCTTTTATATATATATTTTATTTAAACACCTTGATTACATACATGATTGTGTTTGGGTTTCAGTAATAAAAGGAACACCACCCATCACCAGTGCAACATTCCCATCACCCATGTCCCAAATCTCCCTCCTCCCCACCCGACCCCCGCCTGTACTCTAAACAGGCTCTGCATTTAGTATATTTCCTTAATGACAAATAAATTATCTCTATCCTTTTCTCTTAATAGCAACCATAGCATTCCAAAACTAAAATAGATCATAGAGAGAATGGTTTTACATGTGGTTGATAGCATCTTTTGGCATACATTTTTCTTCAAACTAAATACAAGGCTTCTGATTGTATTTTGCATTTGAATCTGACTGTGCAAATTGCCTTAAATACTTCAGGTTCAAAAGTATGAGAGACCTAAGTAGGTTAAAATATAAGCTTGGAATTGTCGCCTATTAAAATAATGTTTCCAAAAAAAATAATGTTTCCTGACAAGCCTCTAATGAAAGTAAAAATAGCTATAAAAGTCATTTACACCAAGCTGATTCATATCCTAGTTAAAGGCGATCATGATGTTCATTTCAGTCATTAACCTGGTTTCCATTTCAGAACGGAAATAGCTTGAATAAGGAATATTTTCTTTCATTGTTCTTCATACTTGAAAAATGCCAAGGAACCTTAGAAGTAGCAGAAGAGTAGCATGCAATTGAGAAAGGAGCTTAGAGAGGTTTCAATGGTAGTTCAGATGGAGATACTAGAGACTAAGGCATGATTATTGGACAGAATTGAGGGTAAGACCAAGTATCTTAGTCCACTAAGGTTGCTACATAACAAAATACTATAATGGGATAAAATAAAACAAACTTCTCATAGTTCTGAACACTGATGAATGTGCTGGCAGATATTGTGTCTGATAAGAGCTCTTTTTTTCTTTCTTTCTTTTTTTTCCATATTCAGCCATGCTTAGGGCTTACTCTGGGCTCTGCATTCAGAGATCATTCCTGGTAGGATCAGGGGAGGATATGGGATGCCAGGATCAAACCCAGGTCAATCATGTGCAATGCAAGTTCTTTACCATCTATACTATTGCTCTGGCCACAAAGTCTGTTTTTTGTTTGTTTGGTTTTTTGTTTGTTTGTTTTAATTTTTGGTTTACAGACTTATTAATATGCCTTAACAGGACTGTAGGTCAATGTGGGAACCATCTTTAAAAGGGCACCAATCTATACACTCATAGAGACCACCTCAGGAAAGGAGCTCATGGCCTAACCAATTAATTCCTAAGACCTTACATTGAGGATTATGTTGAGATATTTTGCAATATGTTTATATTTGGTAGGGGGAGATAGCAATAGTAAATCTTAAAAAAATCTTTAGAAATAAGATAAGCAATTAAGCATCCATTCAGTTGATTAGTTTTAATCAGATCATTTAAAATAGTACTTTTATATTAAAATTATTTTTTAGGGGCAGAGAGATAACATGGACGTAGGGTGTTTGCCTTGCATGCAGAAGGACCGTGGTTCGAATCCCGGCGTCCCATATGGTCCTCGAGCCTGCCAAGTGTGACTTCTAAGCATAAAGCCAGGAGTAACCTCAGAGTACTGCTGGGTGTGACCCCAAAATCCCCCCAAAAATAAAAATAAAATTATTTTTTAACTGAGGCAATTATTTTTTTTTCTTTTTTGGTTTTTGGGCCACACCCAGCAGTGCTCAGGGGTTACTCCTGGCTGTCTGCTCAGAAATAGCTCCTGGCAGGCATGGGGGACCATATGGGACACCGGGATTCGAACCAACCACCTTTGGTCCTGGATCGGCTGCTTGCAAGGCAAACGCCGCTGTGCTAGCTCTCCGGGCCCTGAGGCAATTATTTTTAAGTGAATTTTCAACATCAATTTACAACATTGTTTTATTTCGCTTTAATTGTATTTTGCCATGCTACTACATTTACCATCAAAGTATCTATCTATCTATCTATCTATCTATCTATCTATCTATCTATCTATCTATCTATCTTATTTTTTTGGGTCACACCTGGCAGTGCTCAGGGGTTACTCCTGGCTCTATGCCCAGAAATCGCTCCTGGCAGGCTCGGGGAACATATGGGATGTCAGGATTCGAACCAATGACCTTCTGTATGAAAGGCAAATGCCTTACCTCCATGCTATCTCTCTGGCCCCATAACCTAATTCTTAACACCTTGTAAAATCCTTGTAAAGTCGAGATAGGAGAAAATACAATAATATATAGGAAATATGAACTGATTCAAATTATGTTTTATTTATCTATTTTTACGTTTTTGGATCATATCTAATTGTGCTCAAGAGCTGTTCTCTGTTTGGAAGTTGGGTATTGTGAGTGGGGTACCATGCAGTGCTAGGGATAGAATTCACTCTTCTTGCATGTGCAGCATATACTTTGGCCCTTTGAACTATCTCCCTAGCCTCTAAGGGGTCATTTCTCTCTTCCTGTTTTCTTTTCTTTCTTTTTTCTTTCTTTTTTTTTGGGGGGGCCACACCCAGGGGTGCTTAGGGGTTACTCCTGGCTGTCTGCTCAGAAATAGCTCCTGGCAGGCACGGGGGACCATATGGGACACCGGGATTCAAACCAACCACCTTTGGTCCTAGATCGGCTGCTTGCAAGGCAAACGCCACTGTGCTATCTCTCCGGACCCAAAGGATATTCTTATAATAGAACTCTTTTTAACTTGAGAAACCAAAATTCTGTATTCAGAAAACAATTCCCCATTCCTCCTTCCTCTACCCCTAAATAACCAATGTTTTTTTCTATCTCTGTGGTTTTAATTGCTTATGTATATGGACTCATACAAGTATTAATGTTTATGGGATAACTTAATTTTCTTAGCGTAATGTTTTCTAGTTTCATCCATACAGCATATATTAAAATTTTCTTTCTTTTTAAGACTGAATATTATTATATTGCATATATACGTATATATTACACATTTTGCTTCTGCTTTTTAGAAGTTTCTTAGTAGAAAAGGAAGGATCTTATGGTAATGATGCCCAAATACAATAGAGATGAGGGCTGGAAGGACCGGCTCATGATATGAAGCTCACCACAAAGAGTGGTGGGTGCAGTTAGAGAAATAATAACACTAACAACTATTGTGAATAAGCAGCAGTAGTGAATAAGAGTGAATAAGAGAATAAGTGAGTAAATAGTGCATAAGAGATATTTAATGTCTTTCTTGAATACAGGCAGGGGGTAGAGGAGAAGAAAGATGGAGGCACTGGTGATAGGAACGTTACTATGGTGGAGTGGTATTCTTTTTATGACTGAAACCCAACTACAATCATGTTTGTAATCATGCTGCTTAAATAAAGATATTATTTTATTTTGTTTTTTTGGGAGGCCACACCCATTGATGCTCAGGGGTTACTCTTGGCTTGGCTCAAAAATCACCCCTGGCTTGGGGGACCACATGGGACACCAGGGAAATGAGCCATCGTCCTTCCTAGGTTAGCACGGGCAAGGAAGACACCTTACGCCCTGCACCACTGCTCCAGCCCCATAAAGATATTATTTAAAAAAAAAAAAAGGAAGAATCAGAAAAGTTGAGAAGTTAGATGGACTTTTAGTGGTTAATTTATTTTCTGTACATAATAATGTGCAAATGTGTTTACTACAAATAACATTTGCATAGAAGATTAAATGAATCAGCTTAAATATTTACTAAACCTAATAGGGACATTATAATGCTTGAAATGAGAAGGGAAAATATATGTAAGTTGGGTCAGAGAGATAATTTAGGGGTTAAGGCAGTTGCTCTGCATTCTGCAAACTCCAGTTCAGGAATCACTCAAGGGTTAATCATTTTTGTTTTTGTTTCCTTGAGTTACATACAGGGGTACCCAGGAGCTACTTTGTTTTATGGCTTGGGAGTTGCTCCTAATAATGCTCAGAAGACAAAGCTGTACCAGGAATCAAACTCAGGCCTTCTATATGAAAAAAAAAAAACATGTACTCTATTGAGATATCCCTCCAGCTCCAGGGATAATATTTACTGTCTTTAAAAAAAATTTTTTTTTTTAAAGAACAATGAAAGAGGGCCCGGAGATATAGCACAGCGGTGTTTGCCTTGCAAGCAGCCGATCCAGGACCTAAGGTGGTTTGTTCGAATCCCGGTGTCCCATATGCTCCCCCGTGCCTGCCAGGAGCTATTTCTGAGCAGACAGCCAGGAGTAACCCCTGAGCATCGCCGGGTATGGCCCCAAAAACAAAAAACAAAAAACAAAACAAAACAAAAAAAAAGAACATTGAAAGAGCATTGACTGGGGTCAGAGCAATAGCATAGCTGCTAAGAAATTTGCCTTGCACATATCCAACTCAGGTTTGATTCTCAGATCTCAGATGACCTCTGAGCCCATCAGAGTGAATAGCTAGGAGTATCCCCTGAACATTTCTGGTGTGGCCCAAACAAACAAACAAACAAACAAACAAACAAACAAAAAACATTGACAGGAAGCTGGAGTGATATTACAGCAGGTAGGAAGCTTTGCCTTGCATGTGGCCAATTCTAATTTGATTCCCAGAACATGTCGACTTATAGCACCCTGAGTCCTGCCAATGCAGTCAGGAATAGGCTCTGAGCCGGTGTACCCCAAAATAAAACAAACAATAAAAGCATTGACAAAATCTCAGTAACATACCTATAACACACACTAGATTTATTAGATGTAAACAGACTTAACATTATTAAGCGATATTAGAGATGTAGAACAATAGAACTCTCATTTGTGTTGGTGGAGAAATAATTTGGGAAAATCAATTTGCAAAACTTTTAAGGGGACAGAGCTTTATCCCTCAAAGGGGTAGAGTACATTCCTGGCATGGAGAGGGCCCTGACTTTGATCCCTGGCACTATATTGTCTCACTAGCCCTGCTGGCATTTCCTGGTGACAAAACAATATTAACAGTTTTGTAGACCAGTTGGCCTTTGGCCATCTGTTATTCCTTTATTATGTTTCCTTACATCCCACATATGAGAAAGGTAATTTCATCCTGTCTCTAAATATTTATATTTAAAATATAATATAAATTTCAAATGATGGCTGAATTTCAAATGTCACATGTATTTTACACATGTATTCACACACAAATTTATGTGTTTATTGTTTGAGGGGATAAAACTTTCTAGTTTTTTTTTTGTTTGTTTGTTTTTGTTCTGGACCACACCTGCACTGCTGTGGGTGACTGCTAATAGATAATGAAAAAAATACAATTATTAATTCTTTATTAAAAATAAATTGTGCTTATTTATTAAACTCCAGAGGGAGAAGCTACCTCATAATTATAATTATAATTATAGAGAGGTGAAAGGGTATTATTATTACTGAGCCCACCTCCTTTATTTTATAGATAGAAGAAATTCAAGGTATCTCATAGTTTGAAGATAACATAATTAGGGTAAGAATTCAAGTTTCCTGATTCCCAGTTCAATGAAAGTCTCTCTGTGCAGTAGCTTGAATAATCTACCTCTTTTTTTTTTTTTTTTTTGTGGTTTTTGGGTCACACCCGGCAGTTCTCAGGGGTTATTTCTGGCTCCAGGCTCAGAAATTGCTCCTGGCAGACACAGGGGACCATATGGGATGCCGGGATTCGAACCGATGACCTCCTGCATGAAAGGCAAATGCCTTACCTTCGTGCTATCTCTCCAGCCCCGAATAATCTACCTATTTCATTGTTATCTGAAGTTACACAAGTTTGCATGTGACATTTTAACTTTTCATTTTACCACATAATGCTACTTCCTAGCCCTTTACATTATGTCACATGATTTGTTTATGACTGATAGCATGAAACCAAAACCATGCTGTGCCAGTTCTGAAATAAAGCTTTAAGCAATTTAATTCTAGTTTTGAAAAGTGTTACCAGCCAGGATGAAAGATGAAAGAACAAGAGGAATAGAGACAAGCTAATTTTTTAAACTAAAATAAATTCTTTAATTGAATCACCATGAGATGCACAATACAAATGTGATCATGTGGGATTTCAGTCATATAATTTCCAACTTTCATCCTTTTACCAGTGCACATTTCTGGCCACCAATGTCACCACTTACCTCCTTCCCCACTTCCTGCCCTATCCCCTGCCTGCCTCTATGGCAGATATTCTCTCTCTCTCTCTCTCTCTCTCTCTCTCTCTCTCTCTCTCTCTCTCTCTCTCTCTCTCTCCCTTTTCTCTTTTAAATGCTGTGGCTTGCACTATTGTTACTGAAGGGTTATTATGCATATCACTTTATCTTCAGTTAGTTTATATCACTTTATCTCCAATTCTTGTCGAAAGTAATCTTTTCCAACTATCATAGACATAGTGGTCCCTTCTCTGCCTTAACTGCACTTCCCTGGTATTTGTGGCAAGCTTCCTACTACTATATATGTCTTTGTCTGTATTGTCTTTTGGAAATATTACTATACTGTATTGTTTTTATATCACACAAATGAGTACAATGAGACAAAGGGAAAGGGATAGGCACAAAGACAAATTTTTACAGTTCCCAGCAGATAGCACAGCTCAGCTCCAACTTTACATCCAAGCTCAGTCCACAGAATTGTAGAATACATATGCGACACTATGTTTAAGAGTAATTTATTACACAGCAAAAACAAATGTACATCATTTCAACAAACCATTTTAAGCTTATTCATCAGTTCATTGTGAATTGGTGCCCTTTCCCTCCCATTTTATTTATTTGTATATGTATTTGTGTTTTGGGACACATCTGGCAGTGCTCAAGACTTACTTACTGACTCTACACTCAAAAATTCCTCCTGAAAGGCTTGAGATAGGGCTGGATGTCTGGTTGGAGCCTGGGTTTGCTGAATGCAAATCAAATAATCCTCCCTGATGTGCTATCATTCCAGCCCCCTTCCTTTCCAACTCTAAAAGAAAAACTTATTAGAATGAAAGATACCCTTTTGAACGCAAAAGGAAATTGGCATTTAAAAAAATCTTTTGAAATAAGGTCTAGGCATTTGCTCTTTATACTGGCAAAATCTCCTGGGGAACATTTGACATGACATAGCACTCTGAAATCCATTCATCAAGATAAATTCAGGCCATAGAGTTCGCTGAAGGGGCTAACCATATGATCCCTAATAATGCATGGTCCCCTGAGTGACACTGCCAGTGATAAAAGAGGGAGTAGTACTCCAGGAAGTGTTAGGTATAGTCCAATTCCCCCCCCGAGATAAAAAAAAAATATATGAAAAAATGTACATTGCCTCTCACTTTCCCTTTCTCTCTTATCAGGAGTCAGATGGATCTTTTTCACTTATTAGTAGGGAGGATATTTATTATAAAGGTGTGTTTCTCTACTCTAACCATGCATCCAAGTTCAGTATTTCACTCTCAGAAGCACTTGCTGGTATGACAAATGCCTTGAAGAGGTTTCCTTTATTTCTGTGGATAAATAATTAAACTATGCAGGTATATTTATATCAAGAGAACTAGGCATTCATTCTGACCTTTTCTGCTATTCTGCCCACTCCTAGAGCACTATGTATGCTCTGGTGGTGACCATGGCCTTAAGCCAGAGGGAGGGAAGTCTCACCATATTGTTGTCAGAGTAGATAAGCAGTGGGGCACATAAAAGGGAAGTGCTCCAGGATTTTTGTGGATGCTTTGATTCAAAGACACTCTTCTGATCCAACCTAAAGGACTAGTGGAAATAATAAAATCCATACTCATTAGAGAATTTCAGCACCCTGGTGGGAGAATGGCTGAGCAACCAGCCAACTGTTAGACTTCTACACTCTTCTTTAAAAGACAATCTGTTGGCAATGTGGCCCATGGTAGAGTACCTGCATATATGAGATCCTGGGTTCAATGCCAGACACTGAAATCAACCAAAAAAATAAATGCACATAGTTTCTCACATACCATAGCATACATTTACATGAACCACACACACATAAATCAGATCAAAGTTATAATAGCTTTCAGAAGCATCACTGCTATTATACAAGATCCAGTGGCTCTGGTTTATATGCCTTTTAATTAAAAAACTTTAAACTTGGGCCCGGAGAGATAGCATAGCGGCGTTTGCCTTGAAAGCAGCTGATCCAGGACCAAAGGTGGTTGGTTCAAATCTCAATGTCCCATATGGTCCCCCGTGCCTGCCAGGAGCTATTTCTGAGCAGACAGCCAGGAGCAACCCCTGAGCACCGCCGGGTGTGGCCCAAAAACAAAAACAAAAACAAAAAACTCTAAACTTTATGACTGCTTTCATGATTTTATTTCCATTCAACAAACTCATCTAATGTACATATAAATCAAGTGTGCGTAGCAAGGTGTGAAATATATCATGAGTAGTAAATGGGTTTGATAAACAGTCTAAAAATGATTAATTTATTAAACAAGGGTGAGTGTGTAGATTAGTAGTAGAGCATATACCTGACATGTATGTTTATCCCTAGAACTGCAAGATTTTTTGGAAAATTCCAGTAAACTATAGAGCAATATGCATAAATAAATTAATTCTAAAATCTCACATTCAGAAGACAACTGTCAAAGTGTATCAGAATATTTCTTTCTGTAAAAACTTCTTATTTGGTTGATATAGGGACTACCCATTTTCTTAGGGAGTATAATAATTTTCCTCCATTCTAATTGCTTAAAAACTTCACCTCTGACACCATTGGGTTGATCTAAAATGATAGGCATCTCAGGAGTTAGAATTTTATTGAACTAGGTGATGTCAGGAAGAAAAAGGAGTAGAATAAAAGGATGAATACAGAATCTTTTTGAAAGATTTAAAAAGGAAAGCAAAGAAAGATTTGGTTTCTAACATACATTCTGGAACATAAACTTTGACTTTTCTTTTTTTTTTTCTTTTTTTTTTTTTTTTTGGTTTTTGGGCCACACCCGGGGTTGCTCAGGGGTTACTCCTGGCTGTCTGCTCAGAAATAGCTCCTGGCAGGCATGGGGGACCATATGGGACACCGGGATTCGAACCAACCACCTTTGGTACTGGATCTGCTGCTTGCAAGGCAAACGCCGCTGTGCTATCTCTCTGGGCCCAACTTTGACTTTTCTGACTTTTCTTTCTCAATGGAACTCTCTTTCATGTTAAGGGGTGTTATATTTTTTCTCATGCTGGTGTATAATGATTTTAAAATTTTTAGATTTTTACTCTCTTCTTATTTATCAAATTATCTCAGAACCTTCCTTGAGATGCCTGCATTCAATAGCTTCACAGACTCACTCTTTTCTCTAAAGGCATTTTATGCTAAGCCATGAAAAACCATGGGTACACCAGCCACATAGCTGAAAATGGCAAAGTTGAAAGGAGGGACTGACCAAGTGGTCCAGAAATTTCAAGCTCTGTGGCTGAAATTGTAGCCTTTGTGGGGTGTGGTTTCAGCTTTCAGGGCTGTATGAGTAGTCAGGGGGAGGGTACCCACATTTGTTCCAAAAATTCCAGGAGATGTCAGTCCAAATACCATTATACCTGGAGTTTTTGATGGTTTGACATCTCTGTAGATTTTGGAAAGCTGTACCATTGGTGAAGCAGTAGTTGTGGATAGTGGGTGCAGCTGGCAATGCTTCATCAGGGTGCACTTGGCCATATGGAGTGCTGGGATTCGAACCACTGTCCTGCATGCAAGGCAAATGCCCTGCCTCCATGCTACCTCTCCAGCCCCTCAAGATCTTTTTCAATACTGTCATTCCAGTAGGAACACACTAATTTAGATGGCAATGTGGATCCAAAGGCACCTAATGTTCAGAAAAAAAGAGATAACAGAAAAACAACTAGCAAAAATAACTTAGCAAAACTTATGACAATGACTTAATAATGTCATTGCAAGATACATTAATTTTCACAAATTTTCTTATAGCTGTAATTATTTTTTTGGGTTTTGGGTCACACCTGGCAGTGCTCAGGGGCTACTCCTGGCTCTATGCTCAGAAATCGCTCCTGGCAGGCTCGGGGACCATATGGGATGCCGGGATTTGAACTGATGACCTGCTGCATGAAAGGCAAATGCCTTACCTCTATGCTATCTCTTCAGCCCCTTATTGCTATAATTTTTAAGAAATAGTTTAATTAACATTTCTGTAAATAAGCAATATATAATTTTATGCCTGCTGAGTGGGTAGACTTGGGAATAGATGGGAATCCATAGACAATGATGGAGGGAAATCTACAATGGGGGTGTGATTGGTTTCAGGACAAATGTATCATCAGCAACTATATAATACACAGTCTTGAAATTAAATAATTTATATAAAAAGAAAGAACATTCCTTTAAGCAACTCTTGGATAATATCTCATTGTGTTTATTTGCATTTCTTTATAATAATGGCTGGGTAGATGGTACAAAGATTTAGGTGTTTGACTTGCACTCAGCTAACTGGCTCAATATCTAGAACTATATATGAGTTTGAGCCTTAATAAATGTGATCATGAGCACAGATCCATAAGGAAGCCCTGAGTACAACATTGTGTAGTCCAATACCTCCCCCAAATAAGTGATGATAAATACTTTTACGCATACCTAATTGTTCATCTGTATGCCCTCTTCAGAAGAGTGTCTTTAGTTCATCTTGTCATTTTTGGGGGGCTTATTAATTTCTTTGGTGAAGCTTTGAGAGTGCTTTATATATCTTATATATTATCCCTTTATCTGAAAAGATTTTACAACCATGTTCACTGCAGCATTTAATCAGGATGTGGAAACATGTCAAATATCTGATGATAGATGGATGAATGGATAAAAATCCTATGGCAATACATACAGTGGAATACTATGCAGCTATGAGAAAAGCTGAAAATTTTTAGTTTGCTAGAACTTGGATGATACCATAGACTACAGGAGAGAGTACAGGATGTAAGCCTTGAATAAAACCAACCTAGGTTTGATGCCCAACACCAAATATTGTCCTCCAGTATCCATCAAAGTGGTTCCTGAGTGTACCTCTAAGCACTCTTAACTGTGACTTCAACTCCCAGCCAACTTGAGTTTGGCCTGTGTCATCTGATATAATCCCTGAGGACCACCAGGAGTTACTTATGAGTGCAGATCCAGAAGTAACCCCTAAACATCACAGGTGTAGCCCCCCAAAATAAAATAAAATGGTGTTTGTAACCCTCCAAGCATAAACTTTTATAATACTAAACCATGCTAGTTTAAATATAAGAAGAGGGAGGGAGGGAGGGAGGGAGGGAGGGAGGGAGGGAGGGAGGGAGGAAAAAGGGAGGGAGGGAGGAAGAATGGAAGGAAGGAAGGAAGGAAGGAAGAATGGAAGGAAGGAAGGAAGGAAGGAAGGAAGGAAGGAAGGAAGGAAGGAAGGAAGGAAGGAAGGAAGGAAAAGAAGGGAGGAAGGAAGACTGGAAAGAGGGAAAGAAAGAGGAAGGAAGGAAGGAAGGAAGGAAGGAAGGAAGGAAGGAAGGAAGGAAGGAAGGAAGGAAGGAAGGAAGGAAGGAAGGAAGGAAAAGAAGGGAGGAAGTAAGACTGGAAAGAGGGAAAGAAAGAGGAAGGAAGGAAGGAAGGAAGGAAGGAAGGAAGGAAGGAAGGAAGGAAGGAAGGAAGGAAGGAAGGAAGGAAGGAAGGAAAGGGAGGAAGGATGGTTGGATAGATGGATGGATGGATGGAAAGAAAGAAGGAAGAAAAGGAAGGAAGGAAGGAAGGAAAGAAGGAAGAAAAGGAAGGAAGGATGGATGGATAGATGGATGGATGGAAAGAAAGAAGGAAGAAAAGGAAGGAAAGAAGGAAGGAAGGAAGGAAGGAAGGAAGGAAGGAAGGAAGGAAGGAAGGAAGGAAGGAAGGAAGGAAGGAAGGAAGGAAGGAAGGAAGGAAGACCTGGAGAATATTAAGCAGAGTAAATTTGTCAAAAGGAGAGGCTATGGGGCTGGAGCAGTGGGGCAGCGGTAGGGTGTTTGCCTTGCAAGTGGCTGACCTAGGAAGGACCGTGGTTCAATTCCCTGGCATCCCATATGGTCCCCCAAAGCCAGGAGCGATTTCTGAGCATATAGCCAGGAATAACCCCTGCGTGTCACTGGGTTTGGCCCTCAAACAAACAAAGGAGAGGTTTATGGGGTCAAAGCAATAATACAATGGGCAGGTCACTTGACCTCTAAGTGGCTGACCTAGGTTTGATCCTCAGCATCTCATAAGGTCCCCTGAGCTCCACCAGGAGTACCCTATGTCCTGAATGCAGAGCTAGGAGTAATCCCTGAGCATCACTGGATATGATCACAAACAGACAAAACAAAAGGAGAAGGAAAGATACACAACGATCTCCCTCATTTGTGGTATATAAGTTGCACATTCAAAGGTAACAAAAACTGAGAAAAGGCCTGTTACAGGAACCATATCGCAGTAGCAACAAAAAAAGTTAAGAAGGGTGGGATTGGAAGGACACTGGGACATGGTAAAGGGAAGCCAATTGACTGGTAGAGGATGGAGCTGGAATGTTTTTGCATAAAACCCTTACCATCATCAATACTCTAAATCACAGTGACTAAAACAGCTAAAAAAAAAACCCCAAAACTCTAGGATAATTGTTATAGGTAGAGGGTAAAATTGAAAAACTGTGACATATTTGTAACAAGGGTAGTTACAAAGTTCTCTGTACTTGCAATGTATTGAAATTTTCCGTAATAGTTTTTAAATGCATATGAACGTAGAAAAAATTATATTTTTACTAAAAAGATTTATTTCCCTGACATTTGAGACTATGGTAGACATTTGATGAGATCAGGCGTGTTTAGGGTGGTATGACCATAAACTATGGTAGACAGTTGAAAATGACTTTATAGTAGTTAACAATTTTTAATATTCAAAAGTGAAAATGTGCAGAAAAGACGTTTCCTCGAAGGAGCAATGTTCAAAAGTGTGGTTTCTTTTTTTTTTTTTAAAGTAAAAAACATATTTACCTAAAAGCATTCAGAATGTCAATGAAACAGCTGCAACTGTTTTCTTTTCCCTTTTGCAATTCCAGAGTGGTATTCAATTAACAGAGCAACAATTATTTTGTATAAGTTGCACAGAAATAAATGACTATGAAAAAACTACCAGCCCCGTAAAGAACTTTGGTTCTGTGCATCTATAAGAACCTGTTTTGCGTTTCCATGCCAATTTACAAAACTTACACTTTAGTAGGCAAGATGAGTGGCTATTGAAAATACTACCAGGAAAGGACTGTCCAATGATGCATTGCTTGTCTGTTGTTGGACACCTTGGTTGATTCCAAGTCTTACCTATTATACTGAGTGCTACAGTGAATAGCAGTATGCATACATCTTCTTGGATGAATTTTTTTTTCTATCCTGGGGCTAAATACCAAAAACAGAGATTTCCGGGTCATATAGCACAATGGTTTCAATAAAATTAAATAAAATAAATTAAAAAAAATAAAGTCACATTTAGTACTGTGTTAACTATACAAAAAAGATACCGGATAGTTTTAAAACAAATCTTACACAAAATTTCAATATTTGTCTTTAAACGAGTGAGTTATGTAAAGGCAGGTTAAAAGTTTACTAGACAAGAAAACCAACTGTTACAACTGACTAATTTGTCGTCATCTTCTTCACTCTCCATATCTTTTTTCTTTTCCTTTTTTTCTTGCTCTTTGCTGCTTTAACAATTCTTTTTGACTACTTTGGGCTTTCCTTTAGATCAGTCAAAGGCATTATTTCTTTTAACTCAGAGGCTCCAAGACAAAAATTAATTTGGAGCCTTGTCATGTTAGGCATATACGCTAATGCTAAAACTTTGAACAATCTCCTTTGCTATTTCTTTAACTTTGAATCTCCCAAGAGCTGCCATTCTCTTTAAGGTTCTGTAGTTTTGTGAGATAAGCCGAGGTTGTCAGTTTTGGACTATGTATTTATTCACCCCAGGAACATCCAAGAAATCATTAGGACAATTTTGGGAAGTTCTAGAATGGTTTTGGTTGTGGGGGTCTATAAATAAATATGTTGTTTATTTTGGGACCACACCGTACTGTGCTTTGGGCTTTTCCCAGTTCTGTCCTGCAAGTTAGAGGGTCTACAATCGTGTCAGAGGTAGAACCAGGCCTACTTGCAAGCATTCAGTCCACTGGGCCATCTTTGCAGCCCTAGAATATGTATTTTTAAGAATCTCGTCCAGTTATTTTGACATGCAACTCCTTTGGGATTATCAGGAATAAATCATGATGATAATGAGAAAGATCATGCCAGAATTTTAATGCTGTGTGGAGCTCTGCTGCAGATATGTGAGAAATACTTCCCAAGAATTAGTTCATTTAGTCCTCATAATAGTCCCTGTACATTACTGTTATGTTTGTTTCCATTTAATAAATTGTTTTATTTGAGAATGTGGAAACCAAATTAATGATTAAACTCCAAGAACTTGCTCATGTTTATGCAAATGACACCAGGCATTTTAAAACTGGTCAGCCTTTGGAGCTGCATCTGAGCCATTCTGAAATTATTGTCCTTCCTGCTACTTTCTGGAGCTGCGATGGGGGAAGAGACCTGATATTAAGAAAAGAACAGAGGGGCTTGAGCAATAGCGCAGCGGTAGGGCATTTGCCTTGCACACAGCTGACCCAGGACGAACCTGGGTTCAATCCCAGGTGTCCCATATAGTTCCCCAAAGCCAGGAGCCATTTCTGAGGAGTAACCCCTGAGCGTCACTGGATGTGGCCTCAAAACCAAAACAAAAAAAGAAAAAAAAAAGAAAAAAGAAAGAAAAGAAAAGAAAAGAAAAGAAACCAACAGATGCATAGGGAGATCTCTGACTTCTGGAATTTTCTGTGGACCTGAGTCCATAACATTTCTCACAGTTAAGAAGCAGGTAGGCTGTCAGGAACATTTGGATGTCAAGCTGATCTTTGTTAGAGCACAGACAGGAAGTCTTGCAGTTTCAAAAACATGGAATGGAAGCTACAGAACTGCCTGGGGGAGAGGTTCATAAAAACGATATTTTTACTGAGCACCAGAAAGAACATTTTCGTCTTTAAATATGCAGAGACACTACAGCAAGTATCACAAATTCATTCTGGTGATGCAACCAACAACACTTAATTATCAGCTCCACAAGCAAATTAGGTGAGAAAATTACTTGTCTTTTTATATTTATTTTATTTCTAAAAGAATTCAAAGTAGCTGACGACTTCACTGCCATGACATATTGCACAGAATGCTTCTCTCCTGATCTGCTGCCTTTCTTTCTCTGTTTTCTTTAGCTATGGTATAGTACCCTGGTTCTTTTGTTTTATTATTTGCATTGGTCCGGGGAATTGCCTGCCATTTCTTGAGATTCACTGGATATATTAGAAAGCTGTATTGGAGAGAGCCATGAGGGTTAAGTTACAGGCTAAATGGTATATTCCAGAATGTCACAACTGCTTCTAGTACCACAATGTGAGGGTACTCTTCTAAGACAACTTTGAGTTGTCTCAGATAGATTGTTTACCAGGGACATGTTGGGCATGCTATTAGTGCTGTCATGAATACCGGTCTATACTATCTCAGAGTCTTCCTCCCTCCCTCCCTCCCTTCCTCCCTCCCTCCCTCCTTCCTTCCTTCCTTCCTTCCTTCCTTCCTTCCTTCCTTCCTTCCTTCCTTCCTTCCTTCCTTCCTTCCTTCCTTCCTCCCTCCCTCCCTCCCTCCCTTCCTTCCTTCTTCCTTCCTTCCTCCCTCCCTCTCTCTCTCCCTCCCTCCTTCCCTCCCTCCCTCCCTCCCTTCCTTCCTTCCTTCCTTCCTTCCTTCCTCTCTCCCTCCCTCTCTCCCTTCCTTGCTCCCTCCTTCCCTCTCTCCCTTCCTCCCTCCCTTCCTTCCTTCCTTCTTTCCTTCCTTCTTCCTTCTTCCTTCCCTCCTTCCCTCCTTTCCTCCCTCCCTCCCTCCCTCCCTCCCTCTCTTCCTCCCTCCCTTCCTTCCTTCCTTCCTTCCTTCCTTCCTTCCTTCCTTCCTTCCTTCCTTCCTTCCTTCCTTCTTCCTTCCCTCCTTCCCTCCTTTCCTCCCTCCTTCCCTCCTTTCCTCCCTCCCTCCCTCCCTCCCTCCCTCCCTCCCTTCCTTCCTTCCTTCCTTCCTTCCTTCCTTCCTTCCTTCCTTCCTTCCTTCCTTTTGTTTGTGATGCTCAGGACTTATTTCTGGCTCTGCAGTCAGGGATCACTTTTGGTGGTGCTCAGGAATCATATGGCTTGCTAGAGATTGAACCTGCATCAGCTGCATGCAAGGGAAGCATCCTATCAGCTGTACTATTGCTCCAGCCCCAGATCTCTATTTTCTTTTGTCAGTGAGTCTTTGGGGAACAGCTGAACTCAGTAGCCCAGATTGAATATCAGCCCAAAGGGCCCAGCAGCAACATCTTCAAGGGCTAACATTCTATTCTTCACTTTCTTATGTACAGCATGGCTCTCTTCCAGAGGGATCACACTGATTATGTGAACCTTAGCCATATGCCCCATTTAAAGTGGGGTCCACCTCAAGCTATCCATAGTTATCCTGTGCAAACATGATCCCATGGGGCTGGAGAGATAGCACAGCGGTGTTTGCCTTGCAAGCACCCGACCCAGGATCTAAGGTGGTTGGTTAGAATCCCAGTGTCCCATATGGTCCCCTGTGCTTGTCAGGGGCTATTTCTGAGCAGATAGCCAGGAGTGGCCCCTGAGCACTGCCAGGTGTGGCCCCAAAACCAAAAATCAATCAAACAAACAAAAAACAAAAACAAAAACGTGATCCCATGCTGCCAGACCTTGCCCTAAAAATTTAGCGGGTCACTCCAATCCTGATTCTCAGGACTTATAACTCTCTCTCTCTCTCTCTCTCTCTCTCTCTCTCTCTCTCTCTCTCTCTCTCTCTCTCACTGTTGTTGTTTTAGTGTTATAATTCTCTTTCGCCTTCTTAAATTTGGAATAATTAATATTTATATATCTTCTGTGTCTTCCCTTAATAACTCTTGGTTCTACAAATTCTACTTATGGCAACCCAATGCATGAGCACCAAAAGTAGGAGCAGCACACCAAGAACCAAGGTACTGAGAACCAGTACTAACATCCTGGATGACTTATGTAATGCTCTTTAAAGTTTAAGGTGAGAATATTTCTTTACATTTGTTAGGTAGAGAACTAGAGATGAATAGGTGACCGTTAAGCATTAGAGATTTCTCAGAAGGCAGTATACAAGAGTTTTCATTTTGATTGAGTATGCTCTAAAGTTTACATTGCTTATCAGCAATTGCTTTATTTTTATATTTTAGAAATTGTTTTAAATAATAATTATAGAAGGAAGTTGTACTTTCAGACAAAAAAATACGGTATTTTTAATTCGGCTTTTCAATACCTAAGGGAAGCCAGGAGTTTAAGGAAGATATATATATATATATATATATATATATATATATATATATATATATATATATATATATATCATAGTCATTTCCTGTCTCCTGATGGCATACAAACCTGCAGGCATGATTTTAGGAAGAAATAAAGAACCCTGGGGCCCAGAGGGCATTGGCCTTGCAAGCAGCCAATCCAGGACCAAAGGTGGTTATTCAAATCCCGGTGTCCCATATGGTCCCCCGTGCCTGCCAGGAGCTATTTCTGAGCAGACAGCCAGGAGTAACCCCTGAGCACTGCCGGGTGTGGCCCAAAAAAACAAAAAAACAAAACAAAAAAAAAAAAAAAGAAAGAAATAAAGAACCCTAGAGGTTTTGCCTAAAAAAAGTGTCTAAGTGATGGTAAATATCAGGCTCTATCTTGTTTTTGCTGTTTTTGGATCTAAGAAAACTAAAGTGATAATGCAGAAAAGCTCTCTGCACTTCTATGTTCATTGTAGCACTATTCACAATAGCCAGAGCCTGGTAACAACCCAAGTGTCCAAGAACAGAGAAGTAGATAAAGAAACTGTGGTAATCTACACAGTGGAAATTACATAGCTGTTAGGAAAAATTAAGTCATGAAATTTGCTCATGCATGGATGGATATGAAGAGTAATATGCTGAGCAAAACGAACTAGAGATATAGGGACAAAGAATGATCGCATCCATTTGTAGGCTATAAATAAAGATAGAATGGGATTAATGTCCAAAGACATTAGAGTCGAGGGTCAGGAGGACCAATTCTTGATAGTAAGCTTGTTACAAATAGCAGGGGAGTGCAGCTAGGACAGAGAAGGGACCACTGAACAATGAGTTGAAAATGATCACTCTGGACAAGAACTGGGTGCTGGAAGGAAGTACAGCGATATGCAGGATACCAATTCAGTAATAATATTGCCTGCCACAGTGTCTAAAAGGGAAAAAAGGAAGAGAAAAAGAGAAATGTCTGCTATAGAGGCAGACAAGAGAGGGCAGGGGAAGGAGGAGAGCAGGAAGGAAACTGGGGACATTGGTGGTGGGAAATATGCACTAGTGAAGGGTGTTGTACATTGTATGACTTATACTAAATTATGAGCAACTTTTTGACTGTATATTGTTAATTCAATCAAATAATTTATTTATAAGAATAAGATAAAACATCAAATGGAAAAACTATAAAACTCAAGTGTTGATGACTTTCCCTGTCAATAGGATATAAACTCACTGAGATCATTTCCTCTAAACTATCTTTTAATGTGAGATTTGCTTTCTGAAATATCTAAAGATAAGCAATCTTCCATTGTAGCATGGTTAATGATGATGCAAAATTTCTATTACTGGAATCTTCTGCTCTTCAACTACTTCTAGATTTGAAAAAAAATCTATCCTTCAAAGACTACAGTTTTTCTTCTCTTTGATAGTCTCTTGAAAGGTCCGGAAGTCCTAATTTTAGCTGCCCGGCGCAAAGAAATGAAGAGGCTTATGAGTTCCAGCAGATGCTTTAAAAAGTGCTTTTAATACTGACCATTATGAATGGTCAGGGTCTATGAATTCCCACCAGAATCAAAGACCTCGTGGGTCCCTCGTTACCCCCTTATATAGGATGGGAAGTGGGAGGGGAAGAAGAGTCCTTGAGGGCTGGACTTCCGCTACGATAACACCAATGATTCGTGAGGTAGGGGTAGAGGTGGGGCCGAGGCAGTGACGACTTCCTTAAGGGGCAGGGCACCCACCAAGGTTGGTGGGGGGGGGGGCTGATTTCCCTTTTCAATCCCCACTTCTTGTACTGGAGGCTTCTAATCCTAGAAGCCAATGTGATTTTGGGGCCTTTACTTTCTGATATTACTGGTCATAATTATTTGCATGAGCTAACCCTGCATGGGCCAATGGCTACCAGAAGTAAAAAGGCTTAGGAGGGGCCCCAGTAGGAGTATTAGATAGGGGAGAATTCCATGCCATAAAGACCATAAGGGACCATTTAATAGCTTTGTATCTTGGCCAGCTACTCTTGATGGTGCTTGATTTTGTTTTACACATTTGAAATTAACTTTTGTGAGAGTTTGTTATTTTTGTTTAGCCCTGCTAGTTTTGCTTTTCCAGTTACCAATTTTCCTGCAACTTCTGAGCCCTACCAGTAGAGTGCTCAGACCTAGGAGTGCCTAAGAAATGTATGCTAGGCAGAGGGATGGGCTCTGTTCCTGGGATGATGTTAATGTTGGGGAGCACTAATGCTGGGATGCATAAGCCAAATTTTTACCACATATTTATATCCGTTTCGGAGGTAAATACCCTGGGCTAGAGGGATCAGGCAGGACTTTTGAGCACTGAGTACCTTCTACCTGACCCAGGTTTACAGATTTGGTGCTGTTATGAATAGCAAACAGAAGATTTAAAGCTAAACGGGATTACCTTTTGACATAAGTACAGCTAGAAGAAGCAAAGGTTAGATTACCTAGTGAGACAGGGACAGCCAGAGGCCAATTCCCCCCACCCCCAAGAGGGAGTTAAAGGCTGAGGTTTTGCTTTACACACCCATTTCGGCTCCCCCAAACACACACATGGGAAGTAGAGGACCGGAGGTAAGCAGTTCGAGCCCTTCCTTAGCAAGTGCCAGGGAGAGCATTTTCAGAGTTAGTGAGTGCATTAGGGCTGAAGTGTGCCCGCCGGACCCGTATCTTGAGAGGATTCTCAGTGTGCTTCACTTTTCAGGTTTTAGATGGAAGGCGTGAACCCAGGAAGCATGCAGTTCACCTTGACAGCAGTTCTTCTCACATAGGCTGTGAATTCCACAACGAAAATAAGGAGGTTTCTGCTTTCTTTTCTTCATTTCTGCAACTTAAACAGCTGTTGGGGTAGAGAGCCCTAAACTTCAGTTGCCTTTCCTGCACTGGGTTAGACAGAGATGAAGAAATTTTATTTTTATTAATGACTGTTTTACTTTTTAACATTACCAAGAGAAGCATAATTTTTGCTACCTGCTTTAACCTCTGGGATAGATAGGCATAATGTTATTCTTAGTAGTTAACTTGGCTTATTAATTTCTGCGGCCTTTATTTTCCCCTTATAGTTTTTTTTTTTTTTTGATGACCATTTTGCTTTAGAGATTTCATTACCCTAGAAGTTATTAGAGGGAACGTGGTCGAAGATTAATCTTCTGTAGCTACTTCAGGCTGACGGGGGACTGCAGTTTCAATCTCTAGATAGGGTGAAATCTCATATTTCCCTAAAGGAGCAGTTAACTGGTTTACTTTTACAGTTTTAACACCTGAAAAGGATTAGATTAATTATACAGGGGAATATTACTTAACCCACTCAGGCCTTGGAGCAGTAAATAGCACAACTTGAATGGCATAGCTGTTCTTATTGTCTGTAATGATAGCACAAATTAATTAACAGAAAACAAAGCATAATAGCATTATGAATAAACAGTTTTGAGTTACTTCAGTTAGACTAACATTTGCATTTGCAATTTATGATTTGGTTTAATACAACTAGTAAGAGCATTTTTACATGAGTTACTTTAAAGAAGTGGGTTTTAAGTTAGGCCCACTAGAATTTTAATTAGCTACCAAAAATGGTTTTTCTCTCCACCTTTACCTTGTACCTTACCCGGTATTTGAATAACTTGGCTTTTTTTTTTGCACATATACAGCACTGTTGGAGAAATCTCCATCTGGGGCACCCCCATTACTTACAGAGCTTTTTTGAGGATAGGTTGTGGACACTGCAGGTTTTTCACAGTCACTCAGGTTTGGCTGATGAGTTGGTCGGTTCAGCATGAGGTTCTTCTGGCTGGGCATCTCACCCTCTGCAGGAATTTTTAGAGGTGACTTGTCTGTTCCACTCCTCTCCAGGTTTGGAAGAGACTGACCTCGAATTCTCTTCTGAGCTTGAGGGAGAGAGCAGGGCCCACAGGCTGTGATAATCTTCTAGGAAAATCTTCAATTTCCTTACTCAGGCCATTTATTTCAGTTTCTCGCCGGTGCCTGCTTGTCACACCGCCTCAACTCCAATTATTCCTCTGAAAGAGGGCTTTGGGGTTCCCTTACTAATTTTTTTGATTTTCTGTTTGCATGAGGACTACTCCCCATGCAGAGAGAAAAGCCATTTGCTTGTATTCTGTGCAAAGCAACATGATGCCATGACATAAATGGTACTAAAAGGTTCTGGGAGAAGAGAAAAAGCAAATATTACTTAAATTACTTAGATAATTTTAGAATTTTTTTTTCTGCAACGAAACATTTTATACATTTTCAAATAAAACCATGACCAATTTTATAAAACCTCCTGTGATACAAATATTAATGTTCTTGGTAACATATAATGAAAAATTGCAAAATAATATTTTAATTATGCTTAATTCTAAATATAGAAATTCACTTAGTTTTCTAAACAGAAAACACCAGGAATTTACGTTACACAAATTAATGTTGAAAACCAGAAAGAATGAATACTTACTACTTTTGGTAGAACATGCTTAAAAACATTTACATTTTTTTTAACCTAAAGACATATTAATAATTATTTAGATTGATTATACACATTTTTTATTACACATTTTTAATTTCTTTTACACCACTTTCCTTTTTGCATGCAAGGCAAACGCCCTACCATTCGGCTTCTTCTCTTTTTCCTCCCTTTTTTTTTTTTTTTTTTAAGCTTCGCCACTCATTCTTTTGCAGTGGTTCCGCTGCTAAAAATTTTCACGTGCACCGAAAAACAAACAAAAATAACAACAGTAATTTGCAACATTTTCTTATTAATTTTTTTAAGAAACCTTTAAGTTAGAAATTTAAATGCTTAAAAAAAAATTTTTTTTTGACTTCCAAACCATTTGCTAGATTTTTCTTTGATATGTAAATGACCTACATTCCTCAGCCAGGTGGAGCTGGGAGGACAATAGTTTGCCCTGGGGCGTGGTGAATTTCTTCACCACGTGGTGAGTTAAAAAGCATTTTTTTTTTTTTTTTCGGCTAGAAAAAAAACGGCCAGTTGCTCTTTTTGGCCTGAACGCATGGCAGGATAGTTGGGGAATTGCAAAGTTCAGAAATTCTCCAGGAAAATTTATTCCCGATGGCCATTTGAGAAATCTGGGATTTGCAATTTCCAACACCCCCCGCCAAGTCCCTAGTGTGGACCTTGCATGCGCCAGCTTCCTGGTTGGGTGGGGAGCGGGTTAGGCGGGTTTCGGGCGCCCTCTCGCCGCGCCGCAGGCAGCGGGGGTTGCGCGTTTCGCTGCTGGGACGACAGACGGGCGAGGGAGACGCGGGCTCACCGGCGGTCGGCCCCTTTCCCCAGGGGTCGGCCCTTGAGAGGGGGTCGGGCTTGCGTCCCGTGGTTAGACCAAAAAAAAAAAAACATAGAACACACAGACAAGAAACAGACAGACAAACAGACAGCGTGGCGCCACAAATAACCAAGCAAAATGCGTTCAAGTAATCTCTGCATTCCACAATAAATCCTAGACAGACAACTATGCCAATGACCAAGTTCTTGAGCTCCAAAAATCACAGACAGACAACCTCTTCAGCAGCTCGGAACGTCTTCCAGCTGCTCTTACTAAACCCCTGGGGTACCACCAGGGTCGTGACCTAAGCAGCCAAAGTTCGTCAACCTCTTGCCCATCTGGTATACGCATCAGACGGGGAACCACACACACCTGGAAACGCATCAGGTGGAAGATTCCTTAGTCACCCGGGGGGACTTTAACCCCCCTATGAAACAAAGTCTGCTTCTACTCGGTTTCCACATCGAGCAAAGAGCTCATAACATTTGCCAAACCACCACAAAGCTAGCTTCCCACTGGACACAGAATACAACATAATCTCAGACTAAGACAGACACGAAGCAAAGCGTGCTCACACACACACATACACACATCAGAACTCACCAGACACCTTTTCATAGCTTTGTGCCGGGCAGAATGAGTGAGGACTCCTGGTGGCTCGCCAAAATGAAAGGTCCGGAAGTCCTAATTTTAGCTGCCCGGCGCAAAGAAATGAAGAGGCTTATGAGTTCCAGCAGATGCTTTAAAAAGTGCTTTTAATACTGACCATTATGAATGGTCAGGGTCTATGAATTCCCACCAGAATCAAAGACCTCGTGGGTCCCTCGTTACCCCCTTATATAGGATGGGAAGTGGGAGGGGAAGAAGAGTCCTTGAGGGCTGGACTTCCGCTACGATAACACCAATGATTCGTGAGGTAGGGGTAGAGGTGGGGCCGAGGCAGTGACGACTTCCTTAAGGGGCAGGGCACCCACCAAGGTTGGTGGGGGGGGGGGCTGATTTCCCTTTTCACTCTCAAGTAGACTGAATTGTTCTACTTAGAAAAATTGCTAGTCATTAATTTATAAAAATTGAAAATTCTCATGTTCCAAATCCAGTATCTTAAAAACCCTACTCTAATTTCAAATCTAGATGGCAATCACTGATCATCCAGCTTGATAAATTCTTTTTTTTTTTTTTTTGGTTTTTGGATCACTCCCGGCAGTGCTCAGGGGTCACACCTGGCTCTATGCTCAGAAATCACCCCTGGCAGGCACAGGGGTCCATGTGGGATGCCGGGATTCAAACCACTGTTCTTCTGCATGAAAGGCCTTACTTCCATGCTATCTCTCCGGCCCCAGCTTGATAAATTCTTTGCAATTACACATACTCCTAAACTTTTAGTTATACTTTGTGTTAAATATATTTTCTTTCCTTCAGGTTGTATCCTATTGGGGAATTTTTTTTTTCTTTTTCACTTTTGAGGCTATATTAGGTGAGTAAGTTTGCTCCTGGCTCTGCACTCAGGAATCAATCTATGCTCAGGAGATTATTTGGAATGCTGAGGGATTGAACCTGGTTCAGCTGCCTGAAGGCACTCACTCTACCTGCTTTATCAACTTTTTGGATTGGGGAATTTGTATTCTACATTGCCACTGTTTTGTTGAAAGTCAACTGATCATAAGAAATCAACAAATACAGATGGAGGGGTAGATAATATTTTGACTTTAAGAAACTTCAATGTCCTCATCTGAAAAAGACAGAGGTAATGGTGTCTGAAAGCCTTTCACAAACTCTTTCAAAATATTAATTTTTTTTTGCACTTTCCTTTTCAACCCTACTCCAGTCCCATGGAATCTGTGATGCAAATTTATCATAGTTCCACTCAGCTGCATTTGTCTATCAACCTTTTATTTTCTTGGCTCTGACAGTCAGACTCCTCAATGACATTATAGCAGTCACTTTATCTGAATTGGGGGAGATATTATTTACCACACTTCTGCAGTCATTATTAAGGGAACCCCAAAAACAAATTCAGATAAGGGCTAGAATGACTTCTCCCAGGTAAAAGTATGCAAAGGCCAGAAGGGGAAACTAAAGTGGAAGGCTACATGAAATAAATAAATGACTTTAGGTGATGGTATTTGGTGAAGATTATTAGGAAGAAGAAAGCCAGATTATTTATTGGAGGTGGAACAGCTCCATTGTAGAGGACGGGGACTGCCTGGGGGGCTTTTAAATGCTCACAAAGGGCTCCGGATTTTCAACTGAGAAGTCTAAAGTGTTCTTCTTTTACCTGGAGCTCTGACTGCATATCAAAGGGACGACACTTCCCCAGGTTTTGAAAAACAAAATAAATGAATATCAATTGCTCTTTAAGACCAAAAGCTCTACCTCCTCAAAGCTGTCAAACAACTTTAGGAAACTAAGTTTTGTTTTTGAAAGCCATCCATTATGTCTTGTAACATATTCCAAATCCGTAGTAGTGATTGTTGTTTGGGATTTGGTCTTGTAGAGAAAAAGTTTATTTTTATTTCTGTTTTGTATATTCCCTCCATACTGCAGCAGCAATAGCAAAAACAACAACAACAACAACAACAACAACAACCAAAGAATCAAATCAAATTCAAAGGCACCCTCCCATTAAAGAGCCCCTTTACCAACCATTATTCTAGTTATTCCAGTCTTTAGATTTTCTGCTTTCGGGTTGTGCCTGTCAGTATATGATAAGCATTTTTATTTCAGCTGAACAAAATCAAAGTGATTTTAATTTCATACACTATCCCTTTATTCACCATTTGCAGCGACTACCAACGTTTGGATTTTTCAGCTTATCTGGGTACGTAAAGCTTATAAATTGCTCAAAGACTGCAAAGTGTAGAATTCCATTTTTCCCCCTCCATTTTAATTTCCTTTAGCAATTTAGCAACTTCTTTTCAAATCACACTTATAGAAAAAAAAAAAGAAATTTCTTAACACCCCTTTGGCAAATCACATGGATAGAACTGCCACTGTTTCTATTTACATGCTTTGGGCAAGTTATATTTCAAGTAAAGAGCTTCATCTCAGAACCAAAGAATAATTTTTTTAAAAAGCCCTTTGTAAGCAACTAATTCCTTCAGACAAGATGATCTATGAAAAGCTAAACACAGCCTGGTTTTTATAGAGTAATTTAAGAAAAATGTGCATTTTTAAGTATTGGTAATACTAAACAATACACTTTTTTATTGATTCTTGAAAAAATAACATGTAATACAAATTATAATTATTTTATTTTATCTTAGATTTATGTTAATATTTACATCAGGGGTCCTCAAACCTTTTAAACAGGGGGCCAGTTCACTGTCCTTCAGACTGTTGGAGGGCCAGATTATAGTAAAAACAAAAATTATGAACAAATTTCTATGCACACTGCATATATCTTATTTAGTAGTGAAGAAACAAAATGGAAATAAATACAATATGTGGCCCACGGGCCGTAGTTTGAAGACCCCTGATCCAGAATATAATATTTTAAATGAAAATAAATTAATATTTTAAGTGAAAGTGTGACTCAGATGAGGGCTCCAAAGCTTATTCTTTATAATTTAGACATTTTAGAGAAAATGATATTACTAGGACTAAAGAGATTTTATCTGTATGTTCTACATGCAAAAGAGCCTGGTTAGACCTTAATAGCAATATGATCTCCTGAATGTCACTGTGTTAATCTTTGAGAATTAATTCCTGAGAAAAGCCAGTTGTTTCTTTCAGATCAGTCAATCAACCAAACACAAAACAAATTACCACATTTGTAACTACTGATGATGCTACTGAGTTTGGCTACTCATCACTCATCACTCAAAAGTCAAAAGACAAGAGCTGAAATTGTTCTGGTTTGTCTCCAATTCCCTTATTGGGAATTCTGAGATGTGGTCTTTTGGTCTTAAAAATGGGACTCATTGGAGAAGCAGTATAACACTTAAGGTGCTTTTATGAATGTGGCCAACCTGAGTTCATTTTTCCACAGTAACTATGATATCCCAAGTTCCATCAGGGGTGAGCCCTGAGTGCAGAGTCAGGAATAAGAAGGCCTCAATGTACCAGAGTATGCGCCCAAAGCGAAATCAAAAAGTCAAGACCGGAAGTCTGCTGGCTAAAATTTAAGAGTTAAACACCTGAAGTATTAATTACTGTCCTGGAACAGCTTAAATGAATCTGAAAAGAGACCCTCTAAAATATTAAATTAATGTTTCCCTTTTTTTAACCATCTAAGTAGCCTTTGGTTTGTATTCGTTCATATACAGAGACTTTGAATTGTGTTTATATATATATATATATATATATATTTTTGTGTGTGTGTGTGTGTGTGTGTGTGTGTGTGTTTGTGTGTGTGTGTGTGTGTGTGTGGTTTTGGGTCACACCCGGCAGTGCTCAGGGGTTATTCCTGGCTCCAGGCTCAGAAATTGCTCCTGACAGGCTCGGGGACCATATGGGACTCCGGGATTCGAACCGATGACCTTCTGCATGAAAGGCAAACGCCTTACCCTCCATGCTCTCTCTCTGGCCCTGTGTTTATATATTTTAAATATAAATGGGGGCATTGGTTGGGCCACATGCAGTAGTGTTAATGGCTTACTCCTGCTCTGTGCCTTGAGATCATTCATGGCAGTAGTCAGGGAATCATAAGTACTTGAGGGATTGAACTAATGTTGACTACATGCAAAGCAGTCAGCCTGAATTAGCTGTACTAGCTACTAGCTATCTGTACTAGCTCTCTAACCCTCAATACTAAGTAACCTCCTTGAAACAGACTATATCCATTAGCAAGAACTTTGGACATCATCTTTATTAGCAGCTCTGATATGCAGTTTGCTTTGGACAATCTTTTAGTTGAAAATGCTTAGTATTTTTCCAAGTATGGTGAGGGATCAGTAGGGTTCCTTAAGTTTCTTTAAGTGTATCTGTGAGGAAAAATATATTTATAGTAATGCCAGACATTATAACTCTTTTCACTTTTTCTCAAGTGTATGTAGTGGAACTTTCCAGAACTATATAATATTGGATAAATAATTTTGGTAGCTAAAGAAACATTTGCTTTTAATTATGTTTAACATTGTTCTCATAGTTAAATTCAGTAAAAGATGTGATTCATGTAAGTAGAAGCTCTTTAAGGTTATCAATGATTTGAGGGTTGTGGAAGTTTAGGCCATATTTGCTGCTGCTCATGGGCTATTAACTAGCTCTATATTCAGGAGTGGCCCCTGGTGGTGCTCAGGGAAACATATGATTCTGGAGATTCAAAATTGAATTGATTGAAACAACTCTATGAAAGGCAAGTACTTTACTGACCTCTAGTACTATTGCTTCAGCCCTGGGGTAATGAATAATTTTCAAAATTTAAGGACTCTAGGGCCTGGAGAGATAGCACAGCGGTGTGTGCCTTGCAGGCAGCTGATCCAGGACCCAAGGTGGTTGGTTCAAATCCCGGTGTCCCATATGGTTCCCCATGCCTGCCAGGAGCTATTTCTGAGCAGACAGCCAGGAGTAACCCCTGAGCACCACTGGGTATGGCCCAAAAGCAAAAAAAAAAAAAAAATTAAGGACTCTAATGTTACTATTGATAATTCAAAATAGAAATTTAGTAATTTCAATGATCAGACTTTATGAAGGGCTATTTGCTTATAATATAAACTAATTATAGGATTTTATAGGCCTTTTCATTCTTTTGCCTTAAACATTAAAAGGCTTTTTTTTAGGAAAGTATAGAATCCTTATATTTATGTATTAAGAATTATGCTAGAGAACTTCCATTTTTTGGACATGGTGAATTGTTTAGGAAAGATTAAAGCAAACATTTTCCTTCAGAGGAAAAGTAGGTATTATAACAAACAAGGAAGTAGATGATTATATATATTTTGAGGGGATTGGGTCACACCCAGCAGCGCTCAGGGGTTACTCCTGGCTTTGCACTCAGAAATCACTCCTGGTAGGCTAAGGGAACATATGGGATGCTGGGGTTTAAACTGGGGTCCTTTCTGGGTTGGCCTTGTGCAAGGCAAAAGCCCTACGGCTGTGTTATTATTGCTCTGGTCCCAAGATTATGTATGGCTTATGTATGTATAAATTATGGATTATGTATGGCTCCAAAACCCAAAATCAAACAACATCACCACACCAAAAAACCCAAAATATTTATTAATGTGATAACGTAAAATCGGGGGTCCGGTGAGATAGCACAGTAGTGTTTGCCTTGCAAACAGCCAATTCAGGACCAAAGGTGGTTGGTTCGAATCCCGGGGTCCCATATGGTCCCCCTTGCCTGCCAGTAACCCCTGAGCACCGCAGGGTGTGGCCCAAAAACCAAAAAAAAAAAAAAGTTTTGGGGCCGGTGAAGTGGCGCTAGAGGTAAGGTGTCTGCCTTGCAAGCGTTAGCCAAGGAAGGACCGAGTTCGATTCCCTGCGTCCCACATGGTCCCCCAAGCCAGGGGCAATTTCTGAGCACTTAGCCAGGAATAACCCCCGAGCATCAAACGGGTGTGGCCCCCCCCCAAAAAAAAACAAAAAAAATCATTTGTTACCTATATTCATTATCCACTGGTACATTAAGAAAACATGGGCCCGAAGACATAGCACAGCGGTGTTTGCCTTGCAAGCAACCAATCCAGGACCTAAGGTGGTTGGTTTGAATCCCAGCATCCCATATGGTCCCCCGTGCCTGCCAGGAGCTATTTCTGAGCCAGGAGTAACCCCCTGAGCACAGCCGGGTGTGGCCCCAAAACAAAACAAAACAAAACAAAATCAAGATTTATCAATCTTTAAAATGCACACACTGCAGCAAAAATGAATTTTGAACCTATTTAGAGTTAGTAGCTAGCCCAGCATTCCAAATCTTTCAGCTTACAAGAACTTTCATGGCACATTTAATAAGCTCAGTAGTTTAAATGGGTCGTTTCTTTTAAAACAATGAATTGTTAAGTTCCTTTTCTTTGATTTGTTTTTCTTACCCCTTTCCCTCCATACCCAGTGGTGCTCACATTGGCTGAAGGTCACTTCCAGTTGTTGTGTAAGGGGCCATGCAGTGCTGGGAAAAGAACCTGGATCTATCGCATACAAAGCATGTGCGCCAGGGGCTGGAGAGAAAATACAAAGGTTAAGGAGCTTTTTCTAACATGAAATCTAGAGTGGGCTCAGAGCACAGAGCCAGCTAGGGAGCCTGAATATAGAGCCAGGAGAGAGCCTGAGCACAAGAACCAAGTCTGACCACCTAGGTACTGCCAAATATGGTCCCGAAATAAGAAATGTGCGCTAGCCTGGTAACCTATTTCCCCAGCTGTAAACTCTTTATTTTTTAATAATTAAACTATTTCTTTTTAAACTATCAATCTTTATTTGGAGAACCAGAGCAGCAACTAAGTCTCTTTCTCATTCACTACAGTTCAACTCCACTACTACAATTCAACTCTGAGTAGCTTATTTAGTTCTATTATTGGATGTATATCACATGCTAGGCTTGGGGTGAGGAGATTTTAATTCACAGATCAGTGAGGCATTATTTTTGCTTTCTAGGAACACAAAATCACTCAGTAGCAGCCACAGGGACAGTCATAAATTCAACCTAGAACTCCAAGTTCCAGTTGGTATGTTGGTGTCACAGTTCAGATAGTTAGGGTGAGTTAGGATAAGCAGAGAACTGTTCCAGAAGAGAGAAGGTATGTGTAAAAAAGTACATTTGTATGTCTTTACCGTTAAATTAAAAGCTTTTGGAAACCATAGACTTGACTTTTATTTTTTTGTCAAAAGAATAGTTATGATTTCTCAAAAAGTTATTGAGTAGTATATGAAAAAAATTCCTAGACAGCATTGGAAGGTTGATTTCCTTTTTGTTTTATGAAAAAAAAGTATTTCTTCAGAGACATAAGATATGCTAAGGGCAGATAATTAATTTTAAAAATGCTGAAAAGATGATAGTAAGAGCTGCAAAATATTGCTGAATAAATAATGAGTATGTGATAATAATTTGGATTTAGTGGAAACTTATTATATATGCCACCTGTGTCAGATGTTTTTAACAATTTAATTTGTTTTCCAACACTTCAGAGGGATTTTTCCCCAGCTATGGGGAGAGAGGTTGTTCAGACAGTAGTTTAACTGCAGAGAGACACATACCTGGTGCCCACCATGAGCTCAAATATATACTGTTTTCTTATCTTCTCAAACAATTTAAGGAATGACTTTTGTTCTTTTCTTTCCCAAGTCACTTCTCAGTCTCTAATTGGTATTAACCTGGAATTATTTCCAAATGAACTTGAATTATGTAAATTCAAGATGAGATCAGATGAAAATTCTGGTCTCATGGTTTGTTCCTAAGGGATCATCAGATAAATCCAGTGTTTGTTTTTGGGTGTGAGTGGTTTGGGGCCACACCAGGTGAGATTTGGGGGCTACTTGGCTCTGTACTCAAGGGAGACAAATGGGAATGCTTAGATGATCTTGAGATATAGGAATTAACCAGGATAAGCCTTATAAGAGGCAAGAACATTTTCTTCTATGCTATCATTCTGGACAGTGCTTCTATAGCATCACAATTATATTGGTTAGGAGAGACATACATTCACTTTAATTCAAGCTGAGAAGTCTCACCTACGTATGGCTGAAACCAAGATCTCGTCTCTTTTTCTTTCTGTCTCCTTCCCTCTCTTCATGTTTCCCTTATTATTAAACTTTTTTAAATAGAAAATATAATGGTTTAGGTATACTCTCAGTTTATGGTGGCTTTAAAAAAACACGTTCTCTTATAGCATGTAATAATTTGAAAAAGTAACAGCTTTTGTTTACATCCTATAGCCTTTAAAAATGGCTGTATTTGGAACATGCACTGACTTTCAGAAAACAAACCATGTACAAAGGATAGAAGGATATCCCAGGAAAAGGAAAACTTTAGTTGAACCATATGAAATAGAAATTGGTTCAATTTTTAATGGATGTATCAAACTAGAGAACATTTCCAGAACCTTTTTGTACTCTCTGTAGATGATATTGGACATTTCTGAATCTTAAAATTTTTTTCAACAGAAGCACTTGGAACAAAGCAGAGCCACAGTTCCATCTCACATACAAAGTAATGTCCCTAAGATTCGCAGCAGATCTATCAGTTGAGGTTCTAGGAGCCAGAAGAGAACGGAGGGCTATAGTGCAAAAAATCAATGAAGTGAACATCTCCCCCAAAATACTCTATCCATATAGAATATCATTTAGGTTTGAAAGTCTGATACAGAGTTTTGTCCACAATGGGAATTTATAGTCTAAAACAATAAGTTTCACAATAAGTTTTACAAAAAGTGTTAAAGAAGCTTTTTTTTTTTTTTTGGTTTTTGGGAACACCCAGCAGTGCTCAGAGGTTCCTCCTGGCTGTCTGCTCAGAAATAGCTCCTGGCAGGCACGGGGGACCATATGGGACACCGGGATTCGAACCAACTACCTCTGGTCCTGGATCGGCTGCTTGCAAGGCAAACGCCACTGTGCTATCTCTCTGGGCCCTAAAGAAGCTTCTTTAAAAAAAAAAAAAAGAGTAAAAGAAATGGACATTTCTCAGAGGAAGACCAACAGATGGCCAACAGACACATGAAAAAATGTTCATCATGGGCCCGGAGATATAGCATGGAGGTAAGGCGTTTGCCTTTCATGCAGGAGGTCATCAGTTCAAATCCCGGTGTCCCATATGGTCCCCCGTGTCTGCCAGGAGCGATTTCTGAGCCTGGAGCCAGGAATAACCCCTGAGCACTGCCGGGTGTGACCCAAAAACCACAAAAAAAAAAAAAAAAAAAATGTTCATCATAACTTATCGTTAGGGAAGTCCAAATCAAGACCACAATGAGATAGCATCTTATACCAATGAGGATGGCACATATTAAAAATTACTGAGAACAGGGGCTGGAGCCATGCGCAAGCATCTGCCTTGCTTGTGCTAGCCTAGGACAAACTGCAGTTCATCTCCCAGCATCCCATATGGTCCCCCCATCCAGGAGTGATTTCTGAGCGCAGAGCCAGGAGTAACCCCTGAGCATTACCTGGTGTGGCCCAAAAACCAAAATAAAAAGAAATACTAGAACAATTTCTGTTAGGGATGCGGTGAAAAAAGAACTCTCATCTACTGCTGGTGAGAATGCTGTCTGGCCCAATCCCCTAGAGAATCAATATGGAGGGTTCTCAGTAAACTCAGAATAGTTCTGCCATATGACCCAGCAACCCCACTTTTGGGTATCTATCCCCAGGAGAGAAAAACACTGATGCAAAAGGATGTATGCATACCACTATTCACTGCAGCACTCAGTACAAGAGTTGAAGTCAATTGACATGTTCAACAATATGCAAGTGAAATCACAATGGTTTTAGTGGTCCTCAAACTATGGCCTGCAGGCCACATAATGTATTTGTATCTGTTTTGTTTCTTCATTGCAAAATAAGATATATGCAGTGTGCATAAGAATTTGTTCATAAGTTTTGTTTTTACTATCGTCAGACCCTCCAATGGTCTGAGGGACAGTGAACTGGCCCCCTGTTTAAAAAGTTTGAGGACCCCTGATTCTACAGTAAAAAAAAAATATGACCAACTTCCTAGCATGTGACATTGAGTATGGCTTTCACTCATGGTACATATATATGCCCTTTATTAGATTAAGTAAAATATGTTACTCCTATCTTTCAATGGAATTTTATACATTTTTCAATGATAGGTGAGTTTTAAATATTCCATAGAAAATTTTATTAAAATATTTTACTTATGGGGACACCAAACCAATAGCACAGAGGAAGGGCATTTGCCTTACACGCAGATGATTAGGGACAGACCTGGTTCAATCCCTGGCATCCCATATGGTCCCCCGAGTCTGCTGGGAGTGATTTTTGAGTGCAGAGCCAGGAGTAACTCTGAATGCTTCCAGGTATGGCTTCAAAACAAATGTGTGTGTGTGTGTGTGTGTGTGTGTGTGTGTGTGTGTGTATTAATGCAGTTACTTGAGCAGTATAAACATTTTCTAATATAAAGTCAATATTCCCTTTCTTGGATAAAATGCACTTCCATATGTATGCAAGGCAAACACCCTACCCACTGAACTATTACTCTAGTCATGTTTTGGGAAAAAATTTAGCTTTATCAATTTATCACTTATTGACAATTTTGTGGAATTTCAGATGGGCTCTATTTACCTATATGTATATAGGTGTCACCCCACAATAATAATTCAAACAAAGATTTCTTCTATATGTGGGATGAAAAATATAGTAAAATAACAGCAAAAGATCAGTCATTTGAACTGAAGATTTCCCCTATAGAACTGAGCTTACATGTGGGTCGGCCACAGGCTTGGGGGTATTCTAGGGAGGGGTTCTTTGGGGCGTTGGTGGAAGGAAGCAACTACTCTGGTGATGGGTGTGCCACTGGAATGATGTATGCATAAAATGAATGATCTGGGGGGCCGGAGCAGTGGCGCTAGAGGTAAGGGGTCTACCTTGCAAGTGCTAGATTAGGATGGATCGCGGTTCAATCTCCCTGAGTCCCATATGGTTCCCTCAAGCAGGAGCAATTTTTGAGCACATACCCAGGAGTAATACCTGAGTGTCAATGGGTGTGTCTCCAAAACAAAACAAAACAAAATGTAAAAACAAACAAACAAGCAAAAACAGAAAAAGAATGTATGGTCTGAGTAGAGAGCTAGAAGAACTTAAGAATGCTCAGGCTGAGACCGGCGAGATAGCATGGAAGTAAGGCGTTTTCCTTCCAGGCAGAAGGAGGGTGGTTCGAATCCCGGCATCCCATATGGTCCCCCGTGCCTGCCAGGGGCGTTTTCTGAGTGTAGAGCCAGCAGTAACCCCTGAGCACTGTCGGGTGTGACCCCCCCCCCAAAAAAAAGTGTCTGGGAAAAGTGGTCCTGATAAAGGGTCCAGAAAATAATAAAAAAATTATTGAGGCAGAAATGAGCCTGTCTTGATAGATACAGTAGAATGAGGAACAGGAGTAGTGATAAAAGGTGAGATCACAGACATGGACGGGTCAGTTCATGAAGGAAGTTTTAAGTCCTAGCCAGAGAGGTCTTCAGATTTATCCAGGAGAAGCTTGGAGAGGAAATAAATCAGTAGAAAGCATTTTAATGGTCCAGTACAGTAGTCTACAGTGGACATGGATAGAAGCCATTTTTTCCCTGACATACTTTGTCAAGTCATTGTCTATCTCTAGTGCTATCCAATTTCTCTCCTTTTGTGGCCAGAACAGGGGTAAAGATGGAGTGGGTGACTTTTGAGTTCTTTTAGGTGCTAAAGAATCTGTGTGACAGGCAGTCACACTAAAAGAAAATAATAAATAAGAGTGACAAGGCAGAATCAGTGAGTGTCATCCTCAGAAGTCAGTTTGACAAGCCTTGGTCTAGCACTTATGGGGTTGAGAAGAACATGCTGGTAACTCTAGAGAAAAAGCAAAGTAAAGGTACCAGAGACTTCAAGAAAGTGCTTAAAAAAGAAGTGGCAGACGCAATTGCGTCTTGTGTACCAACTCACTCCATATTTAATCTTCACATGAGATACCTGGAGATCTATAAATGACAGCAAGAGGCAGCTTGACAGGTTGCTGTATTTCACTTGCCAGTTACAAACTAGTTAAAAGTTTCTTTTTTTTCTCATATCCAACATACCACTTAAAATTCAAAAACTAAGCAAAGTAGGCTCAAAGTTTAATAACCTCTACAAACAAGTCAGATCAATATACTAGTGATCAGGAAGGGCTAGGGTTTTGAGTACCCTCCAAAACCTATCCCATCAACCCCCACTGAGAATACTGAAGAGAAACCTCACAGATAGAACAGAACCAAAGACACATGATCATGTGGCATTAGACTTCTCATGGGGTGACTCGCTAGTTCCTCAATATCTCATTTGGAGGGAACATACAGAACAAAGTTCTCACTGTACAAGCATCTGCAAAAAAAAGACATAGGATCCTCCTTTCCAGGAAACATGCTATTTCTCTTCTATTTGTAGACTTATAGCATTATTTGTTTAGCTCTTTTTTTTATGTGAGGAGTGGTTTGGGCCACACTCAGAGGTGTTCAGGGCTACTTCTGGCTCTGTTTGCAGCAGTCATCCTTGGCTGTGCTCAGAAGATCATAACAGTGCTAGGGATTAATGGTGTTAGCCACATGTAAGGCAAACCATCTTACCACTTAGACTACTTCTCCAGCCCCATGTTTCTCTCTAATTATCATGAGATGCAAAGTTTATGAATCGAATGGCTATTTTGTTCACTCCTGTATTCTCAGATTGGGAAACTCTGTGGAAATAATGAAAATAATTGTGGAAACAACTGTTTATTAACAGTTATTAAAACTCCGTTGTAAGCCTAATTTATTTTGGAGTATATATAAGAGATATGTATAAGTTTTATTATGTGTGAATATGTATATATTATATGGCATTTAATATGAATATTTTATATGTATACTAGATAATAGGCATTATATACCATAAATATAGTATGATTAATACTGTTCATTTATGGCTGTATAAGTTTATTTTCATATTTATACACCCAGAATCTCCTTAGTATATTATTATAATTTATTATTATAATTACTATGTACATTACATATACATTTACATAATAGTAATATAGAAAGTATATTATAATATACTATGAATATGATATCTCATAGTATGAGATCAGGTCTTATCCCTCATTACCTTTGTTTTATTCCCCCTGCTTCTCTTTCCTGTGATTATCTCAGAATCTGTCAATGTCTTCAATAAATCACCTTTGCCCATTTTTTTTATTTTGCTTTTGGGCCACACCCGGCGGTGCTCAGGGGTCACTCCTGGCTATCTGCTCAGAAATAGCTCCTGGCAGGTACGGGGGACTATATGGGACTCCAGGATTTGAACCAACAACCTTAGGTCCTGGATCGGCTACTTGCAAGGCAAATGCTGCTGTGCTATCTCTCTGGCCCCACCTTTGCCCGTTCTTATGGACAGCTCTGTCAGCTTTCTGAGCAGCAGAAAGCTCAGTTCCTAATCTTTGGAATTCTCCAAAGACTTCAATTCCCTAGGATGATTCTCTATGAGAAAATTTTTAGCTAACTATCAAGATTCCTTATGTCCTGGGGAAACCATTGTGAGGTATAGTCTAAACTTTGAGAAGCCTTTATATTAAGTTCAGGTGTTCAGAATAGTTTCAGACCCCAGTAATCCTTTATGATTTTTCTCCACTTTCCCTATGTCACTTTACTAGAAACACATATTAAATTTTATTTTGTTTTTGCTTGTTTGGGGGCCATACCCAGCAGCGCTCAGGGGTTACTCCTGGCTCAGCACATAGAAATCATTTCTGGCAGGCTTGGGGGACTATAAGGGATGCCAGGGATCAAACCTGGGTCTGTCCCAGGTCAGCTGCATGCAAGGCAAATGTCCTACCGCTATGCTATTTCCAGCCCTTGTATACTGAATTTCAAATAAAGTACTTATACCCAAATCCTTTTTATCAGGGGTAGCTTCTGTTGGGTGGTAGAATTAAAAATAATATAATGACCTACAATGCTTAGAACAACAGTTGCAGGCCAGAGATATAGCATGGAGGTAGGGTGTTTGCCTTGCATGCAGAAGGAGGGTGGTTTGAATCCCGGCATTCCATATGGTCCCCTGAGTCTGCCAGGAGCGATTTCTTTCTTTCTTTTTTTTTTTTTTTATATGGAACGCTTCACGAATTTGCGTGTCATCCTTGCGCAGGGGCCATGCTAATCTTCTCTGTATCGTTCCAATTTTAGTATATGTGCTGCCGAAGCGAGCACCAGGAGCGATTTCTGAGTGTAGAGCCAGGAGGAAGTGCTGCCAGGTGTGACCCAAAAACAAAA